>NC_080779.1:10894248-11546332 GCF_020826845.1 Diceros bicornis minor | reverse complement strand
GCAGCAATCAAACAAATACAAATTGCTCCACGTTCTCCATGTTTTCTGGGGAGGCAGCTGCAGACATTTTTAACTGGAAAGCTGAGGGTCTGGTTAAGCCTCAGGGCAGAGAATGACAACACAACACAACTTTTCTCCACCTGTGGTCTGTGCACCACCAGCATCATCCACTTGAGTCACTAGTTGAAAAATCCCTGGACTCACCCCAGATCTACCCAGTCAGATTCTCCTGGGGTGAGGCCAAGGACTGCAGTTGAGCAAGCTCCTTTTATACTGAAGTTTGAGAACCATTGTCCTGGGACATATATGCAAAGGCTGATGTTTCAGATCATGTCCCTGAGAGAGTTGGCGGTGGTACAGACTTGGAAATGGAGGAGTCCACAGAAAGCAGAATCCACTGCAGGGGTTCAGATTAGTGACCCGAAGGAACCTATGGTTTGTCTGTCCTGATGCTGGGAACCTCTAAACATTTCTATAAGACAAGCCCTGTCCCTGTACGTCCTTCTCTGGGTTGGCCATAACTGCTCTCAGAGGGCACAACTGAAAGCCTGCACCAGGACCGAGAGGTGCATCCAAACGGCTACTCAGAAAATTGAAGCTTCACTCATTTCTAAGCCTTGTGGAATTTTAAGGTGTAAGAATCATCTGGAGAAATAGTCTGAGACTGTGCCGATTCCTGGATGCCTACACAGACTATGATAAATAGTAGCTTAAATAGGTAGAATTCTGTCCTCATCAACAATATGTCTAATAAGACTCATGTTCTTGTGTTTACTTGTTAACTTTTTATTCATAGTCTCTTCCTACATTTTCATAACACAGAGATACCAAGGAGTAGGATATAAAATAGCTGGATCTAAGCAATAATCTTGACACCTAAAGCTCCTTTATTCAAAGCTTGTTTTCTTTTTCTTTTTACTTTATTTAATCTTCATGACACTCATGCTCATTGGAAAAGGGCAAATTTGACCCTGGCCATGTCACAGTTGGCTGATTGAGACCCAAACAGATGACATCTTCTTGCACACTTCTCAGTGGGTGGGACAAGATTAGACCCTCACAGCTGCCCCGCACTCCATGTTGTTTCTCTCTGGTGGATTTTTGTTCTACCTTGCTTGTTTCCCAACTGCCACAGATATCATTCTCAGATATCCTTGATCTTGGTGTAAGGGACATACTTTCTGAAAATCAGTGCACATTTATTAGGAAAACAAACTCCACTTCCTTTGTTCTCTGTAAACCTGCACTGCACTATGCTATTTGGTGGTAAGAGAATGTTCAACCTGCGGTGTGACTCTGTTCTTCCGACAGCCACCACATTCTCCTGGGAGATTGCACTGGCCCCCCTTTCGCTGGTCGTCTTGGTTTTGGGAGGAATATGGACGCACAGTCGGTGCAAACACAGAACTGGAAAAGCCTATGGTTTGACTGCGTTAAAGACTGGCCATCAAGATTTTCAATCCTATGCAAGTAAAATAAAGGAAATAAAATAATTCATATACAAACGATATCCTTTCTTAGGGAAGTGCCTCTGCCTTTTTGAGGGACTCGATTCTTTTCCTCAGTTGTTTAACAAAGCTGCTGTGTTTATAGTGGGTTTGTAGTAAAGGACTGAGTATTAATGTACAGTTTATTATGAGATTGACAGGAGCTAGTGTGGAGCGTGTGGGTGGGATGAGTAGCTCTCTGCTGCTTGTGACCTTAGAGTGAGGGGCCCTTAGGCCTGAATAAGAGTTGAAAACATCTAAACAAGTTTTGAAATCCATTCATTCATCATTTAACAAAAATGTATTAAAAGTTTATTCTGGGTAAGCTCTGTGGGAGGTGTTATAGATACGTAGATAGCTAAGACATAGTTTGCCTTTTTGGGAAGATGAAATTTCATTTTGAGACTGGAAAGAATGATTTAGAAATGCTGAAGAAGAAGAATCAGCCAGGATTGCTGAATTTTTTCAAAAGGATGACCCCAAAAATTGCAATTAAAATAGAATAGACTGGGGCTGGCCTGGTGGCGTAGCTTTTAAGTGCGTGCACTCCCCTTCGGTGGCCTAGGGTTCGCCGGTTCCGATCCTGGGTGTGGACCAATGCATTGCTTGTCAAGTCATGCTATGGTGGCGTCCCATATAAAGTAGAGGAAGATGGGCACAGATGTTAGCCCAGGGCCAGTCTTCCTCAGCAAAAAGAGGAGGATTGGCATCAGATGTTAGCTCAGGGCTAATCTTCCTCACACACACACACACAAAGAATAGACTGTCAGAAAAATATATGTTAGAACATATTAGTGAGCTGAGAAATAGACTCAGCTTCATAAATGAGATTCTGAAAATAAAGAGAAAGGAAGGGTAATGAAATAACTGCATCCACATTGGGGAAAAAATAGTCAAAGCCTCTTTTATATCATATACTGAAAATAAATTCCAGTTAAATTAATGAGTTAAATTAAAAAAAATAAAATTATAGGAAAATTAACATGACTCACTCCTTTACCTACTCAAGTCTGTGTTCAAATGTGACCTTCCCAGAGGCCTTTCTAAATTGTACCTCTTTACATTCCTCTCTGCCCCCTCACTCTGCTGGGTGTCAGAACTTCCATTATATATTTGCTTGTTTATTTTCTGTTTTCCCCACTGGAATGGGAGATCCACGAGGGCAGAGATGTTATTTTGGCCACAGCTGTATTTCTAGTGCCTTGAATCATGCCTGCCATGTACTGGGCATTTAAAAAATATTTGTAGAATGGATGAAAATAGGATGAATCCTCTGTGTTCACTACTAATGAAAGAATCACCAGAGTGAAGATTGACAGGCTTAATTATGTTACAAATTCTGCATAAAAAAATAAAAGCAAAATATAAAGAAACTTGTGTCAGGTAAGTTCAAGGAATTAATAACTATAACATAGAGAGTTATTCAAAGTTAAAGTAAGGCATCACAATTCTAATAGATGAAAGAATATGAGTAGGGAATTTGCAGAAGAAACACATGAAGGAACCACGGAAAATGATCTGTTTCAGTAATAATCAGAGATGTAAATTAAAGCAACATTAAGAGACCAAAGTACTCAGACACTGTCAAGTTTTAAAAGGTGGTATCAAGGTCATTTCGAAATAGTCACTCTCACACCCTGTAATTCCATTTATAATTTAGTCCGGGGAATTAAAACAGCAGTCTGTATCAAGCCGGTGAGGTGTGGGTCCAGCTCGCACCTTCTTGCAAGAGCTGAGGTAGCATCTCTTCCCAACTCTGTTCCATGATGTCATGTTGGTAGCTTAAAATTGGCCCCCATGGGAGTATTTACACCATAGAAATTGGTGAATGCCACAAGTCAGCACTCCCCTCTCCAGCACACCACTGCGAGGGTCATAGAGATGCCCAGTAATGCTACTCCTGGGAAGTAATCTTAAGAAATCATTCAATAAAAGAAAATGATTAGATATATGAAATAGTTCAGTGAAACTTCTTACCCTGATGATGAAAAATTATGCATCAATTATAAATTCTAATTATCAAGAATGCGAGACTGAAATATTTGTAATGTGAAGGAAAAATTGTATATTGTTTTATACCATTTATGTGGGTACAACAATATTAAAATTTGTTTGCAGCTAGAAAAAGAGAAAAAAACATGGAATCTGAAGACAGATTTCTTGAGTTCAATTCAAGTTCCACCGTGTGGTGCCTCTGTAATCCTGGGCAGCTCCTATGATGCCCAGTGCTTCAGTATTTCATCTGAAAATGGAGATAATAGAAACCACCCTAGACTGCTAGGATTTAATAATCAAAAACATACGAGGAATATACAATAATGAAAAATAGTTGTATTGTTTAGACCAAAGGTTGACAAACTACGCTTTCCACCCATATCCAGCCTGCCCTCTGTTTCTGTACATTAAGTTTTATTAGAACACAGCCACCCCTGCCTGTCTGTATACTGTCTATGGCTGCTTTTGCTATTTGAAGGCAGAGTTGAGTAGTTGACACAGCAAAGTCAGAAATGTTTACTATCTGGCCCTTGCAGAAAAAGTTCGCTGACCGACCGCTGGTTTAGACTAAGGAAATTATGGGCAGTTTTACCCCTTACTTTTATATTTCCCTATTAATATCTTCTCTCCCCTTCCTAGCCTGTTTTCTAAGCATATAAGGAGGGAGAAGGAAGGAAGAAGGGGCAGGCAGGGGCCTTTTAGCATCGAATCAGGAATTTTAACAGTGAAGGAGGTGGAAACAAGGTTTGAGATGGAAGGATAGGTGAGGATACTGCAAAGGCTGCTCTGGGTGCTTCTGCCCTTTCTGGATCTTCAGGCTTGGGTACCACGTGGCTTTCATCCCTCTTTCTTCCTGGGACTCCTCCTCCAGTGCTCTTTGGAGTCCCCACCTTCAGATTTTGGCAGCTTCAGCAATGATCCAGAAAAGAAGCTGACTGCAGCCGGAGGAGAACCACCGACAACATTTTAGACTCCACTTTGCTCTTAGAAAAAGGAGACAATAGGGGAATTTTGAACACGGAAGTTATGATAATGTCAAGCAATAAGTGTGGTATTGGAATTGTTACATTGTGAAAGAAGAGTTGTTATCTTTCTAAGAGATATATGGAAACATTTGTGGAGGATAGTTGAGATTTGCTTCAAATAATCCAGTGCTGGGTGGGCATATAGATGAAATAAGATTGGCCATGTGTTGATAATTAACACTGGTGATGGGTACATGGGGGGTTGCTTATACCATTCTATTTTTGTATATGTTTAAAAATTTCTGTAATACAGGGGAAAAAAACAACAACTCAGAAATAACCCAAATACCCACTAGACAAAAGAGAATGAGCACAGAAACTGGGGTGTAATAGCACAGTGGAACTTTGCATGGTGGTGAAAATGAATAAACTACAGCTACATGCAATAATATGGGTGAGTCTTAGAAATAAATTATTGAATAAATAATAACAGAAACAGAAACATTTACTTATAGCATGATGCCCTTTTATATAAAGTGAAAAACGACTAAAACTAAACTTTCTATATATAATATATATATGCATGCATATATACATTAATATATGTTTATATTTAAGAGCGCACGTGTGATAAAACTATATTTTAAGTATATATGGACGGATGTATGTATATTTAAAGAGCACATATGTGATTTTAAGAGTTTAAAATTGTCTATATTTTAAGAAAGCAAGAGAGTGAGAAACCCGAGGTCCAGGATAGTGAATATGTCAGGTGACAGGTGGGTTTCCAGGTCTCCAGAGGACCAGAAGTGCAGCTGCTGCCCTTGGCTGCAGCCTTAGGAAGATGCAAGTTTCATCAAGGTCTAGATTTCATGTTGGGTGGTGGATTATTATTGTTTATTATCAAAAAGATTAAGAAACAGGCCACTCATGGACCAGTGAAGAGTGTGTGTCTTGAACCAAGGATTCTGACTAATCTAATTCTATGCATCTGAGTCCAAGTTAAACAGAAAAAGAAACAAGGTGGTTGCCCTCCTTAATGTGGCTGATCTCATCTATTTTATGTTGATTCTATTGGTTTAACGTTCTGAAGGTGAATTTTTTCACCTTTCCCTACAAAATCAGGACGGACAGGGCAGTAAACAGCATCTGACAGCCTCACACTTCTATGCATTGCCCATAGGAAGGACAAGCCCTGTGTAATCAGATACCACCTCTCCCAAGAACTAACTGAGGATGACAGTGGACACTAGGAAGAGACACCAACAATAATTTATGTAATAAAAAATAAATTTGATGTCTCAAGTATGTCGTATGATATGGGATCACATGGGGGCTTTTCAGAGAGGGTGGGATTGTACATCTACCGTAAGACCTTCCAGGGCAGGACCGTTCTTGCTCACTGATGCATCCCCAGCCCCTGGCGGGGGCCTTGCTCCTGGCAGGCACTAAAGAAATGTCTGCCGAGCGGATAAACAAGTTACGTGTTCCTTGGGCTTTCCTAGGACTCGCCGGCCAGTGAGAACAAGTGGGTTGCCGTCAGCGGGACTCTTCGAAGTTTCCCTGCTCCTGTCCCTTCTCCTAGACTCGCACTGGTTATTTCCAGGACTCCTGCCAAAAGCTCACTTGGATACAAAAATGGGCCTTGTGTTTTTATGGTTGTTTTCCTGTTCTTGTCATCCCCACTCACTGGCATCTGCCACCCATGCCATCTCTTCAGGGCTCCTTGTTACTGCCACCAGCCTCCAGGAGAGTCGCCCCGTGGAGGATAGTGTCCCTGGGTGTCCAGAGGACAAGCAGTGCAGCTGCTGCCCTGGGCTGCAGCCTCTGTCAGCTGCGGAGGCAGGAGCCTCTCTGTGTGCTCACAGAAGCGCCCCCTCCCGCGGCCCTCGTGGTCAGCCAGACACCCCTGCGGTGGTGCTGGGCCTGCAGCCCCTCCCCCACAGGGCCCAGCCACAAGTTGGCCCGCCTCCTCCCTCGAGTGCCTGCAGAAACCACTTCCTCATTCTTCTCTAGACGAGCAAAGCAGAGCGACTCCCGGAGTTGCTGCCCACCGGTTCTTCAGAAACGGCCCAGCATACAGTTATTGGGCCCCTGAGGGAGGCCAAGCAGTCAGGCTACTTGGGCCAGGAGGCACTCAGCCAGCTGCAAGGAGCAGGGGAGAGAAGCTTTAGACGTGGGAGGAAAAAAAGCAAGAATGAAGAAGAGGAAACCAACATCCAAGCAACTACAATGTGCGAGATTTTGTATGTTTTACCCAATTTCGTCCTCAAAAAAAACTACAAGGTGAATATTATAACCCACATTTTAGAGATGAGGAAACGGGAGGCTCCCTTAGTTTAAACATTATATTGTAGAGAGTGTGGCTTAGCTGTGCAGCAACAAACGGCTTCCTAATACTGGATTCCAGAACTCAACACAGCTGGAGAACAGCTGGTCCCAAGCTGGGTTGAGCCCTTTGCCAGAATAGAGGAGCAGAGCAATATTTGCTTTCCGAGCTTTTTTTCTGGCTAGTGAGAAGAGCCGAGCTGAGGACATACGTCCAGTTCCTTCCAAACCCACCAAAGATACATCTGGAATCTGTGAGAGGACTCTAGTGGGAGTCCCTCCACAGGGAAGGGAGCACCAGAAATGAGACCCACATGTCTCTCTCTTACAGTATTTCCCAGGTTTTTGTTCCTTGGCCTGTGGGCCTCCAACCAGCCTGTGGTCAACCAGGGCATTGCTGTGTCCCACAGGTTGGACATGAGCCGCCCATCCATACAGTTCCACTTGACCTCTCTGAGGACGCTCACCCCGTATATACAGGAGCACTCTCCTGGACCTTTTTGAGCCTGGTGGTGGGCAATGTAGATTTAACCTCTAGAAAGCTCAGAAATGATTCAGGACAGTACGTCAATTAAATTGGCTGCAAAACCATGACACTCAAGGCTGAAAATCCACCCTATTGTATTTCTTGTCCCAAATTACTGTTTTAAAGTGTGAGTTTTATTATTATTCAGGTATGGTAAGGCCAACAGATGAAGAGATGATTGTTGCTGAAAACATGGTTTGTTACTCACAGATCCCAAGAGAAAGGGGCACGCCATGCCGTGCAGGGCCTCATGGGGGAGCACCAGGCAGGTCAGGAGGCAGAGGGAGTGAGGGAAAAACACGGGTCTTTACTGTGGTTTCTGTGGAAGGAATGGGCAAGGCACTGGAGAAGGCTTAGGATTGGCTGTTTGGTATAGTATATTCAGTATGTTGCAGTATATTCAGAATAACTTCAGTGGGCTCTGGGGCATAGGGACTGTCCCTACTTGTCTGGCACCTGGCTTAAGGCAGGTGGCTAGTGGCCTGGAGTGTGAGAACCTGACAAAGGAGGTGGTTGGGGTGTGGACTCGGGATTGGTCAGTTTGCATTTGAAAAGCGTGCTCTAGAAACTGGCTAGCCCTGGGAGGGGAAGTCCCTTCAGGGTCAGCAAGGCCTGGATGTCAAAGCATCCACATTAACACTTGGTTAATATAATTGTGCCCAGCCTTGTCTGACACAGCTCCTCAGAAGTTCTGCAGGGAAATTAAATATACAAAAGTAAAGAGCTGACAAAATATTTTTTTTTGCAAGGAGAATATAAAATATCCTTTATTAAGCACAGTCAAGCCAGTACAGCAGTCGCCATAAACCTGGCAAGCTTTAGCAGGAAAGGTTAGTGGTGCATAGAAATGCAGCCTTGTGTTTGTAGGCTTGGCAATATCCAGAGAGGATGCAGAATAGTAGTCTGTAGCCCAAATTTGATTTAAAACCCTTTCTGATTATCAATTCCTAAGGAGACGTTAAAATTCAAAGATTAAATTATTTTGCCCTGGTAAATTCAAGTATAAAGAAACCAAACCCCAAAAATGTTGAAATTAAAGTCTGAGTCTCCTCCTTCGCAGCCCCATCTTGCTCATTCCCAGCAAGCAGGCTTCCCTGTCTAGGGAGAGGGGACTGCAGTTTGGGCTGTCTTCCATCTTCTGCAGGGAAGGGTGTGGTCCCCAGGCCTTGGGCATCGAATTGGCCTCTCACATGTCCCTTTTAAAAAAGTCTTAGGTGTTAACACAAGATTGTCACAGCCCTGACACCACTTGCCCAGATTTTTAAAATAAGCCATTCCCTGGCCTCTGGATCAGATTTCCCAGGCAAATGTTGCTCCCAGAACCCAGTACTAAGAGTCAGCAGTGAGCACAGCAGAACCTCAGGGGTACCTGGGGAAGAAGGGGAGATGGATGCCCCCGGAGGCTGCTGGTTCTGTGTGCAGACCCCGGACCAGTAGCATTGGCATAACTGGGAACTCATTGGAAATGACAGAGCTGCTGCTGAGAGACTGGGGGTGGGCCCAGTGCCCCTGGTTCAACACACTCTGCATGTGATTCTGATGCATACTCCAAGTTTGAGCCCCCTGTGGTTTGTCTAGAACCCACCAGCTGGGAATGTAAACTCTACTGGGCCATTGCTCCTACAGGCATGCGTGCCAGCACCACACTGATCACATCTGGGAAATTCCACCTATGTGTCTTCTCTCAGTGTTTGGACCCTTCATGCTTTCCTGAGCAATGCGTGCATCTCCAGGGGCAGCCCCCCGGTCTCCTAGGCTCTGGGTCTTTTTTGGTGCCTTTGTTCCTCACCCAGCATATTTGGAACTTCTTACCAAGTCTTTTCCGGTGAGTCCTGTGTTTCCTCCCCTGTCTGGCGACAGAGCTTCCCCAGTGTGTTGTGATAATTCCTGTTTGGGGAATTCC
The DNA here is from genome assembly GCF_020826845.1 of Diceros bicornis minor. Taxonomy (NCBI): domain Eukaryota; kingdom Metazoa; phylum Chordata; class Mammalia; order Perissodactyla; family Rhinocerotidae; genus Diceros; species Diceros bicornis. The sequence continues at coordinate 11,537,128 of NC_080779.1, read as the reverse complement.
TACTGAATTACACAGTGACTGGGGAACTCATTTCACCTAGTAATTAAATCTATCTGTGACATTTGGCCAATAATGTAGCACTTTCACTGTGTTTATCATCCCCTGTCTGTGGGATTAGAGGAAAGAACTAACAGCACCATCCAAACTCAATGGGCAAAACTTTCAGAAGCATTTAATCTCTCGTGGCCAAGAGCTCTTCTGCTAGTACTTCTCAATCTTAGATCTACAACTTTTGGTAAACATCGGCTGTCTCCTTTTGAAATGATAAGATGGCATATGCAGTTAGATGAGGGAATATATGAATCAACTTTGCTCCAGGGAGATATATTACATTATTGTCAGGGTCTCATTGAGGCACTTAAAAGAAATGAAATGTTGGTAGCTGATTCTTTTCACAGCAAGCTCCTGGGAGATGAAGACCTTAAAGATCATGGACTACAACCTAGAGAGTTTGTTTATTGGAAAAAGCATCAACTAAAATGTCCTTTGCAGCCCCTTTGGAAAGGACCATATCAGGTACTTTTTTTTTTTTCTTTTACAAAAAAAATTACACTTTATTTAGATGTGAAAGTATAACACATAGTAAAGGGATATGAAAATGCAATTCCAGTGGCTAAATTTGAATCTTTTACAAGCGCACTCTTCTCTGGTTCTTGTGATTAAAATGCGCTGTTCTGTTTGTCTCTTCAGTTACCAAAAATAGGACTAATTTTCATTACTCTATGATATACAACATCCATTACCTTTCAAAAAAGAGACCACCATTCCCCCTCCAGTTTTTCTACCACATATGCCATCCCTAGTAACCTCTCATTCTATTCAAGTGAAAATGTCATTTTCTCAATCTCCTGGCCTACCCTGTTTCATGGTCATCTGGTAGAGCAATCCCTTCCTATAATCATCAACAAAGGCCTACAGACATACCAACAAAACTACAGAAGGGGCTGAGGCCACAGAAAGCATGATAATTTAGTATCAGTTTTACATCTATTCTCTGCCACTCCCCAGGCTCACAAATTCATACCACACTACATCTCAAAAATTAGTGTCATAGTTATTCCTGGTTCCATGGATATGAATAAATCCAACCTAATGAAATATGTCCACTCTTACTACCAACCTTTTCCCTGAGACCATCATGGTGACAAACGAAAAGCATATAATGAAAGTATCACATCAACAGATTTCAAACGAGGTCGTAACTCATCAATAATAATGTAGTCTTTTTAGGAAACCTCAAATAATTGAATTAAAACATTTTTTAAACTGAAGATAGATCTTTCCACAGATACCCTTGTTTCACAGACACACATCATCTCGTGAGTCATAAATAATTTTAACTTTTAATTCTCTGTGCAATTTAACATCTGAGATTGGTTAATCTTCAAAAGTAATAGACATAGTTCACTCTAATATGAATATTCTTATGTGCAGTCCACTGAGAGAAGTTGTTAAACAATTTATCAGCTTCCTTATATTTGTAATAGTTCTGTCCAGTATGAATGCTTTGGTGTATCACATGGTCATTGCTTAAACGCCTCTACACATTTGTATGGTTTCCATCTTATGTGAATTCTTGCATGACCATGAAGTTGTACTTTTTTGATAAAGCTGATCACACTCATTACATTTATAAGATTTCTCTTGTAAGAATTCTCTTATGGTCCACAAGGCTTAAACTTTGGATACATTTTCCCATACGTTACATCTATGTGATTTCAAAGATGTATATTCTGATACCTAGTGAGGTGTGAGCCCTGGTCACCAGCTGTGGCACATACATTATATGGTTCCTCTCCACAGTGGAGTCTCTGATATTGAGTAAGGCTTGAACACTTGCATAAGTCTTATCTCAATCATAGTTTTAAGGTTTTATTCTGCCATGAATTTTCTGATGATCCTCAAAGCTTGACCTTTGAATAAACACACTGCCACTTACATTAAGTTTATAATGTTTCTTTTCAGTATGTATTTTCTGATGCCTAGTAAAGCTTGAAAATTGGGCAAAAGCTCTGCCACTCACTGCATTTGTAAGGTTTCTCTCCACTATGGATTTTCTGATGTCTTCTAAGGGTTGCAAATCGGGTAAAAGATTTGTCATACTGATTACATTCATATGGTTTCTCTCCAGTATGGATTCTCTTATGCTGAGTAAGGCCTGAACACTCAGCAAAGGCTTTGCCGCATTCATTACATTTGTAAGGTTTCTCACCAGTATGAATTCTCTGGTGAATTGCAAGGCATGACATTCCACTAAAGACCTTGGCACATTCATTACATTTGTAAGGTTTTTTCTTCAGTATGAATTTTCTTATGTTGAGTAAGTATAAACGCTCCCTAAAGGCTTTGCCACACACGTTACATTCATAAGGTTTCTGTCCAGTATGGACTTACTGATGTCGAGTAAGATATGAACTCTCTGTAAAGCCTTTGCCACACTCATTACATTTGTATGGTTTCCCTCTAGTATGGATTCTTTCCTGCTGAGTTAAGGCTTGAATGCCCAGCAAAGGCTTTGGCACATTCATTACATTTGTAAGCTTTCTCACCAGTGTGAATTCTCTGGTGAATTACAAGGCATAACTTTTGACTAAAGACCTTGGCACATTCATTACATTTGTAAGGTTTCTCTCCAGTATGAATTTTCTTTTGTCGAGTAAGATACAAACGCTTTCTAAAGGCTTTGCTACACACATTACGTTTGTAAGGTTTCTCTCCAGTATGGACTTTCTGATGTTGAGTAAGATATGAACTCTCTGTAAAGGCTTTGCCACACTCATTACATTTGTATGGTTTCCCTCCAGTATGTATTCTTTTATGCCAAGTAAGACTTGAATGCCAAGCAAAGGCTTTGCCAAATTCATTACATTTGTAAAGTTTCTCACCAGTATGAAGTCTCTGGTGAATTACAAGGCATGACTTTTGACTAAAGACCTTGCTGCATTCATTACATTGGTAAGGTTTCTCTCCAGTATGGATTTTCTGATGTCGAGTAAGAGCATATCAGGTACTTTTAACCAATTCATGCGCTGCAAAATTAGAGGGCTTAGACTCATGTATCCACACTTCTCATTTAAAAAAAGGCCATTCCACCTGAGTGGATTTGAACTCCTGCTTCTGACACCCAACCTTGACAGACCAAGACAATACCTCCAAACCAGGATGAGAAGAAGATGGCATCTGTTGTAGACAGCAGTCCCAAGACCCGGGACCATACCTATATTTCCAATCTTATATCTCCTCATTTGAACCCTTTGTTGTAAAACTGGCACACAGGCTAGCGTGATGATTGCTCAACGACTTGAGATGGTTTATCAATTTTATAACTCTGGACAAATTTCTTTTCCTGAAAAAGATTATGCCTAAAACTCATTGTTCTAAACTAATCACTTCAAGTCTTAAATTTATTGCCATTGTTACTCTATCTGTTCTATAATTGGCATAAACAATATAATCATAAGAAGTCATGTAAAAGCACATGTACAATGTCTGTGTGATAATCTAAAAATAATTGACAAATTACATAACCTATGAAATGCTTACTCTCTCAATATATACCTCTACGCTTGTCCACTATATCTGACTATTTCCCCCCAATGTGGATGACTGGGCAAATCAATGAAATAAAAGCCTAGCACTGAGGAACGTGATGGACCCAGGGCAGGCAGCAACCACTCTGGCACCGAGGGACAATACTTTGATCATCAATGCTTTCTACTGAATGATTATTGATCAAAAGGGGAAAACGGCAAGAAATTTTCACATATTGAGGTGTGTGGGGTAGCTATTCTGACTTAATACTAATTCAGCTTGAACTAAAGAAGACTGACTTATGGCTTATCAAATATGCAATGTACCTCTGCTTTAACTATTAAAGTAAAGAATGCATTAGGGGGAAGTCAAGATGGCGGCGTAGGCAGACTCTGAACTCACCTCCTCCCGTGGACACAGCCAATTTACAACGACTTGTGGAAAAATTACCCCTGAGACAGAACTGAAAACTGGGTAAGAGGAACTCCTGCAACAACGGACAACCCTAATTGAGGTGGAAGAGGCAGAGACTCCCTTCTGGAGAGAAAACGCCGCCTTCACAAGCCACCAGCTTCATGGCCGCCGGGAGCAGCTCACAGGTACGCAGCCTCCCTGGAGGCGCAGGGCCCTGAGCCGGGGAGCGCCCCCACTGTGGGCATTTTGTGGACCCAGCACAATCGAGACCAGCGGCATAATATCTGACTTTGCCTGCTACTAAAACATTGGGGAGTACCCCTAGAAAAGCTGGTTCACAAAGAAATTAAAACCGGTTCTTAAAGGGCCCGCGTGCTAACTCACCCGTTTCAGAAAGCAACCGAAAATCACCAGAAAGAAAGGTGCACAGAGCTTTGGTGAAAAGAGACTCACCTGATAGGCCCTGAGTGCATCTCGGTGAGAGGTGAGACCTCTCCAGGGACTGGACATTGGCAGCGGCCGTTGTTGTGGCCTGGTGTGGGCATGCTGACACAGATGCCATTGGAGTTCTCCCTGGGGCCTGCTAGCCCAGGGTCCACCCCACCCGCTAGAGCAACGATTTAATCCAGCTCAGCCAGGGCAGGCAGCCCACCCTAGAGACTGGCCCCACCCAACAACAAGCCCTCAGGTAACTTGTGGGCCTGCATAGATTGGTGACTGGATTCTCTGCAGCCTGGCAACTGAGCCCACTTCAGTGGGGCAGGGCGGGCACAAGGAGCAGGTGGAGAGTGTGGGGTGGTGGTGGAGTGTGTGGGGCTCCTGCCGTGGAGAGACTGGGTTTGCTTTGGGTGGTCGGGGCACTCACACGGGGCAGGACTGTGTTGACTGTGTGTGTGGACCTGTGGGTGGCAGGGCTTGTCAGCTGCAGAAGACTTGTGCTTCTCAAAGACCCACATAGGGGGTTTGCCCCACCTTCTAAAGCCTGAAACAATTGGGTGCTCCTGTGCCTGAGGCCAGCCCCACCCAGCTGCAATCCTCAGAGAGCTGACAAGAGACCTAATAGGCTAGAGGCTTACAGCAATTGTAAGGCCCTGAGCCTAACAACCTGCCACGCTGGGGGCCTACTCACTTAAAAGAAATACTGCAACACAAATGTGGTATTAGAAATTGCAGCCAACTGTGCTGGGGCTCCCCACACCTGATAAAGAGATTGAAGGGCCCACAACAACTACAAACAGCTGAGCATTACAACAGCTGACCAGGAGCATAACTCGGCCTCCCTGGGTGCCTACAGAGAGAGCAAACAGGCCACAGCAGAGGATACACGTAGCCCACATAGGGGTCACCCCTGGAATATTGAGAACTGAGGGAAGCACACTACAGGCCTCCTAAGGCATCACTTACATAAGGTCACCTATCCAAGAGCAGGAGACGTAGCTGACCTACCTAATACGTAGACACAAGCACAGGGAAAGAGGCAAAATGAGAAGGGAAAGGAATACATTCCAAGTAAGGGAACAGGACAAAACCCCAGAAAAGGAGCTAAGTGAAACAGAAATGAGCAACCTACCCGACAGAGAGTTCAAACTAAGAGTGTTAAGGATGCTCACTGATGTGGGGAGAAGAATAGATGAACTCAGTGAGAATGTCAACAAAGAAATGGAAGCTATAAAAAAGAACCAATCAGAAATGAAGAATACAATACTGGAAATGAAAAATTCACTAGAGGGACTCAAAAGCAGAGTAGAGGATACAGAAGAATGGATCCGTGAGCTGGATGAAACACTAGAAGAAATTACCCAAGCTGAACAGGTAAAAGAAAAAAGAATTAGAAAAAGTGAGGACAGTCTACGGGACCTCTGGGACAACATCAAGTGCACTAACATCCGTGTTATAGGTGTCCTGGAAGGAGAAGAGTGAGACAAAGGGGCAGAGAATCTATTTCAAGAAATAATAGACGAAAACTTCCCTAACCTGAGGAAAGAAACAGACATCCAGGTACAGGAAGCACAGAGAGCCCCAAACAAGATAAACCAAAAGAGGCCCACACCAAGACACATCATAATCAAAATGTCCAGAATTAAAGATAAAGAGAGAATCCTAAAAGCCACAAGAGAAAGTCAAGTTACATACAAAGGAAGCCCCATAAGGCTATCAGCTGATTCTCAGCAGAAACCTTACTGGCTAGAAGAGAGTGGCATGATATATTTAAAGTGCTAAAAGGAAAAAACTTACAGCCAAGAATACTCTATCCAGCAAGGTTATCATTCAAAATGGAAGGAGAGATCAAAATTTTCCCAGACAAGCAAAAATTAAAGGAGTTTGTCACCAAGAAACCAGTGCTACAAGAAATGTTAAAGGGACCGATTTAAGGGGAAAAGAGAAGACCACAAATAGAAAAAATTATCTATTTCCATGATAAGAGGGTAATGGATACAAATGCACAAAAAAGAGGTTAGATATGTATCAAAAACATAAAATGAAGGAGGAGGGGAGTTAAAGAGTAGAGCTTTCAGACAGAGGTCAAACTAAAGAGACCATCAATTCTGTATAGAAGGAGAAGGGAACAGATAAGGACTACTAAAACACTGAGGAAAAAAAGGTAAAAAATGGCAGTAAGTACATACTTATCAATAGCTACTTTAAACGTCAATGGACTAAATGCTCCAATTCAAAGGCATAGGGTGGCTGATTGGATAAAACAACAAGACCCATATATATGCTGCATACAAGAGACACACTTCAGACCTAAAGACACTCACAAACTGAAAGTGAAGGGATGGAAAAAGACACTCCATGCAAATGGCAATGAAAAGAAAGCTGGGGTAGCAGTACTCATATCAGACAAAATAGACTTTAAAACAAAAACTGTAAAAAGAGACAAAGAAGGGCATTACATAATGATCCAGGGAACAATCCAAGAAGAGGATATAACACTTGTAAATATCTACGAACCCAATGTAGGTGCACCTAAATATATAAAGCAATTATTAAGAGACATAAAAAGAGAAATAGACAGTAACACAATAATAGTAGGGGATTTTAACACTCCACTTACACCAACGGATAGATCATCCAAACAGAAGATCAATAAGGAAACATTGGCCTTAAATGACACATTAGAACAGATGGACCTAGTAGATATATACAGAGCGTTCCATCCAAAAACCGAAGAATACACGTTCTTTTCAAATGCACATGGAACATTCTCCAGGATTGATCACATATTAGGCCACAAAACAAGTCTCCATAAATTTAAGAAGATTGAAATAATACCAAGCATCTTTTCTGACCACAATGGTATGAAACTGGAAATCAACTATAGGAAGAAAATCAGAAAAGGCACAAATACGTGGAGATTAAACAAAATGCTACTGAACAACGACTGGGTCAATGAAGAAATCAAAGAAGAAATCAAAAAATACCTGGAGACAAATGAAAATGAAAATACGACATGCCAGAATTTATGGGATATAGCAAAAGCGGTTCTGAGAGGGAAGTTTATAGCAATACAGGCCTATCTCAACAAACAAGAAAAATCTCAAATAAACAATCTAACAATGCACCTAAAGGAACTGGAAAAAGAAGAACAAACAAAGCCCAAAATCAGTAGAAGAAGGGAAATAATAAAAATCAGAGCAGAAATAAGTGAAATAGAGACTAAAAAAATAATAGAAAAAATTAATAAAACCAAGAGCTGGTTCTTTGAAAAGATCAACAAAATTGACAAACCTTTAGCTAGACTCACCAAGAAAAAAAGAGAGAAGGTACAAATAAGTAAAATCAGAAATGAAAGAGGAGAAATTACAACAGACACTTCAGAAATACAAAAGATTATAAGAGAATACTATGAAAAGCTATGTGCGAACCAATTCGACAATCTGGAAGAAACGGATAAATTCTTAGAATCATACCTTCCAAAACTGGATCAAGAAGAACTAGAGAATTTGAATAGACCAATCACCAGTAAGGAGATCGAAACAGTAATGAAAAACCTCCCCCCCAAAAAAAGTCCAGGACCAGATGGCTTCCCTGGTGAATTCTACCAAACATTCAAAGAAGACTTAATACCTATCCTTCTCAAACTCTTCCAAAAAATTGAGGAGGGGGAGAAGCTCCCCAACTCATTCTACGAAGCCAACATTACCCTGATACCAAAACCAGACAAGGACAACACAAAAAAGAAAATTACAGGCCAATATCACAGATCAACATCGATACAAAAATCCTCAACAAAATACTAGCAAATCACATACAACAGTACGTTAAAAAGATTATACACCACGATCAAGTGGGATTTATTCCAGGTATGCAGGGATGGTTCAACATTCGCAAATCAATCAACGTAATACACCACATTAATATAATGAAGAATAAAAATTACATGATCATCTCAAGAGATGCAGAGAAAGCATTTGACAAGATACAGCATCCATTTATGAAAAAAACTCTGAATAAAATGGGTATAGAAGGAAAGTACCTCAACATAATATATGTCGTACCTCAAAGGTACATATATGACAAACCCACAGCTAATATCATCCTCAATGGTGAAAAACTGAAACCTATCCCTCTAAGAACAGGAACCAGACAAGGATGCCCACTGTCACCACTCCTATTTAACATAGTACTGGAAGTCCTAGCCAGAGGAATCAGGCAAGAGAAAGAAATAAAAGGGATCCAAATTGGAAAGGAAGAAGTGAAACTGTCACTATTTGCAGATGACATGATTTTATATATAGAAAACCCTAAAGAATCATCCAAAAAACTTTTAGAAGTAATAAATGAATACAGTAAAGTTGCAGGATACAAAATCAACTTACAAAAATCAGTTGCATTTCTATACACTAACAACGAAGTAGCAGAAAGAGAAATTAAGAATACAACCCCATTTACAACTGCAAAGAAAAGAATAAAATACCTAGGAATAAACTTAACCAAAGAGGTGAAAGATCTGTACACGGAAAACTATAAAACATTGCTGAAAGATATTGAAGAAGACACAAAGAAATGGAAAGATATTCCATGCTCTTGGATTGGAAGAATTAACATAGTTAAGATGTCCATACTTCCTAAAGCAATCTATAGATTCAATGCAATCCCTATCAAAGTTCCAACATTTTTCACAGAAATAGAACAAAGAATCCTAAAATTTATATGGAGCAACAAAAGACCCCGAATAGCTAAAGGAATCCTGAGAAAAAAGAACAAAGCTGGAGGTATCACACTCCCTGATTTCAAAATATACTACAAAGCTATAGGAACCAAAACAGCATGGTACTGGCACAAAAACAGACACACGGATCAATGGAATAGAATCGAAAGCCCAGAAATAAACCCACACATTTATGGACAGCTAATCTTTGACAAAGGAGCCAAGAACATACAATGGAGAAAAGAAAGTCTCTTCAACAAATGGTGTTGGGAAAACTGGATAGCCACGTGCAAAAAAATGAAATTAGACCCTTACCTTACACCATACACAAAAATTAACTCAAAATGGGTTAAAGACTTGAATGTAAGACCTGAAACTATGAAACTTCTAGAAGAAAACATAGGCAGTCCGCATTTCGACATCGGTCTTAGCAACATATTTTCAAACACCATGTCTGACCGGGCAAGAGAAACAATAGAAAAAATAAACAAATGGGACTACATCAAACTAAAAAGCTTCTGCACAGCAAAGGAAACCATCAACAAAACGAAAAGACAACCTAACAATTGGGAGAAGATATTTGCAAACCATACTTCTGATAAGGGCTTAATCTCCAAAATATATAAAGAACTCATGTATCTCAACAACAAAAAAAACCCAATTAAAAAATGGGCAAAAGACCTGAACAGACATTTCTCCAAAGAAGATATACAGATGGCCAACAGACACATGAAAAGATGTTCAAAATCTTTAACTATCAGGGAAATGCAAATCAAAACTACGATGAGATATCCCCTCACGCCCGTCAGAATGGCTATAATTAACAAGACAGGAAACAACATGTGTTGGAGAGGATGTGGAGAGAAGGAAACTCTCATACACTGCTGGTGGGAGTGCAAACTGGTGCAGCCACTATGGAAAACAGTATGGAGATTCCTCAAAAAATCAAGGATAGAACTACCATATGATCCAGATATTCCACTGCTGGGTATTTATCCAAAGAGCTTGAAAACACCAATGCGTAAAGATACATGCACCCCTGTGTTCATTGCAGCGTTATTCACGATAGCCAAGACTTGGAAGCAAGCTAAGTGCCCATCAAGGGACGAATGGATAAAGAAGATGTGGTGTATATACACAATGGAATACTACTCAGCCATAAGAAACGATGAAATCCAGCCATTTGTGACAACACGGATGGATATTGAGGGTATAATGCAAAGTGAAATAAGTCAGAGGGAGAAGGTCAAATACCGTATGATTTCCTTCATTAAGTAGTGGATAATAACAACAATAAACAAACACATAGAGACAGAGATTGGATTGATGTTTACCAGAGGGGAAGGGGGGAGGGAAGAGGGCGAAAGGGATAATTCGGCACATGTGTGTGGTGATGGGTTGTAATTGGTATTTGAGTGGTGAACATGATGTAATCTATGCAGAAATAGAAGTATAACGATGTACACCTGAAATTTATACAACGTTATAAACCAGTGTTACTGCAATAAACAAAAATTAAAAAAAAAAAGAATGCATTAAACATTATCTCATAGTAAAAGAATGTACTCTTTGAAGATAAGAATGCATACTTCCCCTCCTACAATGCCAGTATCAGTAACGCCCATATCACTACTCCTGAAGATAAGTTCCTTTTCCCGGACATCAGAGTCCCGTTGACCTGCTAATTTGCAACTGAATACCTCTTTGAATCTTTGAGGAATATGTATCCTGGGCTTGTTTAATGTACATTCTTTGTTCTAAAAAGGCACAAGACTGTACTGAAAACTGTGCTTCTCCAAAATGCTTTCTTCCTTTGTGGAGACTCCCTTCCCAGATTATAGTCCTCAGCCTGGCTCAAGTAAAAGTCACCTAATCTTCCTTATCTATAGATTGGTTGTTGATTATTTGCATCAACATTTCTTCAACAAACAATTCTCGCAGCCCCATCTATCAAGAACCATGCCCCATTGAAACCTAGCCAGCAATTCTTTGACCATTTTGAGATTCTTAGGTTATGGACAAGCCACCTGAATTTAAGATGCCTCCCTCCACAGCATTCTCCTTGGCCCAAAAGGAGATGGATGCTGTGACAGGTGATCTGGCTCTGCCAACTCAGGCCTGAGACTGACAAGGCAGACTAGAGCCTCTCGGTGCCCGGGGCCAGCACAGGAACTCAGCAGTCTTGCAGTTTATATGCAGCACCACCCCTCTGCTGAAAAGATTTAATCCGGGTTTCCTTCAGCTTTGCCTGGAATCACACCGTGCCCACCTGTGGCTAAGGTAGTTCAAGGTCAGGCTGCAGCAGTCAGCTTCCAGAGGCCAATGTCTTTGCTCTGGTCATCCCATGGCCTGCCTCCTGTTCAAACCCTATCCTACTTCAAAAATCCCCAATATGAAACCATATGCTAACAAACAAATAAACCAATCAACGATGAGCAGCAGTGGCCGCCAAGGGAAGATGCCGTGGGACGTGATACAGGCTGGAAGCGGCCCACCACCCAGTGTAAAGCAACCCACGCAGCCACATGGCCCCACGTGGGCTACCGCGAGCCACCAAGGAAAGGGCCAGCAGGGCCACCGTGGGTTAAAGCCATCTCCTGAGCCACGTCAGATGTTTCCATCACTCTGTAAGTCGCCCACACATTCCATCCCTTATCACTCCTGCTTTCCTCAGCCGAGTTCTGGACCAATTCAGACACAGGACAGAAAGGTGGGCAGAAGGGGAGCCTGAACGTTACCCACATAACTGACGGAGCTGGCGCTGGAGGTGTGTCGTAGGTATGTGGCAAAGAAGCTTCCTGATTCTGAATGCCTGAGCTGGACAGGCTGCTGCCCCCGGTCCCAGGAAGTGTGGGGCCCAGCCCTGGGGAATTTAGGACATGGAGGAGCCCAGCAGAAGCTTGCTCTCTGTCCACGGCCTGACCCCCAAAAGGCAAAGCAGGAGCACGTGACTGAGCAGCATATGCCCAGCTCCTCTCTGAAGCTCACAGTCGGGTCCCTCACACCTCCTCCTTTGGGGCGGACTACTGAGGGGACGAGGGTCCGGGAGTGTCCAAATGGAAGGAAACATCAGGGGACTAAGTATTACCTCCTAAAAATAAGCAATCCTTGGGTATTTCTGTCAACTGTATTGCAACTTTTGTTGTTGTTGTTCCTGCCCAATTCTTCGTTAGCAAGAATTTCCTCCCTGGAAAGAGAACAAGTGAAGTCGGGCTGTGGTCAAAAACTTTGAGTACCACAGGGCTATCGCCATAGAGGCCAGACCCAGAGAGTGGGACACGAGGTCGTTGTGCAAGCGTCATTTCATGTGTGATGTGGCCTCACACTATGTCTGCCATGGACATTTGTACCAAAGTGTAATAGTCCAGCAACGTCCAAAAGACATTCAGGAAAGAGGGGGTTCTTACAGCCTGGTACAAAGATGGTGATCAATTAGTGCTTGTTGAATGAATAAATGAATGAATGAATGGCCTATGCACTAAAAGGATGGGCCAAGAGGAAGAGCTTGCCCATTTACCACTGGCTTTCCTGCAGCTGGCTTTGCTCAAGCTTATTTTTCCTCTCCAAACCCTGCTCCCAATTTTGGGATCCGTTCAAATGCTGCCTCCACTACAAAGCCTTCTCCAAGCACTGGAACACTGTCTCCCTGTCTTGAATAGTGGCCTTCATTACAGCATTTAGTGCTGTCACCTTTCTATGCTGTTCATCATCACATTTTCCTCTTTTCTCCCCTATGAGGCTGTGAGCAATGTGAGAGCAGGTTCGAGGTCTCACTTCGTCTCTCCGAAGTATCCTGCAAAGTATTAGAGAGCAAAAAGCAAGCGGTAGACGTGTGCAAAGGCACTGAGGAAGAGAGCTCGTAACTGCCTGGGCCCTGAGATGCCACACAAGGGCAGCATGGTACAGCACAGACCAGCTGAACCAATCAGATTTTCTCCTGGGAGTCCGAACACGCCACCGAGAGAGTCAGCCACTAGGGGGCGCCAAAGTGGAGCGCATTCAAACACCAAGGAGGGTGGGGAAAGGGGCCCTTGGCAGGACTGTCGCAGGTGCAGCTCTCACACGTGCCGTGGTCTCACCGCTTTCTTAGGCCACAGTTCCATCCCAGGTTTATATTGAGCCCAGCTTCCCAGCCTAGGCCCTGATGGCACCCTCACTGGTCCCCTGCCTCCGGGGTGGCCTCCCTTTCCGGCCTACCTCCCACAAGGCTGCCAGAGTAATCTTTCTGAAGCCCAAACCTGAGTGTGGCCCTCCTCTGCTTCCACATTTTTAATAGCTGCCTGTTGCCCACATGCTCAAGTCGGAACTGAAAGGCCTTTTCCCGTCTATTTACCTCATTTATTTTGTCTACTTCCTTCTCCTTTTCCTGAAATGTAAGCTCCGTGAGGAAGGGGTTCGTATCTGTTTTGTTCACTGCTCTGTTTGCAGCTTCTAGAAGACTGCTGGGCACATTGCAGGTGACCCAGGAATTATTTATTGAGTGAATGGACGAATGCTTGGCCCTCTGGCTTCACCTCCTGCCAATCCCTCCCCTCTCCTCACCCAGTGCCGTCGATACTGAACCACTCGCATTCTGCTCAGGTCTCCATTCTCTCTTGTGTCAGGGCCTGGTATGTGCTGTTTCCTGGGTCTGGAAAATTCCTTCTCATCCTGTTCAGTTGGCTGACTCCTCTTTCCTATTCAGGTCTTCCCTGGGAAGCCTGGCAAAGATACCTCTCTTATGTGCCCTCCGAGCACCAGGCTGCCATCACAGTGGGAACAGTTGTCATTTATTGAGCTGACAGGCCAGGCTCTTTCTAAGTAATTTTTCAGACATTTTTCATTCTTCCAAACCCTATGAGACAGCTACTAATAATACCCCTAATTTACTTATGTGGAAACTGAGACTTGAACAGCTTGAGTAACTTGCCTCAGTTACAAAGGCAGTTAAGGAATAAAGGCAGGACTGAACCCTATTATCTAGCTCCATAAGCCACATCCTGAACTCATTCTTCTGAGGGCATTGAGGTTGTCTGTGTCCTTGTCTGTCTTTTCTAATGAACTGTAAGCTCCTTGAGGGCAGAGTCTCTACCTTGTACACTTTGGCTTTGTCACAATGACTTATGCTTAGCATACATTAAGCATTCAATAGATACTTGGTGAATGAATGAGTGAATGAATGAGCAGAGGGCAGTGTTAAAGTTCTGGGCACACAAAGACAGGGAACGCAAAGTCCCAGTCCCCACCTCCATGTCCATCCAGGAAGCTCACCATCTATTCCTGGAGTGTCCATATCGGCTTTTCCCCTAAGGGCCCATTTATCTAACCATGTGTGTGCCTGGACACCTCAAATGAATCCACGCTTACAAATGTTTTTTGGAAGGCAGAGGTCTACAGATTTCCCAACGTCAAAGACATCAAATGAATGCATGAACCAACTATGCTTGGTATTCGTGGGAAGTGCAATGTTCTAAGGGCTAACGAGGAAGTTTTTCTCAGTAATCAGAGGAGAAGAGTGAGGTCCTGTTCCAGGAATCACTCCTTCCTGCACTCAGAGATGGGAGTGTCCTCTTTCTTAAAGATCTAATTCTGCCAGTCTCAGATAGCGGCATCTTCAGCCTTGAGCTCCTTTGTATCATTGTGAAAAGAACCCTCAAATCCCCCCTTTAGCTCAGGTTTAACATATCTTCCAACGAATTAGGGGACACGGGGAACTTGGTGTGAGCAGGGAGGGTCACTTTACAAGTTCCTGGCATGGTTCTGAATGTTTTCTGTTCTGCAGACTTAATGTTTCCTGTTTAAAAGTCTGAGAGACTATCACTGTTGGGCACGGGGTACTTGCTGAGCTCTGACTAATGGAAGCCTATGATTACATTATTTCAGACTCTAATAAAAATATTTTTAGGATAAAGTCCTTTGGGAATTATGTCAAGTGCTGAGTACACTTTTCTCGGTAAACACTAAAATCTGCGTGTCTTTTTGAGTCAGCTTTTACTCAGCAGTGTCCATCCTGAGGAAATTTGGGAGACTTATCTTCAAAGTCAGTAGCCTGGGTCGATTTCGGAAACCTCCTGGAGGTAAAGGATCCCGGTGAGCTATCTCATGGGCAGTGCTTTTTGTTTAGCACATTTTTTTCCCCTCTCTTTAAATAAAAATTTCCTGTAGCACACTTGAAATTACAATCTTTCAGGGGAGAACATTTATGAAGAGGTTGCCCTCAGTCTCCCTTCTCTGTTCCACCATCCCCTAATACAGAGCATCCACTGGGAGAGTTGGGGGGGGGGTGTTGGGGGACCATGATCCTCTTGACCTCCCCATGCTCATTGACAACATTGACTCCAATATTTCATAAATTACCATTTTTCTCCAGTAGCCTGAAGCAGATTCTCTATTTCTTCCTGCTTAATAATAATAATAAAAAATATATGTCTGTTAAACACCTAGTACAAGTGAGCTGCTGTTCTTGGTGAGAGTTTGGGAGGAGACACGTCAGTGGATTGTACAGCCTTTCCTTGCTCTCCAGAGCTTGTGGAACAAGCATGGGCATGACATTTTCATAGGTTGTACCTGTTTCTCCATGCCACACCAGCTTGTGGATGCCAGCGATGCATGGGCCACAAGAATGGCAACTAAAAGTCTTCTTTAGCTCTAGATCTGTATCAATTAGGGATGCATTTGGCTGCAAGTAACAGAAAAACCAATAGAGAGTTTAAACAAAAATCGGTGTTTATTTTTTCTCACATTAGTAGAAGTATAGAGGTTCGGGAGCTCAATGACATCCCTGCATTCAAGGCAGGGAGAGAGGAAAGGGAAACTTTGGTCCTCCCTTTACCTTTATCTGGAAACCCTTTCCAGAGCTCCCTGCAGGCTTCTGCTATGTCTCGTTGATCAAAACTGCCCATGGGCTTCCATGCCCCCAAGGGAGTCTGGGAAAGCCATATCCCAGCCATATGCACCCAATTTCCTACTGTACAGTAGTGCAGCCCTGTCAGCAGTCTTTCTCTTTTCACCTATCATACCCCAGTTTCCTAGGAACCTGCAAAATGTTCCTGTGGGCCGTGTGGAAAGACGGCTGGCATGCAGTGGGGCATGTACCTTCAGGCCTGTCTCTCTGCTCGCAGCCCTCGACTGGTATCGCTGGACCTGGATCTCATGCCCAACCTCCTTTCCTTTGGGACAACTCCTTTGCCCAGTGGGAGTGTTATTTTGGAAGCAGCCAGTTGTCCCTGGTTTGGGAGGGGATGGGTTTGGGGTAAGGCCAAATGTTAGCCTCTCCATGCAGGGCTGTAATCCCACGGAGCTCACACGGGCAATATCTGGCTGGACTGACGCAGACATGCCTGAGGTCCCGGTGAGCATCTGGTTTAGGCCTTTATGCTGGGACTCTCAGGAAAGGAACTTGCTATGGGAACATAGAAGGGGAGAAATGACTTCCGGAGTGGTTATGTGTGTTGGCTGGTAGGAGGCTAGTAGGAAGGAGGATGAGGGCAGTGCATGTGTCACAGGAGAAAGAACATTTAGTTCCCTCTTTCATTTACTCATTCATTCAACAAACATTAATTTTTTCCTTCCTTAGCTAGCAAAAACAGACATGTCCCCTGCCCTGTGGGAGCTTAAGTTTCATGAAGAAGACAGACAAAGATAACGTAATGAGTCTATAAAATGTAAAACTGTGGAAAGAGTGAGGAAGGAGAGAGATGTGGTGCTACGAGAGGATATAATCGGGAATGTCACCCACTCAGGGAGGTCAGAGAAGGATGTCTAAGGCTGAATGAGGTTTCAGCAAGTGGAGGGAGGGGAAAGGCACCCCATTTGAGGAAAAACAGACTGAGCAGTGAGCCGGGATGGAAAGGGCTGGCAGGTTTGGGGAAGGACGAGTGGCCTGGAGATCCAAGAAGGTACAGAGTGAGCAGAGATTGGGGCAACTATGTACCAGGGTCTGTGCCAGGCGTTTTTTGTGTTCTGAACTTAAGTTATGCTTAGATCGATTCTGTAAGGTGAGGATTCCCTTTGTTTTGGTTCCCTTGCAAGTAAATTCTGAGACTTGCGTGCAGGTGGTTATGGGGGAGGTGATTCCAGGAAGCAGGAGTGAGGGAGCCCAGAGAGGGAGACAGGACTTAAGGAGAGACCATGCGAAGGGTAAGTTATGGAGGTCACCTGCTGTGGCCACCGGGGCTCTCATCCACCAGGCCCCCCTGAAAGGTGGTGTATAGAAGGTCTCTCACATTTTGTTGCTTGAAGGAATGGACACAGATCAAGGGTGAGGGGCTCCTGAGACACCTGCCACAGGTGTTACGGTCATTTTAAAGATGAGGGTCAGAGAATTTTAGCCTCTTGCCCAAATTTCCACTGCCAGTAAATGACAGAGCAGGGATTTGAAGCAAGGTAGGCTGCGACTGCAAAGCTCATGCTCCTACCACCGTACTCTGCTGTCTTCTTGACTAGATATTACAACATACGATTGTCAAGAATGTGAGGAATTAGAATGGATGTTAATGTCACTGTTGGTGTGACATTTTTCTAACAGTCATTAATTCCAATGGGCCCAAACGTGACGCTAAGTCTCTGCTGCTGCTATGGCACCTACGTGTAGGGGATCACCTCCTGATGGTGGTGAGGGATGATATCGTGTAACCCACAGAGCAGAGTAACTGGCCGGTGAGGATTTAACCCAAACATAGCACAGTGAAAGGGATGTCAACAGGGTCTGTGGTAGATTAAAGATGGTCGCAAATTCTTTGCTACTTCTCCCATCAAGATTTAAATCTCCTCCCCCTAAACCCAGTTTGGTCTCAGTGACTTGCTTGACCAATCAAATGAGGCAGAAGCGACTTTCTGGACTCCTTGGGTTTGCTCATAGGAATCTCTGCAGCTGGCAGCTGGGCCGCTGGGCTGGAGCACTCGCTCTCGGAGCCCAGAGCTCCGTGTAGGATGGCTAACTGCTCTGAGGCTGCCCTGAGGGGAGGCCCCAGGTCAGCGCTCCAGTTCAGAGCATCAGCTGAGCCCAACCTTCCGACTGTCCCAGACATATTAGAGACCCCCCCAGACCAGGCCATCTTCCAGCCGAGTGCCACCAAATAGCGTCTGTTGATGCCCCGTGGAACAGATGAATCACCCCCCTGCCCATGTTCCTTCCTGACCTACAAAATTGTGCCATCAAGTAACATACTTGTTATTTTAAGTTTCTACGTTTTGGAGTAATTTGTTCCTCAGCAACAGATAACTGGAGCACCACCACGACTTTCTATTTCCTGTCGTCACGGTGCTCTTACCCTTCTTAGAAGGATATGTGCCAGCTTTACATTTAGGCCAAAACATTAGATAAAGCCAGCTGTGTGGGCTAAGTTCTCGTATATACACATTTAGAAACCAGTGGGAAGTTGGGACATCTCTTTCTTTCTCTCTGTGATCTGTGTCTGGAATTTTGGAGCAAGCATCTAAAGAACCTGCCCCCAGGAGGCAAAGACACAATCGATCCTCAGCGTTGAATTTTAAGTGGTGGACATAAGTCTTGAGAGTCAATCTACAAACGTAAGCACACAAAGCAATAGAAACTATACACATTGTGAGGAGGTTTCCACGAGGGGTTGTCAGTAAACCGATGATTATGGATGTGCTTTCTGAGGGAAAGTAAAGCAGAAAGTAGGACAAAAACTCAGGGGAATGCCCACAGTTAAAGAGACCAGGAGTCTGAGGAGACCCAGCTGGGTGCTCAGAGTGAGGAGATGGTTTGCAGAGTTCACGTCACGGCTAGAGGAGGGATTCCAGCAGGAAGCATTGGTGCCCTGAGCCACAGAGAGGTGTAGGAGACTGGCAGCTCAGATAAGGCCACCAGCTTCCTCACCTGGCTGGAGCCCTCGTCACAGTTCCTTGTGACCTCAGTCACATATGTGTTGTTGGAAAAAAGACATCTTCTTTCACTAATTGTGTAACTAATTCAGTGAGGCGTCTCACCTCTTTGGAGGCAAAGGCACGACATGGTTTTATTTATTTTTTCAATAACCACAGCCAGCTGTGTCCTGACGAGCCCCTTTTCCACTGGCTGGGGATCCCCCTGACGACTCTTCAGTCCATTTCCATAACTTTTCAATAACGCTGGGTTATTGGAACAGTCTAGGTCTGATTTTTAAGACAGTCTTGTTTGTTATAAAATTTTAATCCCATGCTCTATTTCTTTCTTTTACCTACTGTTGTGAGTGTGCGTGTGTTGTGTGCTTGTGTATGTGGTGGGGTCTGTCATCTCACACCCTCTTTGGTTCTGCTGAACTCAGACCTCTGGGTTGGTTGGGCTGGCAGGAGGGAAAGGGGAAGCCCTCGAAGGTTCCGTGGATGGCTGCCTCTGGCCAAGCTGCTGTCCTTCTCCTACGGGCTGTCACTGCTTTTCCATCTTGCTCTGGCCTGGCCTGGCCCTTTTGGTGCTTTCTACCAAATGCTGGCTCTCTGGAGAGGGGAGAAGGCACTGGTTGGTTTCTCAAGGGTCCCGGGGAGGGTGCTTTCATTGTGCACACTCCCTTTGTTTTTGTGATAATGTTAATATCCTCCTCTTTTCTGGTTGAAGATCCTCAACATTGTGGACTACCTTCCTGTAGCATGCCTCCCATTAAAAGGAAAATAAGGCTTTTCCCGAGCCCTTAGTAAGTTCCAGCCATCTTGAACAGCCCTTTCACGGACGTTACCTAATCAAATCTTCTAGACTCTGGAAGGAACAGAGGCTGAGATGGGGAAAGACTGCCCCGGCCATACCTGCGGTTGGTGGCCTCCCTGGGGTTTTCACCCCCGTCCTGTGTGCTGTCTAGTGTTTGTTCCCCACACCATGTACACATGTCTACAGTCAATCATTTGTGCTTCTGAGAACTTCTTTGACCCTCATTCTGTCTCTTTAGAGATGTGGTAACCCAAAGTTCACGCAATTTTCCAAATACGACTGAAACTCGGTTTTGTGTAAACACAGGATGACAGTTGTTTTGACAGCAACGACTTTGTTGCCCTTTGGCTCAGTAGGGCAATGGGTGAAGGTTGCCAAAAATGGTTGCATTGAATGGACACATTGCTTCTCAGAGTTACAATGGATATGTTGGATGTCTTTATCGTATAAAAACAGTATAGACGATTTTTCTGGAATCATTTTAAGGAAAAATATTTAATCATAAAATTCTCCCAGATAAGTACAGCTATAGTTTCCTGCTGACTACTCATTACTTTGTCAAATCTTCTTCACGTTTATCAGCTTGACATTTTATTATCTGGAAAAATTGAGAGTCATCACAAAGTTGGAGATTTCTCTGTGTACTCCCTCATTTTAGACCGCGTGGAAGCATTCACTTATTTTGAAAGTTGGTTTTGGTCCCCGGGTTTCCTGTCTAGATTTGCTAAATACCTGCTCTTCTACTGGCTATATTTTGAAGTCATCAGATTAGAACTGGGGCAGGTCTGAGGGAGGACCGGAATCCAGGGATGATGACTTCCAGATGAGGTAGTTTATCCAAACCTGGGATTTCCGCTCAGGCAAGTCAAGAATGGGCACAACAAGAGTATACAATCATGAAGGAATTTAAATTAGACTCACTCAACATACTAGAACATGCTAAAAGGTGCCACTTGAGGTTTGACAGGGGAAAAGATAGTGAAATGGCTATTTAAATCTCACTAAGGAAATGTATGGAAATCATTTATGAAGGGGTAGCACCTGCTAAAATACCAAGAGGTTCAAGTAGGGTCTCAGTTAATCTTTCCACATCAATAAATACGCATATACAAGATAATTTTTTATTTTTTTATTTTTTGTGAGGAAGATTAGCCCTGAGCTAACATCTGATGCCAATCCTCCTCTTTTTTCTGAGGAAGACTGGCCCTGAGCTAACATCCGTGCCCATCTTCCTCTACTTTATATGGGACGCCGCCACAGCATGGCTTGACAAGCGGTGCGTCGGTGCGCGCCCGGGATCCGAACCTGCGAACCCCGGGTCACTGCAGCGGAGCACGCGCACTTAACCGCTTGCGCCACCGGCCTGGCCCCTGGAAGAAATCAGGATAATTTTTGATGGTATGAATGACATTCCTTTGTGTCAATACACTAAAAATTATTTAACCAATTTCTACCATAGGGCATTAAGTCGTTTCTAGTTTATAATTATTATAAACAATGCCACACTAAACATGCCTTTTGCCTATCTAATTATTTCCTTATGATAAATTTCAGAAATGAAACTGCTGAACCCAAGGGATGTGCATTTCAAAGGCTTTAAGTAAAATTCCCTCGGAAAGGTGCTACATATTTACATTTCCACCAGCAGCGATGCAGGTGTCCAGTTCTCCATATTCTTGTCATTGTGAGGAAGACATCTTTCTTCTAGAGAAATTCAAGGTCAATGAGCCGCTAAGCCAAAGAAATAGAATTCACTCTGGTTGTGCTTTTCAGAACGCCCACTTTGGGCAGAGAAGTGGGTAACGTCATTATTTCCCCCTAATTTCTGGTGTTTGCTTTCTTGTATCAAATATGTAGATGGAATATGTCCAGTGTTTGGAAGCAGCTGTTTAATGGCTGTGGCTATGACCGTTTGGTGCTGCCAAGCCCTGGGGAACCCTCAGCCTGTGAGTTTAGAACTGGGCTCCTCTTGAGTGAGGGGGGCCTTGGAACATGGCTCTGAGCGGATGCTGCCCCAGGGGTCTGTGAGCCTTGACCGTCCAGGACAGTTAGCGTTTGGGGAGACAGGTCATCCTTGAGGCAACTTTTCAGGTTTTTAACAGCAAAGTGGCAGCTAAGCAACACATTCTTACCTGACCAGGGTCCTCCCTCAAATCCTGGAAGAACCCAAGTGCAGATTATTGATTTTAATTGAAATGTTAATTAAAAAAGTATTCTCGGTAGCAATTTCCATACCAAACATTTACCAAGAGTGGTTGACCAGAGTGTCTTCGAGAAGATGTGTTCAAGATATCAAAGATGAAAGATTTTATTCCCGTCTCCACAGCGCCTTTTGCTCTGAGATCTGTTTTCTCTGCTCCTACAACATCTTCCTTCTCCTTCAATTCGTTTTATATTTAAAAAATTCTGGCAACAATTTTAGTTTCAAAATTGTCCTTCACCTTCAGCTGTCCCACCTCCTTCCTAGACCTCTCTAGAATGCATCAGATCAGGGAGATGATGTAGTAATCAGTTGGCTAATTAAGTACCAGGCTAGCCTGGGTTCAAATCCCAGCTCAGCGGCTTGCTCACTGTGTGACAATGGACAGTTTCCTTAAAATCTCTGTAAAGTAGGAGGACAACGCCTATCTCATAAGGTTGCTTTCAGGATTAAATCAAATGAGGTAATAAATGGCAATTATCTGTCACAGAATAGCTGCTCCTTAAAGCGTAGTTATTATTAGATGACAATGATGACGATTTCCAGCTCTGGGTCTCTATGAGCCCAGGTTCTGGGAGTTTTTGGATTACAGTGATTTCTCGGTTTGCTGATTGATTTTCCAGGTTTCTGGGGAGTTATCATTCCCCTTGTCTCCCCCACATCCTGCCCAGCCTGAAGCCCCCTTCTAGGCGCAATACCCCTCACAGCAGACGCTGATGTGTATGACTCAGACTCAAGCCTTGCTTGCAATAACCTCAGTTACTCACTGCAAACCAATGGTAGTTTTTATGTGCTGAACAGATCAGAGAGGGAGTATTGGAGGGCAGGTCCAGTGGTTAGGACCCCAGAGTCTGGAGACTACAAATCTGTAAACTACTAAAAAAAGATATTTTTGGAGTGAAAATGGACTTCGCCCACCTGTTTCTGGAACAGGAGAGGCAGGACACACCCTGGGATGCCCAGAAGATCTAAAAAGGATACATGACCCTGCAGAGCAGGGAATAAGCTTGTAGAACACATTGTCCCCAGAGGTGGCACAAACTACAAGTGGGGTTTGGCAAGGATTGAGAAGTTGGGGAGAGAACATCACAGCAACGTGTGCTCAGAAATCACTGGGAACATCCTGAACCTTTTGAGCTTGCCCTTTGGGAGAGCAATCACCACGGTGTCGCCCAGCCCCGTCCTGGAGGCACAGACGAGCCCTCTCCAGGCTACTTCCCCTCGTCTCTGAGTGTCCCCTTCTTCTTGGAACCTTGGGCCAGCTGGCAAGCTCCCTAATTCTCAGGCTTTCCTTCTCTTGTTTCCTATTGTCTGGCTATGGGCTAGAAAATAATGAGTTCATACTTTTATATAGTTTATACTGAACTCAATTCATCCTTGCAGCAACGTGTGGGAAAGGCAGAACCACTCATCCTGTGCCCATTTAATTGAGGTTTAAATAGTTCAGGGGACTAAAGTCCCCAACTCCAGCCCAGTTTTTGTCTCATTTTACCGTGAGTTCTGTCTTGAGATGGTCTGAGATTTTCCTAGCTGATGAAGTTCGTGGATTGCCACTGTAAAGAGCATTTACCTTTAAACGGGTGTCTTTAGTGAATGTCGCTGTTAGGATTTTAGACAATGTGGCCTTCTCAAGAGGGAGAGTTGTGGGGCAATTTCCCTGGGCCCCCAGATCACAAGACTGTTGGCTCACCTCTATAGGTGAAGAAGAGGATGAGCTGCAAGGGCAGATCAAGGGAGTAGTCAAATGAAAGTGGATGTTGCCATGGAAACACCCCCCATATATTATTAAATGTTATTATTATTTTTTTTGAAGCATCAAATAGTAGTAAAACTTTTGAGACAGCTGACCCAAATTTTGAATGTGATTCCAGGGTTCTTGAAAATTGATATGCTTACTATAGGGAGATATAACAGAAAAGAAAATGAGGAATATGGCTTCAATCCAGAAGTTGCTAGACTGAAAAGAAAACTTCAATATGTTCAACCCGGCAGAAGAATCCTCCCAAACAAATATTTATTAGGTTGCTTTTAAATTGGGTTTGATTTAAATAGTAGTAAAGGCACAGGTGTATGTTCTTATTATTTTAGTTATGGGCTTTGGTATTATTTCATTGCACGATGTGAGTTTCCAAGAGCAGAACTCCCATTATGCTGGACTGTGGAATAAAGAGGTTTGACTTAAGACGGCTCAATTTGCCATCACTGTCTGGGAGCCAATGAAACGGTGAGGTGGCGGTGGTCGGCAGTATTCGTCAAGGGCGTGGCTGAGGAGGGCGTTTTGTCAGCTCTGCAGCACTCTGGCTGCTCCTTTGTTAACGTGGCAAAGAGGTTGTCTGGCGGTGGCTGCAGGCTCTGTGTTCTCTGCCTGATCGAGACTCCGTGTCTTGCTTCTGTGGGCTTGCTGCAGTCAACAGAGGAGTGTTTTCAACTCCTCTTGGCAGGAGAAATAACTTCCTGAATAGTGTCCAAGCCTAAAAGGGTTTTCCCCACTTTGGGAAAACGAAATATTGAGTACCATGACACACCCTTATGGGTAACATCACTAAATGCCCTTCACCACAGCTGGGGTTCAGGGTTTTTGTACTTAAGCCCATTTAACCCAATTTTGGGTGGGCAACACTTGTCCTGCCAGCTGGGGCTGTGTTCTGCAGACGAGAAGGAACGTGGAGAGTGTGAGCACGTAAGGAAGGACCCAGTGGATGAATGAATGGGTGAAAGGGGTGTGGGCCCTGGTGGAGTCTGACCAATACAAATAGTGCTGGCCATGTTTGAGTCAACTCGTACAAGTGCAGACGATTTGCGGCTAGAACCAGAGTGATCACATTCGTGGGAGAGAAGTTTATTTACATTTTCGCTGATGTTGTATCAGTCTCGAATATTTCTGAAAGGATGCATAAAGAATGTTGAGTGTGGTCATCTCTGGGGAGGAGGACGGCATTCTGGGATGGGAACGATACTACTTTTCAAAGCATTGTTTTACCAAATGCACGTATTCCTCCTCCACTTAGTTCACCAGACTGACTTTCTCTAGGTATATTAGGGATAACTGTGTGATCTTAGCCACATATCACTAAACATTGCTGAATTTCATGTTTCTTATTTGCAAAACAAGGGATTTGAGTTAGAGACCTTTTAACATCTTTTGTAACTTCTCCTAAGGACTCATTTTAAGACCAAAGTATTTCAGGAAGTTGGTTGTATGTAAAAACAATGTTCCATCAAAAATATTTAAGTTGGCCGTGATGCCAGCACAGTGTTTTGCATCCCAGCAATCCCTGTCCCCCAGATGGCCAAGACAATGGAGCCAGCTAAGGCCGGTCACACGTGCCTCCCTGTCTCCTAGCGTGCCCAGAAAGGGAGAGTGTGTATCACTTCCAGCAGATCCAATAGATGCAACAGATCTTCCTGTCTGGTGGAACTATTGAAATCCTTTTAAGTCAAGCCAAAAACTGGGATTCAGGCCAACAGTCGAAGAAAGTAAGTAGCCTATTTGATCAGCGTGCGTGAAGTCTTCTGGGATCTCCCATCAAACAGCCTTGCTTTCAGAAGCTCTTCTCTTGCTGGCTGTTGATACCAACCAGTGCTTTGAAAGCCACTGTTGAGCAATGGCTGGCTGGCATTCTTCAAAAACACTTCCAGAATAGAAATATTTATGCTTTACCAAAGCCAAGGAGCTTAAATAAATAGATTGTCATTTCTTCCCTCAGTGGAGGACTTTAACAGGCTGGAGGTTATTGTTAACACTTATTTGAGGCAAACTGACAAAACGGGGTCAATTATGGGAAGGGCAGCAAATGTGCTCACTAAGGCACGGCACGGTCTTCCCAGGACAGTGGTTTCAGGAGCCCCAGGATGAGTGAGTCAGGGCACACTGGAGGCCTGGCAGGTTGGTGCTCAGGAAAGACTTCACTTAGGGTCATCGCCCTTGTGCAGTGAAGCCACTGGAGTCTTCAGGAAGGCTCACACTGAGTCCAGAAACTTCATTTTGTTGGTGCCCAGAGATGTTCAGGCTCCCAGAGACAGGCTTTAACCAAACTAAGAGGCTATTGAATTCCAGAATGTCAATTTGTTAATCACAGTAGGTGTATCCTACTGGTGACTTTTGGAGGTAAATGGGGGGCTGAATTTGGGATCTGAAGGCAGCTTGGGGAGCATGGCATCAATGCCCCTGGGAATGCAGGGACCTGATGGAATTTTCAGACAGTACAGTGCGGCCATTAAGAGCTGGTTCCTGGACCCAGACTGCCCGGGACTGAGTCCCACCTCCTATTATGTTGCTGACATTGGAGAAGTTTCCTTAAGCTTTCTTCCTCTGTCTCTGTTTCCTTATCTGTGAAATTGGTATAATTTCATTGGATAATTTCAAAGTTTTGTGTGAGGATTAAATGAGACATTACACGTTAAGCCCCTAGAACAACGCCATGGTGCGTGGTGAGCACTACGACTACTAGCTGCCATCCTCATCCTCTAGAGCAAGGGTCAGCAAACTTTTTCGGTAAGGGTCAGATAGCAAATATTTCAGGCCACACAGGCTCTATTGCGACTGCTCGATTCTGCCATTATAGCACAAATCAGCCAGAGACAATACGTAAACAAGTGGACGTGGGTGTATTCTAGTAAAACTTTATTTATAAAAACGGGTAGTGGGCAGGATTCTGTCCTTGGGCTGTGGTCTACTGACCCTTCATCTCTAGAATCCCTGGGATACTGGAACCCTGAGTAGAATTACTGAATGAGACCCAGGGGCTAAGAAGAGGAATGTTTAGTCTTTCTCCTTAACATAATAACTCTCCTACCCTTTGGGAGGATGGAGTGGGCAGGTGGGGAGATCAAGGCACTCATTCTCATAGTGTGAAGTCGGCAGAATTTGATTCCCTTGACCCCTATTTTAGTGCCTTTTCTCCAACCCTGGGCAGCTCAGTGCTCACATGGGTGGAAAGAATCCAATATGCTCATTTGCAGAGGAGTGAGGGACATAAATTCCTAACCAAGGACTAGCACCAGTGAGGGATATTAAAGGATCATGAAAGGCGGAATCTCCATTTGAAGGGGTCTTAGTGGTCAATGTCAGATGCTTCTGTCCCCTCAACTGCATCCTGTCCAAGGAGAAGTGTGGTCAGTCCACACCTGGCCTTGACCAAGAGCATCCTCCAGGGGTGGCATCCATGATGGCTGGAGGCAGACCTGTAAGAAGGCCCCTTCCCCAGGCCCCACACTTTACAGAAATAAACACCAAAACCCAACGACTTCTTTTTCAATTTAATTTCAGTCTCATAAGAAAGTTTTTTGAAAGATTGGCCAACAATTGAGCAAAAAGGAATTATGAAGGAAAGTTGCTTCAACCAAATTGGACCCCTCCAAGCAGAGGATGCTGAACGGAGAGCACTGAGTTTGTGTGGAGACAGCAGAAACGTCACAGGGCTGTTCTCAGGATCCAGACAAAGTTGCTGCTTTTGTTTAGAATTGACTATTCAAATCATTCAAAGTGGGTGTCTAGGCAGACCTGGGTTCTTGGATAATTATGCCTCTTCTCTCCCCTTTGCTGGAAGGGTGTGGTTTTGGAAGTGCCTAAAAATCCTGAGTCAGAAAAGTGAGGTGTGGGGATGCGTGGGGGTGGGGTGGGAATCCCATTTAGTTTTAGGGTCAGGGAGTCACCTGGTTGCTGGCCACAGGCCCCAAACACAAATAGGTAGGAATTCAGACTTAGCATTCTTAGGTGTATATTAAGTACCTTAGAAATATCCAGACACATGATATGTGGGCCTCTGTAGTTTCATTTCAAGCCTTGAAAATGTTAGGAGTGAGCCTGGCTAAGTTCATGGACAACATGTGTTTTTGGATAACTTGATTTTCCTGGTTCATCCTCTGAACATGTCCCTTCCATATATGTAATTAACACCCGTTTGGCTTTAGTCAAAGCTGTCCTGGCTGGAGTACAGTCCTTTACCTCAGAAATGACCTTTCATGCATCAAATTTTACCCATTTTCCATAGGTGAAAGTAAGTCCAAAATACTCAGAGTTCATTAGTGTTATAGTATGTGTGTATGTGTGTGTGTGTATACATACATGTATATATGTGTGTGGGGTATATGCATGTGTGTTTTGTATATGTATGTGTGTCTGTATATATATGTGTACACACACATATATATAATTTTTAGTTTTTTGGTTTTGTTTTTCAAAATTGTTTCCTGTATTTTCTAAATATGAGAGGGCTGGGGTAGTGGGTGAATGGGCCATTTTTTTACCACCCTCAACTATTCAGAATAGAGTTAAGAGTCTAGAATAGAGTGAAAAATACCCTCTAAATGGCTAAAATAGGAGTTGCATTAGTTATCTATTGCTGTTTAACAAATTTCCCAAAAGTATGGTTACTTGAACAATGATAATCATTTATTAGCTCACAGTTTCTGAGATCCAGCAATTCGGGGGTGGCCTGGCTGTTCTCTGGCTCAGGTCTTTCATGAGGCTGCAGTCAAGATGCTGACCAGGGCTGCTGTCATCTGAAGGCTTGACTGGGGCTGGAGGATTGGCTTCCAAGATGACTCGTGGCTGGCAAACTGATGCTGTCTGTGGCGGGGGACCTCAGTTCCTCTCCACGTGCACTCCCACAGAACAGGTTGAATGTCTCATGACTTGGCAGCTGGCCTCCTCCAGAGTGTGTGATCCCAAAGGCCACAGTGGAAGCTGCAATGCCTTTTATGACTCAGCCTTAGGAGTCACCTACTTACCGTCATTTCTGTAGGTCAGTCCTGATTTAACAGTTAAGATACAAGGGCATGAGTACCAGAAGGTGAAGATCATTTGGTGAGGGAGGGTCATCGTGGAGGCTGGCTACTGCAGGTGTTATAACATCCCCCTGTAAGACACAGAACCCACAGACCTGAGTAGGCCATTTTTGAGGACACTGCTTTCTTGGACTGCCCTCTGTATGCTCTGGGCCTACAACATTGCCACCACCTGGTTCAGCTACATCTCCCCACTAACACCTAAGGAAGTCCTTGGACTCAGGATTTTATAATAACCACAAAAAAATTATTTGAGAACCAAATCCAGATGGTCAAATGTCCACATGAATATGTTTACATCCAATTAGTAATAACGCACAAGTGTATGCACAGTATCATCCTGACGTTAACTACTGATACTTCCTCATTGGACGGTGGCATTTGCTTCCCTAGGGAGCTATGGCAGTGTCTGTCCTGTCACGATCCTCTTCTTTGGTTGACCTTTGATGGCTTCTGCATCCCACGTGATCCATTCTGTTTTACACTTTTAATTCAGCTGACACAGTAGTTGAGAAGATTCTGCCCTTCTTTGTATTGCTCAAAGATCATCTTTAAAGGACTGAGTCTTATCTGCAGAATCCAGTAAGCTCCATTAACTAGTATTTCTAGTGTTCTAGATACTTGTGTTCTCATTCGTTCACTCACTCACTCATTCTCTTGTTCATTCACCTGTGACTGTGTGCCCACTATACGCTGGGTATGGAACCCCTTGCTCTCCCGTTGGCTACTGGGTGATGTGTCAAACAGTGCAGGGCTTGAGCTGGGTGCTGCTCCATTAGAGCTGGGTGCTGCTCCATTAGACTAGGCTCCTCTAATGGCTTCTGCAAAGCATCCTTCTACAAAGCCAGCGAAAGCTGCCTGCAGCACAAGGGACTAGTGTCATTGTAGGCAGAGAACAATGCTCTCTGGGCTGATCGCACTGAATGGCCCCTGGAAAGGTCTTTCTTACTGTTGTGTGGCTCTCTCCTCTGTTGTTTCCTATGTTGCAACGTCCCCTCAGTCAGTTGCTGATGCTCAAAGGCTTGTGGTCATTGTGGGACTTTGCTCCTTTCCTGGTGTTTTGGTCTCTTCCATGAAGGAGGGCACTTTGGTCCTCTCCAAGAATATATTTATCCTCTGACACTTGTATATCTGGCCTCCCAATACAGACAGGATTCAAATCAGCTCTTTCAAAAGGGGGAGTGGCTATTTGAAGCAGGTAGCGTGACGGTAATGTGAAGAGTCCATTGAAAGCGATTGAGGAAACAGAAAAACTACACAAAGCAGAAGCAAATACTCAGAAAGAGAATCCCTCTGGGGCCTTTCAGAGGCAGGCAGGCTGCCCACATGGCTAGGTCATGCAGTCCCTGGAGCGTTCATCACCCTGCAGTTGAGGTGGGGCACAGAAATTCTGGTCTACTAGTGAGGGACTCCACACTTGTGAAGTTCTACACACAGTCTGGGGACAGGGCCTATGCGACCATGTGAAAACGGGTGCTCTCTGCTCAGAAAAGTGACCTGGATGGAGAGGGGAGGCCTCCAGAACTCAGGGGTGACAACAGCTTATTCTTCTGTTGAACTAACTCAGACCTGCGGAGTCAGCTGTCAGCCAGGCTACTAGAGTGGGGTGGAAATGAGCCTGCACGGCCGTCCAGATTCACTGTTCATCAATGCCGTCATCTCTCGGGTGGTTATTAGAGTCTGCTTTAATGTGGACTCTGGGAAGTCACCATGAATTGACAGGTCAATTGTATAGTCTTCTCCTGGAGGGGATGGTTTGGTAAGCATGACTGTGTGTGTGTGTGTGTGTGTGTGTGTGTGTGTGTGTGTGTGTCAGGGCAGTGGTGACCTGTATGTCCAGAACCATTAGCTCCCTCCCCAGTCTGCACCTTATGAAGATGCGAGAACACCTGAGCACTTACCTTGCTCCTCCCCCTGCCAATAGAAGGAGAATTTTCCAGGCTTTCCCCACCCAGCCCCCATGGCTATCTTTATGCCAAGCACCAGAACAATTTTGAACTCTTCTAATTACCCAAGGAGAGCTCTTTCAAGGGGAAAACAAATTAACTCTTTAATTAATACATCTAATTCTATGTTTGCCATGGTTCCAGGGGGAAGGGGAAGTAACAGCATTATCAGCACAAGCCACAAGGTCTCACCGTTACCTGGAGGCCCGGATGTGTTATGTCTTTGACAGCACTACACCCCCCACGACTCTCTCCTTCCAGCCGTTCAGGCTGTCAAATCAGAGAACCTGGTGTGAAGCTAAAAGGCAATTTGTTATCCAGCCGCTCATGTGTGGACTTGATGATGGGGACAAGGAAACCTAACATTTTTTGGCTGGTTACTCTGATCCAGGCACCATGCCGACACTCTTCGTTGTGACAGGTCCCCTGAACCGCCCCGCACAGTCGGTATCGATACTCCTGTTTTAATAGACAAGTAGCCAGCTTGACTTAGGGCTCCGTGAGGGCCTTCCACTACACTTGGGAGAGCGAGGGGAGGAAAGACTCCCGTGCTGCCGTGTGCACGAACCTCCCCTGTGACCCCAAACCACTTCAGGGTTGATCCCCCCTTCATCCTACTTCAAGTCCCCGTGTCCCCCTAGCGATTGACAATCCGTCTGTTCTCTCTCCTGGCTCGACAAGGAGAGCCATTCGGCATGGTGCTTATCTTCTGCTCCCACGGTGGTGAATTCCTTTTGCCAGTTGGATCCTCTAAGCCTGACGGCTCTAACTGTGCACCCAAAGCTTCGAGGTGACCCCTGCCTTCCCTTCTTATTTGCCCCTCTCAATTATTATAAGCTTGTAATCATTTGAAAGAGTTCAGCTAACAGGCACAAAACCTGAAGGGAATGCTATCCATTTGGCTGGTTTGGGCTACTTGCTGAGAGTGAACGCTGCTCCTCCCCTGCAGGGCACAGGGCAGCCCCGGGGAGCCATGAGTCACAGAGAGGGCTATGAGCAATGCTTGAAAGGTTGGCCAGAGCTGGGGGTGGAGAGAGGGACACAGTTTAACTACTATTTTACAGGACACAATCTATTTTACCTTCTCCCTTTTTTTCTCTCTCTAGATACATTTATGTGTATGTATACGTATATATGCATATGTACGTGTATATCTATCTCCATATGCATATGTATATATACGTACACACACAAATGAATTGAAATTGAGTAATTGAGGCCCTGCTTTCAAAATGACATTCTAAGAATTGTTTATCAAAATATTAAAACCAATTTTTAAAACCAAAAGAAAATGAAAAAAAAAATCCCTCTCTTACAAGTGCAACAAGTGTCCCCGAGTTTTGGGAGTCGGAATCAGGCAAAGCCTCGGCCTGTCAACGCTCGTGGAGTCTTCGCGTCTGTCCCCGTGCAGGACGAACCGTGAGTGGATGGTCCCGGCGTTGCTGGGCACCAGGCTGAAGGCAAGCACGTGGGAAGATAGAAAGTTCGAGAGGCAGAGTGCTCTGCCGTGAGCGAGGTCTGGCTTCGGGTCTGAGCTCTGTCACCAGACAGTGCCTGTGTAACTGTGGACACGTCACTTCCTCTCTCTGGGCCTCAGTTTTCCTCTTCTGTAAAATAAGAGTGTCCCTAAGTGACCCACAAGTTCCTTGAAGAGCCAACATTCCGTGACTTATAATCATGAGGCAATAGAATCTGAGAGCTGGTGTCACAGGCCCAGTGTCGTCCCAATGGCCCAGATCTCACGTCACTGTGGAGGGCGATCATGTGGCCTTGACTCTGTTCCGACGTGCAGAGGCAATGATTTTGGGCTGAGACACTTGCCACATGGATTTTCTTCACCATTTCCATAGGAGACCCAGAGTAAACAGGGCTGGGAACACACCGCAGGGGTCTCTCATCTCAGCTCCTTCATTGAATAGCTCTGTGATCTTGGGCACAGAACGATCACGTTACCCTCTTGGGGTTCCTCCATCGGAATATGTGCCCTGCAAGGTCGCAGTCAGGACTGCGGCTACGGCAGCGTCTGCTGCGTGGCGCTGCTCAGTCACCAGCAGCCCGCGATTATGATGAGGTCTCACACACTCCACAGGGAACTGCGGACGGCACGAGAGTCCTGGCCCCCTGGCAACAGCAGACCAGAATGCAGAGCCATGGTCTAATGAGCTCTTTCTTTATAGAAACATCTTCGTGAGTGCAAAGCAGCAATTAGATTTTCCAGAAAACATCTGACTGCAGTTTCTGGGAAATGTTTTTATAGCTTCACAGGAATAAACCCTTTCTCTTCTGGAATTGCAGGGTGGAGCGGGTGCCCCGAGCGTTCCCTCTTTGGGAAGTGTTTCCCTTGGATAGCGTTCAAACAGCAAAACCCTCGTATACATCCCAATTTGGATAACCCCTGTTTTGATGATATTTGACCAAGGATTAACTTCAAATTTAGACTGAAGGAGCAGGCAACTTCTCTCATCAACATATTTATAGAGGTGATATTTCAAGATTTCTGATTTATGTGTTTTTTATTTAGGTCACTTTGGGGTCTTTTTTCTGAATCATGGTCAAAATATCCAGATGAATAAAAATGTAAAACTTTTTACACATAATCTCACTTCTTATAACTAAGCACTTGTATAAGTAAATATTTTTTTATTTGCAAGTAACAACCCATCTCAAAGTAGCATATGGGAGAGAGAGAGAGAGAATCTATTGGCTCATAAGACAGTAAAGTTAAGTAAAACTCAGGAACAGAACAGCTTCAGGCATGGCTGGATCCAGGGGCCATCAGGGTGCCTTATCTTTTTGTCTGTTGGATGGGTTCTCTTCATATGGTGGGCATATTCGCCACTGGTAGCTCAAGGTGTACCTTATATTTGCACAGTAACTCACATGAGAAAAGATCATCCTCCCCAATATTTCTGGCTGAAAGAGCCCAGGGAAGAGTCTGACTTGTCCAGCTCATGTCTTGTGTTCTTCTCCGGACTAGTCCCTGTGGCCACAAGCATGGTATAATCTGATTGATCAGGCTTGAGTGGCATGTCCTCAACCATTCTACAACTCAAATTGTGTGCCTGCTTTCACATCACTGTTTCTTCATTTCTAAAAATAGTGAGAAGAATATCTGGTGTATTTCTTAAGGCTGCATTGCTTGGTAATTGCTTGCCATTGTGTGCTTGATTTTCTGGGACTGCAGCATCGCATCGCATTACAAAGATGACTACAGACACGGGCAGTGTAAATAAGATGTTGGCTGGTCAAAAACTCAGGCCGGCCTTCTCTCCCTGGGGTTACTGGAGAGGGGGATCTGGTCCCTCTTTGCTTTTCTTCTTGGGATTTATGAAGGGCTTTCTCCTCTCCAGAGCTTTTTAGTCCCTACTGTTGCGCTCAGAACCAAAAGTAGAAAACTCGATTGAAATGAAAAGCTTGGAATTTGTTGTTGAAAAATCCCAAAGCCTTTGCAGTGTGTCTCTCCTCGCTCAAAATCGAGGGCTGGTGAGGTCAAGGGAAACGTGGGCATCATTTGCATTATTTGACCCGACAAGAGATTTTCACATATTGAGGTATATGGGGTAACTATTCGGGTTCAAAACTGATTCGGCTTGAACTAAAAAGCCTGACTTATGACCTATCAAACATGCATTGTAGATCTGCTTAACCATTAAGGAATGCACTCTCTTAAGAGAAGAATGCATACTTCCCCTCCTATGCCCTATTGGTGACACCCTATTGGTAACGCCCAGATTTGTCCCTTTCCTGACATCATGGTCACACTGACCTGTTAATTTGCAACTGAATACCTCTTTGAAGTTTTGATAAAAATGTGTCCTGTTTAATGTATGTTCTTTGTTCTAAGAAGATAGAAGACTAGACTGAAAACCATGCTTCTCCAGAACGCCGTCGAAGGCCTTCCCGGGTTATCATCCTCCCTCTGGCTCAGGTAAGCTGACCTTATTCCTCTTATCTGTACAACGGTCATTGGTTATTTTGTGTCGACAGACCTATGCCCAATGTTGTGCCATTTCGATAAACGGTTTGTTCAATAAGGAAGCAGCGGTGGTAACTGATTCTCTTTCCTCCTCAGCAATGAGGGGTGGACTCACCAGGGACACATCCCTTGTGAGGAAAGCCCCTTGAGAAGCGAAATGAGTCATTACTTTTCCAGGGCTGTGCTGAGAGCGCAATGCTTTGGTGTTAACTGAAATTCCCCTTTTCGTGAGATTTCCCTTAAAGACCAGGAAAAAAATGATTGGGGGGAAGTGAATAACACGGTACCTTAGCTCTTAAAAGGCTTGAAATGATTCTGTACACGTCATGTCACTTAGAGAGGAGATAGGCTCGTGCTGTTCGTAGATGGGGAGACTGAGGTGCTACCTGAGCCACTTAGCCAATGTCACACACCAGTTGGGGCCCACCTGGAACCCTGACTCCTTCTCCGGGTGCTCAGAGCCTCAGACACATTTGCACACGGCTTCAGTTGTGAATTGGGGGTAATTTATTTTCACATCCTCCTTAGGAAACCAGGCCCTCCATAATCAACAGAACTTCATAGCACAGATCCTAAAATTTAAAACTCACCTAACCAAAAAGATCTTACTGTTTTACTCCCTTGAACAGTCTTCACAATCTCCGTACAGATCTTTTAGGTCATACTCCTGCTGTGTACTTCTGAACAAATAGCCCCACCCCTGTTATCAAATGTTTTTGACCTCTTTTCAAATGCACATGATCAGTTTTCCCTCTCAAATAGCCCTTTGAAGACTGTTTACCTGTGAGTGCCCTCCCCTGTGGGTCACCAGCAATTTCTGGAAGGTTGGTGGGAGGTGGTCCTGGGCCTTGTGTACACACGAATGTGTGCCTGTGACTGGGAGGGCTAAGGCCAGCAGCGCAGGGCTCCCTGGCTTCTCACTGGAGGGAGCTTCCTAATTTCTCCTGCATGAGGGTCCCCAGGAAACAACCAAAGCTATACTGCAAAATTCCTAGTCTCTGATGTTTTCCCACAACCAGCGAGCCTCTTCCTTGACCCCTTCCCCTCTGTGATTTCCCCTCCTCAGAGGTGAATGCTAGCTGAGTGGTGGGCTCCTGACTTTCCACTGGCCTGAGTGGGGCACGGGGAGCCCGTCCTAGGACTTGCTGGAGTGACAACATGTGCATTCCTTCCTCCCATGGCTCTTCTCGCTGTAATTTCAAGGTCTGGAGCTTTCCCTGACCAGGCACAGTCTGCCTGCCCTACGTTTAACTGACTGCACTAACCTTCCTGTTCCTCATCTGTGAAATGGGGATAGTATGTCCTACTCACCCATGGGTTTGCTGTGGGGATCAAATGAGAGAAAACCCACAGCATTTTAGAGGGCCTGCCATCCACACCTCCAGCCTCTCCATTGGGCAAGGCTGGAAGCCCCGTTAGCTTAATACGATGACAATTGTCTGCAGGCATAAAGCCAAATTAACTATTGTACGGCGACTTATAAGATGCGGACACACTAATTCATTAGATCCTCACGCTGATCCTGTGTGGAAGTTATGGTGGGTATCCCATTTTTGCCAATGAAGAATCACAGGTCCAGAGGTAAAGGAATTTCTCATTTCTAAACTTGTCCTTTTCCCCACTATAGTGGAACCACTTGTAAATAATCTTATTCGTAAAATGTTATAGCTCTGCAGGAAACAATTCGAAGTTGTAAAGAGTTTGTGAAAATATAAAGGGCTATCTGTATCTTTAAACTAATCAGGGCAGAGAGTTAGGGACTGAATTATAGCCCTCTGATAAGAAATTTTCACATATTGATGTACATGGGGTAGCTATTCTGATTTAAACCCAATTTGGCCTGAACTAAAGAAGCCTGATTTATGGCCTATCAAACATACATTGTATGTCTGCTTTAACCATTAAAGAAAAGGATGCATTAACATTATCTCAAAGTAAAAGAATGCACTCTTTGAAGCTAAGAATGCGTACTTCCCCTCCTAGACACCAGGATCGGTAACGCCCCTGTCAGTACTGCTGAAGGTAAGTTTCCTTTCCTGAACATCAGGGTCATGTTGACCTGCTAATCTGCAACTCAAGATCTCTTTGAAACTTTGATGAATACGTATCCTGGGTGTGTTTGATGTATGTCCTTTGTTCTAAAAAGGTATAAGGCTGTACTGAAAACCATGCTTCTCCAGAATGCTTTCTTCCTTTGTGAAGGCTGCTCTCCCGGGTTATAATCCTCAGCTTTGCTCCACTAAAATTCACCTGATTTCTCCTATCTACAGAATGGTTATTGGCTCTTTACATCGACACCTATCTCCATCTTGTCTGGTACGGGGATACCAGATTTGGCAAGGTTTGGGCGCATCTGATGACCAGACGCTAGAGCAGTAGATTAGAGGCCCTCTACTTGGTCACTTTCTTGCCAGAGGCAGCGATGTTCTAGCTGACATTGAACATTTGCCTTTCTCGTGGTACATTTTCACTTTAAGTGGAGAAGATGACCACCTTCTTCTCTGGCCTGTCCTTACACAACATTGAGGGGAATACTCTGGGCATATCTAAGCCTGGCCCTGAGACGTCGTGAGAGGTAGGAAGATCGAAGATTTGAGAATCAGAAGAACCAAATTAGAAGACCAGAGCTGCAATTTAATAGCTGTGTGACTGGAATCATTTCTCTAACCTTGCTGAGTCTTACTTTTTGCTTTTGTAAAATGGGTTTATTATAGCTACATTGCACAGTCATTGTGAGGATTAAATGAAATCAAGTTGAAACCGGGGGCCCAACTTACTTTAACTATACTTAGTTGTCTGTTTGCAAAAGTAGTTAGATAATGCATTACGAAAGCCGGCCCTATAGATAACATCTCTGACGCTTGGGTCACCATGGTAACAGGTGCTTAAGTTTTTCAGAACTGAGAGTTGACTCCTTGTTCAGTTCAGGCAGGTTAAGACCACTGACTCATCAACTGGGCCTGTGCGGATGACTGATAGATGACCTTTTGATGCCGGGGGGGGGGGGGGGCAAAAAAATCCACTGTCAGATCATGCTCATGCCACCATTTTGTGAACATGCATCCCATGAAGAGCCATG
The DNA here is from genome assembly GCF_020826845.1 of Diceros bicornis minor. Classification (NCBI taxonomy): domain Eukaryota; kingdom Metazoa; phylum Chordata; class Mammalia; order Perissodactyla; family Rhinocerotidae; genus Diceros; species Diceros bicornis. The sequence continues at coordinate 11,499,414 of NC_080779.1, read as the reverse complement.
AAGCTTGGCTGTGCTTGTGCAGATCATCAATTACCTCACTTCTCCTTACCTCCAATCATCTATTTCCACACTTCACACCACCCTGCCCCTCTATCCCATAAATATCCCTAAACATGATTTTTGAGGAGGCAGATTCGAGATTTGTCCTCCCACCTCCTTGCTTGGCTGCCTTGTGAATAAACCATTTCTCTGCTGTAAACTCATCATCTCAGTGATTGGCATACTGTGCAGCAGACGCCTAGTTTGGTAACAAAGTATGTAAAATTCTTGTTACAGAAGATAGTCAGCAAATGATAACTGACATCTCCATGCCTTAAACTTCAAGCTCTCTCTCTCTCTCTCTTTCCCTCCCCTACCCCTTCTCTTTCCTTCTGTCTCTCTTTCTCCCCCATCCCAGTTCCACACCCCTTGGACAATCATGTGAAATCTCAGAGCCTCAGTCTCCTCAACTATAAGAGAAACAACAGAGGTGCTTTAACCATCAGGACAACTAAATTAATGCTCTCAACCCCAAATACGGTTTCCCTTGTGTTCTCTGCCGGGTCAAGCTGAGTGCCGAGTCACCCTCTCCTTCTCCATGGCTTCTCAAGGAGGCTTTGTCCTGCCGCTGAGACTGACTGCAGATGGCAATTGCTACCACTCCCCAAGGGCGTGTCATAGTTGTGGAGTTAAATAATCGTCACCTGGGGGATTAGGCCTGCAATCCCCCTTTCTCTCCAGTGAAGACTCAGATGAGAGAGTCAGAGATGACTTAGGGAGCCAAAGTCCAGAGAAGTGAAGTGATTTGTCCAAGATCCCAAAGCTAGTCTGTGCCTGAACCATGATAAATGACCTGGGGGGACAAACGGCAGCAACCTCTCAATGAATATTTGAAACAATGCATGTTTTCTTTTGGTTTTCCCTTGATTTTGAGCTCAGTGTGATAACATTGTCTGGTTGGACTGTTTTGTGACCACTGGGAGTCACTCCCTGAGCAGGACCGGGCTCTCCCTGGGCTGCATCTCCATAGATGCCTCCCTATGCATCTCCATAGGTCAGGTAGAAGGACCGCTGGAGAGGGTGGGAGCAGAGAGCTGAAGGCCAGCCTTCCTTCTATGCTGCTATCTTTTCCTGAGTACTTGGGGTTTTCCCAGGTGTAAAATGAAGTAGACAAAATAGATGGTTTTCATGCCTTTTGGTTGTTTAATGTTCTAGAATTGGAGCCCTTTGGTCAGAAGAAATTTACACGTCACTTCAGAATATAAAATAGAAAATGCAAGGGTACTCTGGTTGAAATCAGGGATGGAAGGCAAGAGCCTCTCCCCCCAGGTGCCTCTGAGGCACATCAAGGAACCTTAGGGATCCTCAGGGCACAGTTTGAAAACTGCTGGATTGGAGGCTCTGTAAGACGTTCTGGTTATGTAAGCGTGTGAGACCCCTGGGGTGGGTTGCTAGCAAAGCCCTGCCTCTCTCCAGGGTCCTCCCAGGACTGTACATTTGCCCCAGATGCCAGCAGACTCCCTTTCTCCCTTTACTTCCTACCCACATGCTAAGATGGCAGGTTTCAGGGTAAACAGACGCTTCTGACCTGACCCCTTTCCTCAGGGAACTTATCCCTAATCTTTCACAGTGAGTGCTCCGTGAATACTTGAGGACTAGATGAGAAAACCTCTCCTGAGGTATACAGAAGCCAATAAGTGTGCCTAGAGCCCAGTCCCCGTTAAGAGATGCATCTGACACGGCACCCAGAGCACACGTCCACGTACCTATGGGTGCAGTTGAAAACCTGGATCTGTTCCAATCTCTTTGTTTCATTTTTCACAAATGCTGGTAGAGGCCCACTGCAGCGTCTCCATGACCCTTAGTGGCTGTGCTTTGACGAGCGCTGGGGAGAGTGCTCACTGGTCGTTCCCCGGCTGCACTGCGGTCACATTCAGCCGCTCCTGCTACATTAAGGGTCAACAAACTACGGCCCACAGGCCCACTACGCCTGTCACCTGTTTTTGTATGGCCTGGGGGGCACCAGGTGAGCACTGTGAGCCCAAGCTGGGGTGTTCCCCTCCACCGCTGTTCCCCCTCTGCTCCCAGCACCTGCGAGCACTGTGCTGCGGGCTCCCAGCCTGGGAGTTGGAGACTTGGTAACTTCTCTTCCTGTCAGCTGCCCTAGAGGAGACGGCTGGCTCTCCAGGAGGAGACAGTCTGGGTGTCATCGTGTCAAGAGAAATTGACAGTGGGGCCGGCCCGGTGGCGCAAGTGAAGTGCGCGCGCTCTGCTGTGGCGCCCTGGGGTTCGCCGGTTCGGATCCTGGGCGTGCACCCATGCACCGCTTGTCAAGCCACGCGGTGGCGGCGTCCCATATAAAGTGGAGGAAGATGGGCGCGGATGTTAGCCCAGGGCCAGTCTTCCTCAGCAAAAAAAAAAAAAAAGAGGAGGATTGGCAGATGTTAGCACAAGGCTGATCTCCTCACAAAAAAAAAAAAAGAGAAATTGACGGTGGGGCGAGTCCCCTTCAACGCCCCACCCCACTGCTCTGGCCCCCCAGGCCCCTCCCTGCAGTGCGTCGCTCTTCTTTCTGACACTGTCTCCAGCAGGTGCACCCAGGCCCAAAGTGTGCCCACCACCCAGGGCAAAAGTATGTTTTCTTCTTGGCTCACGATGTCGAAAATATTTGCTATCTGGCATTTTATAGAAAATGTTTGCCTGCTTCAGTGTTATATGATGATGGGCTGTGCATTACATAACTATATAAAGACTCAACCCCTTTTTTCTTGTGAGGAAGATCAGCCCTGAGCTAACATTCTTGCTAATCCTCCTCTTTTTTTTGCTGAGGAAGACCGGCTCTGAGCTAACATCTATTGCCAATCCTCCTCCTTTTTTTCCCCCCCAAAGCCCCAGTAGATAGTTGTATGTCACAGTTGCACATCCTTCTAGTTGCTGCATGTGGGACGCGGCCTCAGCATGGCCAGAGAAGCGGTGCGCTGGTGCGCGCCCGGGATCCGAACCCGGGCCGCCAACAGCGGAGCGCGCGCACCTAACCGCCAAGCCACGGGGCCGGCCCGCAACCACTTTTAATAACAAACAATAGTATTAGCTACTGTTTATTCAGGCTCAGAAAGGTTAAGTAACTTGCCTAAGGTCACACAGCTAGTAAGTGGCAGAGTGGGATTTTGCAGTGACAATTTGGCAGGAGAAGAGAATAAACGATAGACTGCCGTGCTGATAGCATGTGGCACCCCACCTTCAGTTTCTCCAGGGGCCACCCTCACTCCAGAATTGCTGGGCGGCTCTGTGCCCTGTCTGCCTTGTGAGCTTGTTCTGGGGCGCTGCCAATGCTTCTTTCTAATTATCGTGGTCCCGCATCAGGACACTGTGGCCAGACGCTTCTATCTTTCTGGCAGTTTCTTTCCTGTGTGGCCTCCCAGATTTAGTGGTTCCTTTGTGACTTGGCTAATTCTCCTCCGGAAACTTAGATTTCCTCTTAAACTTCACCTTGTGGTTCAGGGAGGAGACCGTTGTATGTAAGTGCCGCCGAGTTCAATTTCTGATGCGTCAGAGTTGACAAGCTCCCTGCCTCTTGCCTGCCCTTGACTCATCCTCAAGGAGCAGACACATCTCACTTACTGGGCATCATTCAGAAACGTGCTGTGAAGTGGACTTTCCAGATATCAGAGCTCACTGCTTTGAACACTCAACTTTGGAAACTTGTCACTATTTCGCATTTTAATCTTTATAAAATAAGTTACGCTGTGCACTACATTCTTAAGCAGAGCTCGTTATTCACATTTAATCTTTGCCTGGTCACTTAGTGGACCCATTAAAAGCATTAGTTATCACCTGGGCTGTGGCAGAAAGGCAGCGTACGTAAGGTGGTGCTGGACTGCCTGACTTGGAGAGATTTATGTACACACAATCTTGAAGTGTCCCTTTTCCTCATCTGTGAAATGGGATGCTGGCATTACTGAACTTGTAGAAGTGGGTGAAGGGGACGTGAGGTAATTCTTGTAAAGCCTTTGGCACAGTGATTGGCACACAGGATGCTCCCACTGGGTGCTTGATGTTACGATTCACATATCATCCCACCCTGGGGCGGTAGTTCTCAGCCCTGACTGTGCCCTGGCGTCCTCTGGGGGGGTTTTTTAAAATGTGATGCTGGGGCCCCACCCAAGCTCGATTGACTCACGATCTCTGGGGAGGCTCCTGCTGCAGCATTAGTGCTCTTGTTTGATTTGTTCTCGCCTGCCTTCCCCACCCTGACCCTGGCCCTGGCCTTTCTCAAGTGCAGCTGAGCTGGGAGCCAGGGCTTCAAGGTGTGTGCAGTTCTTTGCTCCAACGCTAACTGACGCCTTCCTGTTCAGGCTTTTGGGAATCTATGTTTTCATTTTAGAGTTTTTTCCGCCTCTTCTTCCTATGCTCTTAAGAGCAGCTAATGTTTATTAAGGGTTTGACTAGGCACTTCACCTGCCTTGACCAAACCTTCCACCTGCACCCCACCCAGTCCCAGTTGCCCAGGGAGCGCAGTTTAGGAGATACACACTCTCAGGGCCCTGCGAGTGTCATAGTGTGCATGCTGCATTCAATTTCTGGCTCTTGGCACCTGTTTGCGTCTCCCTAATCCCGGCCCCATCCCATTGGCTGCCCTCCTCTATTTTCCCCCTCCGTTCACCACCAGGACCGGAATCTGCCCCCGTTTGTTCACCGGTACGCCACAGTCACCAGAACTGCGACTGTGCATCGTGGATGCTCAGGAATGCATGAGCAACGGTCCCCGCAGGAACCCTGTGCCTTTGGTTCCATCGTTATTCATCATTCCTCTTCCACAGATGAGGAAATGGAGGCACAGAAAGCTTAAAGAATTTGCCCAAGGTCTCCAGGACGTGGCAGCTCCGGCCTGGGTCTGAGGTCTTGTCCCTTGCAGACTGCCTCCTGATTCCATCACTCCCGCTGCCCGGGGCAGCTCTGGCTCCCAACGGGCTGTTCGGTCCAGGAAACCAGTAATGACATTTTAAAAAGAATTGTGTGATAAGTAAATAAGCCCTGAAACGACCTAAGAAATGTTATTTCCTCTCCTCTTCCTGACAGTATAAGCCCAGCTATTATTTTTCAACAGATAAAACTGCTAGCTCAGAAAGTTTGAAGTTTCCTTTTCTTCTCTTAATTCACACCCCGAATCCCAACCCCGCTGCTGTCACGGACCACCGACCCCCGCAGCAGAGACGTCTGTCCCCGGGGTGCCGACGAGCCCATCTGGCTGCCTCTGGCCACCTCTTATTTGGCCACAGGGAGTGGTGAAAGGAAACAAGCATCCCAGAGGGAGAGTTAGGCCTCCAGAGAAGGGGGCTGCCTCTTCCTCCTCACAGGAGTCTGGCCAGGGTGGGTGCTCTGACAAGCTGTGGAGACGCTCAGCGGGGAGTGGGGGGGCCCCCGCCAGCCGGTGGGGCCCGAGTCCTGTGGAGGAGGGTGTCTGAGGGCAGCGGGGCAAGGAGCACTCCGTGTGACGGCTTCCTCGGGGCTGGAGGCTGAGGGCTGCTCAGCAGATGGGAGTGCTGAGTCAGGGGGGCGAAGGGCCTCTTCTTTCTGAGAAGCCGAGGGAACCCTGAGTCATGCACACTGTGGCCCCATCTGACATCCTGACCGCCAGCCCTGGGTTTCAGGGCTCAGGATAACAACCCCCCCTTGTAGCTCCTCACTCCCAAGCCTATCTCTTCTTCAGGAGTTATCTACCAGATGTTCCAGTTGCGCGTCCATTCCCCAACTGAAAACAACATGCTCACATTAGACTTCTCTAGACCGCGTGAACTGTGTGTTTCTGCTACTGCCCAGCTCTCTTTCGCTTTCACAGAAAGAACTTTATTGTATTGTAAATACACCGCTAAAATCATACATGATCAATATCCCAGAATGTCGTATCAGTTCTTAACATCTCCACGAGGAAGCCTCGGTAACGATGACGTAGCAACAGCAACAGAACTGTTTGGACTCGGTGCTGGCTTCCAGTAAACTCTGCGCTGGGAGAATCTGATTGCATAACTCTGCGATGTGCCAGGTTTTATTTATACATGCCCCAAAGCAAGAGACATATGGTTTAGTATCCTACAGAGCAGCTTGTTTCTAATTGTTAGGACCCATTGCCCGTCACTGAGGGGGGCTTTTGGTTGGATTTCTTAAGAGGCATTAGCCAGGTCTGTGCAGCACAGAACGAATCGAGCGATTTAGGGCCACCCATGTACATGGAGAGAGGAGGGGATGTGACTGTAGGATGGTGAGAGGTGAAGGGCGCCTCTCTCACCTGGTCTGATGCTCTCCTGTCTGGTTGGGGGAGGTGACGGAGGTGGGGAAAGGGGTGTACTTAGGAACAGGTTATGCTTCCAGGAAGCCTGATAGAGCGCATGTGTGTCCTGCAGAAAGCCCCAAGGAAAACTTTGTGTGACTTTGCTAAAGAGCAGAGAAGATCACGAACGTGGGCTCCTGTTGGTAGCGTCACTGGACGCAAGACCACTCACTTCCTGACCATCCTCCCTCTTCTCCATCCTGTCCTGAGTGATGGTCTAGCCACTCACCAAGTCAACACTCCGGGGTTTTTCCAACTCCCTGGTGTTCTCAGTCTTACAGAGTGCTGTTGCATCTGCTTTTAAAACAGATGTTAAATTTACATTCTTCTCTGTGTCTCCACTGCCTTCACCCAAAACCCTGTCATGCCTTGGGGGACCATTGTCCCAGCCTAGTAACTTGTCTCCCTGCTTCTAGTTTCACCCCACTCTGATCCTGTTCTGACTGTGCAGCCAGAGCCTCCTTCTGAAGCGTGGCTCTCTTCCCAGCCATTCTCAGCAACAGTGGTCCCTGACTGTTAGTTACCCTGCAGCACGGGAGGGTCCCGCTCAGAGGGAACACCCTCCCACGGCACTCCCGGCCCCTCCTCCCTCTTCCTCCCCTCGTAAGAAAACACAACAGCCTGCACGCGAGGGACAGGGACATTGCAGGGATCACCTTGACGGAGTCTCATTAGGAACACACCACTTGCGCCACACTTCCCCGCTGACGGTGTGATGAGTCAGGACACCGTGATTGAGCAACACGAGCCCAGAGGTAGAGTACAACGTCCTTTGCAAGCAACATGAGGCCTTTCCCAAACTCTCCCAGACCTACTTGTCAATTCTCATTTTCCTACGGTGGCCTCCACCCTCCACCTCTTCTTGTGCCATTCCTGGAACCCACAGTCCTCTTTCTTCCTTGCACATCCTGCACACGCTGGCGGTCTCCGCTGGGGGTGCACTTCTTCCTCTCCATGGGCACAGTTCCTTCTGACTGTTCAGTCTCAACCCAGCAGCGAAGGCTTCCTCCATCCCCGCAGCACCTTGTATGCACGTTTGTTACAGTGCTTATCGCATCGTATTATATTTTCTTGTTCTGATTACTTGAAATCAACTTCTTTAGATATAATTTACAAACAAGAAAATGTACCCATTTTAAGTGTGTAGTTTGATGAGTTTTGAAAAATGTATAAACCTGTGTAACTACCACCACAGGCAAGATATAGGGTATTTCCAACATCTCAAATGTTCCCTTGTGCCTCTGCCTGGTCAACACCTCTCCTGCCAGCCCTATGAAACCACTGATGTGATTTGTATCATTATGGTTAGATCTGTCTTTCCTGGAGTTTCGTATAAATGGAGACTAGTATGTGCTCTTTTGTGTCTAGCTTCTTTCACTCAGTAAAGGTTTAGGGGACTCATCCATCTGCGTGCACCAGTAGGTCACTCCTTTTTTCAGAGAACACTATTCCATTGTATAAACAAGCCACAATTTGGGGGCCGGCGCCCAGTGGCATAGTGGTTAAGTTCACGCGCTCTGCTTCAGCAGCCTGGAGTTCTCAGTTTCGGATCCCGGGCATGGACCTACCCCACTCATCAAGCCATGCTGTGGCAGCGTCCCATATACAAAGTAGAGGAAGATGGGCACAGATGTTAGTTCAGGGCTAATCTTCCTCAAGCAAAAAGAGGAAGATTGACAACAGATGTTAGCTCCAGGCCAATCTTCCTCACCAAAAAAAAAAAAAAAAAAAAAGAAGCCACAATTTGTTTACCAGTTTTCCTACATCTGGGCTTTTCCCAGTTTTTGGCTGTTATGACCGAGGCTGCTATGAAGTACAGGTTTTTTGTGGACATATGTTTTTATTTCTCTTGAGAAAATATCCAGGATTGGAATTGCTGGGTCAAAGCGTAGGAATATATTTAATTTTATAGGAAAGTGTCAGTATTTTCCCTGAAGTGGCTGCACCATTCTACATTCTCACCCTTATGTATGAAAGTTACAGTTGTTCTTTTTTTTTTTGTGAGGAAGATCAGCCCTGAGCTAACATCCATGCCAATCCTCCTTTTTTTTTTGCTGAGGAAGACTGGCTCTGTGCTAACATCTATTGCCAATCCTCCTCCTTTTTTTCCCCCAAAGCCCCAGTAGATAGTTGCATGCCATAGCTGCACATCCTTCTAGTTGCTATATGTGGGATGCGGCCTCAGCATGGCCAGAGAAGCAGTGCGTCGGTGTGCGCCCGGGATCCAAACCCAGGCCACCAGTAGCAGAGCGTGTGCACTTAACCGCTAAGCCACGGGGCCGGCCCACATTTGTTCTATGTCTTTGTCAACATGGTTATTGTCAATCTCTTAAATTTTACCACCGCACACGGGTAGGTGTGCAGTGCTATCTCATTGCATTAATTTACATTTCCCCTTATCACACTGTATTGCAAGTATTTCTTTAAGAGTTATTTTCTTCTATCAGACTTCGAAGCAGGGGCAGCTATACTCACCTTTGCTAGATGAACAAACACAGTCTGAATATCAGCACAGTCTCTGCCCTCACTCACTTAAAATCAATCTGGGGCATCCTGAGAAGACACTACACTAGTACCAGGTAGGATGACCAACTGTCCCGGTTGGTCTGAGGAAGTTCTCGGGCCAAGGGACTTTCGGTGTTAAACCTGGGACGGTCTTGGGGAAACCGGGATGACTGGTTGCCCCGGGGGATGTGGGTAGCTGGTGGATAGCAGATGTGACATTTAGTCATGATTACACGAACATGGAACTTTCTTTCTCTACAACAGATCTTAACTTAGTTCATGAATCCCTACTTCTCAGAAAGTGGAAAAATTCAGTCTTTCCAGTTCAAGGTAACTCAGGTCCTTTCAGTCTTACATATGTTTATTCAAGGATTTAAACTAGTTCGAGATGCTCGGCCTGCCCCTTCTTCTCTCTTCTATCAGCGCTACCCACAGCAAGAGACGCCTGTGATGCCCGTTGACCTGGTCATTGGCGTTGTGCTGTTGATTTGCAAGTGTCCTGCCTTGTTCCTGGTCTCACGGACCACATGCTTTGTGGTGGCCCAGGAGCTTTTCAGAGCCTTTTTGTAGCTCGCTGGGGCTGCTGGAACTCTGAGGCTCCCCTCAGGCCCTCTTCCCAAGCATCCCTCCCCTTCACCTCTGCCCCCTTGCTGCCCGTCCACAGGCTCCACGTTGGAGGTGGGGCTTCAGTATGCGGTTTGCTTGGAAATTGAGACACAGACCCCTTCTTGTCTTGGGTCCCTCCCACGGCCGCTTCCACTGCAGCCCCAAACTCAGTCACATTCCCTCGGCACTTTTTGTGTTATGTGCTGATTCAAATGGGTACTTCCCTTGAGTGGGAACTCTCTGGTTTATGGCATAAACTCTATGCCTTAGGCTTCTAAGTTTTTGCCTCTTGATATATAAGGATATGTTTCTTGACTTTCAACAAATAAAAGCAAAAATAAACACAAAACTCTTTTCTCTCTCAAGGACCAGACTTAAAAGTCAAGGCTTTGAAGGCGTTTTGATAATCAATCTGATGGCTACATCTGTTTCTGATTCAATCCTGCCCCTGCCCACTCTGTTAGGGCAGCGCCCAGGGAGAGTTGTCTGCTGCGTTAGAGGGAGGGTGGTGGGCACAGGGGAGGACGGGAGAGACAGGCGGCTCTGGAGGGTGGTTTGAAGGCTTCTTGGAGAAATGAGACTGGAGATTGAACTTCAAAGAGAGGGTAAACTCTGGCTAAGGGGGCGGAGGGCCTGGAAACTCATTCCAGAGAAGGGCCTGGCACGAACGGGAGCACAAAACTGCCTGAGCCTGCCCGTGAGGACACTGATGAGGCAACCTGTCTGCAGGGGATCATGTGCGTTCCAGGGGAGAGAAGAGTGGAGGGAGGTGTGTAGTTCCTTGGAAAGTTCACCTCAAGTCACCCACTGGTTTCTGATGCACACAGCTGGGCACCACGGCGGCCACCCCCTCCATTCCTAGTGTCTTACGTTCACAGCATGCCTTTCCTTGACACAGCACTTCACCTCAGCCTTCTCCACCATCCCACAGGGAAGGGGTGATTATCTCTGTTCATAGAGAGGAAACTGGGACCTGACAAAGGTGAGTCATTTGCTTCAGGTCGCAGAGCAGACATTCAATCATCCCACAGATATCTGTTGAGCGGCCCTGTGTGTCAAGTATGAGCACCACGAATTTTTATTTCTTTTGTACTTTATAAAATTTTCAAGGACACAATGGGACATTGTCTCCTAAAGTGTGAATCTGCAATGAGTTTGATATCTTTCCTAAGTCTCTGTAGTACAATTGTAATATGCATAGGAATATTTCTCAAATTACACACACAGACACGGATATACCTGGGGTAGCCTGGGTGGGGTAGCTTCAAGGCCCAGCCTTGTTCAACACTTCGTTTAGAAGAGTTGCTAGCCTGATAACCGTCAATAACTGATAGTAATTTAAAAGTTTATTCAAGGCCCTTTGAAAACATCAAAATGTGTGTGTGTGTATGTGTGTGTGTAACATCCATCACTGAAAGTGAAACGCAGCTGTGAGCTGGGATAGAAGCAGGCCCCGGATCAGGGCTCAGAGCCTGGAGCTGCTGGCCTCTGGGGAGGCTGCAGCCCTGGTTGCCTCTGCTTCTCTCCTCTCCCACCCCTGGAGCAGGAAAACCTGGCCCAGAGTATCCTGGAATGAGGTCCAAGACTCCGCGCATTAGCAGCTCTTCCCTTCTATTTTTTCGTATTGAAAATGGGAGGTGACATCCAGTTTAAGGAAAATTCCAAGGGATTTGTCTTGACTAATCATCTGAGAAATGAGTAGGGCAGCCAGATGATTTTTCCAAGGCTCCTTTTCAGCTGGCCGATGAGTTAAGGTACCCTTAAAGGGCCTTTCCCAGCTCCCCGGGGCTGTGTCTGTGATTGCGTCATTTCCAGGGTCAGGAGACCCAGTACGGCCGCTGAGCTGGACTGAGGGAACTGTTGCTGCTTCTGGGGTGGTTGAAGGGATGTAACGTCAGAATGAAGTTCATTGACAGCCCAGCAAAAATAAATTTCAGAAAGGGTTCCCTTTACTCTAAGAAATGAGATAACAACATGAACTACCATTGATTAGCTATTTTGTGCCAGGCCTTGTGAGGTAGTTTTTATTTTTTTTTACTACTTTTAGAGATCGACAGACAAGGAACTAGAGAAAGTGATCAAAAACTAAATAAGCATAAAGTTATGCAAATTGATCTTATGTAAAAAACTAAGATATTTGGAGACTATGCCGTTAATATCTGTTATACTGTAATTTTTAAAAATGATATTACCTAGAGCACTTCTGAGTGCCAAAACTGAAATATATATTTATGCATATATATATAGGTTAAAAGTAACACACACTTATTGCTAAAACATTAAAAAATCAGAAGTGTATAAAGGTAGAAATAAAAGTTTCCTCTTCCCCTGTGTTCTAATTTAATTTCTCTCTCTACCTACGGCTCAATTTACTTTTCTAACTAAATGAGGTGAGACCATGCATATGATTCCCTAACATTTTCCTTATTAACAACACCTAATGGAAAGCTACACATGACACTGCTTATACAGCTCCCTGTACGTTTTATCCCCTGCATGGTATTTTATTATATGGCTGTGTCAGAATTTATTTAATCAATTCCTTACTGATGGCTCTATCATGAGGCTTTTGGCTGCAAGTATCAGAAAGTGACTCAAACTGGCTTAAACAATACCGAAATTTATTCCATGAACTGAAGTTCATAGAAAGGGTGGCTTCAAGATGGGCTTAATCTGGTGGTTCTAGCTCCATTGGTTATTATTATTAGCTTTGGCATTTCCCTCTGATGTGTCTGTTGCAAGCTGGTTTTTTTAGAAGGTTGCTTCCGCTCACGGGGGCCAAAATGGTTGTTGTAGCAGCACCAGGTTTTACGATCTCACATCAGGGTTACAGAGGAAGAGAGAGAAACGCTGCTGCCTTCTATGCCAAGCAAGAGTCGTGTGCTTCTCCCTGGTTGGACTCCTTGTACACATGGCCCCTCCTTGACCAATGACTGGTCAAGGCTTACCTTCCTTGGAAGCATCTGGGCTATACATCCTCCACATTCGAGTCAGTCCAAATTTTTCAAAACTGCTAATACTGTTAAAAAAATAACCTTGTACTGTACACACAGAGCTGTTTCCTTGTGCAACGATTAGTTTAGGATAAACTGCTAGAGATAACATCACTGGGTCAAACAGAATTAAAGCTTTAAATTTTGCTTGATATCGATGCTTTATCCTCCAAAATAGATTTTAACAAATCACACTTACAATAGCTGTGTCTGGTTCCTTATATCTCACTTCCTTGGATACTAGAATCTTTTAGTCTCTGCCAAAACAAGTTAAGTTCCTATTATGTTAATTTATATTTCTTTGGTTATTAGTAATCTTGAACATATTTTTCACGTTAACTGGATGCTTTCCTTCTGTAACTTGTTTATTCATATCCTTTGCCCAGTTTTCTCTTGGATTTGTGGGAATTGTTAATTTATCCTGAGCATTAACCCTTTGTTGGTAATACGTGTTACAAACATTTTCCCTAAGTTTTTCATTTGTTTGTCAAATTTTATTTTTTTCCCCACATTGTCTTCTCTATACAAAAGTTTTCACTTCGTGTAGCTGAAATTATAAGTCATTTTCCTTCACAGTCTCTTGAGTTTTATGTCATGCTGAGAGTTCCTTCGTCTGTTGAGGATTATTAAAATATCCTCCCATATTTTCTCTTTTGCTTTTTACTTCAGTCTCTGATCTATCTAAAATGTGTTTGTTGTGCAGAGTGAGATGAGAAGTTGGGTTTGAATCCTCGTCTGTCTGACCCTCGGGCCATGCTTTCCTCACTGTTCTGCGTCCCTCAGACAAGCGATTCTCCAGTCTCCACCTCTGCGGGCCTCATCTTCCCACAGGAGGAATCCCAGACCCACACACGCATACTCACCGCATCGCTTTGTGTGTCAGGACCAAGTCGGGGGTAGTCATCCAGCCCCGGAAGTGCCTAGAAACAGTGTCAAGAGCTGTTGGGAGGATGTTTCCACAGTGCAGGGACTGAAGGAGCATCCTTCCTGGCCAGCTAGCTATTGACTGGAGTCAAATGAGCTGACTGGTCTGTTTGGAAACATCTCCTGGGATGGTGGGTATAAAACTCCCTTTCTTTTTGGGCCTGGAACATGAACATACCTTTTCTTTGTTGTCGTTTGTTCTAAGTGCTCTTGTTTGATCTAGGCACTAGGTTTGGTGGTTCTTAATCTTAAGAGTACATGAGGATCAACCACGTGGAAAACTCAGAAAGAGACAGATTCCCAAGACCCCATTCCTGGTGCAGAAGGTCTGGGGCTAAAGTGTAAGAGATTTGGCCTTTATTCATTTCTGTCGTCTGGATGTTTGTGTCTCCCCCAAATTCATGTGTAACTCCCAAAGATGATGATATTAGGAGGTGGGGCCTTTGGGAAATGGTTAGGTCATGAGGGTGGAGCCCTTGTGAATGGGATTAATGCCCTCATAAAAGAGACCCCAGAAAGCTCCCTGCTCCTTCCACCGTGTGAGGACCCAGAAGAGAGTCCCTACCTGACCATGCTGGCGCCTGGCCTCAGACTTCCAGCCTCCAGAACTGTGAGAAATACATTTCTGTTGTTTATAAGCTATCTCTGGTATTTTGTTATAGCAGCCCTAGTGAACTAAGACATTCATTCCACAGATATTTTGTGAGTGTTCAGGGCACTGTCTAGGGGCCGTGGATAAGTGAAAATAGTAGACAGGTTCTTGTTCTCAGGTAGTTTACATCCTAGTGGGGGAGATAGATATAAGCAAACAAATAAACAAACACACTCACCTAGGTACCGAAAGAACCCGTTAGGCAAGGTGATGATTCTGGTAAATGTTGGGACGGAAGGAGGAGCTGTGGCCCCCACAAATTGGAACAGAAACAAAGATTCAATCACTGAAAAATCTCTGCTGTTACTTCCTTCCCTCCCTTCCATCCTCTACCCCCAGGTGTTGACACAGTTAGAAGAGACCGATGATGATTAAAAGGGGAAGTGTGGTGGCTTTCTCAGAAGTTCACCATGTGACTCCTCCACGGCCCTTGTTACCCCTTGTTCTGAATTTTCACAGAACCTCAGTGAAATGGCTTGAAATTCCGAGCACGTGAGAACCACTCTCAGGGCTCTTTCTTGGATGTTAAATAGACAAAATATTACCTCTTAAATAACCTAGATCTCACAACCTCTTGTCTTTCCAAGGTAGGAGACAGCAGTGCTGTCTTTTGAAAAGCCACGGTTCATGGTCAACAAATCTCTAAGCTCAAAGAAAAGAGAAGAGGCAAAGAGCGACCCTACATTACCCAGCAAAAAGCATCTTCTCTTATATGGTTTCATCTGCCCTTTTGACATCAACAGTGCCCCTATTTTATGATGAGATGGAGCAAACAGGTCAAGTGACTTATTCAAGGTCAAACAGCTCTTAAGTGGCTTGGTCAGTTCTCAACCCAGTCGCACCACTTCAAACCCTGTGTTCTTTCCATTTCATCAGTGATGACCTGCGCATGGTCTCCAGCTTCACAATATAACTTGAGATTTAGTGTTTTTGGATTTAGTTTTGATACTTCTTAAAAAAGCTCGAATATTAAGATTTGTGCTAGCTGTCTTACTTACGTATTGCTGTGTAATAGCACCCTCCTCCCCGACCAAATCCAGTAAAACAATACGCATTTAATTTTCTCTCATAATTTGTGAGTGGGCTAGCTTCAGCCAGGCAGTTCTGCTCCATGTGATGTCAGCTGGGGCTGCAGTCACGTGGGGGCTTACTTGGGCTGGCAAGGTTCCACATGGTTCCCTTACATAGCTGGTGTCTTGGTGAGGACAGCTGGAAGGCTGGGCTCAGGTGGCATGCTGTGATGACAGGGCCTCTCTCTCTCCATGTGGTCTCAGGGCTACTCCACATGGTGTTTTCACATGTTTGCTCCGTCAGGGTAGCCTATTTCTCACACAGTAATTCAGAACTCTCAAAAGCATAGAAGCGGAAGCTGCTGGATGGTTGTGAGGTGTTGGCCCGGAGCTGGCACCACATCGCTTCCTCTGTCTGCTACGGGTAAAGCAGTCACACCAGATTTAAGACAAAAGAAAACAAACCACCCCTCTCAAAGGAGAGAGTGACAAAGAATTTGCAGCCTTCTTTAATCCACTGCAATGTCCAGCAAGGAGTGCCCATTTTCTCATTGACATTTTGAGAGGTGAAAAGGTAGGAATATTTTTCACAATGGCATTCCATAAAGTAAAGCAATAAAGGAAGGGAATTTGTGGTCATTTAAAATATGGCCTGCTCCAGATGGTGAAATTTTTGGTGATTTTTATTTTCTGTGTTTCATGAATTTTTTTCAATACATCGTTTTTCTAATCAGAAAGGCAATGCCATTTGTCATTACATGATCCCGTATATACATATATACATACACATACATATATCCTTCATACTTTTTTCACTTGTTTTCTAATTTGGACCTTGACAAAGTCGGTGGTCAACCTGGATTACCCTGCACTGCCCTTAATCAGTCATGCGACCTTTTGCTCAGGCCCCTAACTTTCCCAGGTCTCGCAAGTAAAACGTGTTGGTGGTGGTGGGAGTTTCATAGATGACCTCTAAAGACCCTACCAGCTGATGTACTTTCCACTCTTTGACCTCATCCAATTCAGACAAAAAATTCCTTACTAAATCTTTCCTGTTAATCAGTTTGTGCAAGAAATGTATATTCATTCAACAAATATGTATGATGAGCATGTCATGACACTGGCTCCATGCTGGTCATGGCAGGTACTAAGAGAGTCTTGGTACAGGGATCCTACCCTTAGTACCTTGTGAGCTGGTAGGGGAGACGCAGTCATGCACAAAATTGTAACAAATGTTAAAAAGCATACCTATAAAGGCAGATACAAATTTAGATGTTGCAAAAATGCAGAGGTGAGCACCATCTATTTGAAAAGAAAAAATAAATTCCATCCCTTTCCAAGGAGATTAGATTTCCACCTGTAGAACTCTTCATCTATGTCTATGTATGTATACATATGTATGTGTGTGTCTATCTTCCTATCTATCTATCTATCTATCATCTATCTAATTTCTGAGTCCTTGATTTCAGAGTGCCATTAAAACACACGCACACACACACAAACACACATATATTACATGCAACTGGTTTGCAGAAATCACATAATTCTAAGATTAGAGCTACTTGTAAAAAGAAAGATTTAATACACACGTTAAAAAAAGGATTACTCACTGTTAAACATTTTAACTTGGATCCTTTTCCTTCTTAGTAACCTTTTCAGGGAATGCACTGACAAAGTATTCCCTGAAAAGGCTGCGAGGAAGGAAAAGTCAGAACTTGTTTTTGTGATTGTTTTTAAGCTTGATTATTATTACCTCTTCCTATTCCCAGATCTGCCGTCTGTTTATTTCCTTGTCTTGAGATCTGATACCACTTGCTTCTACAAGGCGAGTAGGCTCAGTGTGAATTTGAGCACTGCCCTGCTCCTCTCTGCTCCCAATCCCCAGTCCAACATGTACCCCAAACCTTGGCAGTCTTCCAGTGTGATGGAGGATCCAGAGGTTCCTTGGGCTCAGAACTGTCACCAACATTACCATTCTCAATGTCTTCTTTCCAGGCATTAGATTCCAGTCTCACTCTCAGTTTCACTTTTCAGCTGGATTTCTGTTCAGGTTATGGAAAGCCTCATTTCTCTTTCTGCTTTGGCTATAACTTGTAGAAACAACCAAGGAACTGTAAATTAGCTATCTGAGTTTGTAACTTCTTTTCAGTCAAAGTGCTCGGAATCAAGAGAATGAGTGGACATTCTCTAGTGAAATGATTCTTTCCCGATTGCAAACTTTTGTGATTCTATGCCAAGGAGGGCTCAGCTGTCACCCAGACATTCTGGTATATGCCCTTTACCTGCAGTTTTCCTATGTCTTTCCTAAATCAACTTAGTCAACAGAGTCTGGGTCTTTGACTCAATCCTTCTGAGGGCTCAGTAGGTGTGGTTGTTGTAACTATAGGAAAGATACTAATAGACTCAGAGACGGTTAAGTTCCTTTAATAGAAAAGGATGTGGAAATTGAAGGAGAGAATTCTTTTTTTTTAGATTATTTATTTATTTATTTATTTATTCGTTTTGTTTTTTTTGTTTTAAAGAAGATTGGCCTCATGCTAATCTTTGTTGCCAATATTCCTCTTTTTCTTTTTTCTCTCCAAAGCCTCAGTACGTAGTTGTGTATCACAGTTGTAGCTCTTCTATGTGGGACGCTGCCTTAGCATGGCTTGATGAGCAATGCGTGGGTCCACACCCGGGGTTCTGAACCAGTGAACCCTGGGCTGCCAAAGCACAATGTGCAAACTTAACTGCTATGGACTGGGCCGGCCCCGAAGGAGAGGATTCTGTAAAAGCAGGAACTGACATAGATGACTCCAAGTGTGGTTCTCAAGCCCTCAACTTGCTCAAGGAGGTGTACAGCTGTGGGTGTTAGTTCGAGGGTAATGTGAGGATTCTGCCAGACATGAGAAGCTCTTTGCCATTCACAAAAGGGTTTATACCTTCGTGAATCTCCTCCCACATGACTGTTGGAGACTCACTACATGCCTACGCACTCACCAGGTGTAAATTTCTGGTGCAAAACCACCCTATACATTTCTGATTATCTACTGCAGTTCCCAGAAGTGTCCCAAGGAGGCCCAGATGCCAGAGTTCATTTCTTCACAGAGTATGTAAAGCGTATCTTGACAGATAAGAATGGAAAGACAGGTTAAAGACTTCAGATTTTATTGGGGGAGGCTATTAAGAGCCACTTAAATTTCAAGCAGCAAAAGGGTGGCACAAGTGGCTTTTAGAAGATCAATCTCCTGGCACCGTTGGCAGTGTATGACAGAGGTTCCCAACCATGTCACCCACAATCTGTACCCTGAAGGGATTTATCATGCATGTCTTAAACTTATTACAGTTTAATTTCAAGTGATATTGTACTACTTTATGTGTAATATAAGAATCTTATAATGCTTTCATTTCTCTCACCTGGCCTTTGTGCTAATATTGTCACACATTTTTCCTCTATATGTTATTAGCTTCATAACACATTGTTATTATTTTGGCTTCGGGCAATTGTCTTTTAATAAGCTTTGAATAATAAAAACAAATCTTATGTATGTACCCATGTAGTTGCCATTTCTGTTGCTTTTCACTCTTTTGTGTATATCCAGGTTTCTATTTGGTATAATTTTTCTTTTGCCTGGAGGACTTCCTTTAACATTTTATGTACTGTAGGTCTTCTGGTAATGAATTCTTTCAGCTTTTGTATGTCTGAAATAACTTCATTTCCTTTTAATTTTCAAAAGATATTTTTGCTGGATAAAGAATTGTAGGTTGACTGTTGTTATTTATTTTAGTATTTTAAATATATTGGTTCAAGTTCTTCTAGCTTGCATTATTTCTGATGAGAAATCTGCTGTCTTCCTTACCTTTGTTCTTTTGTTTCCTGGCAGCTGTTAAAGGTTTCTCTTTATCACAGGTTTTAAACAATTTGATTATAATGTACCTTGGTGTGGTCTTTCTCATATTTCTTGGCTAGTGGTTTGTTGCATTTCTTGGATCTGTGGGTTTGTAGTTTTCATCATATTTGGGAAATTTTTGGCCATTATTTCTTCAAATATTTTTTCTATCACCTCTCACCACTGTTTTCCCCCCCTACACACTTTGGGGACTACGGTTACATGCATATTTGGATGCTTTAAGTTATTCCACAATTCATCAATGCTCTGTTCATTTTTTCCCATCTTTTTTCTCCCTGTTTAATTTTGGACTGTTTCTATTGCTATGTCTTAAAGTTTACTAATATTTTTTTCTGCAATGTTGAATGTGCCATTAATCCCATCCAATGTATTTTTTTTAAAAAACCCAGACATAGTAGTTTTCATCTCAATAAGTTTGATTTGGATCTTTGAAAAAATCATTTTCATATCTCTACTCAATATGTTTGATCTTTTCTCTAGAATTTTGAACATAGGGAATACAGTAATAATAACTGTTTTAATATCCTTGTTTATTAATTCTATAATCTGTGTTATTTCTGGGTTAGCTTTGATTGATTGATTTTCTTTATTATTTATTGTTTCATTCTCTTGCGTCTTAGCATGCTTGGTAGGTTTCCCTGGATGATAGACATTGCCAATTTTACATTGTTGAGCTAGACCTAAGAGACATATACAGAACACTCCACCCAAGAACAGCAGAATACACATTCTTCTCAACTGCACATGGAACATTCTCCAGGATAGACTGTATGCTAGGTTATAAATCTTCAATACATTTAAAAGGATTGAAATCATACAAAGTATGTTTTCTGACCACAATAGGATGAAATTGGAAATCAGTAAGAGAAAGAAATTCAGGAAATTCACCAATGTGTGGAAATTAAAAACTTTCATTAGAAACAAATGGATCAATGAAGAAATTAAAAGAAAAATTAGAAAATACTTTAAGAAGTAAGAAAATGAAAACACAATATACCAAACTTATGGGATGCAGCTAAAGCAGTATGTAGAGAGAAACTTAGAGATGTAAATTACTATTTTTTAAAAATATCCCAAATAAATAACCTATTTTTCCACCCTAAGAAAGTAGACAAAGAAGCAAAAACTAGACCCAAAGCAAGCAGAAGGAAGAATACAATAAAAATTAAAATGGAAATGATGAAATGTGAAATAGAAAATAAAATAGAGAAAATCAACAAAGCCAAAAGTTAGTTCTTTGAAAAGATAAAACAAAATGGACAAACCTTTAGCTAGGCTCACCAAGAAAAAAAAGAGAGAAGATTCAAATTACTAAAATCAGGAATGAGAGAGGGAACTTTGCTAGTGATTGCACAGACATAAAAAAGATTACAAGGGAATACTATGAAAAATTGTATGCCAACAAATCAAATAGTCTAGATCAAATGGATAAATTCCTGGAAAGACATTGCCAAAACTCACTCAACAAGAAATAGACAATCTGGTTTTTTTTTTGGTTTATTGCGGTAACATTGGTTTATAACAATGTGTAAATTTTAGGTGTACATCATTATACTTCTATTTCTGCATAGATTACATCATGTTCTCATGTTCACCACTCAAATACTAATTACAATCTATCACCACACACATGTGCCTAATCATCTCTTTTGCCCTCCTCCCCACCCCCTTCCCTTCTGGTAACCACCAATCCAATCTCTGTCTCTATGTGTTTGTTTGTTGTTGTTATTATCTACTACTTAATGAGTGAGATCATATGGTATTTGACCTTCTCCATCTGACTTACTTCACTTTGCATAATACCCTCAATGTCCATCCATGTTGTCACAAATGGCTGGATTTCATCGTTTCTTATGGCTGAGTAGTATTCCATTGTGTATATATACCACATCTTTACCCATTTGTCCCTTGATGGGCACTTAGTTTCCTTCCAAGTCTTGGCTATTGTGAATAACACTGCCATGAACACAGGGGTGCATGTATCTTTATGCAATGGTGTTTTCATGTTTTTTGGATAGATACCTAGCAGTGGAGTAGCTGGATCGTATGGTAGTTCTATCCTTAATTTTTGAGGAATCTCCATACTGTTTTCCATAGTGGCTGCACCAATTTGCACTCCCACCAGCAGTGTACGAGAGTTCCCTTCTCTCCACATCCTCTCCAACACTTGTTGTTTCCAGTCTTGTTAATTATAGCCATTCTGATGGGTGTGAGGTGATATCTCGTTGTCATTTTGATTCGCATTGCCCTGATAGTTAATGATGTCCAACATCTTTTCAGGTGTCTGTTGGTCATCTGTATTTCTTCTTTGAAGAAATGTCTGTTCAGGTCTTTTGTCCATTTTTTAATTGGGTTGTTAGTTTTTTTTGTTGCTGAGATGAAATAGACAATCTGAATAGACCTATAACAAGTAAAGAAATTGAATTAGTAACAAAAAAAAAAAAACTTTCTACAAGGAAAAGCCCAGGCTCAGATGGCTTCACTGGTGAATTCTATCAAACTTTTAAAGAAGAATTAACACCAACCCTTCAAAAAACTTTCCCAAAAATAGAGAAGGAAGGAACACTTGCCAACTCATTTTGTGAAGCCAATATTATCCCAATACCGAAACCAGAAAAAGACATCATAAGAAAAGTAAAATAAAGACCAATATCCCTTATAAATATAGACATAAAAATTCTCAGCAAAGTAAGGGAAAACCAAATAGAGCAACATATAAAAAGGATTACACACCATGACCAAGTGGGATTCATCCTAAGGATGCAAGGTTGTTTCAACATCCAAAAATCAAAGAACATATTAATAGAATAAAGGACTAAATCACATGAGCATCTCAATAGATGTGAACAAAGCATTTGACAAAATCCAACACCCTTAAAATAGGAAAACTAACAGACTAAGAATAGAAGGAAACTTCTTTTAATCGATAATGTGTGGGCCAGCCCCGTGGCTTAGCGGTTAAGTGCGTGTGGTTAAGTGCGTGCGCTCCGCTGCTGGTGGCCCGGGTTCGGATCCCAGGCGCTCACCGACGCACCGACGCACCGCTTGTCTGGCCATGCTGAGGCCGCGTCCCACATACAGCAACTAGAAGGATGTGCAGCTATGACATACGACTATCTACAGGGGCTTTGGAGGAAAAAAAATTAAATTGATAATGTGCATCCATGAAAAACTCACAACTAACATTATTTTGAAGAGTGAAAGATAAAATAGTTTTCCCCCTAAGATCAAGAACAATAGAAGGATATCTGCTCTTACTTCTGTTCAACATTGTACTGCAGGTGCTAGCCAGAGCAATTAGGCCAGAAATTAAAGGCATCTACATTGGAAAGGAAGAAGTAAAATTCTCTCTCTTCACAGAGAACATGGTTTTGTATATAGAAACATTTTAACAATCCACAAAAAATTCAGAACTAATAAAAAAGTTCGGCAAAGTTGCAAGGTACAAAATCAATATACAAAAATCAATTTACTGTTATACATTAGCAATAAAAAATATGAAAATGAAATTAAGTAAATAATTCCATTTACAATAGCACCAAAAAGAATAAAATACTTAGTAACACTTAACAAAAGAAGTGTCAGATTTGTACACTAAAAATACAAAACTGTTGAAAGAAATTAAAGAAGATCTAGACAAATTGAAAGACATTCCACACTCGTGGATCAGAAGAATCAATATTTTTAAGATGGCAATACTCCCCAAATTGATCTACAGATTAATTCACAATTCCTATGAAAATCCAAGTTGCTTTTATTGCAGAAATTGAATAGCTGATCATAAAATCCATATGGAAATGCAAGGGATCCAGAATATCCAAAATAATCTTGAAAAAGAAAGCAAAGTTCAATGACTCACACTTCTGAATTTCAAAACTTAGTACAAAGCTACAGTATTCAAGACAGTGTGGCGCTGTCATAAGTTTAAACATAAAAATTAATGAAATAGAATTGAGAGTCCAGAAATAAACAGAAGTTTCACCTCTACCTCACACCATATGCAAAAATTAACTCAAAAGGGACCATAGACCTAAATGTATGAGTTAGAACTATAAAACTCTTAGAAGAAAACATAAGTGTAAATCTTTGTGACCTTGGATTAGCTAATAGTTTCTTAGACATGCCACCAAAAACACTAGCAACAACAAAAAAGTAGATAAATTGTACTTCATCAAAATTTAAACTTTTTGTGTTTTGAAGCACACACTTAAGAAAATTAAAATATAACCCACAGAATGGGATAAACTATTTGCAGACTATATATATGATAAGGAACTTGTATCCATAATATATGAAAAACTCTTATAAGTTAACATAAAAGACAAATAGCCTGATTAGACAATGGGCACAGGATTTGAGTAGCCATTTCTCCAAAGAAGATATACAAATGGCCAATAAGTGTGTGATAAGATGCTCAACATTATTAGTCATTAGGGAATATAAATCAAAATATAATGAGATACCACCTCACATCCACTAGGATGACTGAAATAATAAAGACAAGTAATAATAAATGTTGATGGGCATGTGGAGAAACTGGAACACATTCATTGTTGGCAGGAATGTAAAATGGTGCAGCCACTTTGTGAAATAGTTTGGTAGTTCTTCAAAATGTTCAACATAGAGTCACCACATGACTCAGCAATTCTACTCTCTCACAAAAACCTGTACACAATATTCATAGCACATAGCATAGTTATTCATCATAGCTAAGAAGTGGAAACAACTCAAATGTCCATTAACTGATGAAAGGACAAACAAAATGCGGTATGTCCATGTAATGGAATATTATTGGGCCATGATAAGAAATGAGGTACTACCAATACACACTACAGCATGAATGAACTTTGAAATCATTACGCTAAGTGAAAGAAGCCAGTCACAAAAGGCCATATATTGTATGATTCCATTTATATAGAATGTTTAGAATAATAAAATCCATGGAAATAGAAAGTAGTTTCGTGGTTGCCAGGGGCTAGGAGAAAGAGGAATGGGTAGGAGTTTCTTTTCGGTGTGATGAAAATTTTCTGAAATTAGGTAGTGGTGATGGAGGCACAACTCTATAAATATACTAAAACCCACTGAATTGGACACTTTTAAAAGGGAGAATTTTATGGTATATGAATTATATCTCAATAAAGCTGTATTAAAAATAAGAATATATGAGAGTACCTATTTCTAAATGCAAAGGTTTTAAATAATCCTGTAGAAATATGCTGAATTAGTTGAAACCAACTGAGGTTAGGAGAGTCAGAACCACACCCAATGGCCTATCTGGCGCTCTCCCAAGAACCAACGATAAAATCTTCTAACATGCAACATACCAGAGCATCTACCAGTCTGGCTCCACAATGGTTTCAGCCATTGCTCTACAAATGATCAAGTTTTCATAGTAGAATAAGAATGGGAGTTGAGTTAGAGGAATTGTACCCAGGGACAGGAAATAACAGCTCCTTCCCCATCCTCTGGTCAGGGGTTTGGGAAGCACCTCGGCTGCCAGTGAGTAATCCAGCTTCCTGCCGAGGAAGAGGGCCAGAGACAGTGCCATTCCTGATTAGAAGCCCAGGGCTAATTAGACATGAATGGCAGCTTGATCTTCATGTGAGGAATCACAGTGGGTGTGCTGGAACAATTATGCGGCAGGTTACCGCCACCCTGCAAGATGTAATGGCCTCAGGTTGCTAGTAGATTTGGGACTACTAGCTAAGGGCAGTTCCAGAGGCTTCCCCTCTGGGTTATCTCAGTGGCTGTAGTACAAACCGCCCAGTTAGTCACTCATTGTTATTAACAGGCCCATTTGCCTGAGACACTGGGGAAGTGTACAAAACACAGAAAATGCAGAGCCCCCTTTAAAGAAGCTAAAATGTGGGTCACAGAATGTTCCAGTTCAGTGTTTCTCTAATTTCAGCCTGCCTCAGAATCACTGGAGAGCACAGATGGCTGGGTGCCCCCTCCAGAGTTTCTGAATCAGTAGATGTGGCCAGACACCCCCACCTTGCCATTCACTCATGTGTTTTCTTTTCCACTGCCTTCTTTTTCTTCAAATTTTCTTCCATTTCTTTTTGGCTTTATAATTATCTTTGTCTTTATTTCCCCATCCTGTACATTGTCTTCACTACATTTTAAATCTAATCCATTATTTTAAATGTTATTTCTGGAAAATTTCCTTTCATGTGGTCCCTTTTGCTAGAAAACTCAAGAGAAAAAACTTATTAATTATATCTTCTCAAAAATGTTTATCTTTGTCTTGAAGCCAAGGATGCGTAGTGCATCTGGGAACACTTTGGATCAAAGTTCACTCTTTTGGTTTTTAGATATCATCGATTTACTTGATATAAAAACTTTGGAATCAGAGTCGAGTTGGAAATGGTGCCATGATTACTCCGCACTCAGCTAAAGGCAGTGATGGCACAGGCGTTGGTTTTCCTACCTTGTCCTATTCAACACGCTCTCACGAAACGAGCCCCTGGAGACAGAGTCCTATCCTTCCTCATGAAGTTGGGCAACACTATTTTTCTCTCTTTAAATGCTTCAGGTGAGCATGCCCGCAATGGGATGTCTTCAGAGAGAGATTTAGTGCCGGGAGATGTTGAAGATGGCTGTGTGGTCAGTGCAAGTGGGAGCTAATAGTCCAGGCTCTGAGACTGTCTGGCTGGGTACCTTCAGAGATTGTTAGAGTTTTTCAATGTTTTCTAATAAGTAGCCACGTGATAAAAGCGAAGCTTGGTGTATGAAGAACAACTTCCTCCCAGGAACTGTAGTCAAGGCTGAGGTTTGGACCTGTGCCAGTTTTATGAGAGAACAGGAGTGCTGTCAGAAGCATCAAGAGGCCTAGCAGGGACCTCTCCTACAGGACTATGAGCTTCTGTAGGGCAGCAATTACTTAGCACCCATGGCAAATGCTGACTGGTTTCCGAGCACACCTGCTCTGGACTCCAAGAGGTTCTGCTGCTCCTTAGGAGAGTAAGCTTCATGCGCTGACTCATTTCCACATTTTAGAGGACACTTTCTTTGAGTGGGTGTTTGGAAAGAAAATGCAAAGTAGATGTAACTTTCCCACCCGTCAGCTGCCGACTTGTACTGATGGTGCCTAGAACAAAATCTTTTCTTTTCTTCTTTTGGGTAGCAACTTTTTCCCCAGGTGAATGCTTTGTTCCCCAAAGTAGAACTGGGATACAGTTGGGTGGAGCAAAATCCTCTCCTTGTGTGTAATCCTTCTAGTTCCCTTGTTATAAACTAGCTGGAAGGTCTGACTGGTCAAGGGGAACCCCTGAGCTAGTCTTGACACAAGCAGATGTGGGCTCCCCCCTCTCAGGCTACTCTTGTCTGATGTCTCACGGAACTATTAGAACAATTCAATACATCTGAGCATGGCTGAGGATTCATTTAAGCATTTTCCTCACGTACCTAAAGCTATAGTTACCAGTTATTTAAAAACAACTGCAATGTAGGCTAGTGCTTTGTAAAAATGGAAATATCAATATTTACTGTAGCTGAATATTAATTTTTGTTTTGGTCTTGCTACTTAGCTCTGTAGCCTTGACCAACGCCTCTTTGAGACTCTGAATCTGCTTCCTTGTTGGCTGAGGAAACTGAGATTTAGCAACTGTAACACGAGGCTCAACTGAGAAAGGCCATGTAAAGTCCTGATCTGGAAAACCCATTTAAATGAAGCCCAATTATTTAAACACAGCCCAATGATGTTACAGAAAAGTGACAGTTACTTAAAGTGAACTTACCATGAACAACTCAATGAATTTTCACAAAATCAAGTTTTGTGAATATGCTGTGATTTATTTACTCAGTATAAAGCTGATGGACACTTGGGTAGTGTTTTTTCCAAGTATATATAGAGCTCTTATGGATATTCTTGTCTTTTGGTGAACATTTCTACACTTTTCCATTGGTCATAAACCCGGGAGTGAAATTCCCAGGTCGTGGATACGCATATGTTCCTTGGTAGTGGATACTGCCACACAGTTTCTCAAAGTGGTTTCACTCGTGTACTCCCAGCAGGACTGTTGGAGAACACCAGTTGCTTGAAATATTTACCAACATTTGGTATTTTCTCTCTTTTTCTCCATTGTAGTAGGTGGTCCTAGTATCTCATTATGGCTTTAATTGCATTTCTTTGATGGCTAATAAAGTTGAACACTTTAAACAACATTTATTGTCTATTTAAATATTTTCTTTTGTTAAGTATTTGCTCAATCTTTTGTTTATATTTCTATTGAGTAATTTGTATTTTTCTTATTGACTTGCAGGAGTCTTTAATATATTCTGGATAAGAATACTTTGTCAGATGTGTCTATTGCAGATACCTTCTTCAGCTATGTAGATTGCCTTCTCACTCTCTCTCTCTTTTTTTTTTTTGTGAGGAAGATTAGCTCTGAGCTAACATCTCATGCCAATCCTCCTCTTTTTGCTGAGGAAGATTGGCCCTGGGCTAACATCTTCCTCCATTTTATATGGGATGCCGCCACAGCGTGGCTTGACAAGCAGTACATCGGTGCGCGCCTGGGATCCGAACCTGTGAACCCCAGGCCACCAAAGCAGAGCACGTGCACTTAAGTGCTACGCCACTGGGCTGGGCCCTGCCTTCTCACTCTCTTAATGGTGTCTTTGGATGAACAGATCTTGATTTATCAATACTGTTTCTCTTATGGTTAGAATATTTTCTGTTCTGTGTAGTAAATCTTTGCCTACTCCAAAGTTATGAGGATTTTCTTCCATGTTTTCCTTAGAAGGCTCTATTGTTTTACCTTTCACATTAAGTTCATGGTCCATCTACAATTGATTTCTGCATATGGTGTTAGGTGGTGGTTCAAGGCCCAATTTTAATTTTTCCACTTTGCCATTGAAATAATTCGTTCATAGAAAAGAACACCCTTTCCCCACTTCACTTCAGTGTTGTGTTTGACATAATTCAGATAACTGTGTATGTAGGAGTCTCTTTCTGGACTATTCATTCTATTGCCTTGGTCAGTTTGTCTATCCTTGCACTGGTACCATCTTGTCCTAATTACTATAGTGTTAAAATAAGACTATATCTGGTAATTTAAGTCCTCCTTCAAGGTTTTATTCTTCTTCAAGGTTTCCACGGCTACCTTTTGTACTTTATATTTCCATATGAAATTTAGAATCATCTGTCAATTCCTACAAAAAAAACTACAGTAATTTTGATTGGGGTTGCATTGAATTTATAAGTCAATTTGGGAAGAATTAACATCTTTATAATATTGAGTCTTTCAATTATTGAACATGGTATATATCTCCACTTGTATATGTATTCTTTAATTTCTCTTGGCAATTTTTGTGATTTTTCAATGTAGAGAACTTGCATATTTATTAAACTTGTTTTTGGGTGATTGCTATTTTTAACGAGATTATCCATGATGTCATTTTAAAAATTTCATTTACTACTTATGTGTTGATAGAAATAAAATTGATTTTTTATATTGACCTTTTATCCAGTGGCCTTGCTGAATTGACTTACTAATTCTATTACTTTATAGATGCTTTTTTTTTTTGTGAGGAAGAGCAGCCCTGAGCTAACATCCATGCCAATCCTCCTCTTTTTGCTGAGGAAGACCAACCCTGAGCTAACATCTATTGCCAATCGTCCTCCTTTATTTTTTTTTCCCCTTTTTCTCCCAAAAGCCCCAGTAGATAGTTGTATGTCATAGTTGCACAACCTTCTAGTTGCTGTATCTGGGACGCTGCCTCAGCATGGCTGGACAAGCAGTATGTTGGTGCACGCCTGGATCCGAACCTGGACTGCCAGTAGCAGAGCGCGTGCACTTAACCACTAAGCTACGGGGCCAGCCCCTGTAGATGCTTTTGAATGTTATAGGCATAAAATACTTTTATCTGCAAATAATAGCATTTATTTCTGAAGGGTGGTTTCATTGGGCGTAAAATTCTTTTTGTTTTTTTTTTTTTTGTGAGGAAGATCAGCCTTGAGCTAACATCTGTGCTAATCCTCCTCTTTTTGCTGAGGAAGACCAGTTCTGAGCTAACATCTATTGCCAATCCTCCTCCTTTTTTTTCCCCAAAGCTCCAGTAGATAGTTGTATGTCATAGCTGCACATCCTTCTAGTTGCTGTATGTGGGACGCGGCCTCAGCATGGCTGGAGAAGGGGTGCATCGGTGCGCACCCGGGATCTGAACCTGGGCTGCCAGTAGTGGAGAGCACGCACTTAACTGCTAAGCCACGGGGTCAGCCCCCTGGGCGTAAAATTCTTAGTCAACAGTTTAGTTTTCTTTTGGCACTTAGAATATTTTGTTCCAATGTCATTTGGCCTCCGTACTTTCTGATGAAAAATCAGTTATTAATAAAGTCATTGTTTTCCCTGTACGTAATGTGTCATTTTTCTCTGATTGCTTTCAAGATCTTCTCTTTAGCATTGACTTTTAGTAGGTTGACTATAGTGTGCCTTGGTGTGGTTTTCTTTGTGTTTATTTTGTGTTGAGTTGTTGAGATTGTTGAATCTGCAAATTAATATTTTTCACTAAGTTTGAGAATTTGTTGGCCATTATTTCTCCAAATCTTTTTTTGCTCCCTTTCCCCCTCCTCTCTTGGGGTTTAATTACATGTATATTGGCGGCTTGATGTTATCTGATAGGTCTCTGGCACTCTGTTCGTTTTTCTATGGTCTTTTTTCTCTATGTTTTTCCAACTGTGTAATTTCTGTTAATCTATTTTAAAGTTCACAGATTCTTTCCTCTCCTGTTACTAATCTGCTCTGGAGGCCACCTGGTAAAATTTAAAATTTCAGTTATTGTTCTTCCAACCTATTTTTTAACTTTTCAAATCTTTTGCTTCTCTGACAAGATTCCATATCTGCTCATTCATCAATAACTTCAAAAAAATTATTTGAACATATTTATAATAGTTGCTTGGATTTCTGTTTATAACCAACATCTGGACCCACTCCTGAAGAACATATTTTCAGGGTGTAGAATTCCAGTTTTGCAATTATTTTCCTTTGATGCTTTAAATATATTATTCCACTGTCTTCTAATTTTCACCCTTCCTAGACAGCCGTAAATTTTCCTTTGAAAGTCATATTTTTTTTGCCCTGGCTGCTTTAAGTTTTTTTTTTTTTTCCTCTCTTTGATTCTGAACAGTTTTATTATGGTGGGTCTAGGGGTAGTTGTCTTTAGTTTATGCTTTTCAAACAAATTTGACCCTCTACTTCCTCCTCCTCCACTTCACTGCCATCACCACCTACCATGTGGAGTTTTGGCCACAGGAACCTAAATCTCCACAAAGGTTTTTCTTTGAGGTACTTACAACAAACAAGTCCATTAGAGGAAATATTATTTTTGCATCAACTTGGGGTTTTCTAAGCTCCATGAATATGTGGTTCATCAGTTTTGGAAAATTTTTGGCCATTATCTCTTCAAATATTGCTTATGATTTGCTCTTTTGCTCTTTTCCTTCTTGGATTAATTATACGTACACTAAACTTTTTGAGTATGCCTCACATGTCTCTTATGCTCTTTTTTTATTTGTCTTTTTTCTATCTGTGCATTCATTTAGGTATTTTCTGTTAAATCATTTCCCAATTCACTAACCCTGTGCTCTGCTACATTTAATCGGTTGTAAACCCATCAACTAAATTTTTATTTCAAATATTATAGTTTTTAGTTTTAGACTGTCTATTGGATTCCTTTTTGTAGATTCCCATTCTTTGTTAATATTCTTTATCCTTTTATCTACTTAGCTTTTCCTAGAAAGCCTTTATTTATTTATTTATTTTTTTGAGGAAGAGTAGCCCTGAGCTAACATCTGTTGCCAATCCTCCTCTTTTTTGCTGAGGAAGATTGGCCCTGGGCTAACATCCATGCCCATCTTCCTCTACTTTATATGGGACGCTGCCACAGGATGGCTTGATAAGGTATCCGAACCTGCTAACCCTGGGCTGCTGACGTAGAGCACGTGATCTTAACTGCTACACCACCGGGCTGGCCCCTAGAAAACCTTTTGAGTCTCTGTTTCCTTATTCCTGAAAGACTATGGGAAATCCAAATATGCCCTCCAGAGATTCACAGCCCAGCTCTCCAGTGTTCAGTCTCATATAAATTAAAAATCTGGCAAATGTCTTAAGGGGAAAACAGGTTACATCCTTGAGGCAGCCACCTCCTTCTAAGAGGTTTGGATTTGTAATTAACTTCAAGACTTCAGGAGATTTCACTCAGTGTTTGAAAAGCTTTCAGTCTCCTTCCCAGCTGTCTGCTCCACCCTGGGCCTCAGCAAATGTCCCATTTTACAAACTAGTCATGCATTTGAAATCCCTCAAGTCTCATCTGTCAGAGTAGTCCCACACAAGCTGCTGACGCAAAATAACCAACAACCATTCTATAGGTAAGAGAGATAAGGTGAGTTTTACTTGAGCCAAACTGAGGAGTATAGCCTTGGAAGGCTTTTTCCAGAAAGGAAAGAAGCATTCTGGAGAAGCATGGTTTTCAGTACAGTCTTATACCTTTTTAGAACAAAGAATACACATTAGACATACCCAGGATACATATTCATCAAAGTGTCAAAGAGGTATGCAGTTGCAAATTAGCAGGTCAACACAACCCTGATGGCCCGAAAGGGAACTTATTTTAGGAGAAATATAGGCGGGTATTACCGTTAGGTCATTACTGGTTTTGTAGTAGGGGACGTATGCATTCTTATTTAATGGCTAAAGCAGATGTACAATGTATGTTTGACAGGACATAAATCAGGCTTTTTTAAGTTCAAGCCAAATCAATTTTGAATCAGAGTAGTTACTCCATATATCTCAATACTTGAAAATCTCTTGTCGGTAGATTGTTCCATCTCATTGAACACATTTCTTAGTCCTGATAATAGATTGCTCCAGTCAAGTTCATTTTATAAGGCAGTGATGCAGGGGGTCTCCCAAAGTTAGACCTACAATGTGGAAGCAAGCAATCAGGTATTTAATAAGAAGCATTTCTATGGAAACAAACTAAAAACAAAGTTAATGGTTGGAGCAAATTATAAACCAGTTTCTGAATTCAGAGGACAGCCAATTAAGAAGATTTCTAGATGTCAGCGTTGAAGCATCTTTTGTAGCTTAAAATGTCTCTGATGACGTCATCGAGTGTTCGGGTATATTTTTGAGTGGCTTACACAGCAACAGGCATGCTATCATGGTGATCTCTCTTAAGTTCATATCAAGTTGTACAACTTCAGTTTGCAGGGCTTCAGGAAAAAGTGCAGGTTCAGTTCTCTATGATTCCAAATGAAAATGATGGGAAAATTGAAAATGTTAGTTTGGAGATTTGTAGCCAGATATTTCAGGAGACTAGTAGAATTCAGGACCTAGTCCAGTTTGTAGGTAGAAAACAAAACCCTCAAAGACAATTAACAGAACTAGGATCTAATATCCACAAATGTGTACTATAGTTTCCACTGAAATAATTTTTCTCTCTAAAATCACCCTCATTTTTATCAAAGATATCCAATTAAGACTAACTAGTTTGTAAAATGTCTGGTTTCAATAAATTTGGCCCAATTATTTACATAAGTACAGCAAGACTAGCAATTGATCATATAGGTTCTTTTAAATTTGCTTTGCTGGAACTTTTTATAGGGAATCTCGGATTGAACTTCAAAGGCCTCTCGAGGCCAGGAAAGCCAAGCCAAGGGTTTTGTCATCAGACTTTGCCTGAAATACATACAGATTTGGGTGAATTCCTCTCTTCTCAAGGTCCCCCAAAATATTGAGGTTCCTTGCACCTGCCAGATAAGTGACATTCCTTACTCACCTGGGTGATATTGCTTGGAACTTCTGTAAACAAGGTATCAGGCCAATATTTCCAGGTGGCTTTATTCCAGAAAGTCAATCTTATTCCTCAAAAGCTGTCTTGTCATTTCTGAGTCTGTATGTTTCTCTCAAAATATGATATTCCAGTCAAAGCCTTGGTAATATAACCAATGTTTCCAATTGTGTCCTGTTATAAGGAGAACAGATTCTTATTGAACTTATGCAAATAATTATATTTCCATGAAAACAATACTCACTAAGAGTTTCCAAATTCTGGAGGGATCAGGTAGAAAGAAAAAGATAAATGTTTCAATTCCGTTTACAAAAGTATAACTTACCAAATTGCTATAAGTCACAGTTAACTTAAGAGAAAAGAGAAAATTTTTCCTTAAATCTGAAAAACAAAACATTTAAAAAATCAGCAATATTTCAAATGAAGTTATAAAAATTATAATCATCCTCATCAGTTCATTCAGTCCTGTGCAATCAATTCTTGATCTTAATCTTCTGTTAGCAGTTTTATGGGGCCACTAGTTTCTCTGTTCGAGTTTTGTAATTTCTTACCTAGTTCAGTTTTATAATCTGAAAGTTTGTCAGAAACCTGTATTTTAGAGTATGTGCCAGAGTCCTTTCCATGAATCTCTCTGAAGATTAAAACATTTGCAAAAGCATCAGGGTAAAACAATAACTGTCTGTAAACAATAAGACCCCAAAATGGCAATTGACAAAGAAATTTGGTTAATTTCTGTGACATACAACACTTTAAGATAATAACTAGAATTATGACTGATAACCAGGACAGATCAGAATTCTAGGAATGTTATATAATTTTTAAAATACTTATATCAATAACATTTACCCATACAATACCACTTAAGAAGATTTATCATCACTTATTTGACAAAGGTTCCCAAATAATTTAACATACCAAATAAGCCTAATAAGTTTAGTATCTTCCTCCTTATAGGAAGACAACAAATTTCTTTGAGAAGTCCTAGGGGCCCTCTGAGAATTCTCAGAGGAAAAAAATTTTTTTTTCTTCTTCCAGGTCAAAAGAAAGACTTCATTCAGGATTTGAATATTGTTTTGGGTAGCGGGGGAAGCCTGTAAAAAATCAAAATGTTTCAAAACACTATTCAAGTAGGAAACAATGCTCACTGTGAAACAATGCCCAGTTATCCATTCAATTAAAGTGACAACATAAACAGTCAAGGGCAAACAGAGAGTTAAAACAGTCAAAAAAATCTTAATAGAGAGACCTCAGTCTCTCTGAACATAGGAAATTATTTTAACAAAACATAGTTTTTCTTTCTTTTAGGTAGACTTACTCAAAGGTAAAGAAAAACTTTTTATAACTTCTTTATCAAGTTCAAGAAAATTATCCTTTTAAGAGAAAGAAGACCAAATTTTAATTTTGCACCAGCTTACTTTTGACATTAAAACTCATTTACTTAATTGGATTTAGTTTAATCTTAGCCAACTTGACCATGCATAAAACTCCTCAGGATTTTACTTTCACAAACTTTCTGTCATTTTTTTTTTACATTCAGAATTTGTCCCATGCCTTCCTTTCTTCCCTCCAAGTACTTTAGGACAAATTTTTCTTTCTTAATAAACAAAAATATTTCCATTATTTATATCTTCTTTACTGAAAATATATCTTACTTTCCTTGAATACAAACATATTTTCCTTAATTTTTAGTAGCTTTTATCATATATTAGAATTTTAACCCTAGAAAACTTAATTTTGTTTTTTTGTGAGGAAGATCAGTCCTGAGCTAACATCCGTGCTAATCCTCCTCTTTTTGCTGAGGAAGACTGGCTCTGAGCTAACATCTATTGCCAATCCTCCTCCTTTTTTTCCCCACAGCCCCAATAGATAGTTGTATGTCATAGTTGCACATCCTTCTAGTTGCTGTATGTGGGATGTGGCCTCAGCACGGCCGGAGAAGCGGTGCATCGGTGCGTGCCGGGGATCCGAACCTGGGCCGCCAGTAGCAGAGCGCGAGCACTTAACCGCTAAGCCACGGGGCTGGCCCGAAAACTTAATTTTTAAGTAAAAACTAAGTAAGCAGTTATAAACTTTCTTTTACATTAACATTCTGTGGTTTGACAAACTTAAACACTTTTCATAATAGTACAATCTTAATAAAACACAGTACATGTTTACCAATAGACCCAAAACACCTTTTAGTTTTTCTGTAATAAGCCAAAAGTAGAAAAACCTATATTTAACAATCAATGTCTAATATCTTATCTTATTTGAAAATGATCTGAATACTCAATGATTTTTTTTTATCATTTAATTTAATTTAACCTAGGAAAACTTCAAAGTTTCCAGTTCCAGTTCCAGTTCCAGTTCCAGTTCCAGTTCCAAAGAGATTTTGTAAGTTATTTTAAGCACACGTCACAAACTATAATTATTGCTAAAAGTTTATCTATAAACTCTAAATCACTTACATCTAAAGCATTTGTTCCCAACAATTATGTTTAGATTACCCAAGAAAATGTGATGAGACATGGGACGAAATTAGCTATCATTTTAAAGCTATTATTTTGCTGACAAATTTGTAACAGGGGTAACATGAGCTTATCTCACTAGTAAACCCAGACGGCATGTCTGCATTATATCCAATGCTGATACCTCTGAGGACATGTCTATGTTAATCAAACTAACAAATTTAAACAAGCTTTCATTTACCAAAGATTATTTCATATCATGTTAACTTGAAAGACATGTAAGCGCTTACTTGAAGCCAATTGAACAGAGCTCTTAATTTTGGCTATACCATCTGAAGGTAAAATATCATACACATGTAACATACATACAGACACACACAAAAACAACAGACAGATGCAACAAAGATTTTACAGCCTCTGTTAAAAATTTTAGCAGTTTGCATCTGAAAAAGCTTCTTTTCCCATATTTTTTTTCTTTCTTTCAGTTTTAGGAATCTGGGATGGGCTAGATATTCCTTTTGTTAAGCACTGCTTAAGTCTCTGGAGTTTGGAGGGGAGGCTTTGGGATCAGCAAATGAACTTTGAATTGCTTTCTAGAGCCATACCTTTGGCCTTGCAGAGATTTGTAAGACAAAGACAGTTGCTTACAATTCCCCAAAGAACTGGATTACATTTTGAATGACAAAGAAGTTGACCTACCCTTCCAGCTACATTTTTTCCAATTGCTCTTTTTTTTTTTTTTTTTAATATCAGGGAAAATTTTAACTTAAGAGGTGAATTAAAGATCTGTATGTTCTAAAACTTTCAAGACAATGTACTTTATCAACAGATCTTGGTCTTATAGTTTTGGATAGGGGAAGCACTCCTAGTTAGACATTTTAAAACATACTCAGGCGAAGTTGATATAACCTCTTCATATAAAATTAGCTGAAACATTCTAACCTTTATAATCTTATCAACACTTACACTTTTACATTTTCTCACTTTAATTGTAACCTGAGTCAGGGCCTTAAGGCTAGTCATTTTTGTTCCCATTTTTTTTAATTTGGCCTTTTCTTAGGTACCAATAAAATAATTACAATGAGAGCTCTCACAATTTTTTCCCCAATTTAGAGGTTTTCCCAATTTAAATGATCCATTGTCTGGCCACACTGATGAGTCAGATCTTACCAGTGACTCATACCAAAGCTTTAACTATGGACGCAAGAGGTGTCCCCAAAAGAGATCAAGAGAATTCACCCTTAAAAATAAGAAAGCACAACAAGCAACAAGGGTTGAGATGACAAAGGCCCCTTATGAAAGCAAATAGGAGCCCTTACGGCAAACCCCCGAGAGCAGGCACAGCCAGACAAAGAGTGTGTCCCAGAACCCCTGGCCGGACACACACGACTGGCCGCCAAGATGCATGTTCGGTACATACATCCTCCGGGTGGTGGAGACCAGAAAGGTCACAAAACCAAGCTCTCAAGACATAGAACAAGACAAAAGAAAAAAAGACAGAGACAAGGGAAAATAGCGACTATTTCTGGGAGGAAAAGGATCAATTAACCAATGAGTACCCAACCAGATCCTAGAGTCACTGAGTCTAAGAAGCTAGCTTCACCAATATTTTCTCCTGCTAATCTAAATTTAGAAAAGGAAAAAAACTCATCACTTTCACTTCCGCTGGACCCTGCAGGAAGAGATCTGGGAGACTGACGTGGTAAGAACACTTACTTCCTGCTGGCTCTTGCCAGGGGTCCAGGACCTCTTAGCTGCAATAGTCCAGGAGTGAAGAGTGTCCAGCCAGTGAATTTTTATCCCACCCAAGTTGCCAAACTGAAGGGGAGAAAGACGATCCTCTACCCACTCTGGGTCCTTTCTGGCTGGGCTACAAATTAAATTGACATGAGATGGAATAGCAGGAGAAAATCAAACAAAGCTTTATAACATGTATACATGGGAGAGACCAGGGAAACTGAGTAACTTGACAAATGGTGGAGGTTCTGATCTTTAAATAGCATATTCGGGTAAAGACAAAGGAGGATGTTGGAGGTGGGGGCAGTCAGCTGTGGGAGATTACCAGAAAAGCACAGTAAACAAGAAGTTAATATGCAGATTTAAGTCCTTGCCTTCCACACTGATAAAAGTTTCTAGAGATAAGGTCATCCCCCCTTCTTCCAGGTAAAGAGAGGGAGATAACTGTTACAAATGGAGATTTCTCTTATAAATGTAAATGTCTCTTACAAAGGATAACTTCTAGTTTTACTTGGTTTTCAGCTTTGATAAGAATGAGCTTAGCAGAGGCGGAGTCAAGATGGCGGCGTAGGCAGACTCTGAACTCACCTCCTCCTGTGGACACAGCCAATTTACAACTACTCGTGGAAAAATTACCCCTGAGACAGAAGTGAAAACTGGATAAGAGGAACTCCTGCAACAACGGACAATCCTAACTGAGGTAGAAGAAGCAGAGACTCCCTTCTGGAGAGGAAAACGCCGCCTTCACAAGCCGCCAGCGTCACGACCGCCGGGAGCAGCTCACAGGTACGCAGCCCTCCTTGGAGGAGCGGGGCAGTGAGCCAGGGAGCGCCCCCGCTGTGGGCATTTTGTGGACCCAGCACAATCGAGACCAGCGGCATAATATCTGACTTTGCCTGCTGCTAAAACATTGGAGAGTACTCCCAGAAAACCCGGTTCACAAAGAAACTAAAACCAGCTCTTAAAGGGCCCGCGCGCAAACTCACCCATTTCCGAAAGCATCCTAAAATCACCAGAAAGAAAGGTGCACAGTGCTTTGGTGACAAGAGACTCACCTGATAGGCCCTGAGTGCATCTCGGTGAGGGGTGAGACCTCTCCAGGGACTGGGACATTGGCGGCAGCCATTGTTGTGGCCTGGTGTGAGCGTGCTGACACAGACACCATTGGAGTCCTCCCTGAGGCCTGCTAGCCCAGGGTCTGCCCCACCCGCTAGAGCACCGATTTAATCCAACTCAGCCAGGGCAGGCAGCCCACCCTAGAGACTGGCCCCACCCAACAACAAGCCCTCAGGCAACTTGTGGACTGGCATAGATTGGTGACTGGATTTTCTGCAGCCTGGCAACTGAGCCAACTTGAGTGGGGCAGGGTGTGCACAAGGAGCTGGTGGAGAGTGTGGGGCGGTGGCGGAGTGTGTGGGGCTTCCGCCGTGGAGAGACTGGGTCCACTTGGGGAGGTCGGGGTGCTCACACAGGGCAGGACTGTGTTGACTGTGTGTGTGGACCTGTGGGCGGCAGGGTTTGTCAGCTGCAGAAGACTTGTGCTTCTCAAAGACCCACAGAGGGGGTTTGCCCCACCTTCCAAAGCCTGAAACAATTGGGTGCTCCTGTGCCTGAGGCCAGCCCCACCCAGCTGCAATCCTCAGAGAGCTGACAAGAGACTGAATAGGCTAGAGGCTTACAGCAATTGTAAGGCCCTGAGCCTAACAACCTGCCATGCTGGGGGCCTACTCACTTAAAAGAAATACTGCAACACAAATGTGGTATTAGAACTTGCAGCCAACTGTGCTGGGGCTCCCCACACCTGATAAAGAGACTGAAGGGCCCACAACAACTACAGGCAGCTGAGCATTACAACAGCTGGCCAGGAGCATAACTCGGCCTCCCTGGGCGCCTACAGGTAGAGCAAACAGGCCACAACAGAAGGACACGCGTAGCCCACATAGGGGTCACCCCTGGAACATTGAGAACTGAGGGAAGCACACTGGAAGCCTCCTAAGGCATCACTTACATAAGGTCACCTATCCAAGAGCAGGAGACATAGCTGACCTACCTAATACGTAGACACAAGCACAGGGAAAGAGGCAAAATGAGGAGGCAAAGGAATACACTCCAAGTAAGGGAACAGGACAAAACCCCAGAAAAGGAACTAAGTGAAACAGAAATGAGCAACCTACCTGACAGAGAGTTCAAACTAAGAGTGTTAAGGATGCTCACTGATATGGGGAGAAGAATAGATGAACTCAGTGAGAATGTCAACAAAGAAATGGAAGATATAAAAAAGAACCAATCAGAAATGAAGAATACAATACTGGAAATGAAAAATTCATTAGAGAGACTCAAAAGCAGAGTAGAGGATACAGAAGAAGGGATCTGTGAGCTGGACGAAAGACTAGAAGAAATTACCAAAGCTGAACAGGTAAAAGAGAAAAGAATTAAAAAGAGTGAGGACAGTCTAAGGGACCTCTGGGACAACATCAAGCACACTAACATCCGTGTTATAGGCATCCGGGAAGGAGAAGAGCGAGACAAGGGGGCAGAGAATCTTTTTCAAGAAATAATAGATGAAAACTTCCCTAACCTAAGGAAGGAAACAGACATCCAGGTACAGGAAGCACAGAGAGCCCCAAACAAGATAAACCAAAAGAGGCCCACACCAAGACACATCATAATCAAAGTGTCCAGAATTAAAGATAAAGAGAGAATCCTAAAAGCCGCAAGAGAATGTCAAGTTACATACAAAGGAAACCCCATAAGGCTATCAGCTGACTTCTCAGTAGAAACCTTACAGGCTAGAAGAGAGTGGCACGATATATTTAAAGTGCTAAAAGGAAAAAACTTACAGCCAAGAATACTCTACCCAGCAAGGTTATCATTCAAAATGGAAGGAGAGATCAAAATTTTCCCAGACAAGCAAAAATTAAAGGAGTTTGTCACCAAGAAACCAGTGCTACAAGAAATGTTAAAGGGACTGATTTAAGGGGAAAAGAGAAGACCACAAATAGGGAAAATTATCTATTTCCATGATAAGAGGGTAATGGATACAAATGCACAAAAAAGAGGTTAGATATGTATCAAAAACATAAAATGAAGGAGGAGGGGAGTTAAAGAGTAGAGCTTTCAGACAGAGGTCAAACTAAAGAGACCATCAATTCTGTATAGAAGGAGAAGGGAACAGAGAAGGACTACTAAAACACTGAGAAAAAAAAAGTTAAAAAATGGCAGTAAGTACATACTTATCAATAGCTACTTTAAAGGTCAATGGACTAAATGCTCCAATTCAAAGGCATAGGGTGGCTGATTGGATAAAACAACAAGACCTATATATATGCTGCATACAAGAGACACACTTCAGACCTAAAGACACTCACAAACTGAAAGTGAAGGGATGGAAAAAGATACTCCACGCAAATGGCAATGAAAAGAAAGCTGGGGTAGCAGTACTCATATCAGACAAAACAGACTTTAAAACAAACACTGTAAAAAGAGACAAAGAAGGGCGTTACATAATGATCAAGGGAACAATTCAACAAGAGGATATAACAGTTGTCAATATCTACGCACCCAATGTAGGTGCACCTAAATATATAAAGCAATTATTAACAGACATAAAAAGAGAAATAGACAGTAACACAATAATAGTAGGGGATTTTAACACTCCACTTACACCAACGGATAGATCATCCAAACAGAAGATCAATAAGGAGACATTGGCCTTAAACGACACACTAGAACAGATGGACCTAGTAGATATATACAGAGCGTTCCATCCAAAAACCGAAGAATACACGTTCTTTTCAAATGCACATGGAATATTCTCCAGGATTGATCACATATTAGGCCACAAAACAAGTCTCCATAAATTTAAGAAGATTGAAATAATACCAAGTATCTTTTCTGACCACAACGGTATGAAACTAGAAATCAACTATAGGAAGAAAATAAGAAAAGCCACAAATACGTGGAGATTAAACAAAATGCTCTGAACAACGACTGGGTTAATGAAGAAATCAGAGAAGAAATCAAAAAATACCTGGAGACAAATGAAAATGAAAATACGACATGCCAGAATTTATGGGATACAGCAAAAGCAGTTCTAAGAGGGAAGTTTATAGCAATACAGGCCTATCTCAACAAACAAGAAAAATCTCAAATAAACAATCTAACAATGCGCCTAAAGGAACTGGAAAAAGAAGAACAAACCAAGCCCAAAATCAGTAGAAGAAGGGAAATAATAAAAATCAGAGCAGAAATAAATGAAATAGAGACCAAAAAAACAATAGAAAAAAATTAATAAAACCAAGAGCTGGTTCTTTGAAAAGATCAACAAAATTGACAAACCTTTAGCTAGACTCACCAAGAAAAAAAGAGAGAAGGCACAAATAAGTAAAATCAGAAATGAAAGAGGAGAGGTTACAACAGACACCTCAGAAATACAAAAGATTATAAGAGACTACTATGAAAAGCTATATGCGAACCAATTCGACAATCTGGAAGAAATGGATAAATTCTTAGAATCATACAACCTTCCAACACTGGATCAAGAAGAAGTAGAGAATTTGAATAGACAAATCACCAGTAAGGAGATCGAAACAGTAATCACAAACCTCTCCAAAAATAAAAGTCCAGGACCAGACGGCTTCCCTGGTGAATTCTACCAAACATTCAAAGAAGACTTAATACCTATCCTTCTCAAACTCTTCCAAAAATTGAGGAGGGGGGCCAGCTCCCTAACTCATTCTATGAAGCTGACATTACCCTGATAACAAAACCAGACAAGGACAACACACACAAAAAAGAAAATTACAGGCCAATATTACTGATGAACATCAATGCAAAAATCTTCAACAAAATACTAGCAAATCGCATACAACAATACGTTAAAAAGATTATACACCATGATCAAGTGGGATTTATTCGAGGGATACAGGGATGGTTTAACATTCGCCAATCAATCAACGTAATACACCACATTAATAAAATGAAGAATAAAAATCACATGATCATCTCAATAGATGCAGAGAAAGCGTTTGACAAGATACAGCATCCATTTATGATAAAAACTCTGAATAAAATGGGTATAGAAGGAAAGTACCTCAACATAATAAAGACCATATATGAGAAACCCACAGCTAATATCATCCTCAATGGTGAAAAACTGAAAGACATCCCTCTAAGAGCAGGAACCAGACAAGGATGACCACTGTCACCACTCCTGTTTAACATAGTACTGGAAGTCCTAGCCAGAGCAATCAGGCAAGAGAAAGAAATAAAAAGGATCCAAATTGGAAAGGAAGAAGTGAAACTGTCACTATTTGCAGATGACATGATTTTATATATAGAAAACCCTAAAGAATCCACCAGAGAACTTTTAGAAGTAATAAACGAATATGGTAAAGTTGCAGGATACAAAATCAACATACAAAAATCAGTTGCATTTCTGTACACTAACAACGAAGTAGCAGAAAGAGAAATTAAGAATACCATCCCATTTACAATGGCAACAAAAAGAATAAAATACCTAGGAATAAACTTAACTAAAGAGGTGAAAGATCTGTACACCGAAAACTATAAAACATTTCTGAAAGAAATTGAAGAAGACACAAAGAAATGGAAAGATATTCCGTGCTCTTGGATTGGAAGAATTAACATAGTTAAGATGTCCATACTTCCTAAAGCCATTTATAGATTCATGCAATCCCTATCAAAGTTCCAACAACATTTTTCACAGAAATAGAACAAAGAATCCTAAAATTTATATGGAACAACAAAAGACCCCG
Source organism: Diceros bicornis minor (assembly GCF_020826845.1). NCBI lineage: Eukaryota > Metazoa > Chordata > Mammalia > Perissodactyla > Rhinocerotidae > Diceros > Diceros bicornis. The sequence continues at coordinate 11,456,772 of NC_080779.1, read as the reverse complement.
AATAGCTAAAGGAATCCTGAGAAAAAAGAACAAAGCTGGAGGTATCACACTCCCTGATTTCAAAATATACTACAAAGCTATAGGAACCAAAACACCATGGTACTGGCACAAAAACAGACACACAGATCAATGGAATAGAATCGAAAGCCCAGAAATAAACCCACACATCTATGGACAGCTAATCTTTGACAAAGGAACCAAGAACATACAATGGGGAAAAGAAAGTCTCTTCAACAAATGGTGTTGGGAAAACTGGATAGCCATATGCAAAAAAATGAAAGTAGACCCTTACCTTACACCATACACAAAAATTAACTCCAAATGGATTAAAGACTTGAATGTAAGACCTGAAACTGTGAAACTTGTAGAAGAAAACCTAGGCAGTACGCTCTTCGACATTGGTCTTAGCAACATCTTTTCAAACACCACGTCTGACCGGGCAAGAGAAACAATAGAAAAAATAAACAAATGGGACTACATCAGACTAAAAAGCTTCTGCACAGCAAAGGAAACCATCAACAAAACGAAAAGACAACCTAACAATTGGGAGAAGATATTTGCAAACCATACTTCTGATAAGGGCTTAATCTCCAAAATATATAAAGAACTCATGCATCTCAACAACAAAAAAACTACCAACCCAATTAAAAAATGGGCAAAAGACCTGAACAGACATTTCTCCAAAGAAGATATACAGATGGCCAACAGACACATGAAAAGATGTTCAAAATCACTAACTATCAATCAGGGAAATGCAAATCAAAACTACAATGAGATATCACCTCACGCCCGTCAGAATGGCTATAATTAACAAGACAGGAAACAACATGTGTTGGAGAGGATGTGGAGAGGAGGGAACCTTTACTTGAGCCAGGCTTGAGGATTATAATCTGGGTAGGCAGTCCCCACAAAGGAAGAAAGCATTCTAAAGAAGCATGGTTTTCAGTACAGTCTTATACATTTTTATAGCAAAGAACATACACCAGATACACCCAGGATACATATTCGTCAAAGCTTCAAAGAGGTATTCAGTTGCAAATTAGCAGGTCAACATGACTCTGATATCTGGGAAAGGGAATTTATCTCCAGGAGTACTAATGCAAGCATTCCCAATACTGGTGGGCGTAGGAGGAGAAGTATGCATTCTCATCTTAAAATAGTGCATCCTTTTACTTTGAGATAATGTTTAATACATTCTTTACTTTAATGGTTAAAGCAGATGTACAATGTATATTTTATAGGCCATAAGTCAGGCTTCTTTAGTTCAAGCCGAATCAGTTTTGACCCAGAATAGCTATCCCATATACCTCAATATGTGAAAATCTCTTGTCATCCTGATCTATGCACATATACACACACAGGCTAGGAGGAGGAACAAAAACTAGTTGTTTCCCAAGAGCTTAACCTTTGAACTTCATCTCCCGTCCCACTCACCAGTGTCTTTTCTTATTGCCCTGTCATAAATTGCCTGTTTTTTTTTTTTGCTGTTGTTTTTTTGCTGAGGAAGATTGGCCCTGAGCTAACATCTCTGCCTATCTTCCTCTACTTTTTACATGGGACATCGCCACAGCATGGCTTGATGAACAACGTGCAGGTCCCTGTCCGGGATCTGAACCTGCAAACCCCAGGTCACTGAAGCAGAGCATGTGAACTTAATTACTATGCCACTAGCAGGACCCTAAACTGCCTGTTTTAAAGATTTATCATAAAGCTACAATGATCAAGGCAGTATGATGTTGGTATAAAGACAAATAGATCAACGGAACAGAATAGACAGTCCAAAAATACAGGTACACATATATGGACAACTGATTTCTAACAAAGGTTCAAAAGGCAATGGAGACAGGATGGTTTTTTTGACAAACAGTACTGGAACAATCGGACATCCATCTGCAAAATGAAAGCACACACACACGAAAACTTTGATCCATATTTCACACCATCTACAAAAATTGTCTCAAAATGGATTATAGAACTAAATGTAAAACCTAAAATTATAAAACTTCTAGAAGAAAACTTAAGAGAATACATTGATGATGGTGTTCTTGGGTTAAGCAAATATATCTCACATATAACCAAAAGCACAATCCATAAAAGAAAAAAATTGATAAATTGGTCTTCATCAGAATGAAAAATCTTGTGCTCTTCTAAAGACATTCAAGAGAATGGAAAGACAAGCCACAGAAAACATTTACAAATCTTATATCTGATAAAGGACTTGTACGTAGAATATATGAAGAATCTCAAGATGCATTAAGAAAACAAACACTCCAGTTGAAAAATGGGCAAGAGATTTAAACAGATGCTTCATCAAAGAAGATATATGGATAAGAAATAAGCACATAAAAGGATACTCAAAATCATTAGTTCTTAGGGAAATATCTGTTAGAATGCCTAAAATTTAAAAGACTAAGCATACAAAACATTGGTGAGAATGTGGAGGAAATGGAACACTCAAGGACTGCTCCTGGGCATATGAAACGGTACAACCACTCTGGGAAACAATTTGGGAGTTTCCAAAAGAGTTCCAAATACACCTATCATCTGATTCAGACGTTTGACGCCAAAGTATTGACCCAAGAGAAATAAAAGCCCACAAAGACTTGTACGTAAATGTTCAAAGCAGCTTCGCCTGTAATAGCTCCATACTGGAAACTACTCAAATGCCCATCAATAATTGAATTGATAAGCAAACGGTGATATATCCACACAACGGAATACTACTCAACAATAAAAAGGAAGCAACAATTGACACATACTACAGCATAGATGAATCTTAAAATAATTATGCAGAGTGAAAAAAGACATACAGAAAGAGTAGATACGGTATGATTCTATTCATATCAATTTCTAGAAAATAAAAGCTAATCAATCGTAACAGAAAGGCAGATCAGCGGTGGCCCGGGAGAGGCAGGAGGGATGAACTACAAAGGAGTATGAGAAAATTTTAGGGATGGTGGGTATACTCATTATCCTGATTGTGGTGATGATTTCACAGGTTTACACATATGGCAAAACTTCACAAATTTTCTACTTCCCAGCTGCTTCCCAAGAGTTTAACCTTTGAGCTTACCCTCTCCCTCCACCACAGTGTCCTTTCTTTTCTTTCCCCCCAAGGAGCTGACACCTTTATTGGAGATAAAAGACAAATACATGTAAAAAAAGAATAATCCATTCAAAAATAAATAAATGCTATGATGAGTTACAGCAAATTATCTTAGTACCAGCTATCTATAAGCAGTATGGACTAAAGACATAGAACAGTAGTATAGAGCTGGTTTTAAAACATCCATGATTATGTATCAGTTCCACCTAACCAAGTGATTTATTGTGTTTTCCCAGTTTTATTGAGAAGTCATCGACATACATCACTGTATAGGTTTAAGGCGTACAGCACGATGGTTTGATTTACGTATATCGTGAAATGATTACCACAATAGGTTCAGCTAACATCCACCTTCTCATGCAGATAAAATAAAAAGAAAAAAAGAAAAAAGGAAAAAGATTTTCTCCTTGTGATGAGAACTGAGGATTTACTCTCTTAACAACTTTCCTGTACATCGTACGACGGGGTTAGCTGTAGTCACCATGTTGCGCATTACATCCCTGGTACTTACTTATCGTATATCTGGAAGTTTGTACCTTTTGACAACTTTCCTCCAATTCCGCCTCCTCCTCCCCTCCACCTCTGGTAACCACAAGTCTGATCTTTTTCTATGAGTTTGCTTGTTTTTGTTTTTTTTAGAGTCCACATATAAGTGAGATCATACAGTATTGGTCTTTGGCTAAGCTCCCATCCTCCCAGAGGGTGACGGCAGAAGGAATGAGACGGGTGAAGAGCTGGGTTCGGCAGCTGTGATCCTTGGGGCGTCTTGGTAGCTAGAAGTTAGGAGGATCCAGAGTACAGAAGAAAATGGTTCTGAGAGGCAGAAGGAAAACCAGGGTAGAAGGTAATTGTTCATTGACTCAAATGCTCTCAAAGGAAAATTTTGTTTTGTGTTTGTATGGTGCATTGTTTTTTACAAGAGAACAAAGGAAGTTCCAGATAACAACTAATGTTAATTGTATATACCACGCACTGTTCTAAATGCTTTACATGTATTATTTCACTTAAAATTCTCCATAATACAGTTAAGTAAATACAAATATTGTTTCTATTTTATAGATGAAAAATCAAGGCACAGAATGGTTAAGAAACTTGCTCAGGGTCACACAGCTTTACTGGCTGGGCTGGTAAAAACTGGGCCGTTTGACTGTACAGACCGGCCTCAGAACAATGAGCTGGAGTCCTATGCATAGGCCTAAGAAGTAAATGAATCACAGTCTCTGAATTTTGCCACTATTTCTCAGCGTGGAACCTCCTGTGTGTCATTTCACTTGGGGCCTTGCTTTACAGAAGAGGTGGTGAGGCAGGGAGGGGAGATGTGTCGAGGTCTCGTGACCAGCAGGGGCTGGCCCGTAGTGAGAACCCGATTCCTCACGCCCGGTATAGGCCTGTTCTCTCTTGCCAACGGACAGAGTAGAACATCGTGAGAACACCTTGTTCAGAATCGTTCCTTTAGACAACAAGGACTCAGATGTCTCAGAGAGGCAGTCTGAGCGGAATCCAAAAGAACCATTTTAAGGTAAGAATTACTTAGAAAAACTTTAAGGATCATCATTAGTTAGGATTCCTTCACATGGAGGGAATAGGAGAGAAAGTAATGAACTGGTTTTTAAGGAGAAGAGCAGGGTTTGAAACTGAGTAAGGAAGTGAGTAGACACACAGTCTCACAAGCGTTTTGTGAACCACTAGGTACTTTTAGATCTTTATATTTTTATGATTTCTATAACTGAAACCACATTTGCAGTAAGCTAGAAAATAAATGGGTTTTTTGCTCATGAAATCTTCATCTATGAGGATATAGGCATAATAAACATGGAAAATGATATTTTATGGCTAGACGCACAGACACACACACACACACACAGCCCTCACAAGACACTTGATGATAATGGCTCTTGAAGTTAAGTGAATCAAGCTACCACAGGGTCTATTGATTTCCTTGTACTGGATGCAACAGTGTCCGTGGTCCCTTTAGTGTCAGCTACAGACAGGGCAGGAGCACACAAGTGTTCAGTTTGTAGTGACTGAGTCTTTACTTCATATTCTATAGATTTTTAAAGTCTCTATTAGAAGTAATGCATACTTCTGGTAAAATATCTACAACATACTAAAAAATATAATGAATATGAAAATAACCCTGTATTATCAACAATTCCTTCCTTCCCATATAACCACTGTCAATGCTACAGAAGTGTCTGTCCTTCTAGACTTTTAAAATGTAGTGGGGATAAAATCTTTTTTCTTTTTAAATGTAAAGCAAAATCAAAAGAGAGTTAAGATTGCAAAGAGGGGAAATGTCTCAGAATATGAGATGATATGTACTACGTGGCACTAAATATGACAATTATGGAGGCCACGTAATAGCATAAAAAAACCACTTGCCAAGTAATGCCAAATCAAAGAGATTACAAAGATACATGTGGGCAAAAAAGAAAGGGTACTTGGAAATATTCCAAAATGCTAACAGTGACGGCAATTAAGTGGCAAGATCATAAAAGACTTTTAAATCTTTTCTCTATTTTCCCTATCTTCTGTATTGTAGTTATATTTTTATTCTTACTTAAAAAAATATTTTAAAAATCTGTACTAATCAGGATTTTTTGAACCTTCCTACAGATTTAGTGACACTAGTTAACTTGTGTCAAAGAACAACTGAAGACAATACGCTTCACCTAATATTTAACAGCACAATTTGGACACATTTATTGAGCTGTGACTCAAATTTAGAACTAGACACACAGTGAATACGAGTAACATATCATCTTACTTTATTAAAGGCAGTGACTTCCTTATTCACTGGAAGAACTGACAACTGCACCCAAATTTCACAGAAATGTACAGCTAGGCACGGTGATATAGTAAACAAGAAAAAGAGTTGAAGTTTGTAGATCTAAATTCTAGTCTTGGATTTGTCCCTGCTAGCCCCAGTTTCCTGTTTCAAAATGTGAATAGGGAGAAAATGTCCTGCCTAGCACATTGATTTGTCATGAGGGCAAAACTAAGCAAAACAAAAGAACCCACAAACTTAATGCAAAATCAGAGGGCCAAGAAGAGGTGGTAGAAGGGATTCCCATTGGATGCTCATGCCCACCTCAAGTGGCCTTTGAGTACTTCAGAGATGGGGCAAACACACGATCTTTGGATTTGGCCCATTTCGCTCCTGAGAGCTCTATTGTTACAAAGATCTTCCTTAAATCGGCCTCTGGAACTTTCTATGCCATTGTCCTACTTCCATCTCTAGGGTAGGGTACTATGGCCTCTAGCATGGCCTGATGACTTCCAGGTGTGCAGATATCAATCCCCTTGGCCTCTGGGCTGGCGGGAGAACCTGGCTGATCTTCTCTGGCCAGGAGCAGCCCATGTTGTCATTTTCTCTGAGTGCTACGATGGGAGAACATTTGGAAGATACTGCTCAGGAGGACAACCTTGAGAAGGACCACCTCCCTCATGTTAGAAGTTACACTTCTACCAGGGAAGCTTAGCACACAGTCTCCCATCACATTTAGGATTCATAGGGGAATTCTTAGTCAGTCAAGACCCCAACACTTGTTTGGTTGTTTTCCACCAATCTTTTGCTTTTTGTGTGGCCTGTCCCGTATCTACAAAATTAGGTTTGGGCAGTAAGAATGGGATTTTAGATTAGTCTATGTTAAATTTCATGTCGTTAGATTTCGCCTATGGTTCCAATCTAATGAGATCTTTTGGGATCCTAATTTGCTCACTCAGTGAATTCGCAGTCCATTTTAACTCCATCATGTGATAAGCTTGCCAGTTTTGCCCTCATGCTGTAGGAACCTGCTCTGCACCTCCTAGCTCCTTCCCTAACCTCTAGCCTGGCTTTGCAACCCTCTCTTATTCTGCATTCATGGCCTCCTAGAATATTACCAGGATCCACCTCCAAACCTTCTAGTTCTTTTTGCCAATGCTCACCTGATAATTCTTTTGACTTCAGATTCCAGTTCTGCTTTCTAACCTTGAATTTGCTGTTTTGTGGGGAAATGTATTCCTTCCAACCTCCACTCCCTCCTCTACTCTTCACTCACCACAAATGGAGGGTGACAATGACCGTGTCCACACCTAGCCTGGTTGCCAACTTTCCTGGGAGGGATCAAGTACAGAGCCTGAGGTTTTCCAGTGGAGACCACTCTTTAGACTGATCCATTTGTCATGGAGTATGGGTGTTTATGAAAATATCTAACTCTACTAATTGCATTCTTCATCTTGCTCATAAAAAAGAGGTTTGCAAATGCTTTCATCAACTACCGATTCGTTAAGTTCACAGTATTCTGCCTAATCTTCCCATCTATAACCCCATCAAACAGAAGATTGAGTGAACTTCACCAGACTTGGCTATTCTTAGTCAATTCATGCTTTCTATTAGCGATCATGGCTTCATTAAGTGCTAAAAGACTATTGCTGTGGGGCTGGCCCAGTGGCGTAGTGGTTAAGTTTGCGTGCTCTGCTTCAGCGGCCCAGGGTTCGCAGGTTCGGATCCCGCGCATGGACCCATGCACCGCTTATCAAGCCATGCTGTGGCGGCATCCCATATACAAAGTATAGGAAGATGGGCACGGATGTTAGCCCAGGGCTAATCTTCCTCAGCAAAAAGTGGAGGGTGGGCAATGGATGTTAGCTCAGAGCTAATCTTCCTCACACACAAAAAAAGACTATCGCTGTAATAATTCATCTAGAATCTTTCCTGCTCACTAATCTGTGCTTGCAAAATCCCTCAAAACCAGTCATAAATGTGGAAGCTGTCTGGAGGTATGAAGTATTAAGGAATGGCATTCTCCTAGGAGGTTTGGTAGGAAACTAAAAGACACGATAGGGCTCAGTGGTCCGGGAGAGTCATGGAGATGATCTGATTTGTTTATATTGTCATTGCCTGGAATAGGAGTGAACTCAGCAGGCAAGTGCCAAGCCAGATTCTCCCAAGGCCTGACCACAAAGGTTACAAGGCAGCCATTGGACATGGCGTGTTAACTTTTCCAGTTGAAAGGGACAAAGGTTAAACTAACAGAATGTGTCGCTGGAAGGCACTTCAGAGATCTTTTCGACCAGTGCTCCTCAAACTTTCATGTGCACAGGAGTTACCTGGGGAATCTTATTAAAATGCGGATTCTGATTCAGCAGGTCTGGGGCGGGGCCTGAGAATCTGCATTTCTGACATGCTCGCTGGTGATGCTCCTGCCTTGTGGCCACACTTTGTGTAGCAAGGATTTAGACTATACTCTGTGTTTTTTTTTTTTTTTCAGATGTGGCAACTGAAGTCCAGAGAGGTGAAATGATTTCCCCAAAGACATATAGATGAAGTTAAAGCAGTCTCCTGGGGCCCAGATCAGTGTCTGTTTAATTACAAAATTGCTGGACCACCGTGTCTCAAAGTCCCATAGCACGTGAAGGGAGAGTTGAGGTTAGATTCCAGGCATGTACATGCCTGCATGCGGGCACACACATGCACACACACACACTCATGCATACACGTGTTGTCTGTGCTTCTTCATATTCTCTTTTCGCATCAATTGTGACATGTAGGAAACACATGGATTACAACCACATTAACGACATTCTTAAATGCAAATCAATTCTGAATGTGTAAACTTTTCCATAAAAATATTCCAGGAAAATGCATGAGTTATTTTTGACCTCTTAAGTGTATACAGACGTTCTGGAGTTCTGCAAAGACCATGTTACTGATAAAATCAGGTCATAATGACATCTTCTGATAGTTTTTATAGTAAAAGCTCTGGGCCTGGCTCAGTGAGTTCTATGCTCCAGCATTCATGAAGAACCCCAGAGTTTTGGGGATTTTCCATTAACTTCTATTGAATTTTTGTTGTCACCTATAACTATTCGTTTTCCCTGTGTGGGGGAACTAAGCAACTGACAGAACCCAAGCAAGAGAGCGTGTATGTGCATATGTGCATGTGTATGTGTGTGTGTGCGTGTGCGTGTGCATGTGTGTTGAGGCATGTTAACTAAACAGTGCAGATTCCTGACATTTTTCTCCTCGCTGAGAAGTGGGAGGAGGAAGGGAGAAGAAATTGTCTGGAGTGGAAAAGAGGGTCAGAAAATTCCTTGAAGTGCAATCTCTCCTCTCCACTAGAGCTTCAGTACAGATAATAAGCTGAACTGATTAGAGAAAAATTGGGGTCACAAACTCCTATTTTGGGAGGCAAATCCTTACAGTGGGTTAAGCCCATTAACATCTCATCCACAGCCTGAGTATCTACTGGATAGTAGGCTTCTTGGAGCCAAGGGCTGGGTCTTCCTGATCTTTTTTTTCCTTCCGAAGAGTCTAGAAGAGTGTCTTGCACCCCTTGGGAGGCCAGACGCATCTCTTGAACAAAACATCACCCACCCTCCAGCGGGAGGCGCTCCCACCCAGCAGCCCTGGATGGCTCGTGTGTTTCCAAGAGTATAGAGGGCCCTTCTAGGAGCCCAAGAATGGGCATTTGTCTGAAAATTGCCAACCACTGCTGCCTGTAGCTTCTCCTCTCTCCTCACTGGCCTCTTCCCATCCACTCAGAGCTTCCCTGTTAGCTTTCTCTCTTTCTTTCTGGGAGGAAAGAAGAAAAGAGGCAAAAGAAAATGCAGGAAAACAGCAGGGAGGAGGGGGGAAGAAAGGAAAGAGGAGGAAGAAGGAGGAGGAGGCAGGAGAGGAGCAGGGGGAAGAGACTGAGGCGGAGAACTGGGGGAGGAAAGTGGGGAGAGAGGAAGGGGGACGGATGGAGGGAGGAGGAGGAGAGGGAGGAGCAGGAATTAGAAATATGGCAAGCTGTGTGTGCAGAGGGAAAGGGAGTCAGTCTCCTTCCCCAAGGATGTCCATCCCCTGGCTCCCCAGCTGCCACTGACTCTGCTGTGGGAGCCTGTGTTAGTCAGGACACTTTGGGTTGCAGGTAACTGAAAATCCAACTCAAATGACCCGGCTTAAGAACGCCAAAAAAGATGTGTTGGCTCTTGTCACTGAACAGTTCAGAGGTATGTGGGTTGGGTCAGGTCCTAGCATTTCCTCTGTAGTTCTCTGGAACCCCCTCCAGCCCCCCTTGTGTGGGGGGCTCGTTTCCCTCTTTGTCTTAAGAAGGGTGCCCAACAGCAGCCTTTTGAAGGGGGTGCTTCCCACCACTGTCAAGCAGAAGCCCTGAGCCTTGCTCTGACTGGACCACCCCTGAGGCCTCACTATGGCCAGAAGGACGCCATGTGCTGCCTGGCTTTGCCCTGGGCGTGCCCATCCTTGACTTCTTTGGATGGAAGGAAGGGTGGGATGATTCTGGCTGGCTCAGACCAGCAGGGCCAACCCTGGAGCTGGGGGTGGAGTTAGTCCCCCAAGCCTCATGACTACTCCACACTGGGGGAAGGGTGGAAAGTTCCCCTCGACTTTTGAGGGTCTTCTCAGCTGTTTCAGTGAGGTTCTGTCTTTGGAAATCTGTTGATTCACCAGATGGCCTAGACCTGAACATCGCATTATAGATGGGTTAAAAATGTCAGCAAAACCACTGCAAGAATGTCGCCTTAAACCTCAAGACCATTCTGCTCAATCTTAATGTTGAAATCCATGTCCACGGCTGAAGTGGAACATTTGTTTTCTCAATTAAAGCTCATTAGTCCGTCAATTAATCACGGCTACGTGGTAATTACCTAGAACGGGAAGGCGTTCTGGGCCACCCTCTGGAAAGGATACCAAGAAGGGTGAGGAAATTACCCTGTTACCAAATAAATAGCACTGATCCCAGGCGAGCTTGAGGAACAGCACCAGACCGGGCTTACCACAGGCTCCACCTCTCCTGGCTAAGGGATCTGGCAGAAAGTACTTACTTTTTCCATGTCTCAGTTGCCTCATCTATGAAATGGACATCATCTAAACTATTTCAATTTCCCAGAAAAACGCCTGACACCTAATAAGCGCCCACCCTTGCTGTCTCTGTTATCATGGAGAGAAGACACGGGTTCAGAGAATCACCCCAGGATGCAGTAGGGGGCATGCTTGAGTGCACAGCGGTGAAGACCAGAAGTATGGGGAGCAGGGCAAAGAGGAGGAAGGAGTGTTGTGTGTGTGTGTGGCGCCACATTCAAGAGGATAAGGAGAGATGATGGCTGCGAAACATGTGCATGCAAGGCTTTGAACAGTGTCTTCTAGGGTCAGTGGGTGGCCCATCCAGATTGGCACAAAGGGTTCTTATGAAGGGCAGTGGGGGCAGACAGCTGTGTTGAAGTCTGCTGGTGGAGGGCCTGGAATGCCAGAATAGGAGACTTGGCCATTTTCCTCCTGTGCTGCAGATTTTTGAGTAGCACTATGATAAGCTGGACCCTGTGCGATGTTGGGAACGTGAATCTGAATGCAGGGCACAGGAAGGGCCAAAGAAGAGAAATAAAAGAGGCAATCAAACAGCACCACCTCTCCTGGATGGACCAGGCCACCACTTGTGGAAGCCGGAGGCTCCGGCTATAGCCTCCATCTCCCGGCTCCCTCCCCACCCTGCCACACTCTGAGCATCGTCCTGAGCCAAGGGGTGATCAGCGGGTCTCCTCACCTCCAGGATGCTGAGAAGAGAGCCTTGCAGTGTTCCCAGGGCACACGGCAGGGGTGGTGGGCACATCGCGAGAGGCTCTGGGTCTGAACCCTGTAAATAACTGAATTAAGGGTCCTGCAGCATCGCTGGGGCTCATGTCTGTGGATATTGTCATAAGAAGGATTGGGAGGTCGGCAGAAGAGGGAGAGGGTACGAGACTCCAGTCCTGGCCTTGACTTATTAAGACTGGGATGATGGGAACCTACGACACGCTGGACATGTTGGCAAGCCTTGTCTAGGTTTAACGCAACATCACAGAAGGAGAGAGACGCAGCCTTCTGAAATGTTAGAAGTGAATGGTGAAGAGCGTTGGTGTTTCGTAAGGGTTTGGCACGTTTTCTGAATGATTCTGGCTGTCTGCCTGGCTCTGAGTTTCCTGTTCGCTACATGTGTCACTGCTGAGGATTAAAGTCCTAACAGCCTCTGACACAGGCGTCACCAGAGCCCACTTTCTCCTTTCTTTTCGCCTCGGCATAGTGGGGTCGTCTGACAAGATGTGAGTTGTCACACTCGTGCTGCACGGACCAGACCCAAAGCTCTTTTGGAAAAAGAAAAAGGGAATTAACAACTCTATCCAGGCTTCAAAATGCGCTTTTGTTTTTAATAACCAGCATCAACTCAGCTGGCTTCATTTGGGGAAAGAAACCCTGCGGGCTTCCCTGAGAGTGCCCACCTCCCGGGAGGCCAGCATTCCCGAATGCCCCAGTGACGAGGAGAGGAGATGGTAAGATGATTGATTGCACTCTGGGTTTTCGTTTCTGTATTTTTTCCTCCTTTTCTTTTTGTTTACTTATACAATGATGAAGTAGTTAGGAGGGAAATGGAATCCGATACAGCTGATAATGTTATGCTGTTTGTTGAAACAAGATTTTAAGGATTTCTTGGAGTTACGTGGCTCTGTAGGTATATTTAACCTTAAGATGTGTCCGTGAGCCGTATTAAAAGATCACCTATGATTATGCATGTTTTATTCTATGGAAGATTAATTATGAAATATATGGGAAATACATAACTATATACTACCAATAAGCCATAAATAGTTATGTGACTTTTGGCAAATTGTGAGGTTTAAGTGAAGGGTATTATAAATAAAGTCCTTTTAAAATGCTGCTCCTGATGTAAGAATTAAGACTTATTTTGTCACTTTCCGTTAAGTTTCTACAGTCTTAGAGAGCCATAATCTTGCCCATTGTTTGATTGAAAGCATTGCATTATTATTAACAGACATGCATTTGTTGTATTTAAAGTTATAATGTATTGTATTAGCAAGACTTGTACATACTTCCTTCAATATGGGCTTAAAATGTAATCTTATAAGCACGAGCATGTTTTTTCAGAGCTTTGCAAATGTTACACCTGTAGCTATGAGGAAGACCGTGTGTTCTCAGAGGGGATGATGAACATTGTCCTGTATTCCTTATTGGATACCCTTGACCTCCATAATTCCTATCAATAGTGTTGTTGCGGGAAATAAGAAAATAGGACAGAATCTGAAAGATTAAAGAAAGGAAATAAGAAAATAAAAAGGAGAACAAAATGAGGTTTACCATTCAATTTAATTCAACTTAAAGCTACTCGCTCTTAGGCAAAATGCTAGTTTGCACTGTGGCTACGAGGGTGTGAAAAGCTGGATGGTGGGGAAGGATGTTTCAAGAAATGCGGCTAGTGACCAGCTGGTTTGGGGAATCCCAGTATCACCCACAGGCGACTGGAGACCACCATGTGTGTGTTTGAGGCTGGGCGTGGTTTGTGTTCACTGTAGATGTGTGGATCCGATGGGAAAAGGAAGAAGACAGTGCTACCCAGAAGGAGCGAGGAACTCTTCTTGAGATGAATCTGGTCTTTCTAGTAGTGATGATGAATTTAAAAAGATACTTATGGCCTTTCTCATTTCAGTAGGCAGGTGTTAATCTTTTAACCCACAAATCCTTTTGGGCACGTGCTCGTTAGCTTACTTAGGAGAAAAACTTGACAAGCATGGTCAAGGAATGGCTAAGATCCACTTCTAAAATATCTCCTTTAAAAATGTACACACAGAGGGGCCAGCCGAGTGGCGTAGTGGTTAAGTTCACACGCTCTGCTTCGGTGGCCTGGGGTTCGCGGGTTCAGATCCCAGGCACCGACCTACAGACCACTTATCAAGCCACGCTGTGGCAGCGTCCCACATACAAAATAGAGGAAGATTGGCATGGATGTTAGCTCAGGGTCGATCTTCCTCACGAAAAAAAAGAGAAAGGACACAAACAGCACATGCTCACTGTCAAAAATAAAATTTAAAACAGTACATAAAGATAAGTAAAAAAGACGAAAAACAAAAACCTAACACTGTGAGATAAGCACTGTTAACATTTTGGTGGGTATATTTTTCTCTGAACACATTTACTTGTTGAAAAAACATACTTGCACTGCCCTTGCTGTTTTATTACCTGCTTTGAGCAATATATTGTGAGCATCGTGCCATGCTAATGAATTTCTTTCTACAAAAGCTTTCTTTATTTTGTGAGAAAGATTAGCCCTGAGCTAACATCCGATGCCAATCCTCTTCTTTTTGCTGAGGAAGACTGGCCCTGGGCTAACATCCGTGCCCATCTTCCTCCACTTTATATGGGATGCTGCCACAACATGGCCTGACAAGCGGTGCGTCGCTGCGTGCCCGGGATCCGAACCTGCCAACCCTGGGGCCGCTGAAGCAGAGTGTGCGAGCTTAACCGCTATGTCACCGGGCTGGCCCCTACACAAGCTTTTTAAATTGTATTACACAGATAATTTACTAAATCATGTTGGTAGATATTTGATTGTTTTCTTTTCTATTATTAACGTTACCAAAAGCAACATCCGTGTAGCAAAGCCTTTGCTTCTCTTCCTGATTATTTCCTTGGGATAAATTCCCAGAAGAGGAATTGTGGGGTCAAATGGCATGAGCATTTTTGAAGCTCTTGATCCTGCTGCTAAATTAACCTAGGAAAGAGCTAACAACTCACACTGCCTCCAGCACCGTATGAATACCATTTTCCCACACTTCCACCAGCATTCAGTTGTACCATTTTTTTTTTTTTTTTAGAAAAAGTGTACTAATTTGCTAACTGGCAAAGGGTATTTTGTTGTCTTAATTTGCTTTACGGAGACCTTTTGTAACACCTTCTGGCTTCCTATTCTGCCCCTTTAGGTTCAGTTTCTTGTCTTTTTGGGTTACTCATTACCAAAAGCAATTGTCTCTTACGGTAACTTATGCCAACCTGAATTCCGAGGCCTTTGACCTTGTCTGATGTCTGCATGGCAGAATCAGATGCTTTTGCTCGCACTTTTTACCTTTTGAACAACCTAGGGCAAACCTCAGTCTTTATGATTTTATCTCCTCTTTATCTACAAAATTTAGAGATAAGGACTAGTCTTCCATTCCACCACATGATCATACTAGGAACATAAAGAACGGAGATGGAGGAAATTTCTTTGAATAGAAAAAAAGTAAAAATACAAAATGGTACTATTAATATTGTTGTTATGATGAAGTTTATTTAAATTCTCGCCTTATGAAGTCTATAGTTTTTGGAAAGCTACATGCTGAAATTTTGACGATGTCTTCTAATTCTACACTTGAAAGGTTTGTGTGTGTGTTACAGTGTATTTCTTGGTTCTTCAGCAGCAGTGTTTGGTGGTTCCAGCAGCACATGAACATACTTTAAATCAAAAGTGGTTTTTATTTTGTCACTTATTTATCTCACTTGCATACGGGACAACACACCATTCTTCTCATATCGCATTTCATCCTCCACCTGCCTTGCTTCGATCCCCAGTGAGAGCTCCTTAGAAGTGGGGACTGATATTAGGTGTGTTTCTCTCTCCAGGACCTGGTTTGGGGTCTGACACCCGGTGGGGGCTCAATAATGTTTCTGGAATGAGTCAATGGCAGGGAGCTAGGAACATTTTTATCCAACTCTGCAAGGAAAGGAATATCCCAAAAAGAAACTGCAGAGGATTTAAGAAATTGAGCTTTTCTAGGGCAAACGGATTATTGTATTTGTTTAGTTTAATTTGGGTTCGTTTCGGTTTCTATTCAGTAAACTTTTAAAGCTCTCAGTGGCTGTTAAGCAAATGAATCCAAGCCAAGGGTAGAACCAGGAAAATCGAGACCACAGCTTTTGTGAGTGCAAATCTCTATGAAAAGCTTTACAGGGAGTACAGAGCTCCACTCTGACCCCCAGCTCGGTGCCAGACTGTTAAAATCAGGACCAAACTGACATTTAGCAATGGTTTAAACTAAGAAATAAATAAATAATGATGATGGCTAATACTTAATAGAACGCTGACTATGTGCGAGATTTGGTTCTAAGTGCCTCATCAATGAGGTAGTCATTATTATTATCTTATTTTGCAGATTAAGGAACTGAGCACAGAGCAGAGATTTGCCTAAAGTCACACGGTGACTGGCCAATCTCAGCGCACAGCCTGGGATTCATGACTCAAACTGTCTTACTCCAGAGTTCTGGAGTCGGCGGGGTGGAGGGGAGTGACTGGACTTCAGAGGCAATGACACATGGTTTTTGGACAGCTGATGGTGTTTGTGCTGTTCCCTTGGGTCACTGTTTATTAATTTCTCACTAATGAGCATGGACTATTCCGGGTTCTTTACATTTATCATCTCTAATCTTTCTCACAACTTTGCAAGATTGGTATCATCATTCCAGCTCTAGAGCCAAACAAACTGAGACTGTTTGTGAGTCTCTGTGAGACTCTAAGAAGCTCCGTAAGTCACCCAAAGGTACCACCTTGCGATGAGAAAGCCCTCAATCTACATCAAGTCTATTTAGTTTTCTAGCCCATGAGTCACACTGGTCTGGAGCACTGAGTGTTGATGCACTTGGTTCTTCTCTCCAAATGTGCTGAGAGTCCAGTTCTACTGCATTTGGAGGTGTTGAGCCTGGAAACTCAGCCAAGTCATCTCCTCACTTGGGGGTTTGGTGGGGGGCACTCAGCCTCAGTCTCCCTGAATCTCTGTGGGCTCGTGTGAAATGGCAGCTGGAGCTGATTTTCAGGCTGGGTGCTCCCTGGCAGGACCATCCAATTTACCATATCAACCTAGACGTGATGGGTGTTGAAAATATGTAAGGACACTTTCCTTATGCTTCCTATTCACTGAGCCCTCAATTCCTTAGGACCAAGGAAGTCCTAAGAGCATCTCCAAGGAGGCTGGGATGGAGCACGGTGAGTGCTGGTGTGGGAGTGGAGGCCTCGCTCTGTTTTCTTCTGGGCAATTTATTTATCTTTGCTTAGTTGTTCCAGTTATAAAACGGAGATAAGAATATAAATTAAAATGGTATTTTACTTGTTTTTCTGTTAAGCTTTTCAGTAAGATTTTGGAATTTTTAACTTTTTAAGCAGATAACACGTGATTTATTTACGTTTGAATAGATCACACAATTTAAAAGGCTATTCAGTGAAGTCTCTCTCTCTCTTCCTTTCCCCAGCCATCTCTTTCTCTCTTTCTCACCAATAGATAGCGGTTGTTAATAGTTTCTTGTATTTCCTTCTGCCTCTTTCGCACTTAGGGTTCTCCAGAGAAACAGAAGCAATAGGACATATAGCTCTCTCTTGGAAGAGATTTATTGTAAGGTATTGGCTCATGTGATTATGGAGGCTGAGAAGTCCCACCATCTGCCGTCTGTAAGCTGTAGGCCCACGAAGGCCAGCGATGTAGTTCCAAGGCTTGAGACCTAGCTGGAGAGCCAATGGTGGAGATACCAGTCCAGATCTGAAGGCCTGAGAACCAGGAGGAGCGAGGGCAGGGGAAGAGCCATATCTCAGCTCACGCAGGGTCAGGCAGAGTTAACCCAACCTTCCCCCGCCTTTTTGCTCTACTTAGGCCCTCAACAGATTGGACGATACCCACCCACATTGGAGAGAGCCATCTGCTTAACTCAGTCCACAAATTCAAGTTCTAATCTCTTCCAGAAACACCCAGAAATATTGTTTAACCAGCTGTCTGGGCATCCCGTGGCCCAGTCAAGTTGACACATAAAATTAACCATCATATACACTAACGGTGTACACTCTTCTGTTTCCTGTTCCACAACTGTATCCAACGAGCTAGATGATCATTTGGTGGACTTTTAAGTTGTTTGCAATCTTTTGCTATTACAACCAATATTGCAATGCGTAACAGCCTTGCCCATAACATTTTGCAGAAGTGCAAGCAAGTATATTTGTTGGCTAAATTCCTAGAAGTGGAATTGCCTGGTCAAAGGCTATGTGCATTTGTGGTTTTGATATATATTTCAAAATTGCCCACCCACCTCCCACCAGATTAGAACAATTAACACCTCCACCGGGAATGTTTGAGAGAATGTTCCCCTATGTACTCGTCAACACAGTATGATAGCAAACTGGTTTTTGTTAAACTTTGATGGTCTTATAGGGGGAAGAGTTTAACTCAGTGTGTTTTTAAAGTTTTCCTATCTCATATCACGACTGAGGGTTTTTTTTAGGGGGGGACTTAATTTTTTTGAGAGTAGTTTTAGGTTCACAGCAAAACTGAGGGGATGGTATAGAGATTTCCCATATAACCACTGCCCCTGTGCTTGTATAAATTACAGCCAATGAACATTATAATCACCCAAAACCTATAGTTTACATTAGGGTTCACTCTTGGTGCTGTACAGTCAATAGGTTTGGCCAAATGTATAATGACATGTATCCACCATTACAGTATCATACAGAGTAGTTTCACTGCCCTAAAAATCCTCTGTGCTCCACCAATTCGTCCTCCCCCTCAACTCCTGGCAACCACTGATCTTTTTACTGTTTCCACAGTTTGGCCTTTTCCAGAATATCATATATTTGGAATCATATAGTATGTAACCTTTTCAGACCGGCTTCTTTCATTTAGTAATATGCCTTTAAGATTCCTCTATGAACTGATAGTTCATTTCTCTTTAGTGCTGAATAATATTCCACTGTCTGGATGGACCACAGTTTATCCATGTACCTACTGAAGGACAACTTGGTTGCTCCAAAGTTTTGACAATTATAATTGAAGCTTCTATAAATATCCACGTGCAGGTTTTTGTGGGGACGTAAGTTGTCAACTCCTTTGTGTAAATAACAAGGAACGAAGTTGCTGGATCATATGGTAAGAGTATGTTTAGTTTTGTAAAAAACTGCCAAACTGTCTTCCAACATGGCTATACCTTTGTGCATTCCCCTCGGCAATGAATGAGAGTTCTCACTGCTCCACATTCTTGTCAATATTTGATGTTGTCAGTGTTCTGGATTTTGGCCATTCTAGTAGGTGTGTAGTAGTATTGATATTGTTTTAAAACCATTTGTGATCATAACTTTTGCTTTGTTCAATGATTAGTTTATAATCCCTGGCTGTGTGTCCAGCCATGGGATGCCCCAGTCAGGGAGGGAGATCTGCCTGCTGCCTGCAAGGGTCACGGGAAACAGCCAGGCAGCAGCAGGAGTTGCATACATGGCGATAAGCATTGTGAAAGAGACAGATGGTTGCTGAGACAATGACTAATGAGCCCGGATCTGTGTGAGCCTGGTGACGGGGAGTCCTTGTGGAGGAGGGATGAGCTCTGAGGCAGACAGGCAGACGGCAGAGAGAAGAGTACCATCAGAGCCCTGTTGGAGGAGCAGAAGGAAGGTCTGTGCATGGCTGTCCAAGCAAGTGGGAGGGAGGTTTGAGGTGAGCTTGGAGACAGAGACAGGGACTTGATGACGGGGGGCATTTGGGTCCACAGCAAGGAGTTTGCATTTTATTCTGACTTACTTGTTGCCTTCAGTCACAGGCTGGGAAGATGGTGCCAGAGTCTATAAAGCCTTACCTCACAGACCATAAATGCTCACCTGTGTGGTGTTAGGGAGGCACAGTTCCTATGCACAAGCACTGGAGGATGTCATTTTTGCATTTGTCACAAAAGGTTGTGGCAGGGGTCACATTCGGTATAGGGCTGGCATGCAGGACATTGGACTCTCTTGCCCAGCCTGTGCTGTGTGTGTGTAACAAGTGACAAAAGCTTCGCCTAAATATGGCCATGGAGACATTCTACAAAAATACATTTTACCTGTCTCAGAAACAAAACTCAGTTTATAATGGGCTTTCTCGTTCATTATCTCATGTATTGCTAAATTAACGGGTCGTTTTGACAAATTATTGTCGGGTGTCCAGTCTGGGCTAAGCCCTGCGCTAGGTGCTGTGGCTGGTGAGAGGAAGAGGAGGTGAGAGGGAAAACACAAAGATGAAGAAAACGTGCAGTCTAGTTTCCAGACAGAACCCAATGTCAATAGTCAGAAGGAAGGCAGGAAGGGGACAGTGGAGAGGGCCCAGCCACTTCTGGGTTCTTAATGAGAACGCAGGCCCTGCAGTGTGTGCCACTTACAGATCTGCCTCCGGGGCCCGCTTGGTGCTGGGAAGGCCTTCCGGGGCTGGAGCTTCTCTTATATCCTTCTCTGGAGGTGGAGGTAGGGTTATCATTCTAACTTGAGAGGTGAAGCGCTGAGAGATTTCCTCAAGCCCACCAAGTGGGCAAGAGGGGGAGCTGGGACTGTGCCCCGAGCTCTGTGGCTCTCTGTGCTTCAGAAAGGAGCAAAATTCTCCAGTTTTATCATCTGGGAAAGGCCCTACAGAAAAGCTCTCTCTCAACGACGCATCCTCTTTCACTCTGGCACTTCTGCTTCCATTATCATGGGGCCGCTTTGCCTACGAGTCTGCAGCGTTGGCAGAGCCCTGTGGAAGAGGTGGGGACTGGACACAGCCTCAGGGGGCTGATGGCAAGGCTCTAAGCTGAGAGGTTCTTCCATCTTGTGCAGAAACACAGAGCACTTGGGCAAAGTGTTGTTGACTGGGCACTCAGGCCCATCTCTACGGCACAACTGGTCATTTGTGGCCAGCGCAGAGCAGAGATTGATGTGTGTGTGGGCACGTGTGTGGCGTCTGGGATGAAGGCCTCAGGTATTGCCGGCGCTGACGAGGTGCCGAGGGATGCAGGTTTCCATGGATGTAGGAACACCTGGCCGGGAAGCAGGAAGGCTGTGAGATCAGTGAACGCCTCAGGGAGCTTTATCTCCTGGTCCAGGGAAAGAGGGCAGGGTTTGCTTCTGAGAAGAAGGGAATCCACGGGTAAATTCCAGGTACTCAATCCAGACAGAATTGCCCAGGTGAATGCAACATGGCGTGGGGGTGTGGTTTGTTGAGTGATAATGATAGGTAAAAGAGGCATCCGAAGGAATATTTACAAAAGAAAAGTCCAGAAACATATTTATGAAACTTGATATGTATCTATGCTAATCATAATTGAAATAAATATTTCAGGATTCATAGATTTTTAGGCTTTTGGCTTTCTGATATCTGTGTTTAATCTGTCCATGACAATGGTATGACTAGCTTTAAAGACTAAAATTTCAGTGAGGATTTTAGTGAATTTGATGTCTGAAGCCTTCAGACACTCCCTCAATCAGCAAACAAATGGATGATGACATTGCTACAGAACAAAGCGATGGCTTGTTTGTGTCTCTTGTGAAGGTATGCCTTTTTTTATCCTTTGACGGGAAATTGTTGGAAGTGACCACACTTGTAAATTATCTCCTGTCTTTTTTCTAAACATGCTGAACCTCTTGACAGTGAGTCCTTTCTTGGCTGAGGTAAGCAGTGTTGCTTTTGATGACTGTAGCTACTCAGTCATTTATGCCAACAACCTAGTCCAGCGCGGGCCACAAAACCAACACATTGCAAAGCCATGAGTACGGTCCCCTAAGGTTGGTGTTGCTTTCCTAATTCTATTCCTGGAGTTAGCGAGAGGGTAGAACTTGACTGGAAATTCTGGGGCAACTTTACTTGGACCATTTATTACCTGCGATTTCCTTTGCTGGCCGTTTGCTCTCTTTGTCCTGGGCTGATTAGCAGCTGTCCTCTTCTGGAGGTACGAGCGGTACTGGGCCTCCCTGCCCAGGCACCAGCCTTGCCTGGAAGTTCCTGCCTGAACCAGGATCAGCAGCCATCCGTCTCCTCCTGACAATGTCTGG
Source organism: Diceros bicornis minor (assembly GCF_020826845.1). NCBI lineage: Eukaryota > Metazoa > Chordata > Mammalia > Perissodactyla > Rhinocerotidae > Diceros > Diceros bicornis. Next base: position 11,435,073 of record NC_080779.1, on the reverse strand, counting down.
GTGCTTTTCAGACATCACCTGTGTTCCTTAAACAGGTTTTATCATTTTCAATTTGTCCGGAAGGAAACTGAGGCCCAGAGATAGGCAGTTTCTTGAGATGGTAGCAAATGAATAACAGAGTCAGGATTTGAACCTGGGTCTGTTGGACTCCCAAACCTCTTTACATCTCATTGTGCTGAACTGAAAAGGGGACTTGACGAAGGGAAATAGTAGTTTACAGAATAGTTCTTTCTAAGATGTGGTTTAAGTAGTCATACTTGTACGTGTGCTGAAGATTTTCAGAGTTCATTCACATGGAGCACGTGATTAAGGCTCACTTCTACCACCTCTGATAGGAATTTATCATCCAAATTGGCGCATGGTGTCTGTAAGCTAGCTTTTTAAAAGGTATTATGTGCAAAGTTTATTTTCTAGACTCTGAAATGATCGGTAGATAATATGCAAGCCAAAATCAATAAAAATAAAATATACGTAATAATAAAGTACAAATTCAAGTATATTAGGGACTCGATAGATATTTCTCTGGAATGATTAAACAGACCCTATCTGAAGTAGGTGGGGAAATCTGGTTTCACAAATAGTATCATCTGTCTGTTAAAGAGTAATCTATAGATTATATAGAATCTATATAGAATAATCAAAAAGATAAGAGATAACAAGTGTTGGCAAAGGTGTGGAGAAAAGGAAACCCTTGTGCACTATTGGTGGGAATGTAAATTGATATAGCGACTACGGAAAACAGTATGGAGGTTCCTCAAAAAATTAAAAGTAGAGCTACTATATGATCCAGCAATCCCACTTTTGAGTATATACCCAAAGGAAAGGAAAATAGGATCTAAAAGGCATAGTTCCACTCCCGTGTTCATTGCAGCATTATTCACAACAGCCAAGATAGGGAAACAACCTAAATGTCTATCAATGGAAGCAACCAAAATGTCTAATGTTATCAATATAAAGAAGATGTTGTACATATATATACCATGGAATATTAGTCAGCCATGAGGAAGAAGGTAATTTTATTTGTGACAATGTGGATAGAACTTGAGGGCATTATGCTAAGTGAAGTAAGAGAAAGACAAATACTTTATGGTATCACTTATATATGGAATCCAAAAAAGGTGAACCCAGAGAAACGAAGAGTAGAGTGGTGTTACCAGGGGTTGAGGGGTGGGGAAAATGGGAGATGTTGGTCAAAAGGTACAAACTTCCAGTTGTAAGATTAATTTTGGGGCATCTAATGTACAGTATAGTGATTATAGCTAATATACTGTATTATATACTTGAAAGTTGCTAAGAGAGTAGATCTTAAATGTTCTCACCAAGAAAAAGCAGTGGTAATTATGTGACAGGATGGAAGTGATAGCTAACCCCATGGTAGTAATCATTTTGTAGTATATAAATGTATCAAATCAACACGTTGTACACTTGAACTTAAACAAAGTTACATGTCTGTTATATTTCAATATAGTTGGAAAAGAACAACAACAAAAAGGATAATCTGTAAAACTATATGCAAAGATTCACAGCATTTCTTTCCTGGAGGGAAAATATACGATTATAGTCTGTGGTGATAGAATGTGTACTTAGGCTTAGTTGATTTAAAAAATCTCCTATGAAATTGCCGTGACTACCCTTTTGAATAAATTTCCCTCAAGGTTTAAGCATTTCTCTAGATTAACACAGCGGGTTACTGAGCTGACTCATACGGAGAAGGGGAGGTTACATTTTTGCTTTTGTAATATTGTGGGAAATTACACCCACCATCACTCACTGTACTTGATTATTTATCATCAACCTCAAATTCTGAGATTTATTTAACTGCAAGATCAGAGTTTTAAACTTTTTTTCCCAGTTGAAATTTTTAAGAAATTTGGTAAGATAGTGTGACATAGAGTACAGAAACTAGGTTCATAGGAAAATAAAAAATGCTAGGGTGGGGTGGGAGGGTGGCAGTGGTGGAGACAGATACTTCCTTTAGTCTGGAACTGATATCCAGATCATAAATTATTGTTCTAGGGAAATAATTATTTTGCAAATGCTGTGTGTGAATCAGCCCTGAAGCTGAACACTTTTCCTTTGCCTGGCCCCGTCTGCAGGGTCAGTGTAGAAAACGGGTGTTGCTGTGTTAGTGGACCCACTCAGTTCCATACAAAGAGAACAAACATCTCTGAATCGGGTCACCCTCTATGGTCTAGGTCAGTGGTTGTCAATCCTGGCTGCATATTGGAATCACCGGGGAACCTTAAAAAATGCTGATGCCTGGGTCCCACCCCCAGAGTTTCTGATGTGTTGGTCTGGGACACAGTGTTCGCACAAGGGTTTTTAAACACTCACCGGGTGATTATACTTTGCAGCTGGTATAATATGGCTTGAGAACCATCGATCCAGAAGTAGACAGCCATGAATTCAGTAAATTACCCAAGCAAACAAGAAGCTGGCTAGAAAAAAGCTGTCTAGGGTGGTTGCCAAATCCCGCCTGCTGGGAGAATTTGGGTCCATTTCCCAGAAAACCTTGTCCCTGGAAGTTATCATGGAAGTTATCAAAGACTGTCTATCTTGTAAGTGTGGTTTGAATTTTCTAAGGCTCGGTGGGCGTAAGTAGTGTAAATATAGCCACTTTCATTCATTTGGCAAAGACTTAAACATCTGCTCTGTTCAGGATAAAGGCGGTCAGAGAAAGAGCCTACCTTTAAGCATTTGATGAGTGTCAGGAGAGGGAAGAACTCAAGCCATACAAAGTCGGGGTTGCCAGGGCCATCAGAGCAGGGAGGGGAAGCCAAAGGTTCAGGGGAGGGGGAAACAGTCACTCGTTTCCCCTGGTTGGAGGGGTGGGAAAACCCCAGGAGTGTACAGTATTTAGGATGGTGCTTGAAGGGTAAGAAAGAGGAGGACTTGAGCTGGAGGGGGAAGAAAGATGACGTTCTGGGTAGAGGGGAAGAGGTGTCGTCTGGGGAAGCTGGCCTTACATACAGGAGACTGTATGTAATTTGACTGACGCCTCGAAGCATGAAGGGCAAGGAGAGGAACATGTTCAAATAGGCAGCGTCAAGAGAGACCTAGGTGGGTCTGGAAAGCGAGATCGAGCGGTCTGGGCTTTCTCCTGGAGGCGTAGGAGGCCTGCATGGCAGGTTTTGACTGCCAAGGTTGAAGCAAAGGGCAGGTAGGGACTTGCCTAGCACTGTTTATCCGGCTAATCTGGGTTGTTGAGAAGAAAACATCCGTTTTGACAAGGTGGAAAAGAAGCCCATGTAGGTTACACATGTCAGTTTTGTACTGACAAGTTGGGTGTATTGCATTAGGGTGGTTCAGACTTTTCGTAATTGCTGCTTTATTTCTCTCTCTCCTCTTCTCGACCTTCTAACCTTGCCTTTGTTCCTCCCAGTTCTTCTTCTGAGGAAGAAATTTAAGAGCTTCCCCCTCTTCCCACAGACTAATCTTGTTGTCTCAAGTAGTCACAATAACACTCTGAATATAAAAAGATTAAGTGTGGCCATTAGGAGGTTTGATGGTTAGCACGTTATTTACTTTATTTTGGGCTACATTGACTCAAGCAAATACGGTAACTGCTTTTTTTTTCTTCTTTTCAAAATACAAAAATAAAATTTAAAGGTCAGCCAGATTTTGGCGTAGATGGCCAACACAGTTCTGCAAATGATGTTTCTGGATTAATTTTATTACATCTAAATGCTCTTCAATGTATTTGGGGAATTTTGTGTATGAGAAAGTCTGTAAGTGCTGCTAGCGATTCAGCCTAAAAGGGGGGTAGGGTGATCAGTTTCCCCGGACTTGAGATGACTTTTTCTGTCTGATTTTAAAGTATCAAAAAGTACTTATTGAGTGCTTTGCTCCGTGTTAGACAGGTTAGAGGATACAAAAAATGAAAAAGGTGGGGTGGGGGGACGCGGGGCAGGATGGCCCTTGTCCCGAATACGTCTTGGGTTTGCTTTTTCTCCCATTGGAAGAAACGAGTGAAATCATGTTAGCAGACTCTACACTTGGTCCTTGTGTTTTCTTTATGGCCAGCCTATGTCTTTCTAGATAAACTTTGTGTATCTATATTTTCTCAGTTCTGCTTCCTACTGTTCTCATGTTAATTCACAATCCCATTGCAACGTGTTTGACCCAGTTTGAAAGAATCTAATGATAAACAGGGAAGGAAAAAAAATCACTGTGAAAAGATAATTTTTATTTACATATGAATCTTAGGTACATGACAAAGTAAGGAAATAAAATATTGCAAAGTCTTCGTTTTAGCGTCTTGGTTTTAAATATTGGGCAGTATTGTCCCATATCTACACTTTTTCTACACTTGAAATTGTAGCGCCTTACGCACTTATCTTTGGGGGACCAAAAATAACAAAACAAAGCACCCACCATGTGCAACTACCACAACAAACACTTTATCTGTATTTTCGCCATCCTGGCAAGGTGGGCTCTACTCTCCCCAAGTGACAGATGGGAGAACTGTAGCTGATGAAGCATGACTGGCAAGAGCAGAGCTGGAGGCACCCCGGGCCTCTCCGCCCTGTGATTTCATGCTGTCTGTGGCCTCCTCAGGGATGGACATTTGTCACTCGGCTCCCTTGCTGATCACAACATAAAGCCGTCGCACGTGTTACTGTTAGTCACCTCCAACTCCTCAGATCCTTATACAGCCGCCAACATTTCTCTTCACTTACTTCTGTACTCAAAAAGCCGTCTTGCAGTCTCCATCCTAACTTTCTTCTGGCAACTTCCCTGCTTATTTATTTATTTAGGTGAATCTCACTTTGTTCCAAAGAGGACTCGAGGCAGCTTGTTGCTTGTTTAAATGTGTGTCCAAATCCGCATGGCCCCTTCGGGATGTGTAACACGTTTTCTCGGAAACGGCATTGGGGGGAGGGAGCGGGCACTGCTGGGCAGCAGCCCACTTCCTCTGTCCAGAGCACTTGAGTTTGAGAGTGACCCTCATTGATGAACACCTTGAGAACGCGTCAAAGCCTTCTACCTCTTGGACGTTTTCCTTCAAAATCAGTCCTCTGGCGTGGTCAAGAACCAGTTTGTAAAGTATCAAGAAAAGAAATCTATACATATGTATATTTAAATTCCTCAAAATAAGCATACGACCCTGGGAGCAAAGAGAACGTTTACTGAAGTGAACTGGTGAAAACTGTAACCTCGTGCTGAAGTTAGATTGGACCTTTCTTTTGATAATTCAAGCATAAGGTTAAAACATAAGCTCCTGACTGCACTTCAAAAATATGCCTCTGTCCAGGGAGAGTTTTCCCTCTCAAGACACTTTGTACTCTCACGTGAAGTCAGAAGATTTCCTGTGGAAACCAAATTGCACTTCCTTGGATCTGCTGAAAGCTAAATTTCATGCAGTCAGTAGGTCATTCTTTTAAACTCAACTGCATCAGGTTAAATTCTGGAACTGAGGCACCAATGACACAATTTCAAAATGCAATTGTAACATTCATCGAAGCATCAGGTGTTGAGAGAAATGGAACGTGCATCTGGCGCCAGATGGCCTTCTCAGCCCAGCAGGGACAGAGTTTGAGAGTCTTAATGGAAATTATATAACAAGTGCAGACCGTGAGCTTTCGGTTGAGCAGGTGGATTTTAGTTGTAAATCATTCTCATGGTCATAAATTGCTTCTCAGAACTCTGTAATTCTCCTTTGGGAACTCAGGTGGACAAATGGTATTATCCTGAAGTGGCTCAGTCAGAAAGCGCCCCCGCCGAGGTCTCTCAGGCTTTCAATTACTCCCTCAGTATAATCAACTTGCACATGCTTATTTGGCTAGATCAACCTACGTCTCTGTCACGTGGTCTTGGACGTTAAAGTACTTCAGCACGGAGACTTTGATGTGTATGTTGTGTGTGTGTGTATATCGTGTGTGTGTTATGTTTGTTGTGTGTATGTTTTGTGTGTGTGTTGTATGAATCTGTGTGTTGATACTGTATGTTGCATGACTGTGTGTATTGTGTGACTGTTTTGCGTGTGGTGTTTGTTGTATGTGTATATTTTGTGTGTGTGTTGTGTGAATGTTTTATGTAGTGTGTGTGTGTTATATATGTGTTGTGTGAGTGCTCAACGCCTGGCGTATATTTTACTAGGGGTTTGGTAACTCTTTGTTAAATGAAGGAAAGAACATAATTCCTGCCCCCATGAAGCTCATTGTGTGAACTCACAGGGTGGACTCTCAATTCCTTGAGGGTAGGGCCTATCTTGGGTTCATTATTCTGTCCTTCAGTGTTATTCAAAGGGAGGCAACGCTGACATAAAATAAGTGCAGGGCCTCAGAGGGGGAATATATATTGTGTAACTAAAACACAATTTCGCTCTCAAGCTCAGTCTTCTTGAGGCAGACTCTTATTCTCCACATCCACTTTCTCACATATGATACAATTCCCTTTTTTTAATGTTTACAGTTGATTGTCTGTCCACACTCTGTAGAATGTAAGCTCCATGTGGGTAGGGATTTTGTCTCATTTGTTCCCAGATACATCCCAAGTACCTAGAACACTTCCTGGTATGTAGTGTGTGCTCAGTAAATATTTATTGGATGAATAAATGAGTTCTAGCATGTTTGGTCCAAGGCAAGGTTTTTAGCCAAATACAGGTATTATTAACACTGTCATAGCTTATTTTAAATCTCAGTAACTCCTGGTAAAGAGCTTTTCAGGGTTTCTCCCCCTTGGTCCACTCTGGTCCTCTCCCTAAGGTTGATCTAGCATCCTGCAGGGGCTGCCTCCCATGCTGGCATCGTGGAGGGGACCCCGACCCAAGCTGGCCCTGGTGAGAGGTCTCATCCTGCTTGGTCAATGGTGGTAGTCCCTGCCTTTGGGTCCTTGCTGCCTCCTGTCCACTGTGTGTCTCTTGTGGTGTGACAGGTCTCACCTGGGATGGGGGGCATCAAGCCACCCAGTGCCCATAACTGTGGGCCTTGCCATCGCCGCAGATGTGAGGCCCCTAGACTCCAGCCACCTGCCCCTAGGAACTCTCGGCGACTTCTCCCACTCTGCTGGTCGCAGCTCGCTCGGCTCTGTATTCTCCTGTGCCAAGTCTCACTGTGTGCCCACCTTCTCTGGGGGAAGGTGGCATCTCCCATGGTAGCCCATCTCCCCAGGCTACCCCAGGTGGAGGAGGCCACCAGCCAAATGACCATAGGTTTCTATGCCCCCTTCCAGACTTGACTCTAAGAGCTAAGCTCTTGCTTTCTCCTTTTTCTCTTTCTATGGGGTCTTCCTGTCGGCCACAGGACATTCCTCCCCAGCTGTGGGGTAGAAAGTCTCCACTGGCCTGGTCTAGCCCTGCTTACTCTCCAGTCTTTCTCCCTGACTCTGGAAATGTAAGACCCAGTTTGAGGAGTTCCAGATAAATGCCTTTTTTCTCTCAACAAAGCTTGGCACATTTTTTCACCACATTTGAAGACACATCTTGCAATAGGCAATAGGCCATAGTTACTTGGGAACATTTTTTTTCTTTCCTATTGCACGTATTACAATTAATGACATTTTTTCTTAGGCTATTGTTTGGCCATGGCCTTAAACTCTAATCTGGAGTTCAAAGATGAGCAATACCTTCTTTGTTCTAGCCTCCATCTTCCTCTCTCCAAGGTCATGGATGCCTCTCCTTCAAATGTATAAAGCCATAGAGCAACCAGAAACAATTAAAGGGTGACCCAGAAAGAATATACACTGTTTCATATATTGAAGAAATATAATTCCTATCACATAAGATCACCCTCTGAATCAATACAAATGGGATTGGACCACCTCAATTCTACAGACTGGCTTCCATGCTATACCCTGAAATACAGCTAAAGAAAAAATATGTCCATCTCAGAGAGGCCTGGCCTGCCATGGAGCAAGGCATGAGGACTCCCAGACAAATGAGACAGTCCCCACCCCAGGCCATGGACCAGTCACAGCACCTGAGAGACTCTGGTGCAGCCTAAGGATGAAGGCCCCCAAGACTAATGCTGTTAAACCTGGAATCACCCTCCTGTCTGATTCCTTGATCATTAAGAACCCTTCTGACGACATCTTGGTTTCACAATGTTCCTTCCTGGAAGAAGAAAACATGCTGTCTGATAATAATAGCTTCTCCCTTTGACAGTTATAGGTTTTATTTTAAGCTAAAAAATCAGAATTCCGTTCTGGACTTATGCCTCTGTCTCATAAGAACATTATGAGTGCAAGACACTGAGAAGTCTGAATTCCCAAGTCTGTATGATGAGATCCAGGCCCTAGGGACAAGTGAACCCACAGATTAAGGCCATCTTGCAAGACAGTTTGGGGTTAGCCAGATGTCCTTTTCAGGAACAATTTGACCTCAAAGAATGCCTTTCTTTTAAAACTTCTATATTTAGATCAGAGTTTTCTGTGTCAGTTCCCTCTCTGTCTCTGTCTCTCTGTCTCTCTGTCTCTCTGTCACACACACACATACACACAAGTACACGCACACAATAATGAACATGGACACGAAATAGAGAAGAGCCAAATCTTGCAATAATAACCGAATCTTTAAAAAAAGTTCACTAAGAAGAGTGAGGGGCACTCAGTCAGGTGTTGGTGATGGCAAGCAGTAGGACTTGGCAATTACAAGAACCATAGGTTTGTTTAAGTGAGCTAACTTTGCTCAAGCAAAAAGAGAGAAATTGTAGTCAAGATTCAGAAGTGCCTCCTGGAGCCCCAGGACAAGGATGCAGCCCAGCTTCCAGAAGGGCTGGACCCAGCCTGGGAGGTTGCCTGTCAGAGTCTGAAGAAGTCTCTTTCATTTCTTGTTTCCACTTCTTGCTTTTCTCTTTCTCTCAAAACTGGCTGTCTTTGTTCCTCTGGTTCATATGGAGGAAAATGTACCACCCTGCAACTCCCAAATGGAATTCAAAGCAGAACAACACCTTCTTTGTTTTTACTCCATCGGTGATGCATAGAAATTAGCTCTGAGTATTTCAGACTTGATGCAAAATTCTTGGGAGAGACAATGTGAATGATGTAGCATTGGGTCTAGTGAATGCTCTTGGCCCAATCAGCCATGGCCAAGAGTATCTTCCTAGGCCCACACCGATAGACTGAAGGTGGGGGTCAGAGTAGTCGGTTTACTTTCCTGAGAAATAGGAGTCTGCTATACACTAAGTACACACCAATCCAAAGACATCTACATAAATGGGGAAAGAAGTATGCAGCCATGAGTTAAATATTCAAGTATATTCAATCTATTTCCTTAAGGTGACCCTGCATTCCAATCCAAGGTATGTTGATTCAAAGGATGATATAATATAATGCCAAAGTTTCATCAGTCAAACACATTTAACCACAGATGCACCAACGCCATATTGTCCTTATTACACGTGAAATTGTGTTTATATCTTATTGGAAAAAGCATTATGAAGCCCACTTTGAGAAGCAAGATGAGTTTTCTTATAAATACATTTAGCTTTTTTTGGAATGAAGTATTCCCAGAATTCTATGCTTAAAACAAATTTGAGTAAATCAAAGCAAAATTTACTGTAATATTAAAGGTAAATGAAAGGGCTAGGGGAAATACTTCTGAATTATATCAATACTTTACATATATACAACAATAAAATGTTACAGTTTAAAATAATGTACACTAATACAATTCCAGGAAAATATAGAAATATGGATACAGTGTCTCATGTGGGTCTTTCTTGGTTGACGGAGAGCAAGGAAGGAGACTTGGAAGAGACTGTAGAGGGAGATGGAGAAGAGAAGGGAGGGGAAAAGGATGGAAAGGGAAAGAAGGAGAGGAAAGGGGGTCTATTTGGTGAGATCATCTACGTAAAGCACTCAGACGTTACCCCACTGTTGAGACAGGGGAAGCCTAGATAAGGATGGAGCAGGAGACGGCAAAGTAGCCACTCTCATAGCTCTCAAGGCTGATGGCTGGGTGGATCTCCTGGAGGCTCTTCTCAGCTATTACCCGACTACCTAGAACCCACTGGTCATTTAGCATGTGCGTCTTTTCTTTGCAGAACAACTTGGTAGGAAACTCACAGTAGAGGATTTGCTCTTGCAACTTCTTTCAGCATCTCTGCATGAAGAATAATTCTTAGCTGGGATTTAGTCTAGCACAAACAATGTCTCCCTTTCCCCCTGGTAATAACTCTTGGTAACCTTATTATTATTGTTTCTTAGACTGAGGGCTTCCCGAGGAAGTGAAGGTAAGAGTTTCTGACAGGGGGTGGGGGCAGTCACCACGGTGACTTCGGAATTAAGTCACGTTTAGCAGACAGAATATACACCATGGCACACGGGTGAGGGATAAGGGAGATGAGCGAGAAGCAGAAAACGTTAAGACCTTTCAGCACCACTGTGGCACGTATTGCTCAGGAGTGCCAGCCGACATGGTTGAGTGGAGCCCTTCTTGAGGTCTTGGGTGTAACATTTCAAAGCAGGGCTCACATTAATAAAAACAAGTCCTGCAGAAGTCTATGCTTCAAAAGGAAAGCTGAGCAAAGCTGAGAGGGTCTTCCAGGGGGCCCGTCCATGACAAAAGACCTCTTTTGTGATGCTTGGGATGCTACAAGACTTGGAATTTGAGGTGGTTCTCCTAGAAGACTTATTACTGAATAGGTCACAAACTGTGGATAAGGAATGGGATAAAGTCAAGGATGACCAAGTAGACAGTGAGGACAAGTCAAAGAAAATAGTGTCTTCATCTCCAACCAGTAGCTTTGTTTTGAGGGATGAATTAGAAATTTTAGATTGGTGGTTCTTAACAGACTTAATGCTCTTTTTCTTTTCTTTTCTTTTCTTTTTTTTTTGTGAGGAAGATCAGCCCTGAGCTAACATCCATGCTAATCCTCCTCTTTTTGCTGAGGAAGACTGGCCCTCAGCTAACATCTATTGCCAGTCCTCCTCCTTTTTTTTTTTCCCCAAAGCCCCAGTAGATAGTTGTATGTCATAGTTGCACATCCCTCTAGTTGCTGTATGTGGGACGCGGCCTCAGCATGGCCAGAGAAGCGGTGTGTCGGTGCGCGCCCGGGATCCGAACCCGGGCCGCCAGTAGCAGAGCGCGCGCACTTAACTGCTAAGCCACGGGGCTGGCCCAATGCTCATTTTCTTAATGAATATTTTATAACATCCCCTTTACTATCCTATAATAAATTCTTTGATAACGTCACCTACCTACACATGCTATTAAAACTTATCTATATTACCCTAATCATAATGTGAAGGATAAATGAAAGTTATTCCATATTCAGTTCAATCTGTACCTACCTGGGCATGACTGAACTGGAAGACACAAAGGAACCCTCAGATGCTTGCAGCTATGCACAGAGAAGTCTGTAATGTGGCAGCTGCAAGTGCAGATGGAAACAGTCTGTGTCTCGCTGGAGATTTCAGATATCATGAGTGGTGTTGCCTGTGATGATGTGATTTTTCCCTCGTAGTGAGAAAACATTTTTAAAGTTCCAGAAAAAATAAAGTTCTCCTTCCCCTCAATTTCCATGGTAGCTGCATTCCTGGAAAATTCAATACATATTAAAACTGTACAAAAAATACTTTTTGTTTCTATGAAAAACAGAGTTAGGCTCCAGGCTCAGATTTGACTTACGTTCCGGTCTCGTGAGATGTTTGGAAGTTTTGTAGGATGGGGGGCAATTTGTTGTGCAGCGCTGTCCTGGATATTGTATAACCTCCAGGACCCCCAACTTCTGCCCACTAAATAAAGCACCCAAACAGACAACCCAATGTACTTCCACTATACTTAAAACTCCCCTAGGGCATGCCTCACTCACTGTCCCACGGTCATGGGTTGGAAGTGCCCTTGGGGGCCTTCTCGGTGTTGGTTACCAAGTGTTGGTCTGTGGAGCAGCTGGTAGCTCTTTAAACATACAGATTCCTAGGCACTATCTGTATAGATTCTGCTAATGAGGTAGGGCTTTAGAACGTCCAGGAGCCCTGGTGTACAGCCAGGTATGGAGCCCACCAATCCAGCAATCCCTCTATCTGACTCATGACGTCCCTTTCCCATATCTGGGGCCAGTGGCTGTCCAGCCTGAGTTTGAAGGAGGAGGAGTTGAGTGTAAGCTCTCTTCCCAGCCCACTTATTAGCCCCAAAGGCAAGCCATGAATTGGAGCACGTGGTCTGAACTCCTATGTAAATCCCTCTTCTGGATCCTTGGGTGTGGCAGCTGTGGAGATGGTTGATGGATGATTTGGACTTCAGCTTTCTCTGCTCTGCTTGTTCTCATGTTCAGGCCCTCCACTTTGTCAAGGGTGAGAAACACTTTGCTTTTGGTGTCCATATTTTGAAGTCCCATTGCCTGAGTCAGCTCCCCACCTACCTTTAGAAGGATCCAGGACAGACAATTTATCCTAAAACTAAAGACCTGCATGTTCATGGATAGCACATGGCGAGACAAAACAAAGATGGCTGAGAAAACTATAACTGGTTGTGGGAGAGATTTGGGGCCAAATACTGAAATCAAGTACAAGGACTTTTAACGTGCAGAGTTAGGTCATTCATTCATTCAATAAATAATTTAAAATGCACCTACCGCATGTCGGGCTTTCCTCTAGACAATGATAATACAACAGTGAACAAAGTGGACCAAAACTCTACCCTCCTGGGGCTTACATTCTAGTAGGGGTTTATTGTTAGTGCCATTGAGTGGATTCTGACTCCTAGCGAGCCTGTGTACAGCAGAGCGGAACCCTGCCCAGTCCTTTGCACCATCCTCTCTCCTTCCAGTATCAAACAGTTGCCCCATTGTATTCACAGGGTTTTCACGGCCAATTTTTGGGAAGTGAGTGGCCAGGTCCTTCTTCCGAGTCTGTCTTAGTCTGGAAGCTCTGCTGAAACCTGTCCACCATGGGTGACCCTGCTGGTATTTGAAATACCAGTGGCATAGCTGTCAGCATCATAGCAACACACAGCTGCTATAGCATGACAACCAACAGACAGCTGGTGTGGTTCCCTGACCCGGAGCAAACCCCGGCCGCAGCAGTGAGAGCGTCGAATCTTAACCACTAGACCACCAGGACTTCTAGTAGGGACAAACGGTTAATAAACAAGATCACAAAGTAATATATACAGTACGTTAGAAGGTGACATGTGCTGTGAAGCACCAGTAGGGATTCAGATGGGGCAGGGATGTGTGTGCACGTGCGTGTGTGTGCACGTGTGCGTGTGACGTCTAACGGCTCGAGATGCCTCTTTGGCAACGAGGAGGAGAATATCTTTGGCAATAGTGCTTTGCAGTTTAGTAGTGTAGGAAGAACGGGAAAGAGATATTGCAGTTGTCAAGACAGGAAATGATTCAGGTTTGGGTAAAACTTTTTAACAATGAAAAATGAAGCGAAGCAGAACCACTTTGTCATGGCAATAATTAAATTTCTAAGTTTACGTAAGGAATGTTGAGAAACTTCTGCTTGCAAACCAACCTTTTGCTTCCTTTAAGTCTCTCACTATCTTTGAGTGCTGTTTGGATTGCAGCTGCCCAGAGTCCTTCACCGTCCTAGCGCAGAGACCAAGTTGCTTACACGTTTCACATTTGCTTACCTTAGACTTGAGTGTTTGTACAGAAATACCCCACTTTTTAAATGTGGTTTTGGCTGTGTTTTTGGAGTGAGGAATTCATCAGTTGTGGTGACTAGTGTATACTCTTTCAGCAAGAAATACTGATCCTCTCTTTACCAGAAACCTCCCCATTCCAAAATGACATCATAGTAGGAGTTTATGCCTAATAAAGCTTCTGTAATATTTGCTTATTTGTATAGTATTATTCAGTTAAAAATGCTGTCAGGTACCTTAGTTATCTGTAATTTTCTCAGTAACTCTGTGGTGTAACTGGGCAGATATTTTTGGAGCTGTTTTGTAGGTTCAAAGAGCCTGAGTAAGTTATCCAGGTATAACTAATGTACGGCAAATAACGATCATCTCTATCATTGACTACGTGTCAGACAATGTTTAACTGCTTTTTACACATTAACTTATTCAGTCCTTACAACAACCCAGTAAAGTGGAGACTATTAATAACATTATTTTACTGTCAAGAAAATTGAGACACAGAGAAGTTAAGTGACTTGCTCAGTGCCACACAGCTAGTACATGGTAAAGCTAGGATCCAGCTTGTGGCCATCAGGCTCCATGGTCTACATTCATAATCACTGGGCTATACACCCTCTGGTTCTAAAAAAGCAGACCTCCCAGCTCCTACCTATTTTAGGGTGTTTTTTACTTTATAAACATGACGCCATGCTAAATGGTGAAGCAGTAAAAGGCAACGATGGGCACAGGAAAGATCATCAGCTTTGGAGCATGAGCTGAGTCCCAGTTCAGTTATTTCACTCACTGAGTAACCTTAGCTGAGTTCCTTAAGCTCTCTGGAATGTCTGCTTCTGTCTATAAAATGAGGGGATAGTGATACTGTTCATAGTGTGATGAGCATGAAATATGATGTCCTACTAAAGCATCCAACTCACTGTCAGACACATAATAGGTGCTTGATATTTATACATTTCCTTTCTACATAAATGATCAGTTATTAGGCATGGGTCAGACGAATAGTTAGGCATGTGGTGGTGAAGTAAGTTGGAAATGGCACTGGCGATTTTGCAGATCCTTTGAGAAATTCAGGGTGGGCCTTGTGCTATCCAAAGAACAGTTAAGATCTCAAGGAAGAGTTAGGACCAAGTTCCTTATGGGTGAGGCTTACAGGGGCTGCTGTCCTGTGAAATGTCATTTTAAAGTTTGGGTAGTAGGTGAAGCAGCTGGTGTTGGGGGTGATTCTCCCTTCTGCCTTCTTGACCTTCCCTTTGTCTTTGCTTTTGGGAAGATGCTTCTGTGAACTACACAGTGGTCTCCATGGTGCTGCAAAAGCTTTACGTAGAACAGAAGTTCTCAAACGTGTGGTCTAAGGACCACTTTACATGCCTATAAATTATTGAGAACTTTAAAGAGATTTGTTTACATGGTTAACTGTTGGTATTAGCTGCATTAAAAATTAAAATAAACTAAAAAAAATTTTATTGATCATTTTAAAATAGCAATAAATTCATTATCTGTTAACATAAATAACATCTATTTTATAAAAATGATTATATTTTGAAAACAAAAAAATTTTAACAAGTAGCATTGTTTTACATTGTTCTGTAAATCTCTTTACTATTTGGCTCAACAGAAGACAGACGAATTCTCATATCTGCTTCTACATCCAGGCTCCTTTGAGATGTACATCATGTAGCCTCTGGAAAATCCGCTGAACACTTGTGAGAGAGTGTGTATGAAGAAGGCACATACCATCTTTGAATTATTGTCAAATTAGTTTTGAACTTGTGGACCTCTGAAAGGATCTCTAGGACCTTTGAGAGCCGCTAACGTAGAATATCTTTTTCTCTAACAATTTTTTTGAACATTCTTAGAATTTCCTCTCAACTTCTCCCTTGTAATGCCTGTATTCAGCCACTCACAAGTGCTAATAATTCTTCCTTCCAAATTTTTGGGATTGGCAACCCTGGAGATAGAGGATCGTGTTCTTCGGACTACGTATGTCTCCCTCTCTCCCTCCCTCCCTTTTCCTTTCCTTCATTCTCTCCCTTCCTCCTTCACAACTGTTCTTTCCTTTTCACTCCCAGGGATACATCCTTGGAAATTTTTCCAATCAGGCTGGTGCATCACAACTGGTCTCCCTGCCTCTAGGACCTGTCAGTCGCCAGGCTGTCCTTTACCCAACATCATTCACAATTTACTTCCTTCCTCGAAAGTCTTGACCTTGGCTAACATTTATTAATTCTAAGTTATGTTTAATAAATAATTTCTAACCAAAATTAAAAGAAAATTTTTTTGAGACGTGTAAAGAATTTTAGGCATGTTCATGGCTGACTATCCTATTTATGAACTTTGGAAACTATGTAGCCGAATTCTGCTGCCAGCCAAGATTGAGTAATAGGGCCTGGATTTACTTTCTCACCAGAGGCAACCCAAAAAACTGTATAAAATACACGAAACCAGGGTTTTTAAGATACTGAACACCAGCCAATGAAGGACAGTGATGCCTGAGAGACAGGAAACAAATGAGGTGAGCCCTACGATTGCTCCTGCTTACTGACCCTCTAGAGAGTTTCCAGGCCATGGGAGAGTGGCCAGCCATTTCCTCAGAGAAGGAAGACCCAGGCAGAGCTCAGCGAACTTCCTGAACTGATGAGACAGAGCTGAAAGCCAAGGGAGACCACGGCGGCTACAGTTCACAGGGAGGACACCACAGAGGAGAGAGCTCCAATGAGAGAGAACCTCCGATCTGCAGAGGGTCCCCTTTAAGAATTCAGCAGAGTACCGATCATCACGTGTGTGTGTGTGTGTGTGTGTGTGTGTGTGTGTGTGTGTGTCTGAGGAAATTACCCAAGGCCAGAAAAAGAACCACCCTAAAGATGAGATGAAATAGTAGACAGTGCACACGGCCAGGAACAATTTCTATTCCCACCAGCCAGACTGGAAACCCTTATAATTAGCAGGCATTCGCTAGAGGATTAAGAAGGATCATGCTCTAGTGAAATGAGCCCTAGACTGAATGCTGCTGTGGTTCTGCCTAACAAGTCACAAAAGAAAGACCCGAATATTTCCAACACCTAAAATACATCACAGGACACAAAAATATCTAGCATCCAACAAGTTAAAATCTACAACGTTTGGCATCCAATTAAAGATTACCACGTATGCAAACAAGTAGGAAAATAAGGAGGAGAGAAATCAATCAATCAAAACCAACTAAAAACCAATGCAGATGTTAGAATTAGCAGTCGAGGACATTCAAGCAGTTATTATAACTGTATTCCATATGTTCAAAGAGGTAAGTAGAGAAATGGAAGGCATAAAAAAAAAAAAAAGACGCACCTCTAACTTTTAGAGATGAAAACTCTGCCCGAGAGAAAAACATATGCTGGATGAGATTAACAGCAGATTAGACACTGCAGAAGAAAAGACGAGTGATTTTAAAGACACAGCAATAGAAACTATCAAAATGAAATGGGAGAAAACAAACTAACAAGCAGAAGAACAGAGCATCAGTGAACTGTAGGACAATTTCAAGCAGCCAAACCCATGTAATTAAAGTCCCCAAGGGGGGGGTGGTGGTGACAGAAGAAATATTTGAATATAATGGCTGGAACTTTTCCAAAATGGATGAAAATTATAAACCCACAGATCCAAGAAGCTCAGTGAACCCCAAGAAACACAAAGAAAAATACACTAAGTTTCATCATAATCGAATTGCTTAAAACTAGTGATAAAAAAAAATCTTAAAAGTAGTCAGTGAAAAAACACACCTACAGAGGAACAAGGATGAAAATATGGCAGATTTCTCACAGAAACAATGTAAGCTAGAAGATTTTGGAGAATCATCTCTAAAGAACTGGAAGAAAAAAACCCTGTCAAACTAGAATTCTATACACAGTGAAAATATCTTTCAAAAACAAAGGCAAAATTAAACCATTTCAAACATACAAAAGCTGAATTCATCACCAGCAGACTTATACTAAAAAAATGTTAAAGGCAATCCTTTAGGCAGAAGGAAAATGATGACAGATAGAGATCTGGATCTATCCAAAGGAATAAAGAGCACTAGAAATGGCAATGAAATTATTACTTAAATTTCTTTAAAAGAAAATTGTTTAAACATAAGTGCAATGTAAAAGTAAAATAAATGACACACACAACATAAAGGGCAGGCAGGGAGAAATGAAACTATAGTATTGTAAGGTTCTTATATGTGGAATGATATATCACTTATGGAGAAATTTTCAGCACGAAATGCCTATTTAAAAAGGCAGAAAGGGGCGGGCCTGGTGGCATAGTGGTTAAATTCATGTGCTCCACTTCAGCGGCCTGGGGTTTGTGGGTTTGGATCCTGGGTGCAGACCTACACACTGCTTAACAAGCCATGCTGTGGCAGGCGTCCCACATATAAAAATAGAGGAAGATGGGCACAGATGTTAGCCCAGGGCCAATCTTCCTCAGCAAAAAGAGGAGGATTGGCAATAGATGTTAGCTCAGGGCTAATCTTCCTCACCAAAAAAAATAAAAAAATAAATAAATACATACACACATAAAATAAAAAGCAGAAAAATGTCAAATCAATGACCTCAGCCTCCATAATAACTAGAAAAAGAAGAACAAATTACACCTACAGCAAGCAGAAGATAAGAAATAATAAAGATCAAAGCAGAAAGCAATTAAATAGAACACAGAAATTTAATTTCTCTATTGTGAGAAATCAGTAACACCCAAAGCTAATTTGATCTAATCTTCTTTATAAGATCAATAAAATTGATAAACCTCTAGCCAGGATGATCAAGAATAAAAGAGAGAAGACAGAAATATTAATAGAAGGACTTAGGCAATATCACTGCACTACGTTATAAATATTAAAAGGATAATAACAGAACGTTGGGAACAAAATTATGCAAAAAAAACATTGACACTTAGATGAACTGGACAAATTCTTTGAAAGACACAAACTACCAACTTCACTCAAGAGGAAATAGATAACTTGAGGAGCACTTTATCTGTTAAAGATATTGAATTTATAGTTAAAAATCTTCCCACAAAGAAAACTTCAGGCCCAAATAACTCCCCTGATGGATTCTACCAAACACTTAAGAAAGAAATAATATCACTTCTGCACAAACCGTTACAGATAATTGAAGAGGAATAAATATTTCCCAACTCATGAGTTCTTCCCAACTCTAGGCTAGTACCATTCAGATATCAAAACCAGACAGGACATTATAAGAAAAGATAGATATAGACCAATATTCCTCATTAACATAGATATGATTCCAAACAAAATACTGGTAAATCCAATTCAATAATATATAAAAAGGCTAATACATCATGGCCAAGTAGGCTTTATCCCAGAATAGAAACTCAATGAATATAATTCACTGTACTAATAAAACCAAAAAAGAAAAACTAAATGATCATCTCAACAGATGCAGAAAAAGCACTTGACAAAATCTAACATCTATTCCTGATAAAAATTCTCAGAAAATTAAGAATAGAAGTGCACTTCTGCAACCTGATATGAGGCATCTATGAAAGACCTACAGCTAACATTATACTTGATGGTGAAAGACTGAAAGCCTTTCTCACTTCTATTCAGCATTGTACTAAAGGATTTAGCTGTAAAAAGTCAACAAAAGAAATGAAAGTCATCCAGATTGGAAAAGAAAAAGTAAAACTATCTTTGCAGACAACATGGTGGTTTATGTAGAAAATCCTATGGAATCTATAAAACAGCTGCTAGAACTAAGTGAGTTTTGTGGGTCACAAGATCAATATACAAAAATCAGTTGTATTTCTATATACTAGCAATGAACATTTAGGAATTGAAATGTATAAGCAATACCCTTTACTATGGTATCAATAATATGAAAAACTTACGGATAAATCAGACAGAAGATGTACCAGATCAGCACATGTGGTGGTAGTGATGGGGGCGCTGTTCTGCCCCTGAGTCCATGGTGTGCCTGGCACTGTTCTTGTCTGTGGGCTCTGCTCCCTCCCCTCCCTCGCTTACGTTGCTCTTTCTGCAGAGACTGTTTCAGGGTCTTTCCCAAACTGCTGGCTTTTACTGGTCTTCCAGGTACCTACCTCACGACTTACACACAGGGAGCAGGGAAAGCAGAAAGAGTGCTCAATACTTTCTTAGCCATCACCATTTTACTCCTAAGATTCTCTCCTTTTCCTGAGAAAGCATAGGGAAAAAACTCACCTCCTAAGAAACTTAGGGTTTTCCTCTGCTTTCCCAATCTTACGTACCGGGACCCGTTCCTTGTGCTCTTAGGAAAGCCTGGGTTCTGGGTACACACCCACACCTCTTCTCCTTGGGCACTTTCTCTCTGAGACTGTTTCTCTGTGTCATTATTTTCATGAACAGGTTTAGTTGGGAAATTGCCAATTAACTTTACAAGCACACAGTTAATATGTCAAAGCAATAGCATAATAAATGATTTTTTCTTAGAAAATAACAAAAAGGAATGACAAAAATGTAGAGTGTGGTAAGATTTTACAATTTCATTTGCTAACGTGATTGTATTTTAAATCTTTGGTCTTTTTTGTTTTAATTGAAAGGTAACAAATATTCTGTTGTTGATTTCACGACACTATGACTGGTGACCACAGTGTTGCCTCTGCTAGAAACATTGTGTGGGAGCAGAAGTTTGGGGTGATACTTACCATAAAAAAAACCCTCTACACCCTCCTCCTTAGCTGGTCTCTTGACTACTTCTGACATTTAGGGTTTTATATGAGTATTTTGGGACAGAGAATGGAGAGATTCTCCACCCCCCCAAAAATACATGGTTCCTATCCCTGAAGATCTTACATTTATTTATTATTTATTTATTTGTGAGGAGATCAGCCCTGTGCTAACATCTGCCAATCCTCCTCTTTTTTTGCTGAGGAAGACTGGCCCTGGGCTAACATCTGTGCCCATTTTCCTCCACTTTATATGAGACGCCGCCACAGCATGGCTTGCCAAACGGTGCGTCTGTGCGCGCCCAGGATCCGAACCAGCGAACCCCGGGCCGCCACAGCAGAGCGCGTGCACTGAACCGCTTGTGCCCCCGAGCTGGCCCCCTTACATTTATTTTTACTAGAAAAATAAAAATATTCACATGAGACAATTATGGACAAACCATTATATCAAAGAATGTAAAGTAGTTATAATAATATACAAACTGAGTACATAAAATATAGAAGGAATGTGTAAGCAGATATGACTTAGCTGAGCAATGACTGACAGATTGAATGATGACACAGTTCACCAAAAGGAAAGCAGAAGGTGTGAAGAAGGTTCTTGCTCAGGTGTAGATTTAAAACTAGCAAGTTGTACATTTTGGATGAAAACTAACTTGCTGGAGAGGGATCCCTGTTCCAGAGGTCCTGAATCATCTAGACTTTAGAGCAGTAATGTCCAATAGGACATTTTACAGTGATGGAAATGTTCCATGGCTGGCTGCACTGTTCAATATGGTAGCCCCTACTGCTGCATTGCAGACACTGAACTCCTGAAATGTGGCTAATGCAACTGAGGAACTGGATTTTTAATTTTATTTAATTTTAAATAATTTAAATAGCTACATGTTTCTAGAGGGGGCATGTATTAGCACAGATAGAGAGCAATAAGAAAGGGAATCCTTGTAGCCACCTCCCGGAAGCTCAGGCACAAGTCACACACAGGGGACTCCCTTTGTCTCCTGCCCAAAGTCTGGATCCTGAATCTTTTGTGCCATTACTGGCGAATTGAGATGACAGGCTTCTACTGACGTCGCTCTCAAGAAGACTCAAGGCCCAGAGGCACTGGCCTCTGAGGACAAGACCAGCTACATTTTAGACTGTAAGCTGAGCTCATCAGCCAGTCTAACTAGCCCAAAGTAGGAACAGCTCAGTACCCACCATCAAGGCACTTAATTCAGTGATTTACTTATGAGGATGAAAGAGGCAAAGAACGAATCAGTGGTACTATGGCTTCTTCTCCCAACTCTTGGGCCCAAGGCAGAGAACTTTTCCAGCTCCCATACTCCCTCAGGGCAGTCATGGATAACAGTAGTAACCCGGCAGCAGTTCACCTGCTGCTGAGTTGTTGCCAAATTGTTCTGACGAAAGACGAGAAAAAGGAATAGTTGAGTGTTAATATAATTTTTGGATTAGGGAAATGATTCAACAAATATGGCCCTCCTGAGTCTGACCAGATTTCTCTTCTGCTTCAATTGTCAGAAGTGATGGTCAGCTCTTTACCCTTCCAAGCACCTTTGCTGGTGGAGGCTTACTTCTCCTGGGTTGCACTATTTCTTGGAAAATCATTGAATAACAACACCAGAAACTAAATCATTCTTGTGGTTAGCATTTGCTGAAAAGTATAAGGTTCTAGTTATTTCTTTGACTCTAAATAGTGTATATAATGCTAAACCTATTTGACCATCTCATAACTCTCATTTTTCCTTTCTTTGCTGGTGAGATAGTCATGATAACAACCTTAAGGAAGTCCTCTGTAACTGGGCAGTGTTCAGAGGTGATGCTGGAGAAGGGAGGATAGGTGTCATTTTAATTCTGAGAGGCCTTGCATGTTAGGCTGACTCCATATGTTACAGGACAGGCCATGGAGAATCATGACACATTCTTGAGTACGGTCATTGTTTGGCTTATCTATTATTGCGCTATAAACTCAGTGACTTAAAACAACAATGCATTATTATCTCTCATGGTTCTGTGGGTTGATAGGGCTCAGCTAGGTGCTTCCCCTTTGCGGTTTCTCCTGTGGATGTAGTCAGACAGTGGCTGACTTGGGTTGACTGGCTTAATATCCAAGATGGCACACTCCCATGCCTGGAGTTGGTTCTGGCTGTCAGCTGGGGCTGTGGACTGGAGTGCCTCCACGTGGCTTAGGATTTCTAATGGTTAGGCAGTCTCAGGGTAGTAATACTTCTTACCTGGCAGCTTTGGGCACCAAGAGTAAGTGTTCCAAGAAGAAGCTGAAAGGTTTTTAATGATCTGGCCTCAGAAGTCCCAGAAAGTCAATTCTACCTCCTTCTCTTAGTTGAAATTGGTTAAAACACTGAGGCCAGCCCAGATTCAAGGGGAGGGAAATTAGACTTCACCTTTAATTTGGAGGAGGAGTGAAGAATTTGCAGCCATCTTTAATCTACTACCATGATCATATTGAAAGCAAACCACTTAGAGAAAATAAATTGGCAGCTGTATTCAGAAAGGATCAAAGAGTTGAAAGGTTGCAACATGAAAAGTGTGGATTTTGGAAAGTGCTTGTGGAAAAGGGAAAGTGACAAAACTTAGAGATGAATTACAGAAACTTGCTAAGAACCAAAGATGGTGGGACGAGGTAGAAACACAAGGGAAAGAATATTAGACTTAAAAATGAGTTTAAGGAAGGCAGTACTTCTGTTACATGTCTTGCATATGACTAAGCACAAAGGTTTCAATAGGCCCTTCTTGGCTGACGTGGGGAAGCTGGCAATGGCTGCCTTGTGGATGGTGAGGGATGGTTTGGTTCTTGGTGCTTTAAGTGTCGTGTGTTGAAGCAATCATCAAACCAGACAGCTGGCATAAGAGGGAGGGCTACCAGTCCGGTTCTGCTAAGTGCAAGAATTCCCAGAAATTACTGAAGTCTATCGGCCTCTGGAATTTGCTGTGCTGTTTCTGTGTTAGCGTGGGAAAAACAGGTGTGAGAAGCCTCTTTCAGTCATTTGCCTTCATTGAGCAAGATTAGAACTGCAATTAGAACGGAGAGTTGGCAGGGCCGCCTGCCGTATTCATCTTTTCTTCCTCCTCTTATAAAGTAGGTTAAGAAATAGTTTATTGCTGTGGCAGTCTTATGATATTTTACTCTTTATCATCAGCTCTCATCTGTAGTTCACATGTGGCTTTCTGATTGGTAAAAGTCTTGCAAAATCAGAGGGATCAGAATAGAAAGATGATCACAGAAGCCCACACACGACTGCTTAGAGAAAGGGAGAGTGTTGAGCCAATTGAAACCGAGAAGTTGCAGTGATGGGAGGTAATGAGAGACATACATTTAAAAAGTGGTTATTTGGAGGTTAGCAGATGGAAAATATGTGAAAGGAGCACAATTAGACTTGAGAAGGAAGTCCATCTAGGACAGTGGTTTTTAAATCTATCTCAGGGAACGCTGTGGTTCTGTGAGTGGTTACTGTGGCAGTTCCATAAATAATAAAAAATAGGCGTAGCAAAATCACAGAGGCCCTGTGTGCAAAAACGTAATTTTCTTTATTTTCCACAACTGAAGTCAACTTTGCTCATGAATCCTCATTTCCATCTGATGCCAGAAAAAATCTTGCCAATTCAGAATTGTTTAGTCTCCACTGGTTTCAGACTCAGTCTCTTTGGTGGGTAAGAGCACAATCGATTCAGAATTCTTCCCGCTTCAAACCTCCTTTTTTCTCTGGATGGTTACTGGAGTTCTTTGGGGGTGGGAGAGATGAAGGGCGTGGACTGCTTAAGGCTTGTCCTGGTGTCTGGGCAGGGGCTGTGGTGCATAGGTCATCCTCCGGACATACCGACCTCAGCTGAGAACACGCTTGCCCTACTTTCCCCACCTGCGAGGGATCTTCTAGGTGGTGGCCTTCTCAGCCCCTTTGCAGCCCCCTTTGAGGGTCTGGGGACTCTATACACTCCAGCATGCACTAGACTTTGTGAGGCAGCCCCTCAGGCCCAGGCAGTTCTGCCGTCAGGGCTGCTCTTGGCATGGGCCATGCTGGACACGGGGCTTTGCTATGACACTGGTGCTGTCTCAGGCTAAACCCGGGGGCACCCATCAGTCTCCTCTCTCGGGAGGAGACCAGGCTTTCACTTGTTTGGTGGTGGTGGAGAGCGGGGACACTGGGCCACCTCTCAGAGACCTTCCAGGGCCAGTAAATACCTGTCACCTCCCTTCGGCTTTTCTTCCCATCTGTTCATCAACTCTGCTCCTTTGGGTGGGAAAATATACCCTTACATTACCATACATCTTTCTGAACTCAATGGTTTATGACATAAACTCTATGCTCCAAGTTCTCCAACACTTTGGCTTTGGGGATTCAAGGAAACAAGCACAAAAATGCTTCCTCTTTAAAGCTTGCAAGCCTAATGTAACTCTTTATAATGGACAGTCCTTCAAAATGTCCTGCCACATAGGCCATGGGAAATGTTTTATTTTTCAGATCATCAGCTCATGCTGTGCAGGTCAACATGACTTTGTTTCATGTGCATTAGTAAATATTCTTCTCAGAGAGTGTCCCATGATCTGAGCAGCTTGACAGGTGGGGGACAGACTGAAAATCCTCAGGAGATATGGTCTCTCTTAAGGAAGGTGGCCCCAGGGTGGGGGTGGGTGGGGTGGGGGGGAGACAGTCAAGTCTCCCAAATGATAAGAGTTTCAGAGGCGGGAGGGTGGTGAGGGAGACACACTCCAGAAGGTGTCCTGAGGCTATAGATGTTATGCCTGTTTCTCATAAGTTTTAGTCAAACACATCTGTCATCATCTTCATGAAGCCATGTGTCTTACGCTGAAGCACACACTTGCCTTCAGGGCCTTTGTGTGCTGCTGAGACCAGAGCAGAGGGTGATACAGGAGTGACAGTCTCCACCTCATGAAGCCTCCAACCCAGGGGATGGAGCACGGCAGGTGGACACATGAGTTACCTAGGAAAGGAAAGGAAGGGAGGAGAGAGTCAGGGAAAGTGTCAGCATGGCTGAGTGAGGGAGGAGGTGACTGCAAGGCCCCAGATAGAACAGTGGTTATAGGTGAGAAGGGAAAGTCTTTCAATTCCATCCCCATAATGGAGGGGTGTTTGAGAGTCCCAGCTGGGTCGAGGGGCCTGTGTGTCCAGCAGGACAGCGGGCGTAGGGGTGGGTGGGAGGAGTCAGAATGTAAAGAAAAACTAAAGGAAAGAGTAATTTTTATTTCTACATTATTTGCTCAAATCAAGTTTACTTTCTACTTGTACACTGTTTAAAAACCTTCATTACATAAATAGTAAGATTTATGTAATTTATGTTCACCCACATACGGCTACCTGGCCAGGTCTGCAGTGTGAGAAGTGCGGGTGAGCCAGGCCCTCCTGTCTTAGCCGCTTGGACACACATGCTGAAGTAGCCTCAGGTAGAGGATTCAGAGTGAGGGCTTCACTGAGGGAGCCTGGGGGAACAGCTGTTCGCAACCGTGGCTGCACAGGGGGATCACCCGGGAGCTGTAAGAACACTGACGTTAGGGCCTCAGCCCCAGAAATTCTGACATAACTGATCTGGGAATCTGTGTTCCAGCTCTCCCCAGTGATTCTAACGTGTAGTCCAAGTTTCGAGAACCACCACTCTAGAAAGGAATGCTAAGAGATGGGACAGCTGATGAATTCTCATAATATGATATCACTGGCCCCAGATCTGAGCCTGTTCCCTGAAAAAGAGGAACCACACAAGCTCTGGAACAAGATAAAATGAAAAAATGAGAACCTGTCAAGAGGCCAGGCCACAAGGCAGCACTAGGACTGGTGAGTTATTGCTGCCCGTTCCTTTATGCTTTCCTCCAGCCCAGGGTTATCTGGGGTGGCTGAGGGCTGGGGTACCTCAATTCTTGGGTTTCTCTAGAGGATGTTGAGGGGTGGGTTAGGGAAACAAGAGCCTGCCCAGAAAGGCAGGAAGGGGTGGTGTGTTCTGTTAGGAAGGAAGCAATCATCATGTACTCCGCGTCTCCCCTGAGGATGGCCCAGCAGTTCCTCAGAAGGAGCGGGTGCAGTCACTTGCTGGAGGCAGGAGTGAAAGGGGAAGGGCAGGTTTCCACTGCTAGCTGTTGGGCTTGGAACCCATGCCAGCTGCTGCCAGGATCCCTGCGTCTTTCCTGCCCCTCACCTAGGTCTAGGTGTGACCCTGGCTAGTCACGGCATTTCTCTGCGTGTGAATTCTCATTCGCAACCTGAGCGGCTGGGAGTAAGCGGCTTTTAAGCTTAAAAGATACCCAGTCTGGCCAAGAAGTCTCGATATCAAGACTGTACCACGTGCAAGCTGCTTTTTCGGCCCAGCACACAACAATAAAACTAGCAGGTGACTCTTGTGTGGCATCAGCTCTCTGCCTGCCACTGGTTTACGGTATTAGCTCATTTAATCTCCCCAACCCCTCCTTAAGGTGAGTGCTGTTATGATCCCTTTTCACAGAAGGGGAAATGGGGGTACCAAGAAGTCAGAGGCTCTCCGAGTTCCCAAGTGAGAGAGACTTCTGTCTCAGGCTCCGGGCACGAAAGTGCGAGTGTTCGCCTTGGGGCTTGGACGCCTGGCGGCCGCGAGCTCAGTTCCCAGAACTCAGGCCGAGGGCCCCGCAGCTGGGTGGCAGCCAGGTGGCGAGGTCCAGGAGAGCGTCTCAGCTCACCTCGGGGGGCCACGCTCGCCGCCCCTGCAGGAGCGGGGCCGCCCCCCCGCGCGCCGGCACCCGAGGGACCCGCGATGCCCCGGCGGGGCGGCGTCCGGAAGGGGCCGTCGGCCTCCCCGCTCCTGGGGCCGGGCGGGGGGCACGCGGCCAGCTCCCCCCGCCTGCGGTCGGGCCGGCCGGGCGGCTCCGCCCGCTCCCCGCCCCCGCGCCCGCGCCGGCGAGGCAGAGCCCGAGCCCGAGCCCGAGCCGCGCGCGCACGTCCCGGCGCGAGGGCGGGCGCTGCTCGTGCCCGCGGCCGCGGCCGACTCGAGCGCGCGGCGGCCGGAGGAGCCGGAGCGGGAGGCCCGCGGCCCCGGGAGCGGCGGGCACGTGACCGCCGTGCCCGCGCCCGGAGCGCCCCTGCCCGGCTCCGGGGCGCCCGCCCCGCCGCCCCGCCGCCCCGCGGGGCGCGCCCAGGTAGGAGGAGGCGGGAGCGCTCCGAGCGGGGCGCGCGCGGGGCACCCACTGTGGCTTTGACACCTTCGCGGTGTCACCTTTCCCTCTGCGGCGCGGAAGGCGGCTTCCTAAGTGACCCGTGATAGTTTGTTGTGGAAGAAGATGATGGCGCGTAATTCCGTGGGTTTTTTTGTTTGTGCTTATTCCTGTGTGAAGCAAGAGTAAAAGGTTGTTCAAATCCCTTTTGGGAGAAGTTGCCGCTGGTTCTGGAGGATTGTTCTAGGTAGGGGTTTGTGTGTGTGTGTGTGTGTGTGTGTGTGTGTGTGTGTCTGTGTAAATTGCATCCAGGCGTTTTAATCCGCCCCAGTACAGCTGGTTCAGGAGTGGCCCTCTTGGGGGTTTAGGCCCAGATGGGTCAGTCTGGTTAACAAGATAAGGGATGAATGCCCTAAACACAGTGGGGGAGGGTAACTTGTGGTCCCTTCAGGTAAAGGATGATGCTGGTTGGTGTAGCTACAGACAGACACCAAGAAGACACTCGTCATTCACAGCAGGCGTATGTGGGACTTTACAGTTTATAAGGCCCTTTACACTTACTGCACTTTTATCCTCCTGACAGTTTTGTGAGAAACATGCTATTACCACCCTCCCTTTACAGCAGAGGAGACAGAAGCTTAGACAGGGTGACTAACTTATTGAAGGCCTGGAACCCAGAAGGAGAGTGAGACCTTTGGACTCCAAACCCCATGCCTCTACTTTACCATATGATGGCTCCCAGTGGTCCCTGCCTGCCAGGGGTTTCTCCTGTGCGCAGCCAGGAGGGAGGAAGGCTGCTGAGGAGGGTGTGTGGATTCCTACCTGGCCAGCTGTCTGCAGTGTTTCCTGGTGGCAGGGGCTGCTCATCAACTGGGCACGTGCCAGTGGTTTTAGCTCACAGCTTAGGGACGTCTCTGGGCCACTGATGCCATGGAGAAAAGGTGAGCCAAGATCCAGCCATCCTGAGAATGTGATGCCTGGGTCACCCTGGCTCAGTGCCAAGCTTTTGGAAGGTGAATGGGCAAAATGGAACTCCGTGACCATTGATGAACTGAGGAGAGCCAGGAGTGGTGCTGAGGAAGTTTGTTACCTCTTTCCCCAGCCATTTCTACGCAGCCGCGGGCATCTTTTTCTCTCTTGATGCCTTTTAATTTCTTACTTATTGAATATCCTATTTAATATTTAATTTAATATTCTGTATTCATAGCCTATATTTAATGCTAGATAAAAACATGGTGCCTTTGGGATGGATTTGATGGGAGAACGGCTATGGAAACCCTAATTTATTTTCGGTCCTGTTTGACTAGCTGCCGTTCTGCTGCCTGTGGAGCGTCACCTGCACCCGTCCACTCTTGGGTGGCCTCCGTGTAGTTCCAGAAAGGATATTTGACTTGAATTCTCACATGATCTTGGCAGGGCAGAATCAAACCCTCCGTTCTAATTGGCTGTACAGAGCCCTGTGTGGCATAATGTGGCAACAAGTCTTTCGTTATGACTTTGAAACACGTAGCATCTTTTGAGTAATTCCTCTACTCAAGTTGGTGAAACACTACTTAATATTAGATTCACTGATTTATTTAACAAAGGTTTGCTGAGTGTCTACTGAGTGCCAGGCCCTGTTCCAAGTACTGAGGGTAGAGCAGTGAACAAGAGATGAAAATCCCTCCCTCCAAAGGACGTGAGTCCTCTTGGCGAAGGCACAGGGCGTCTGCAGTCTCTCTGCATTGGGGGGGCCTTTGAAATTTGCCCCTTTGAACAGAGTGTGGGCACACTGGTTGCCCACAGGCAGGACACCCCTCTCCAGTGGAGAGGACAAGATGATGATGGACACAGATGCAGCTCCTTGGTTCCCTAAAGAATAGCAGAGGTGCTGAGATACACTTCGTGGCTCAGCTGAGCACTTAGACCAGGGCAGTTGGAAAACCCGTGAGTGGGATGCATCAGAGGGGGGTGGGTGTCCACCTGGAAGCAGGTAGCTGTGTTGTGGAGAGAGTGTCTCATTAATCCAAATGGCAAAGCTGGACAATTGCAATGAAACTACTATAGCATAGCGGGTAGGGAAGTACAGAGATGATTATTATGCTACGTGGTGGACCCTCTGTGAACTTGCCAGTTTGGAGGACAGAAGTCATCAGGGGCACTGTGACTCATGGTTCAGGCCCATGAGGTTCCCCATCTGCTGCTGTCAGCAGGTGCTTGGTTTGTGTTTTCCTCTCTCCGAGGTTGTCAGGTGGCCTGACAGGATCTGCGCTGTCAGCAGGTTGATTTCTCCTCACTGTTTGCTTGCCGTGACCCCAAGAAACGCTGCTGCAGTCTCCTGGCCGTGCCTGGCACGTGGGAGCGTGCAGAGGAGCCCTAGCACTGGAGTGGTCTCACCAAGTGTTGGAAGGGGCTGGGGTTCCTCAAGGCCCCTGGTCACCCGTGTACCTTTAGATTCTGCGCTCTCTCCTCTTTTCATGCACATAGTAGAGTAATGGAGACCTGTTCCGGGAAAGGATTTATAAGGTGCTATAAATTAAAAAAAGAATGAAAGAAAAACAAAAGTGGAGACAGAACAGAGCCTGAAATGAGTCTAGAAATGTATAAAATGTAAACCTCCATGGACCATATACTTGTGATGTTGCCGAGTGGAGCTGCGAATGCGCAGGGAAGCCGGGTGCCCCAGCCCTGCCTGTGCCTTAGCATGGCCCGAGGCACTCTGAGAAATGCCAGCACTGGACTGCAGAGCAAACAGACCAGTCTCTGGGGTGTGCCCACGCACTGGTATTTTTAAAGCCCCCCAGGTGGTTCTAACGTTATCTCCAAGGTTGACAACACTGCTGTACTTTCTTGGAGGCCGTGGGAGAGAGGAAACCAGGCAGGGCACAGTCGTTCATGTCTTCAGTATGAAAAAGAAGTGCCCAGGAGAAGGAAAGCATTCCTGGTCTGGAGAGAAGCAGGAACTTTCTCCTGAAGGTCCCCGTTTAATAAGAGGTGCAGAGAGCAAGTTTTAGGCTGTCTCTTGAAATGACCCCATTGAAAGTGCAGTTTGGTGACTGCATGTCAGCTGGACTCAGGGTGCTAATGGGGGGTGGGAGATCTAGGCCACCTGGGCCCTGCACATCTGGCTTTCGAAACCAGAGAACTCATGGGCCCCTGGAAGTACAGCCCATGCCTCCTGCCCAAGAGTTAGACGCTGTCTCTTTAGATCAGTGCTTCTCACCTCATTCAAAACCCAGTACCCCCTTTTAATGCAAATATTTTAAACACTTCTTTTAAAATTCTGAAATAATAAAACTTATCTGCAACGTAATTTCCAAATAATGAATATAATAGCTAGATGTAAAGAGTAAATAAAAGTAATTTGTATCAAAATTAACGTATTTCAGTGTGTGGATGTTTGGGCAGAGCCAACTAGAACCTGACGAGGGCACTGGATGCTTTATGTAGACTGCCAGTAGGAGAGCATGGACCAGCTGCTGGTCAGCCTGGAATACATGAGTCCTGGTGCAGACCCAAATGCCGCTGACCGAGGAGTGAGTCTTGGTCAAGGTCTAGATGTTAGTCATAAGGCCAGTCCTCTCTCTGTTTTCACAATAGTTGCATCCCTGGAAAATTCAGTGTGTATGAAAAGTGTGCCAACAATATATATTTTCTATAAGTGTAGGATGGAGTTAGGCGCTAGGCTCCAAAAACAAAAAAATGACATTTTCCGTTGGCATGAACGTCTGTGTGATGCCTGAAAGTATGCAGGATGAGGGACACGATTTTACGGGGTAGAACTGCCTTGTGTTGTTCTAGAAGTCTAGCAGCCCTGGCCTCCACCACTAAATGCATCATCGTGATCACTCAAAATGTCACCTTCCCCGCAGTTTTCAGAATGCTCCCTCGGGGGCCATACTCGTCCCTTTGAGCACCGCTGTGTTCCTCGTGTCCCTTGGTAGTACGTGATTCCAGCGCTGACGCGGATGTGCGCCCTGAAATAGCAGGGCGCTGAGACAGTGTGAGCCAGCTGTCTGGAGTGCACTCGTGTGAATTGTTAAAGGATCGTAGAGGTGGTGGCAGAAGTCAGAACAACGGGGCCGTGTGCAGTGGGGGTGACTGCTGAGGGACACGAGGGAACTTTAGGGGGATGGAAGCGGTCTGTATCTTGATGGGGTATTCCTGGTGTAAGTTGTCCCAGTTAATGGAATTGTACACTTAAGATTTGTTGTGTGTTTCACTGTATGCATATTTTACCTCAATAAGAAACCTCACAGAAGTGAAAACAATTAAAAATGCTTGTAGAGAATGTCTAGTCCTCTGAGACTCTACCTGTAGATCCCGCTTTGAGAAACAGAACTGTTCTTGCCTGGCTGGAAGGCAGTGCTTGGGGACATTCTCTCTCTCACAGTCACCTTTTTGACAAGTCGAGTGTGGCAGGACTCAGTATCACAGCCTTTGGCAAGTCCCTCGATAGGAGCTGTGCTGGAGGGATGAAAGAGGCTGGAAAGGGCAGGGCAGAACATTTAAAAGGGGACAAGGGACAGGAGACCCGAACCATTCCCATCTCTGGGTCTGGTTCCTGTTGTCCGGGAGCCCTAGAAGGTTCATGGGGGTGAAGTGGAGACCTTGTTCAACTCAACTTAGCAGTCAAGAGGCAGGAGTCTGGCCCTTCTTGTTTGTAGCAGCCCTCTTGTGACAGCCATCATGTCCCTCTGTGTCACATTTTCCCCTTTGCCCTTAAAACCCATGTGAAACCACCAATAAACCACCAATCTGGGAGCTTTGTGCCCCGTAAGAGCTGAATAACTTAGATTTCATAGCAATACCTCAAACCTCTGTGGTTATTTTTACTTTATCTTCACATCCTTATGCATGATACCCTTTGACGATTGAACAACTTTCCTTGCCTCGTTGGTGTGGGTAAGTAAGCCAGATAGCTCTGCTGTGAGCTAGGCTTTTGGATCCATCTACTGATAGGAAGAGGGCCAAAGTTTCAGTGTTTCTTGGACTTTTTGAGATGATGAGTGTTGCCTCCATGGTGGGAGTGGTTTGTCATAGTTTTGTAAAGCTTGATCTCTGGGGGAAGATCGGTGGTGGCCACGCTGAACACGCAGTTGGGTTTTAGGATGTCTGTGTGTAGCGGAGTGTGTGGTGTTCATCTCTGGACGACGGAAACAGTCCTGTCACATTCGGAGCACCGCGTGGTGACCCCTGACTCCTCTGTGGTCACTTCCATGTTTTCCTTCCATGTCTCAAGTGTGGAACCATCCTGGGGGCTCCTCTGTAGTAGGGTTAGGTTGCTCTGTATGTCTGGCCCCGTGGGTCTGAGTTTGTGGAGCCCTGATGTTTCCATTTCTCCTGATTGGGACTGAATAGAGATGACTGTGGGTGTTAATGTAGGGCAGTGCCGCTCAAACTTCACCGTCAAAAGACTCCTCTTGGGAAATGAAAAGTCAGTGCTCCACCCCGCACTCCAAAGTAGCTCACCTTAGGGGCTAGTTCCTGGATGCCTCATGTTTTATCTCTTGGAGATTTTTCTTTCCGTTTCATAATATAGCCATGTTTTCTCTAATATAAAAATAAATCCCACCAGAAAATCTTTGAGTAAAATCAGTGCCCCAGGAAGATAGACTCTGAGTTCCCTAGCTGTCTCCAGCTTCTCTTTGGGGATTTGAGGATTTTAGTTTGAGAAACAAAGACTTGTGTAAGTGCAGAATTCTGAAGTGTTTTCCGCATTCATGTGGTTCTGTGGCTTTGTAAGTAAGTTCCTTTATGGCTTGTCTTTAAAACTGACATTTTTGGTCTTAACAATATTAGAGACTGTTGAATAGCTGTTTGAATCCTTGTGACAGGTGAAGATCATAATTATGGGCTTTGTTTTAATACCATAACCCATTCCTTATACGTGTTTCCACTGGTTTTCAATAGAATGTGGAGGTTGTAACATTTGATGACCTAAAAAACCTACTTTCGTCCTTGCTTTTTCCAAGGACTCATCCACAGGTTCTTCTCACTTACAGTCCATGAGTTGGAGCTTAATTCTCTGAATCTCTCTCCATTATGTCAGATATACATATAGACACACATTGATTAATGTTTGGGATGAGAATGTTTGGGATGAGAAGTTGTATTAAATGATGCTGTGTGTGTGTTTATGAGGCATCAATGTGAAGAGTGAGCCGGTGTGAGATGGAAATGTGGAAAGTACCGTTAGGATTTCCTTTTAAATTTCAGATCTGGGGCTCTGCTACTTCAGGTTCCTGGAAGAAGGAGGAGTCACCTAGTGCCGTCTTCTTTCTCTTCTTGGGTTCCTGCAGAGGTTTGGCGGCTGCACAACTTCTCTTAGACTCAGGCGGGAGAGGTCTACCCAGGCCCCATATTTTGGAGGGTTCTGCTCTGCTTCTCAGCCAGCCACATGCCTGGGCCACACTCCACATGCCTTGGTCTGGAGGCCCAAGAGGATATGCCTGCTTGGAACCTGTGCCCACCAGCTCCTCTCTCTTGACTGTGATCCAGGTACCCGGGACCCTCAGAATTCCCTGCCCATACAGCCTCGACTCTGATTCCAGGGCCTATGCAGGCCTCTTTCCTGGGTCGTCCCCTTTTCACTCCACTGCTAGAGTGCCTGCCTGGTCTGTGGAGTGGCCAGGGCTGTATGGAGGGGATGTCTACCTGTGTGCACACTCAGGGCCCCTCACAATATGGGATGGAGCTGGGGGCGGGCTGGGAGTCAGGCTTGGAGGTTAATTTAGATAGAAACAAATTTAGAAACATAATTTGGAAATGAGCCACACTGGGGCACTGCTCTGTGCAGGTGCTGTGTGGATAGCTCAGTCCGTGCTCAGACGCTGCCCCCAGTGCCTGGGGCTGGTGCTCTCCCCAGAGGTGGACCCACAAGGCACGTGTGTCTTCATGTCTGGATTATGTCTGATGCCTGGCTTCTGTCCTGGAAGGTAAGATTCACAATGTGGGGGAATTCCTCAGGAACAGGAAGGAAATTCCTCCAGAATAGAAGGCATTAATAGATGTGATGTGGCCACAAAGTTGGAACACGTGCCCCTTCCCCCTGCACTGGGGCCCTGGGCCTTGAGGAAGCCGCCTGGGCTCTTGTGACAGCCCCTTTGTCCCCTAGCTGTCACTTTTCCTGTGGCTGCACTGAGTGTGGAATCTCTTGCAGAGTGACAGGACGGCACTGTGAGGTCTGTCTTCCTGGAAGAGGGGCTTTTGTTGGGGGCCTGTATGTTCATTGTTAGTTCTTATACTTAATCTCTGCTTCTGTCATTTAATTCACACTGAAGTTTCTCATTCTGCATCTAGTAGGAAATTGCTTCATGCCTCCCATATGCACTTTCATTTTATCTTTAATAAACAAGTAGTTTTGTATGTCAGTTCCGTGTGCCGCATAGTCATGGTGTGATATACCCGTGTTGCCAAATCTGTTGTGATCACTAGAAAGCGATGGGAACTGTACTTGGGAAGTTCACAATGGCTAGCTTTTTCATGTGATTGTCATAGAAAGCTGTGCCTCCTGTTTTCACACCACTGCACTGCAGTGAACAGACCAGGCTGCTGGAGGTAGAGGTGACCAGCTGGGGCATCTGGTCGCCCCAGACCCTGGCTGACTGCCCCTGGCTGGGCATCAGTACCTCAGTGCACTGCCGCCTCTGCACGCCAGCTGGAAGCTGCTGTCGGGAGGGTACTGGTCGCAAGCCTGGGAACTTCATACGTGACATAGGTTTCACTGCGCCTAAGGGTGGACGGGGAACAGTGTGTCAGGGCTTGTTAATTTATTGGGGGAGTTAATCCCTCCCCCAACTTAATATTTTATGTGGAAAATTAATCCGAAAAATAACACAGTGGAATAAATCTGTGACTTTTTATTGTTGTTGATATTTTCTAAAAGTGTATTTTGAATTTTACTGTAAATCAATTTTAAAGATCATGGTGGGCTTTGCTGTGTTGCTTCTGAATCGGGGAGGTCTGTTTTCCCGGGTCTCCTTCTGGCGTTAGCAGTTCTCCGTCTCCTGTCCTGCTCCTGCTGGTCTCTCCGCAGGGTCACCCCGGCCTCCCGGGGATGAGCCCTTTGTCTGACCCTGCAGGTAGGGCTCTGCTTTCCCCAGTATAATTCCTGGCCATCTCCAGACCCTGATACTGGTTCCCCTGGCGTTTTCATTCTCTGCCCCGCATGCATTACCCGTATTCCATCCTCCCTGCCTTGATTCTAGGCCAGGTCTTTGTTCCTATGTAGTCTAAGGCAAAGATGGTGGGTGGGTGGATTCCTTCCTTTCCTCTCTCTCTCCTCCCTTCCTTCCTTTCTTCCACAAGTATTTATTGAGCGCTTACCACATGCAAGATGTATGGGATGGGGCGCACCTCACAGGAGTATGGGAGCAGGGAGGGTCTGCTCTGTACTGCCCTCTCCCCTGGCCCAGGTAGGGAAGGCCAGCAACCAGGGGAGCCACCCAGTGCCGCCAGAGCCCTGGTCCCAGAGCCAGAAGTCTGAGGCACCCGGTGCACCGTGCCAGGGAAAACCTATGTGGCTTGTCACTCCTGCCTGTGAAGAGGTGTCTGCTAGGGGCCCCTGGGAGAGGCTTCTGATCAGAATCTGCTCAGAGCTGGTCAGAAGTCACAGAAGAAGCCGGCCGACTAGGCACGGTCGAACTGAATGACAGTCCCAGAAGCACCATAGAGGCTCCAGGGAGGCAGAATGGTACAGTGCTTACAGGTGTGCAAGGAGACAAGCCTGCGAGGGAAAGAGCAAGCAGGAAGGTGAAGGCAGGAGAGCGGGGTGGGGTGGCCCTCAGCCCAGGGAGTCAGGAAGGAGGGGTGGAGTAGGGCCTGGTGCTGCTGAGATGTCCAGTCAGATGGATACCGAGGGGCGCTTTGCACTGAGGAACTAGGAGCTCATAGTGGCATAGGCAATGCATTCAGAGGAGCAGTGGGCCTACGAGGGAGCCTGTGGGGCCGTTCAGCAGTGGATGGGAAGTGGAGGCAGTGAATATAAAATTCTTTGAGAATTAAAAGTGAATTCTTCTAAGAAGTTTCTGGGGCAAAGAGGAAGAGGGAAGGTGAAGTAGTTAGGGGGACGTGGGGAGTCAACTCTTCTGCAAAAGCTTTCCTAGGCCTTCCAAATAAATTCATCTCTCTTGCCTGTCCTTCTCCCCCTGCCCCACTCTGTTAATTTCTCTGACATTCTCCATGTGATTCCCATCAGCTACAGTCATTTCTGGGCCACACTGATGGAGGTTGGGACAGCACTGTGCTGGGGCTGGGAACAGGAAGACCAGCGGGTCTTCTCTTTGGTTCCGTGCTATGTTATGATTCGCGTTGTTAAGCTACTGTGCTGCTGACACCATAAGGTCATGCTGTGTACTTAAGTCTAAAGTGAATAGTAAGGTGGTATTTAGTACACTTAGTCCAAGCGAAATGCTCGGCATTCAGTTAGTCAGGCTGTTTTATTGTTTGGGCGTTAAAAGACTTTATGCTTAGGTCTTACAAGCTTTTCAAAGGCCTAAGGAAATGATTCAGGCATGAAAAAAATTAGACTCCAAAATACTAAAAGTAAACTGCAAAACCAGGGGCTGAATGGTGCACTGTATGCAGGACATAATGGCACGGCAGTCACAGCTCAGCTTTTGTGAAGTTATTTCAAATTATATAATTTGGAATGCAAGTATCTTAATATGCTTAGTGTAAGGAAGAGAAGGACTCAGAGAGCGTGCCTGTTCTTAGAAAGGGCCTGTTCATTTTTTTCTGGCGTCTGGTACATTTCTCTGAGCTGTATTCTCCAAGAGCATTAAGCCGTGAGCTCCCCAGAGGTGGTCTGATGCACGGCTGTATCCCTGTGTCCAGCAAAGTGCCAGGTGTGGGTGTTCCATCAACAAGAGCAGGTGATGTCGGCCTCTTTGGATTCCTCGCTCCCGTGACTTCATTTTCTAACGTGGTTGTCTCAAAGCACTGTGGAACATATACTCCTTAAACTTATGACTCATTTTTGTAAGCTTGTTTTGGTTTTTTTTTGACGCCTCTTGAGATGTGTGCAGCGGTTGGTGACTTTAAGCTTCTTCATTCAAGCTTCCGCTCGTGTGTGCCCTTCCTTCCCCGGGTAGACGCACCCCTTAAAGACGGTGATTCTCTCCTGAGAAGCAGGACCACTATGTACAAGAAAAGGCCTTCTCGGAGGTAACAGGGCTGGATCGCTCCAGGGGCCCGCTGGCCTTTTCTCCCTGACAGCCGAAGTCCACCAGCCTCCGTTTCAGGTGGTCCTGGAATATCTCCCACTGTATATAAAAATATTTTATTTTCGTTGGCACATTTCTCTTTGGGACAGCTCCATGGTTTTCTCAGATTTCTGAAGGGGTCTGTGACCCTGTTAAGAGCCCCTGCTCACTCACTTTCCCAGGGTCAACTTAGCTACAGCTGTGACCTGGGTGATGATGGCTCCCAGTTCAGTGTCTGAGCTCTCTCCAATTCCAGCACATTCCACGCCCTGCTGTCCATTTCACTTAACTTTCACCTCACACTCAAATTCTCAATTTCAGTTGGAGGCAACACGGCTCACCTAGTCCCAGGAGACCCAGGCCCAGTGGTGCTGTGAGTGATGCTCTCTGGGCATCTCCTCGGGCTGTCTGTGGGTGCCTCTTTATGCTGGTCCCCACCTCAGCCCAGACCTGCTCAGTCACCCCTCTCTCACTTGCCTCTGAGTGGGTCTCAGATATGCCCCCTTTCTGTCTGTCTCTCACTGCTGGCTGACTCACGCCCGCATCCTCTCTCATCTGGACATCCCCTCCGTGGCAGCCTGCTTTCCCCGCTTCCCCTCTTGTCTCCAGTTTCTATTCATCCAGGTGCCAACATTTCTATAAGAAAATGAAAATCGATCTTACCCCACCCTGTGGCTTAAAACCTTTAAGTGATTTTTTTGCCACGTGTAAATTGCAGTCCCAACTCCTCAGCAGGACTCTTCACGTTCTGAGCACTTTCAGCTTCTCTACCTGTGCCTCTTGGCACCTCACCTGTGGTTCATGCTCCAGAACATGCCGTCCCCTTCTCCCCACCCCCTCCCAGCCATGAGGTTCAGGCACACCTCATCCAGGAGCCCTCCTGCAGGCTGAGTTAGTGCCCTGTCTTCCCTCATGCCCTGGGCATTTCTCTCCCCATGGACAGACCCCCGTCACGGTATAACTCTGTGGACGTGCCCACTTTCCCTGTTGGCTGATGAGCCGGACCCTGGGTCATTATTCCTATGTTTGTTCCCAGGGCCAAATGTGGATGCAGACATGTGGTAGATATTCAGTGTACAGTTGTTGAATTCGGCAGTAAAGGAATAAAGAAATGAATGGATATTTGAAAACGTTTTATCAAAACTTATATTTGTCATCCGAACTTGGGGTGGTTTACAGCAGCTAACATTTGAGTGTGACCGTTTGCCAGACGATGTTGTAAGCCCTTCACATGGGACCGCTCATTTAATCCTCACACCGCCGTCACCCACAGCTATCATCCCCATTTTGTCAGGCGGGGAACCGAGGCTGACCTTTTACCCTGTGTGTCATGGATAGGCTGTGGGCTGTGTCTCGTGTTCACATGAGGTTAATGCCTAGATTGTGGCTGTCTCGAGGGGCAGGTTCTTGTTGTATTTTACTATTTTATTACTTTTGTCTCTGGCACTAGCACTCTGCCTGGCATGCAGTAGAACACAGATGTTGTTGAGGGCCTTCCTGTCTTGGCCAGCCTTTCCACCACTGGCGGTGTGAAGGCTAGTCCGGTTTGGCTTCACCCTTGGGATTTCTCTGTGGTTTCGGGGCATAGTGAGGTTTGTGCTGATTTCGTCAGGAGTGAGTTTAGTTTGAGTCTTGGATGTATCTTTCCCTCCTTCCTTCCCACTGTCCTCCCTCTCTTAGGTCATGTGACCCTTACCTCCCATCCCATGGCCTGGAGCTGGACCCCTTGCCCTAGGGTCCTGGGGACTGATATGGACTCAGAAAGCCCTCTGCTGAGGGGAAGGAGTCACTCCCACCCTGTGGCTTTTTCCCAGAGCAGTTCTGGGGCAGGCGAAGTAAACCCTGGGTCCCTGGGGCTTGGCTCCCATGTTTTATAGACTGTTAGGGCAGGAGGGGGTCTGAGATCATCCAACTCATCGCCCACCTGTACAGATGAGGAAACTGAGGCCCAGGGAAGAGTCACATCCAAGATCACACTGCCGTGTGGTGGCAGGCCACCAGCCCTGGACTTGGAATGATTAAACGTTGTTTCCCCACAATTAATTTGGAATTATATCTCGAGATACACTCTGTATACAATTCAGTCTGGTGTCTTCCTTTTCTTCTCCTCTGCTTAGTAATCAAACAGGCCAGATCTTGTAACTGATGAACTTACAGGCAGTGTTCAGTTGGTTTCACGGTGCCTTTATTTTGCTTTTGATAAACTAACGTTGAGTCACTGATGGGCCTGGAAATGGTAACTGGGAAACATTTTAACCCTTTATTTTCTTCTTCTCTATCACAGAGAGTTAAAACATACTTCCATAGTTACAGAAAGAGGTAGTAAGCCAGGCTGTAAGACTTCAAAGCCTTCTATCTTATTTTAATAATTTGAATATAGTTTAAAGATAAATATGATAATCTATTAATCTAGGCTAATTTGGGAGGCCAATTTACGTGAATAAAGTGTCAGAATTACAGAATATTTAAGGAATGCAGTCTTACTGCTCTGAGGTGGGTTTCAAGGCTTGAACCAGGCTTGGGGGTCATTGTCCTCATGCTGGGGGTAGACTGAGGAGACTATGAATGGGGGTGTCTCTCATGCTTAGAAAGTCTTTTTTCCACTGCATTTACCTAAGAAGCACGTGTGACATTTGTTATACATTTTAATACCACTTCTTAAATAGAACATTTTTCAGCTAATATTCAAATGATTACATGTCGTTAGAGTCTGAATTAGTGATATCTTAGTTAAAATATTTTATGTTTGTAGTTATAGCTTCAGATAAGAATATAGGAAAATTTCATCTCCTGTGAGAATTAATGGACAGATGTTCTCAAAGCATGAAATTACATGGTCTACCTTGGACATTGCCCCTGAGGTCAGGTAGAGGGGA
This sequence comes from Diceros bicornis minor, assembly GCF_020826845.1. Classification (NCBI taxonomy): domain Eukaryota; kingdom Metazoa; phylum Chordata; class Mammalia; order Perissodactyla; family Rhinocerotidae; genus Diceros; species Diceros bicornis. The sequence continues at coordinate 11,394,654 of NC_080779.1, read as the reverse complement.
CAGCTATTTTTTTTGTTCATCTTTTCATTCATTCCACGAGAATTCATTAAGGGCTTCAGAGTTCCCAGCACAGTGCTGGATACCGTGGGTGCAGGATAAGCAAGTCCTGGCGCCCGCCCTCACGAGGTTTCCTATCCTGGGGTAACTGCAGGAAAATGTGCTAAGGGCTGTGACCGGCATACACACAGGTTGCTGGGGCGTCCAGAGGAGGAAAGCCGAGCCAGGCAACGGGGCTGGGGGCTCCCTGCGCAGGGTGGGAGGAGGGAGACCTGGGCTGACCTGATGGATGTGGGAGGTGAAGGGAGGAGGGAATAGTGAAGGCAGAGGCTCTGAGGCTGGAGAGCAGGGCAAGGTGAGGGCTGACTGTATGGACTGTGCTGGAGGAGTGGGAGGCGGGGGATTGAGTCTGGAGAGGTAAGGCAGAGCCTCAGCACAAAGAACCTGTATGCTTTTGCTAAGGAGTTTGGACCTTTTTGGTGCACTGGGGAGCCAATGAAGGTGAAACGATTATTTGCTAACTATGAGTTCATAGGCTCTCTGGATTGAAGGGGAGCAGTAAATCCATGGGCAGAGAGACTAAAAAGGAGCAGGTTGCCTTAATGAATCCAGGCAGGAGCTGGTGACTGCTTGAGCTAAAGAGGTGTCAGAGGTGGGCGTGAGTGACCTGGGCCACTTGATGATCTAAGGAGACAGACTGTTTAGGGCTGGGGAGTAGCGGCTGGGGGTGGCAGCATCAGGGTGGTTGAGCCCAGGTCTCGTTGGGTGGGCGTGGGGTCGGTGTGGGGCAGTGCTGTGCCTGCAGTGAGGTGGGGAGCAAGTTTGGTGGGAGCGAATGCGTTGGGCTTGGGGCCTGTTGAGTTTGAGGTACCCACAGGCCCGTGAACAGATTTGTGCAGATGTTCACTGGAGATCCGGGGCTGGAACTTACTGCACATAATTATAACGTCCCCCTTCAGGAGCAGCTAACAGGGACGTTCAAAAAGGAGAAGAGGCTACACTGAATATTAACTTCATTTGGGCTTGAGAAGTTTAGAAAGGTAGGCAAAGTAGCGATTTTTTCCCCTTTTCCACATTTAATTGATAATTATTTTAGTGATATGGTTTTATAGATAAGGCAATGGGCGTGTTTTCCTTCCAGCATTAGTCAAGTGCCTAATCTGATGACATACCCCGCCGTGAGTATGGACAAAGTGTTATTAATGAAAACCACACGTTACCAGGACCTCAGTTAATACACAGCCTGATCGCTGACCTCATACCTGTTGTGGCTGATGCCACGTTGGTGTGGCCTTCCTAAACCACTCAGAGGGGCTGTGGAGGTTTTCTTTTCATTTTTTTCTTGGTGATAAGATTAATACATGCTTATTGTAGAAATTTTAGATGGAAAGCCCCAGAGAAGGGCAAAACCACCCAACCACAAAAACCAACCCAATTTTAATTTATTATTATTTCTTTTCGTCTTTGTTAGTACATTTCTATGTAGCTATATCATTTTGTAGACGTGATTTAGTGTCTTACCTTATAAAGTGAAAGTGTGACCTTGAGCTGGACCTAAAAGTATGGAGAGACTTCCACAAGTGGATCCTGGCAGTGGGGTGCATTCCGGGTGGGAGACAAATCCACATAAGTAGAGGCAAGATGGTTTAGGGTCTAGTGAATAGTCTAATTTGGATGTGGCATAGATTAGATTTTGGGAAAATTTAAATCGGATCCAAGACTGGAGATGAATAGTGGGACAGATGATGGAAGTTTTATTAATCTCAAGTTGTTTGAGTTTGCCCCCAATTCTGTTAAAAATGTTCACCCCCTTCCCCCCTCTTCTATCCAGAAGAAGCATGACCACATTAGTGATGTAGGGAGATTAACCCATCCGTGTGACTTGGGGGTGAGAGTGGGGCAGGTGGGTAGTTAGTGTATGTAGTTTTAGAGATTTTCTGGAATAGTAACATTTTTATTTTTGTTTTTCTTCCATTCCTCTGTTTCTCCAGGAGAATATGCAAGTGTTACTGAGGTTTGTTTGTTTCATAGCTCTGCTGATTTCTTCTCTGGAGGCTGGTGAGTTAACCATATCCTTGTGTTCTTGTCTGCTAAGAAAAATCTACTATTTAAAATATATGAAGTACCTTCCCTAACAGAGTCGTTTTTCTTACCTGTTTCTGTTGAATCCCAGGACACAGAGCCTCAGAGTCACAGAACGTACTGTTGGATGTACCTTTCAGCATCTTCACTTCTCATTCTCTCATTTACAGATGGGGAAATGGAGGCCCAGTGAGATTAAGAGCCCAAGGTCATGTCGCTAGTTTCAGAGCAAGAGCTAAAATCCCGGTCTGCGATATCTAGTCCAGGCCTCTTCCCACTTTGTTGCTGATAGAAGAGTATGATACGGAAGTCCTGGCTTTCATTCAAAAGAGGTGTTTAGTGTAGTCTTTATGAACACAAGTGGAAAACCATCAAGAGATAGTTCTTTGTTTTCTCTGCTTATTCATTCTCTCTCTTCCCCTCTCCCACCCTTGCTACAAATGCACGTAGCCCCTGCTGTGTGCGAAGTACTAGATGCTGGGGATACAGTAGTGAATAATCCAGACAGAAATATCTGCCTGTGTGGGGTTTACATTCCGGTAGGGGAGAGACACAATACCTTAGATAAGTAAATATATATTAGGTCATATGGTTATAAGCGTAGAGAGAAAAAAAGCAGTAATGGAATGTATAAAGTTTTGGGATTGGAGTAGGCAGAAGGCTACATTTTTTGGAAGTGTGGCCAGAAGAGGTCTCACTGAGTTGACTTTTGAGTCGAACCTGAAGGAGGAGGAGGGAGCTATACAGATATCATGTTGGGGGTGGGGAGATGTTCCAGGCAGCATGTGCCAAGGCCCTGAGGCCAAGAGTACTGATGTGTTCCAGGAACTAAATTACCAGTGTGATTGGAGCAGAGTGAAAGGTGAGGGATGCAATCATTTGGGTAATAGGGGGCTGGTGGAGGGTTGATTGGGTAGAACTCTGTAGACGTTTCTAATGATCTTGGCTTGTACTCTGAGTGAGATGGGAAGACTGCAGTGTTCTGTGTTCAAAACCAGAGAGGTGATCTAACTTACATTTTAACAGGCTCATTCTGGTTCTCATATTTTGAACAGATCATAAGGAGGCAGAGGCAGAAACAGAGAGGCCAGGTAGGAGGCTGTTGCAGTAATCCAGGCAAGCTATGGTGGTAGCTTGTTCAAGGGCGGCAAGGAGAAGTGAGAAGTAGGCAACATTTGGATATATTTTGAGGATAGAGGCAGCAGGGTTTGCAGATAGATTGGATGGGTGTGAGAGAAAGAGAAGAATCAAGGATGACTCTAAAGGTTTTGGCCCGAGCAAATGCAAGGTGGAGTTTCCATTGATGGAATGGGGGAAGAACAAGTGTTCAGACTGGACATGGTGAGTTTAGCTGTCCATTAGATGTCTAAGTAGTGACGTTGTCTAAGCAGTCTGGAGCCTGAGGGAGAGGTCTGGGTTGGAAATATAAAATTGGAGACCTCAGCAAGCAGCTGGTGTTAGACCTAGGAGACTAGGTGGGGTCACCTGGGGAGTGAATGTGGTTAGAAAAGATAAGAACTTCAAGGACTGAGCCCTGTAGCCCTCCAAGGAATGGTGGTCAGGCTTCCACTCATCAGAGAGCCAGTGAAAGACTGGCCTGAAATATGGGAGGAGAATTAGACAAGTGGCAAGTGAAGAAAGTGTTTCAGAGAGAGCGAATAATACGTGTCAAATGCAGATATGTTAACTAAGATGATGTCTGAGAGTTGTTTATTTGATTTAGCAAACCTAAAAGTCATAGGTGACCTTGATCAGAACAATTTTGGTGGAGTGGTGGAGCAAAGCCCAGATAAACAGAAGAGTATATCTAGCTGAGACCTTACTTAAGGTTTACTCTTTTTGTCACTATTATTGTTTTTGCTCTTACTACTCCTAGTAGCTAAATACTTAGGAGTTCTCACTGTGCGGGTACTATGCTAAGTTCCCAGCCACTTTCATTTCAATGCTATGTTTTTAAATAGATTTATCTATTTATAGGTTATAATTGGCATACAATGAACCACACATGTTTCAAGTATACAATTTAATGTGTTGACATACATACGTACCCCTGAAACCATCATCACAATCAGGATAATGAGAATATATCCATCATTCTCTCAAGTTTCCTTTTGATATTTTGTAATTCCTCTTTCCCAGCCCTCCCTGCTCCCTCATATCCAGGAAACCACTGATCTGCTTTCTGTCACTATAGATTAGTTTGGATTCTCTAGAATTTTAAGTAAGTGGTATTTTTAGGTAGGCACTCTTTTTTTTTTTTAGTTTGGCTTCTTTCACTCAGCATAATTATTTTGAGACCATTCATGTTGTTGTATATGTTAATAGTTATTATTTTATTACTTAGTAGTAGTCTGTTGTATGGATATATCACAACTTATCTGTCCATTCACATGTTGATGGACATTTCAGCTATTTCCTGTTTTTGACTATTAAGAATAAAGGTGCTATGAACATTAACGTACTTTGAATGGACACATACTTTCATTCCTCTTAGGTAAATACCTTGGAGTGGAGTGGCTGGGTCATATGGCAGGCTTATGTTAAACTTGTTAAGAAAGTGCCAAAGTGTCTTTCAATGTAGTTGTACCATTTTATACCCTCACCAGCAGTGTATGAGAGTTCTAGTTCCTCCATATACTCACCAACACTTGATATTGTCAACCTTTGAAATTTTAATCCTAAAAGTAATAATATATGATTGTTGTTTTAATGTCATTTTGCTAATGCTAATGATAATGAGCTTCTTTTCCTGTGCTTTTTGCCATCCATATACCTTCTATGGTGAAATTTCCAAATCTCTTGCCCATTTTTTATTGGGTAATTTGGTTTTTTATTATTGAGTTTTGAGAATTCTTCATATGTTTTGAATACAATACCTTTATCATATGTGTGATTTGTAAATATTTTCTCCCAGTCTATGGTTTGTCTTATCATTTGCTTAAAGATGTCTTTCAAAAAGTGGAAGTCCTTGGGGCCAGCCTAGTGGCATAGGGGTGAAGTTCATGCACTCCACTTTGGTGGCCTGGGGTTTGCGGGTTTGGATCCTGGGTGCAGACCTACACACTGCTCATGAAGCCATGCTGTGGCGGCATCCCACATACAAAATAGAGAAAGATTGGCCCAGGTGTTAGCTCAGGGACAATCTTCCTCAAGCAAAAAGAGGAAGATTGGCAACAGATGTTAGCTCAGGGCCAGTCTTCCTCACACACACAAAAAAGTAGAAGTTCTTAATTTTGATGAAGTCCAAAATTTTATTTTTAAAATTTTTTATGAGTTGTGCTTTTGACACTATATCTAAAAAATCTTTGTCTGACCCTAGATCACAAAAGTATTTTCTTATATTTCTTTCTAGATGTTTTATACTTTTAGATTTTACATTTAGGTCTATGCTCCCTTTTGATTGATTTATAGTCATTATTTTATGTAGTTATTTTTTAAAATCATATAGGAAAAAAGGCAGTTACAAGCCCAAAGACATTCATACTGACTTGTAAATTTACCTATATAGTTACTTTTACTGATGTTCTTTATTTCTTCATGTGGATTTGAGTTACTGTCTGGTGTAATTTCATTTCAGCCTGAAGGATTCCCTTTACCGTTTCTTGTAGGACAAGTCTATTCACAAGGAACTCTCTCGGTTTTTATCTGGGAATGTCTTCATTTCTCATTCATTTTTGAAGGATAATTTTGCCAGATATAGAATTCTTGGTGGATAGTCTTTTTCTTTCAGCACTTTGAATATGTCATCCTATTGCTTTCTGGCCTACGTAGTTTCTGAGAAACCAGCTGTTAATCTTGTTGGAGGTCCCTTGTATGTGATGAGAAGTTTTTGGCTTTTAAGACTCTCGGTCTTGGGCCGGCCCCTTGGCTTAGTGGTTGGGTGCACGCGCTCCGCTACTGGCGGCCCAGGTTTGGATCCCTGGCGCGCACCGATGCAACGCTTCTCCGGCCATGCTGAGGCCACGTCCCAGATACAGCAACTGGAAGGATGTGCAACTATGACATACAACTATCTACTGGGGCTTTGGGGGAAAAAAAAAAGGAGGAAGATTGGCAATAGATGTTAGCTCAGAGCCGGTCTTCCTCAGCAAAAAGAGGAGGATTGGCACGGATGTTAGTTCAGGGCTGATCTTCCTCACACACACAAAAAAAGACTCTCGGTCTTTTAACAGTTTGGCTATGATGTATCTCGGTGTATATCTCTTTTAGTTTATACTACTTCGAATTCTTTGAGATTCTTGGATGTGTAGATTAATGGTTTTCATCAAATTTGGGAAATTTTGGCCATTATTTCTTCAAATATTTTTCCTGACCCTTTTTCTCCTCTCATTCTGGACTTCTGTTATACATATACTGGTATTCTTGGTGAAGCCCTACAGGTCTCGGGGGCTCTGTTCAGTTTTCTTGATTATTTTTCAGACTGGATAATCTTCCAGTAATCAGTTCACTTCTCTTCAAGTTTACCAGTTCTTTCTTCTGCCAGTTCAAGTCTGGTGTTGAAGCCCCCAAATGAATTTTTCATTTCAGTTATTGGACTTTTCTACTCCAGAATTTCTACTTGGTTCTTTTTGATAATTTCTTTTTATTGATATTTTTTACTTGATGAGACATTTCTGTCATAGTTTCCTTTAATTCTTTAAGGATGGTTTCCTTTAGTTCTTGGAATATATTTATAATAGCTGATTTAAAAAGTCTTTGTTTAGCAATTCTACTATCTGAACTCCTCTGGGAACTTCTGTTGGCTGCTTTTTTCCCTGTGTGTGGGGAGTACTTTCCTGTTTCTTTGCGTGTTTTGTTGAAAACGGACATTTTAGGTAGGAGAACGTGGCAACTCTAGAAATCAGACGTCCTCTTCACCACCCCCCATACACAATGTTTGTTGTTATTGTTAATTTTGTTATTGTTGTTGCTGCTGCTGCTGTTCATTTGTTTAATAACTTTCTTGGGGTAATACCATGAAGTCTGTGTTTTCTGTAGTGTATGGCAACTAAAGTCTCTGCTTGGTGAACTAATGATTGATCAGAGATTTCCTTAGATTATTTGACCCAATAAGTTTTTTACCCTTTGCTGAAGGGCTCTACATGTGTTGAGGTATGTCTTTAACACTTAGGCTGTTCACAAGTCTGCCTTAACCTTCACTTCATGCTTGTGCATGACTTCAAGGTCATCCAGATTTGAGAGACTAGTCCTTCTTTGGTCTTTCCTAGGCGTGTACACAGCCCTGCATACATGTGCACTCTTCTAGATTCCCCAGGAATCTATTAGAGCTTTTCAAAGCCCACTGTGGACGTTTAGTTCCCCAGATCTTTTGGCCAGACTCTTGTTTGTCCCAACTGGTATTGCAGCTTCAGGCAGCTGCAAGGTTACACAATCGCCACTGATTGATTTTTTTTTTTTTAACCCAACACCCTGAGGATAGGGCTTTTCTTGTGGAGCTCTGAGTCAGGTCAACAACAATACTAATCTGTGAGTGTGACTTTTCCAGGGAGCTACCCGTTAAATTGTGGCAGTGCTCTGAGAATGGGACTTTCTGAGGAGCTCCAAACCTGGTCTGCTCTTGCAGGTGTACTGGTTTTCACAGCTGCTCTGTTGGCAAGGCTGCTGGTTTTCAAGGCTGTGGTGGAGCTGGAAAGAGGATACAATGAGAGTAATTTAAGTTATAAAGCCACAAACCCTGCCGTTCTACTGAGATTAAGCTGGTATTGTTGTTGTTTAATAAATGTTCTGATTGTTGCAAGCCTTTCATTTTGAAAAATTTTTCCAGTCTTTTTGTTGTTTTTATGGAGGAATAGATTTATGAAGACCCTTACTCTGCCAAACTGGAAATCCTGCCTCAGAAGTTCTTTTTTTTGCGTAAGGATATCCAGTTTGTTGAAAAGACTATTTTTTCTCCACTGAATTTCCTTTGTGCCTTGTAAAAAATCAGTTGAATATGTTTGTGTAATTTATTTCTGGGATCTCTATTCTGTTCCAGTGGCCTATTTACCTTTATGCCAATACCACACTGTCTTTATTCCTGTGGCTTTATAATAAATGTTGAAATAAGGCAGTGTAACTCCTTCAACTTTGTTCTTTTTAAAATAAAACTTATTTTGACTAATTCTGTATGAATTTTAGAATCAGCTGTCAGTTTGTACAAAAAATCCTGCTCAAATTTTGATTTGGATTGAGTTGAATATAAATCAACTTGGAGAGAACTGACACCTTAACAATATCAAGTCTTCTGATCCATGAATAGAATATATATGTTTTCATTTATTTAGATCTTTTAAAATTTATATAAGCAACATTTTGTAATTTTCATTGGATACGGCTACATCTTTTGTCAGATTTATTCTTAATTATTCATATCTTTTGATACTATTGTAAATGGTATTTTAAAAAATCAGTTTTTAATTGTTCTTTGCTAGTCTATGTGAACACATTCAATTTTTCATATTCATATGTATCCTACAACTTACTAATCCTTCTAGGTCTTTTGTAGATTTCATAGCATCTTCTACATGAATGATCATGTTGTCTGCAAATAAAGATATTTTGCTTTCCCCTTCAATCTGGATGCCATTTATTTCTTCTTGCCTTAATTCACTAACTAGATCTTCCAATACAATGTTGAATAGAAGTGGATAGAGTGGACAGCCTACCCTTGCTCCTAATCTTACTAAATATGATAGCTGTAGGTTTTTCATAGCTGGCCTTTATTAAGTTCAAGAAGTTCTCTTCTATTCCTAGTTTACTGAGAGTTTTTATCAGGAATGGATGTTGGAGTTTGTCGAATGCTTTTTCTGTATCTATTGAGATGATTATGTAGTTTTTCTTTTAAAATCTGTTAATATATGGAATTTCATCAGTTTTTTTGAGTGTGAATCCAATTTTGTGTTCCTGGAATGTTATGTACATCCTATTGCATTATCTTTTTTTGATATGTTGTAGGATTCAATTTGCTAAAATATTTTAAAGAAATTTTGCGTCTGTGTTCATGGTGAAGCTTGGTTTGTGGTTTTCTTTTCTTGTAGTGTCTTTGTTTGGTTTTGGTATTAGAATAATGCTGACTTCATATGGTAAATTGGGAAGTGTTAGTGACTCTTCACTTTTTTGGAAGAGTTTGTGTAAAATTGGTGTTGTTTCTTCCATGAATATAACAGTGAAGCCATCTAGGCCTGAAATTTTCTATGTTGGAAGGTTTTTAATTACAAATTCAGTTTCTTTAATACCTGTAGGGCTATTCAAGTTATCTGCTTCTTTTTGAAGGTTTTTAGTCTGTGCCTTTCAAGGAATTTGCCCATTTCACTTAAGTTGTTTTTCTGTTTTTCAATTCATTGATTTTCTCTTGGATCTATATTATTTACTATCTTCTGCTTACTTTGAATGTAATTTTTTTTTTCTAATTTCTTAAGTGAAAACCAAAGTCATCAATTTGAGATTTTTTTCTTATATAGGCATTAAATATCCATTTTCCTCTAGGTACTGCTTCCATTGCATGCCACAAATTTTGATATGTTGTGTTTTCCTTCTCATTTAGGTCAAAATACTTGCTAATCTCTCTTTTTATTTCTTCTTTGACTTATGGGTTATTTAGAAGTGTGTTTTTTAGTTTTCAAATATATGGGGAATTCTGAGATATCTTTCTGTTATTGATTTGTAATTTAATCTCATTGTCACCAGAGAACATACTTTGTCTAATTTGAATCTTTTTAAATCTATTGAGTATTTGGTTATGAGCAAAAATATGATATTTCTTGGTAATTTTTTTGTGTGCACTTAAAAAGAATGTGTATCTGCTGTTGTTGGGTTGGATTTTCTATAAATATCGATTATACCAAATTGGTTGATAGTGTTGTTCAAATCTTCTGTATCATTACTGATTATCTGTTTAATTGTTCTACTTGTTCTATCAATTATTGTGAGTAGAGTGCTGAAATCTCGGACTATATTGTGGGTTTCTCTATTTCTCCTTGCAGTTCTATCAGTTTTTGCTTCATATATTTTGAAGCACTGTTAGTAGGTGAATAAACATTTAGTATTACTATGTACCTCTTGATGAACGACTCCTTTATCATAATGAAATGACCCTTTTTATCTCTGGTAATATAATATTCTTTACTATAAAATATAATTTGACTGATAATAGTATAATAACCATTCAAACTTTCTTTTGGTTAGTGTTAGCATGGTATGGTTTTTTCTTTTTTTACTTTAATGTATTTGTGTCTTTGTACTTAAAAGTGTGTGTATGTGTGAGCGTGTGTATGTTAGGCGGCACGTGGTTGGATCCTTCTTTCTTTATCCAGTCTGACCGTCTCTGCCTTTCAATTGGGGTGTTTAGATCATTAAAAAATTTTAATATGATTATGAATATGTTTGGATTTAATATTAGGACCTTGTTATTTTATTTTCTATCTGTCCCATCAATTCTTTTTTTTTTCTTACTGCCTTTTGGATTAACTGAGAATTTTCATGATTTATTTTCTCTCCTGCATTGGCTTATATTAATAACTCTTTTTTAAATAACTGCTCTAGGGCTTAGATAATAGTATCTATCATTAACTTATCACTGTTCACCTTCAAGTGATACTACACCATTTCACATACAGTATAAAAAACTTAAAACAGTATACATCCACTTCTCCTTTCTTAAACTTTGGCCTGTCGTTCCCATACATTTCACTTCTTTATATCTTATAAAACTCACAATATATTATTATTCTTGCTTTAAACATTCAGTTATCTTTAAAGAGATTTAAATAATAAAAAAAATATGATCCATGTAGTAAACATTTCTGGTGTTATTTATTCCTTTGTGTAGATTTATTTTTCATCTGATAGTATTTTCCTTCTTTCTGAAGGACTTCCTTACGTTTTTCTGGTAGAGTAGGTCTCCTGGTGATGAATTTATACAGCTCTTATAAATATGAAATGTCTTCATTTTACCTTCATTTTTGAAATATACTTTCACTGGATATAGAATTCTAGGATGATGATTGTTTTTTTCAGTATTTATCTTTATTCCACTCTCTTCTGGCTTGTATTGTTTCCGGCAAGAAAGCTGCGTGGTTTTTGTCTTTGTTTGGTGTAGTTTTCTTCATGCTTCTTTTGCTTGGGGTTCATTGTGATTTTGAGGTTGGTGGCTATATCATTTTCATAAAATCTTGAAAAATTTCAACCTGTATTTCTTCAAATACTTTTTCTGTTTCAGCCACCTCTCCTCTTCTTCAGGGATTCATATTACACGTACTGAAGTTGTCCTGCAGCTAATTAATGCCCGGTTTATTTTGTTCTGTTGTTTTTCCCTCTGTGTTTAATATTGAATAGTTTCTAATGCTATGACTTGAAGTTTACTAATCTTCTGCCATGTCAAATCTGCTATTAATCACATCTAGCATATTGGATGAAACACTGTAGTTTTTGTCTCTAAAAGTTTGGTTTAGGTTTTTTTTTTTTTTTTTGGTGAGGAAGATCAGCCCTGAGCTAACATCCGTGCTAATCCTCCTCTTTTTGCTGAGGAAGACCGGCTCTGAGCTAACATCTATTGCCAACCTTCCTCCTTTTTTTCCCCCAAAGCCCCAGTAGATAGTTGTATGTCATAGCTTCACATCCTTCTAGTTGCTGTATGTGGGACGCAGCCTCAGCGTGGACGGAGAAGCAGTGCGTCGGTGCGCGCCCGGGATCCGAACCCGGGCCGCCAGTAGCAGAGCACGTGCACTTAATCGCTAAGTAGGTTTTTTTTTAAAAAAAGTCTCTTTCATGTCTCTCTACTCAATGTGTCTGATCTACCATCTTGAACAAATGGAACATAATAGTAATAACTATTTTAATTTTTCCATCTATTAATTCTATCATCTGTGTCATTTGTGGGTCGGCTTTGATTGATGGATTTTTTTCCTCCTTATTATTGGTTGTATTATCCTGCATCTTTGCATGCCTAGTAATTTTTGAATGAATACTGGGTATTATAGATGATACCATTTTGGGTATTTCGTATTACTAAAAATATCCTTGAGCTTTGTTCTGCCACAAGGTTGTTACTTGGAGATAGTCGATCCTTTTAGGTCTTGCTTTTAAGCTTTATTAGTCAAGATCAGAACAAGGTTTATTCTAGGCCTAATTTGCTCCTTCTACTGAGTCAAAACCCTTCTGGGTACTCTACCTGATGCCCCAAGATTAATGAGATTTTCCATTTGGGCTGTTGAGAACAGCAGCTATTCCCAGCATTGTGCATGCTCTAGGCACTATTCACTCTAATCCTTTTGGCAATTCTCACTCTTGCGTTGGGTAATTTTCTTACCTGCTTACACTAATCAATACTCAGCTGAAAACTTGAGGGAGACCCTCCATAGATCTCCAAAGCTCTTTCTCTCTGTATGCAGCTCTGAATCTCTTTGGTACTCTGCCCTGCAGACTCTTGGTTTACCTTGTTTCCCACCTCCATCTCCAAAATGATCGGAGAGATCACTGGCTTTGCCTACATTTCCTCCCTGCGATGTCCTGGCCTGGAATCTTTCTCTAGGCAGTAATTTGGGAAAATTATAGGGCTCGCCTCCTTTGTTTCTCATCTTTCTAGTATTTCTGTCTTTTGTTCCCTATGTTCAATGTCTTGAACATTGTTGTTTCAGATACTTTGTCTATTTTTGAGTTGTTCAGGTGGGAGGCTAAAGCCAGTTCCTGTGACTCCATCTTTTTACTGAAGCAGATATCTCTCCTGCTATATTCTCACCAATCTTTAGATGAATAAAGAGGGGGTGAGAGAGGTTAAACAACTTGCTCAAGGGCACACAGGTAGTAAGTCACACAACTGGATTGGAATATAAATCTTTCAGACTCTCAAGATAATGCTCTTAATCATAAGAGCATTAAAACCCTCATATATAATATGAATTGATTTATTTAATAATTGATGTGTTTATATGTAGATATTATATTAAGAAACACCGACAAATTTCTTATAGAAATTGCTTTCCCTTTCTCCCTTTTAAAGATACATGTGAGGAACGTGACGAAAAAGTAGTTTTAGTTTCATCTGCATATGAAATTGATGTTCGTTCGTGTCCTCTTAACCCAAGTGAAAGCAAAGGCACAATAATTTGGTATAAACATGACAGCAAGACACCTGTATCTATGGAAAGAGACTCCAGGATTCATCAGCACAAAGATAAACTTTGGTTTGTTCCTGCTAAGATGGAAGATTCTGGACATTACTTTTGTGAAGTAAGGTAAGAAAGAAATGAATATGTTACAAACATGTGTTCTATGTACCTGCAATAGTTGAGGACAGAAAAATGTTTTAATAGTGCTTAATTCACCTATTTTTATTTATTTTAGAAATTCAACTCACTGCCTCAAAGTTAAAATAACTGCAGAGTTTGTAGCACATGAGCCTGACTTGTGCTACAGTGCCCAGGCTATATTTACACAGAAACTACCCCTTGCAGAAGATGGACAACTTGTGTGTCCTTACTTGGAAGTTTTTAGAGATGAAAACAATGAGTTACCCGAAATACAGTGGTATAAGGTAATTTTATATTAAATATGGTATTTTACTTTTCCAGCAAATAAAATAGACAATAGAATGAATCTGCAGAGTACTTTTTCATTTGGCATATTGTTTGCTTTAGAGTAGTGAAACTCGCTAGGAAATTTTTTAGAAGACTGCATGCATTTAATTTGCAGCTAAACTAAAATCTTACTTTCTGTTATTTTTATTTAATAAGATACAGTTGTGAAAAGTATAGTAGGAATAAAAGATGTTTAAAGATAAGGCTGATTATAAATTTAAAATTTTTAGGAGATAACTATTTATTACAAAATATATTATTTTGTTTCATTAAAAATATTAAGCGGTTCTTAAATAACTTAGCGGTTTCTGGAACTGTCTTAAAAGTGTATTGGCTAGCACTCCATAGGGCACATCATGTTTTGGCACCTTTGATCTACCTTGTCTGTTGGAGCTGACATGGGGAATCATTTTGTTAAGAAATACACAATAAATACACAATAAGGGCCGGCTCCGTGGCTTAGCGGTTAAGTGCGCGCGCTCTGATGCTGGCGGCCCGGGTTCGGATCCCGGGCGCGCCTCAAGGCACCACTTCTCCGTCCAACCTGGGGCCGAGTCCCACGTACAGCAACTAGAAGGATGTGAACCTATGACATGCAACTATCTACTGGGGCTTTGGGGGGAAAAAAATGAATAAATAAAATCTTTAAAAAAAAAAGAAATACACAATAAATAATATCAGTGAAGAAAGGAAGTACAGCCTTACTGGGAAGCTATAGTGTTAGCATTCTTCCCTCAAATGAGTTTTTCTTGCAAAATAAATTTGTCTTCACTTGTCTTCAAAGTGCAAGGCTCATAGGCATAAAAATTTAATATCCCAGGAATAAAATTATGACTTTTGCCCAAAAAATACAATATTAAAACTTGTATGCAAGTATTTTCTATTCACATGTATGTGAATTTTTATATAACACTTGCCAATGTGAAAAAATGGAATTTCTTTTGCCAGTAGACTGGGGAAAGTTGTTAATTGGTTTTCAATACTTCCTTCCTCTCCCTCTATCTAGGATTGCAAACCTCTACTGCTTGACAGTATAAACTTTATTGGACAAACAGATAAACTCATCGTGGTGAACGTGACTGAAGCGCATAAAGGGAACTATACTTGTCATATATCCTACACACACTTGGGAAAGCAGTATCATATTACCCGGGTGATAGGACTTATTACTCTAGGTGAGTCATAGCTCCAATCCTAGGAGTTTCAATCTGGGAAAGCCCAGAGAGCATGATTCTCATATGACCTTCCTTGTCCATGGAGGAACTAAATCCAAGAGAAGCTTCATGACTTTCCAAAGGTCACCTGGCTTTAGTTTTTGTTGCTAAATACGATGTAAATATTTTTCATTCCTGCTTCAGATGCAGTGCTAGTTAAATAGACAATATGTGCTATGTTTTCCAACTGAACTAGGAAGATTATTGTTTGGCATGGCTAAAGATGGTTCTACCAGAGAGCTCTGGGGCTGTCTCCAGCTGGTGTATGAGGACAGGTCTGAGAACCTTTACTTGGGGAGTCTCAGTGTCTAGCAATGAGGATCATTTGCGTGATGGGGGGACGCTAACGGGTGTTGGAATAAGTTACACTCCCAGAATCTACCTCCTGTTAGTTCCCTGTTGGTTACTTAACTTTTCTAAGCCTGTTTCCTCCTCTTTAAGAAGATGATACAACCTTCCCAAGTTGTTGAGAAAATTAGAGATCACTATGCTCAGCTTGCAGTCATGTGCCTGGTGCAAAGCAGTGCCTGGTGCATAACAGATGAGCAATAAATAGGTATACGATGATTATTCTTGTTAATTTTCCTGAGGCTTTCAATTCTCTATTAACCATATTTCATATTAAAAACTGTTTTACAACAAAACACCATCCTACATATTACCTAGGGATGGGCAGAATGTTCAACCTTTCTGTAAATATCAGATTTTGTAAGTAATATAAGAAGAGTTACTCTAACCAGGGCTTATCTCTATTAATAATTATGCTGGGGGGCTGGCCCAGTAGCATAGTGGTTAAGTTTGTGCAGTCCACTTTGCCGGCCCGGGGTTCACAGGTTCGGATCGCAGGCATAGACCTACACCTCTCATCAAGCCATGCTGTGGCGGTGACCCACATACAAAATAGAGGAACATTGGCATGGATGTTAGCTCAGGGCCACTCTTCCTCAAGCAAAAAGAGGAAGTTTGGTGGCAGGTGTTAACTCAGGACTAATCTTTCTCACCAAAAATATAATAATAATTATGCTGGGACAGCAGGCATAAATAGGAAATATCCCAGGAACACCCAGAATATGATCATCCTACATATAGCTAAGTTTTCTCAATTCTATAATAATTTATTTTTTCAAAGATTAATTTTATTAAATAAAAATTAATTCCTGCCTAGGTCCCACGAGCATCAGCAAATCATAATTTTCAATAGTCCTTGTGTCACAACCATCTTGAGTTTTTAGCAGCCTCTCTCCAGTCATTGTGTAGCTCTTGAGATATAGCAACCAGACCAGCAGACAGAATTTTAGGAAAAACTGGACACTAGGGAATTTTTAAACAGGTCAAATATGTGTTAAATATTCTCCATCTCCTTTTATGATCCCTATGTAGAAATAATATACTTAATCAGGAGTGAGGTCAAGGCCTTTCTTCTAAAGGCAGATTCAGAAGCATTTATTGAGCATCTACTCTGTGCCAGGTACCATTCCAGGAATTCATTAGGGAACAAAAGAGACAATATCCTGCCCTGGTGGAGCTTACTTTTTTCTTTGACTGTGGTAGAATACTTGGCATTCAAGCTCATAGTTTCTCAGGCTTGGCCACAGATCAACCCCTGAAGCCAATCTTTTTGTAAATAAAAGTCAGATTGATTTCTGGAGCTCCTTAGTATTTTTCTGCCTATTTTTAATAAATTACGCCAAATTGCTTGGCATTCTACTCTTCTGTCATTACGAATGTTACTAGAAACAAGCATGTGTGTCACGGGACGGCCCTTTTGGTTAGTAATGCTCCGTCCAGAGAAGTACCTTTCCACGATGAGTTGTTTTTCCTGATTTGCTTTAAGAGAGGCACTTATCTGGAGACTCAGCGGTCTGTGTGTTTTGTCGTCTGTTTGTTTTTGTAGCTGCAAACTCTCTGGGCTCAGAAGGGCCCAGGCTTTGTAGTGGGTGTTTACAGTTTTGCTGTGGACTTTGTGTCAGCTTCCTTCCTTCACCTCTCACCTCTCTCTCCTGCCATATATGCTTTGGGCACTCGGAGGGGTATCTAGCCAGACGTCATGTAGTATATTTTGGTATATTTTGGCAAGTGTTGTCATCACTTGAGATTCTGATCTATGAGAGACTGAGAAGCCTGGTGGATGTTTTTGTTTCAGAGGATAACAGGCCCACGAGTCCTGTGATCGTGAGTCCAGTTAATGAGACGATAGAAGTGGACTTGGGTAAGTGGACTCCAATCAGGATATGCTGAAATTGTTATGTTGAACTCAAGATTAAGCTAAACTGTACTTTTACTACACATAACCTAGGTTGTTTACTGGATATATCTATAATTAGAGAGGAAGTGGCACAGATTGTGTCTTAAATGTTTCTTTGCATTTCTTGTCTCTTATGGCAAAAATCTAGCCATGTCTGATTTACCCACCCTTACTTTTTTATGGACACTTATGACTCGTGAAAACATCAGCCAAAGACCAAGTTCAACAGGCCTAGGAATGAGAAATGTAATTTATTTGGTACAAGGTGGATTTCTTATGACCAGAGCTTTTAGGCAGAAGAGTAAACCTACAGGCCAAAAAGATAGTCATTCTAGAAAAATACTTTTCCAAGTTAGTGAAAATTTTTTATTTCAAAAATAAGGACATAATCCTATAAGCATCCAGACCTATACTATACAATACAATAGCCACTTGCCACATGTGGCCATGTACATGTAAATTTAAATTAAGTAAATTAATTTAGTTCAATTAAAAATTAGTTTCTCAGTCAAGGACTTTATAGCCACATGTGACCAGTGACTACTGGATTAGACAGCACAAATATAGAACATTCCCGGCATCACTAAAAATTCTCTCGGGAATCACTGGTCCAAACATAAAAACAGATTTTTGTATCAGATGATCAAAAATCAGGCTGGTATACAGAATTCTCTTCTGCAACAGCAATTGCATGAAGACAGTGAATAATTGTACAGAGATTATAAGGTAAAAGTTTGTGACCTATGAATTCTGTACTTGGCCAAGTTGTCATTCATGGTGGAAGATGATATAAAGACATTCTTAGGTATAAACAAATAAAATTAAATATAGGCCAATAGAATCTAAAGCAGTATTTCTCAACCTTGATTTTTTTTTCATTATTGCTCCCCTTTAGAGCCTAAAAAGGCATTTTTCCTCCTAATACTCTTCCTTTTCTTGGAATTTTAATGCCATAGATATATTGTCTTTTGTTGATGTACCACGACACTTTGGAGGGCCGCAAACCATTGCAATAGCTAAGATTTTCTTGCCCCTACCCCCTCACCAAGAACCAATTTTTGCCCCATTGGCCGTCACTCCTGATGAGAATGTATGCTTTAGAGGTGTGTACTTTAGAGCTCTAAAGCCTGGGTTGCATTGATCTCCAAATCTAAAAATAGCTTCATATCAGGAAACAGTTATTTTAATATATCACATTGATCAGATGCAACATCACCCTGTCATATGATTATCATAAAAGGTGTCAAACAGGCATTTGATAAGATTCAATACCACTTACCACGAGAATGACTTAGAAAAATAGGAATTGAGAGATACTTCCTTAATTTAATAAATAACATCAGTTCAAACCAATAGTCACCAACAGTTTTAATGGTGAAACATTATAGCGTTAGACTTTGTACAGGCATAGTCTTTCTCATTGAAGTCCAGAGCAAGACAAAGATACCTGTATAACCAGTATTACTTAACATGTTCTAGAAGTGCCCACTAATGCGATCAAAGATAAAAAGAACCAAGGCATGCTTACTGTAAGGAAGAAAATCACTTTTTTATTATTTTCAGATCATATAATTATGTACCTACAAATCTCAAGAGAATTACTGGGAAAAAATAGAATTAATTGGCCAGATATAAGATTAATATTCTAAAATATTAGACTTGTTTAGAAATAATCAGCTAAAAAACATAATGGCAAAAGAGATGCTATTTCCAACAGTAAATGTCATGGAGATATCTATAAAATATCTTAACAATCTTTTTAAAATATATGGGATTTATAAGGGAGAAAAAAACAAAAAACCCAAACCCTGACATACAAATCTCATAAAAATAGATTGAAAGCATATATTCTCAAGGTGGTGGGGGTGGGGGGTGTCGATGTTGTCTCCAGTGGGGAGAAAATTGATTCTTACAGGGCGAAAAAAATCTTAAATCAACAGATATACTGTATATCTGTGGTATTAAAAATTCATGGGGAAGGAGGCAATTAGGATAAAATGTCTAAAAAGGCTCCAAAGGGAACATAATGAAAACTGTCTTGAGAAAGATCAGTTTAAGGAAAACTGTAATAGAAATGTATGTGTTTTTCCTATAAGAAAAACTGGAAATTGAAAAGATATCAACTCTCAAAATTACAGATTTAATGGAATTCCAGTAAAAATATAAATGTGCTTAGAAATTGACAAGTGATTCTAAAATTCACCTGGGAGAATAAAATGATGAGATTATTAAGACAGTATTGGGAAGAAGGGCACTAAATCATATTAATATTTACCCTAAAACTGTAGTAATTAAGAGTGTGGTATCCTTGGCATCGGTATACACATTCAGATCAACCAAGAAAGTCCCATTTTATGATAAAGGCAGCATTACAAATTAGTGAGGAAGAGATTTATTATTCAGCAAGTGGTTCTGAAATGATCAATCAGCTGTTTGGATAAAAACATTAAGTTAGAGCTCCCTCTCATGCCATAGCCAGTTATATTCTAGACAGCTTAGAGAGCTAAAACAATCAAAACAATAAGACAGTGAACTGTATACCCAAAAGAAAACGTATGTGGATATTTTCCTGATTTGGTGGTAGAGAGGGCTTTAGAAAAAAATCGTGAAAACAGATAAAATAAAGGTAACTGTTATAAATTTAATCAAATAAAAAAAATTTACACCAAAGAATTTCCACAAACAAAATTAAAGTGAAAGCAACAAACTGAAATATTTGGATATTTGGAATAGTTTTCGTGTGTGGTAAAGAGTTAATATCCTGATGAATAAAGAGCTCTCATACATCAGTAAGGGTGTTATGAGAGTGGAATTAAATAATGGACAGTAGGCATAACAAGCAGTGCACAAAAGAAAGGCAAGTGAGTACTGAGCTTATGAAAAACATGTTAATTCACCATGAATTCAAGAAATACAGTTGAAAATTTAAATGGAATTTTTTTCTTCTCTCAATTGGCAATGACTAACCCAAAATATTTGCTATCTGGGGGTTTTGGGGCTAAATGGCACGTGCATATGCTGCTAGACAGAGTAGGTGGGTACCGTCTCACTTGGGAGAGGGGGCTTGGCTTCTAAAATATGTATCTCTTTTAACTCAACTCTACTTCCAGATTTTTATTCACAATAATACTTTAGGATATGTACAATATTGATGTACAGGAATGTTCATTGGAAAATTAATCATAATAACGAAAAATTAGAAACAAGTTGTGTTTAGCAATAGGAAAATAGTTAATCATAGTATATCTGTGTTATGGAATACTAAGCAGCCATGAAGCGGCCTATTTTGGAAGGCTAATCATGGGATCCAAAATTCCCAATGCACAATAATTACAAATAGTAGACAGTAACACCCCATCTTAAAAATTGCATATGTACACAGAGAGGATAAGGAACGAGATACATAAAGTTACTAGTAGTGGCTGTCTCTGGGTTTAAGGACAGTTTTTCTTTGTGCTTTTCAATAATTTAAAATTTTTGTTCAGTAGCCATTTGTAAATCCATTGAGATAGAAAGATCAGATAAAAATCAATTAATGCTATGATTAAAAGTACATCGCTTTGCAGGATCCCGGGTACAACTGATCTGCAATGTCACTGGCCAGTTGAGTGACTTTGTCTACTGGAAGTGGAATGGCTCATTAATTGATGACGAAGATCCAGTGTTGGTGGAAGAGTATAAAGGGTAAGTATGCTAAGAGCCGGTCGTGCAATAATAGCGAAGTTTTGGTATTAAATTCCATGTCATACTTTATCTAACTCTGATAGTTTAATCTAATAGCAAGGGTTAGTTGGCAGTTGACTAGTCCTTAACCTTTTGCTGCCCATATTGAGTTTTGCTAAGCTAAGCAGGATGCAAGTGTATTTATCTTGTACATTTAAGGTAGAAGTACATGTCATTGTGGTGCAAATTCTGGACCACTTGGAGGGCTTTCCCTTAAATTCAGTTATATATGTTGCAACATTCCAATAAAGCGATTTTCCTGAATTACCATTATGTTATTCTGTTTTTTAAGCAGTTTAGAAAAGACTTGTTAAATGGGGCCAAGAATCAGGCACTCCACTGCTCAAGTCTCTAATGGCTCCCTATTAACTCTCTAGCGATAAACTCCCGACTCCTTAGCGTCACCTCCAAACCCTTTGTCATCTGCCCCAATTTACTCTTGTTTCATCAGTTCTACTCTGTGCCTCATGGAGACAAGAATACATATGTCTACATTTTTCTTCTTGGAAGCTGGTAATTTTAATTTGATTTCTCTGCTACTGAGTCTTTTACTGACAATGGTCTTAGGGCTGTAAAAATCTCAGATCACTGTTGCTGACAGCCTGATTGTTATATGTGCTTAGGGCTAATGATTATTTCTGCTGTAATTTATGCGACAAAGAGATAAGCCATGTGTACGTGTTTTATTTGTAGTTGATGCAGTTTACTTAAACAACTTTATTTATGCTCTCTCTTTTGAACAGAGGAGTGCAAAATCCTGCACCCAGAAGAGGGAATACAATCATCACAGTGCTTAATATTACAGAAGTGGAAAGTAGATTTTATCTATATCCATTTACCTGTTTAGCCAGGAATTCATATGGTATAAATGCAGCATATGTCCAATTAAGGCATCCAGGTAAACAACACAACTATTTATTTGAAATGCAATTTTGTTCGACCGTGGTAAGATTCCATGACCTTGAGGTTTGCAAACCTCTTTCCTCTGCCCAGAACGCTCTTGGATTCCTCTTCACCTGGGTAAATTCTATTCCTCTCTCCCTTCTCACCTGAAGTATTTCTTCTTCTAGGAAGCTTTTCTGTCCTGCTGTCTGCCCTCAACCCAGCTCTCTGCCCAAACAGAGGACTTTAGGGCCTCCATTAAGTACTTCCCTAGCACCATATGTCCCCGTCACGGGATCTGCCGTACTCAGTTTTCTTTACTTGACTGTAAATTCTGTGATGGTGCAGACCACTTGTCTTACTAATCATTTTATTTCCAGAGCTAGTAGCAACTTAAGTTTGGTACATCGTAGGTATCTAATGAGTATTTT
Source organism: Diceros bicornis minor (assembly GCF_020826845.1). Taxonomy (NCBI): domain Eukaryota; kingdom Metazoa; phylum Chordata; class Mammalia; order Perissodactyla; family Rhinocerotidae; genus Diceros; species Diceros bicornis. Next base: position 11,372,528 of record NC_080779.1, on the reverse strand, counting down.
TAGGTAAATGACTAATGATAGATGCACAGGGAAAGCCTAAATATCCACTTTCGAGAGAGGATGTCAGAAGTTTTGATTTTCGTAAATTGTGTAATCAAGCACAGGATTGAAAGTATTTGTGAAATGTTTTAAGATTATTTGTAGTTGAATTAAAAATAGGGTATTTATGAATGTGTGCATGGAAGAAAATCTAAAAGAACCTACAGACAAACTATCAGAATTAGTAAATGAATTTAGCAAGATCACTAGTGCGTATATATGTCGTATTTCTATGTGTGCCTATAAATACCAACAACAAACAAATAGAAATTAAATTTAAAAGAGAACATTTACAGTAGCATCAAAAATTATCAAATACTTAGGAATAAACCTAGTAAAGGCTGTTCAAGATCTCTGTAAACAAAGTAAAAAACATTATTGAGATAAATTAGAGAAGTCCTAAATATAGTCACGCGCCACATAATGACGTTTCAATGACGGACCACATATACAAGGTCCCATAAGATTAGTACCATATAGCCTAGGCGTGTAGTGGGCTATACTATCTAGGTTTGTGTAAGTGCTCTCTGTGATGTTCACACAATGATGAAACCGCCTAAAGACGCGTTTCTCAGAACGTATCCCTGTTATTAAGCCATGAATGACTGTAGATGGAAGGATATAAAATGTTCATAGTTAAACAACTCAATGTTGTATAGCTGTCACTTCTCCCCAAATGAATCTGTAGGTTCAAAATAATTCCAGTCAAAATCTCAGCAGTATTTGTGCAAGTGCAAGTGTGTGTTTGTGCGGGTGTGTTGTTGTGGGCAGGTTTATTCTAAAAGTCATATAGAGATGTAAAAGGCCAAGAGAAGTCAAGGTAGTCTTGCATAAAAACGATAAATCTGGAAGAGTTACACTATAGATATCAGGATCTTGCGTGAAGCTACAATAATTAAGACTGTACATGTGAACTATCAGTTGGGCCAGTTGGATATTAGTCTGGAAAATATCTTGATTTCTACTTGGTTTCTACTGACGTGATACCCACATCAGTCGCAGATGGATCAAACACCTAAATTGGAAAAGTAAAATAGAGCTTTTAGATTCTCTTTTCTGGATGCCTACATGGCTACTGACATTTAGAAGACACTTTCTTCTTTCTTCTTCTCTACCCTCTTTACCTCCCCTTCACCTTACTCCTCTGCCCCTCCTCCTCGGTAATCATTGGGTGAATAATTAGCTATCGAAGCCAGGAGAATGTGGAAGTGTGAAACATTCTGTATGGTGTCCCTAAACCCCTTCTTTCCTTCCCTCCAGCATTCAGCTTTCCCACCCGACTCTTCTACCTCCAGGAACTTTTATAGGTTTTTGGGGGACTTTGACTTTTACTCATCTTGCTATGGAGTGTTCTGGCCTATAGTCTTTGGTAGTTTTTCTGTTATTGTATATTATACTACTTAGGTGGAAATTTAATACAGTGTACCTTAGTTTTATACCCATTCTAGATGGCTTTGTACATTAGTATCCATTATTAAATGGTAATAATGAATGGGTTAATGCTGTCTGGGATTAAACCAATCCCAAATATGGTTTCTCTGGGATGATAATGTTTAATTTTCTGTGCTCAAATTTTTAGTTCTTTTAGTTCTAATATTTTTTTTCCTCTTTCATTCTTTAGTCCCTGATTTCCAGAAGCACATGATTGGTATATTTGTCCTGTTAACAATAGTCATTACATTCTCTGTTTTCATCTATAAAATCTTCAAGGTTGACCTAGTGCTTTGGTACAGAGATTCTTGCTATGATTTTCGCCCCCCAAAAGGTACAATTTTGTATTCTATGCAGTATTTTCTTGTTGGAAAGAAGGGATAGTTAAGAGATGTAGAAGATAACTCAGAGGGTTTTTACTTAAATTTTAAAATGAAGTGTGGCATATACAAGAACAGTAGTTACTCTTATACATAATTATAATTTCATGACTAAATAGCATTGTTTTCCAAGTTACTGTTTTAGTATTCGTAATGGTGGGATAAATAGGCATTTAAAGCATCTGCTTATAAATCCACTTGTTTGGAAGCCATTGCTGAGGACCTGCTCTGTTCTGGGTAGGACATGGATCACCTCGTAATCTGCCTTCAAATGAAAGAATGACTTGATTTTCATGCATCAGGGAGGTGTTCTCTTTCTGTTTTGTTTAAACCTTGCAAAAAACTAATACAATAATATATAGAAGGAAGAATGGATAGAATTCAGGGCTGAGACATTAGGGGAAGAAGATAAGACCAGGGAGACAAGGAGAGTTCCATCCTGAGGGGTAAGAATCTCTGCATGTGGGGTAGCCATCAAAGAATATAGGAAGAACTTTGTAGTAAAACACAATAAATAGGAACTTGTAGGAGATGAACACTTTAAAAAGGTATTATACTTTTGGTATTGCTGCTTCATTCGTACCATCATACAAAAAAATGAATACTTCATTCTGAAATGCATGTTTGTGATATTGAAATGCTTTGTGATATTCATGTTCTGAAATGCATGTTTGTGATTTGCTTTACCAAATCTCTTATTTTTCCTTTTGGTTCTAAATATATTACATTTTCCCTTTAGCTTCAGATGGAAAGACCTATGATGCATACATACTATATCCAAAGACTCTTGGGGAAGGGTCCACCTCTTACTCAGATATTTTTGTGTTTAAAGTCTTGCCTGAGGTCTTGGAAAAACAGTGTGGCTATAAGCTGTTCATTTATGGAAGAGATGACTATGTTGGGGAAGGTATGTATGTAATGGAAAAAAGTAAAAGTCTTGTTGAAAAATGATTTAACTGCTAAATTAATTGGGTTAATTTAGTTGAGTCTCATCTTTCTAGAAGAATGTAGCATAGGAGCACATATTTGACGATTTTAAGAACCTCTTTAGTGGTACATGATAATGAGTTTCACCTTTGTTAAATGCGGAGTATTTACTTTTCTCATATTTTGTTGGAGCATCAGTTACCTGAGTTTTATTTAGTTTTGGAAAACTTAACAACTACTTAGAGCCAGTAGTTACTTTACCACTGATACAATAAATTGGAGTGGTATAGATCAAATGGTTTAACAAGAAGGTTTTAAAATTTCTACTGAAAGTATTCTGAGTCCTAAATGAAATATCCAATTTATGTGGGTCAATTTTTGAGCTAGTCTATAAAATGAGAAACTCCTTTAATCTTAAGAAGGTAGGAAGAAAAAGAGTATTCGGAGACATAGAGGGTGGGGTGGGAAGAACCTTGTGGAGTTTGGGTTCTAGCGAGAATGATTATAAATTGAAATTTTACTTACTATGCTGTTCTTCATGTTTTTCAGACATTGTTGAGGTCGCTAATGAAAACATAAAGAAAAGCAGAAGACTGATTATCATTTTGGTCCGAGAAACATCAGGATTGAGCTGGCTGGGGAGTTCATCTGAAGAGCAAATAGCCATGTACAATGCTCTCATTCGGGATGGAATTAAAGTTGTCCTGCTTGAGCTAGAGAAAATCCAAGACTATGAGAAAATGCCAGAATCCATTAAATTCATTAAACAGAAACACGGGGCCATACGCTGGTCGGGGGACTTTAGAGAGGGATCGCAGTCTGCAAAGACAAGGTTCTGGAAAAACGTTAGGTACCACATGCCGGTCCAGCGGCAGCTGCGTTCATCCAAGCGCCAGTTACTGTCCCCAGCCACTCGGCCAGACTCTAAGGAGAAACTGCAAGGGGAGGTCCACGTGCCTCTAGGCTAGCAGGGAGACGCTCAGCCAAGAGTTCCTTGGGTGGCTCCTGTCTTATGGCGTTGCAGGCTGGGCTGTGCCTCCACTGACTTGTACAGTCATAAAATGCACCTGTATAGTCCCTTATTCCCAAGGTCACCTGGAATCAGATTGTTAAGGGAGCAGGATGTGGTGACAATAGCAGGCCAGGGCAATTCAGAGCAGAGGGCTTGGGAAGTCCTTTAAAAAGGCAAATGCCCTGTCTGAAGGTTTGAACTTGCTGGGAAAAGACACTGGGACAACAAATGAGAGGAAAGAACATGCAGGAAATACTCACCATCTCTAGACGGTTTTTTGAAGTCTTCTACAGGTGGAGGGTGGGGCTGTGGCCCAGTCTGGGGACTGCAGGCTGACTGGCCCTCGAGTTGCTCTCCTGGGCAGAGGTGCTGGTGAAGTGAGACTGACACTTCAGGAAAGCAGAAATATCCTTGGAGAACTTTCCATTTGCCTTGCATTTTCCATACATATCAACAGCTAGCAGTCAGTTTCCAAAGACTGAATTTCATTTTACAGATCTTTAAAACTGTCATTTCAATGAACAAAGGGATTCTCTAGGATTCCAAGGTTTTGAAATAACCTTAGTTTTCCACTGGAGAGAGAGAATTTCAAAAGCACGAGTAGCAGAGAACTGATCCCCTCCTAATGCTTTGCCCCCTGGAGTGACCATTCTGTTCTACCTTATTCTTCTGCATTTTACTGGACTCATTACTTCCAAGTCGCTTTCTCCCTGCGCTCTGTCACACACATGTCCCACAGATTAACCATCCTTCATAAAATGCTGTTCTCATCTCATCACGCTCTTGCTAAAACACCTCCACGGGGCTGCTCCTGGTTCAGGAGCTGAAGCCCAAGTTCTCCCACTAGCATTTCACCACTGCCCCCAAACCCCCAGTCTGTCCACACAGCCGTCCCCTCTCTGTCCTGCTATGTGAATTCCCAGGTCAGCCTCATGCGCCTTCGCACCTGCCCCAGCGCTCCTCCATCTCGGCCTCGCCTTCCTGTCTCCTCTAACCAGAATGCCTTCTCGCATTTTCTCCAGCTGACCGGAATTTTAGTGACATTCAAAATGTACTCCGTTTCTCCAGGAGATTTTCCCCAAGAGACTGCTCTAAGATGCTCACAGCCTTCTCAGTCTGATGCTGCTTCCTGTCGGCTGTCACTCTATGAGAAGCTTGTTCTCTCTCCATCTAGAAGCCTGCTCTCTGAGAGGGAGGCCATGCGTGTCTTTGTCCGCAGGGCCTTCACGAGTAATTTGCACATATGACATAGATTTGTGTAGTGCTTTATTGTTTAAAAATGTCCACAGGTTATCTTATTTAATTTTTGCAATCATCTTAATTTTATAGAGAGAGTAAGTGACCTGTTTTAAAAATATTGCATTCTTAGTATTATCAGACCTGGGCTTGCACCTCCGTTGCTGGCTTCTAGTACAGTGTCCTCAATATGTGATTTTAGGTCAATAAATGTCCCCTTTACCCCTACCCTGGCATTTTTGTGAGAAGAAATGATGGTTTTCTAGAATGGTGGCTAAGTCGAGGAATGCTTTTATTTAAGAAACTTAATTCCAAACTTTTGAATGTTGGAATTTACAAAAATGATGTTGAGATTTTATGAAAAAATTTTCTGGTTTCATATGTTCTTTCCCTAAAGGTAAATATTTCTTAGAATGTAAAAATTCTAAATCTAAAAATATTTTAAAAATGAAAGCAAATTGGTTTTTTTGGTATAGAAAAATATTTTTTAAAACTTGGTGATAGTCCTCAGAAAAATTAGAGAAACCTGGAAAACCACAAAGCCAAGTTTACGTGCCACTTAACTGAAGGACACATGTACAGTTTTAAAAGTCGTAAGGACATGGACAGGCCTTCTGTTTTTTGCATTTTTAATATTTAAAATTATGAGTGAACACAGAGTTTTATTTGGTATATTTTATTCTCCGAAAGTAGTCAGAACTAGACAAAAATAGAGTCGAATACTTTGGCTCTTCTCTTTCCACCTGTTTTCTCTTGGATCCAGTCTGACAGCCCTGAGTCACAGGGCTGTTCTGGAGCTGCTGTTTTCAAAGAAAGGGCCTTATTTGCGTTTGGCAGCACGCGCAGACTGCAACCAGAGTCTGCAGGCTGGGGGTGCGGGGCTGTCGTGTCCCAACAGGGCTGCCAGATGCTTTGAACATACAATGTTGCTGATCATTTGTAGTCTGTCATCTATAAAGTGTAGTGCCCAGAAAGCCAATTCTGAAACTTAGAATTAGCGGCACAATTGGCCAGAAAGTAAGGAGAGGGGACAACAACCAAGAATTACCAGTGGCAGTGCGCCTGGAATTTAGGGAGGAGGAGTCCAGCAGGAAAGTGCATGTGGGGGGTCACTCCCATCCCCACGGGAGGATTCCTTTCCGGAGGAAGGAGCTGAGTTCCTAGTTCCCTGGGAACTTCCTTTGTTTTATTGTTTCCTCCCAAAACCTCTCTTAAGCTTTTCCTTTCAGGCATTCCCCATTAATTAAATTTGACTGCATTATCTGATAGTATTTTTTTTTTTTTTTGTCAGCCTAAGTGTTTAAGAAAAGTTTAAGCGAAGGCACCAAAGTGTTTCATTTCCACTTGCTTAAACTGGCTTAGCAGAATGTGTCTGTTCATTCTCCTGCCTCTCTTTATTTTATTTGCAATAAGAGAAAAGGTATTGAGCCATTTTTTAATGACGTTTTTGATAAATTATATTTGTACTGGTTAACAATGAAGGGTTTTTTGAAAACTTGTTTGTATAATTCTGCCACAGATACTGAATATTTTTATACAGTAAAACACCAGATTCATGTACAGCAGGTATCATGGATCAATGGACTGTACTTGTTTTCCAATAAAATTGTCAAAACCTGTTCCTGAGTATTCTCATGAAAATCTGTGTCTTTGCCCGCCCTCTCCTGGGTTTACCTCGCACTCCCTTCCGGGTCTGATGTGGGGCAAGGACACCTTCTGCCTGGGAGGTCAGAGGCCGTTAGTCAAACGATGAGCCTGACTCCCATGTGTAGCCTCAACTGTCCTCCGTTTGCTTGCTTCCACATGGACTGCAATGTGAGTCTTACTGTTATTAACCCTTGACCTGTCCAGAAAATAAGGGCAACATTTGTATAGACTTTTACATTTTACAAAAGGTTTCCTTTTATTTTCTCCTTTGACCCAGGAGGTAAACAAAATTGGCCAACTTGGTGTCTAAAATGCAAACTCGAATGCCCACAAACTCTAATGATCAGGGAGCCCTTCACACCCAGTCAGTGCCTCTTGAGTCTAACCTCACAGCAATGCTCAACAAGCAGGCAACTCTGGCGGTACCTACACAGAAGGGCGGAGGGGGCAGGTCACCTTCTAGTCTGAGAGTCCACTATAAATCCTGCCTCCACCGTCTACGTGGTGTGAAAACCTGGACAAACTATTTGAACCCCAGTTTCCTCACCTATAAATGGATATGATACCTAATGCGTAGAGTCATGTGAAGGTTAAAAAGATGAAATAGATGATGACATGCAGCGTGCCTAGCATACAGCAGGTCCTCAGAAAACGGTAGCTTTGTTAGTAGCAATTCTATGAAGAAACTTGGTTATCTCAAGTCATGCTCGAGTCTGCAAATAGAATGGACAGAGAGGAGATGAAAACTAGAAGTGGCGAATGACACCAAGGGAGGAAGCACGGCAAACCTAAAAGTAAGGATGAGGCATGAGACAGCCAGGTGAAGTGGTGTGGTGTGGTGTGGGGTCCAGGAGCCCTGCGTCCCCGCAGCCCCAGGCGTGTCTGTGTCCCTGAGGGCCAACGACCAACTTTCATGGTGACCCTGTGCCAGTTCCAAACTTTAAAGGACGTTTAGTGGTCTAAGTAAAGAAAGGGATTTAACACATTCCTCAGGGGTTTTTCAATAAAAATTAAAAAATGCAAGAACTTATAAAAATTTAAGAATCAGCTACTCTGAAAACTTACCTATACAGAATTTCTCACTGGAAGAATTCAGGGAGCTTTTCACCATATTTTGGTTATTTTACCAGTTAATGCATTCCTTAGCAAACAGAAAAATCAATACTAATAGCCATTTAAAAGTCATTCCTTTTTTTTTTTTTTTGGTCTTTGGAATTATTTCTCAATTGGGGTGCCATCTAGTGGAAAGAGACCTGAGTTTAAATTCCTGCACTGGCACAATTTTGAAACTATAGCAAAGCACTTGGTTTTGAACCTCCATTTTCTCATCTGTGTAATAGGACTTCCTATGTTTCAAGGTGTTTATATGTGGAAAGCCTCTGTCCAGTTGTTTGAGATAGAATCTCAAAATATATTTTCTTAATTTTACCTCTTGATTAGTACAGATAAAATAAATTCATTTACCCAAAATATATCTTTCTCAAATTCTGGGGTTTGGGGTGTGGAGGGACAGGGGGGCATATAGTCTTGGTGTTACCTTCTTAAAATGATATCTTTTACTTAATCCAATTTTAGCAAGTGAAGATCTGGCTTAGTAATTTTAATATAGTAGGTTTCCCAAATATTAATTGAAAGACTTTTAAGTATTAGTATCATACAGTTATAAAATCAGCGATTTCTTCAAGCTAATTTGTCAGAAAATCTTTTCAATTTTGAGGCAAGAATCTGTGAGTACAGTGAGTTTGGCTTAACGTGGAGGCCACAGAGAGGGTAGCAGGTGGGGAAGAGAATGATCTGGGCTTGGAAGGGGGAAAGTTCTTCCTTTTTTACTAGAATAAATGCACAAATGAATCACGATAGTAGCAAGAATTCATAAGATAGGACAAATAGTTTACACACAAAACATACGTGGGGAGACAGGTGGGAGGGACATTTTTTTGGGGGTCCTAAGTAATATTTTGCAACCAAAATATGAAGACCTGTGTGTGTGTGTGTGTGTGTGTGTGTGTGTGTGTTAGATTTAGGGCTAGGAAGAGTTACAGGAAATAGATACCATTTAAAAGGAGTATTAACCTTTCAGAACAAAAACATGCTCATCTTAACACACGTTGCTCAGGTTGCCTCTGAGGAAGACTTGACTGATTAAAGTACATAAATCCTCTCCGTTCACCTGAAATCTGATGCCCAAACATTAACACGCCGGTCATTAAAATCTGGGGCTGTTAGACCAGCTGAGCCTGTACCACTTGAATCTAGACTCAGGATCCTGTTGACTTCTCTAGTCCGTGCTCCACCAGTTGGGAGGTTAGTTCACTCAGAGTCAGTCAGTGAAGCTTGTTTTTCTCAGAACATTTGACCTGGAAGTGATCCCCAGTGTCACTTAGCCCATGCTTCTGGGGCTGGGGCGAACGGCCCTGATACCATTCCCGTGTTCCTTGGCCTTCCTTTCATTAAACACATCCCAAGAGTGAGACTCCTCAGACTTCTTCAGTGAGAGGGTATCACGTGTTTCACAGCCCTGGTGGGAACCCACTTCTGCTTCCGCTCCTGTGGTTATCCTGCCTGGCTACCGCTCCTTTTTCTCTGTTCAGCCACCTTACATCATTTATCCTGTTCAGCCTGAGGCAGACACCAGCTTCTCGTTCGCCTTCACGGCTGTGGACAGTGGCCATCTGTTTGAACACTTTGTTGTAAATGATACTCCATAATCCTGCCTTCCACACTATACTTAATTGCTTCTGAATTCTTACGTTTCCTAAAACTGGACCCCAAGTCCTACCTGGAATTCCAAATCATAGGGGAAACATTTTTGTTCTCAGATTTACTTTGGGATTGTTTTACAAGTGCTAACCATGTGCCTAACATTATACTAGACACTGAGAAAATCACAAAGTAAGAAAACACTTATCTCTAGCCGTAGAAAACAGTGTGAAGAGAAAGTAGTCCAGGAAACGAACTAATATGATAAAGAGTCTTAAATCTCTGACTGAAGTATATGGACTTGATGATTTGGAGTTGGTACATGGGAGCTATTGGAGGTTTTGGGATGGGAGAACATTAGGCATAATGAAAGAGTTGACTGAGGAGCACTTTATGCAGGGGAATTAGGAGGGATTAAAAAGTTAGGGAGGTGCTTAGCAAGTTGGTATAGTAATCCCTCTGTGCACAGATTGTATTAGAAAGATTTTTCTTAAATAAATTTTAAAAACCCTTTTTGTCTTATGGAAGAAATATTGGTTGAGAGAACGCAGAAATTTCTGAAAAGTATTAGGAAGGAAAGAGTCATCCATAACCTCACAACTTAAAGGTAATTATTAACATTGTATTGGGGCTGGCCCAGTGGCCCAAGCGGTTAAGTGCGTGCGCTCCACTGTGGCGGCCTGGGGTTCGCCGGTTTGGATCCCGGGCGCGCACCGACGCACTGCTTGGCAAGCCATGCTGTGGTGGCGTCCCATATAAAGTGGAGGAAGATGGGCACGGATGTTAGCCCAGGGCCAGTCTTCCTCAGCAAAAAAAAAGAGGAGGATTGGCAGATGTTAGCACAGGGCTGATCTCCTCACACACACACAAAAAATAATAATAACATTGTATTGTCTTTCCATGGATATAAATGAGATCATATAACATACACAGTTTAATACCCTTAGTAAAATTATTTGCTCACAGTACTTTTATTTGAAATATGATCTACGAGTGATCATTCAGTCTATCAAATGGATGGTCCATAATTTAGCTTTTCTGCTTTGGTTGGACATCCAGATTATTTCCAGTTTTTAGCTACCATGGGCAAAATGAAATAGTCAGTCCTGCCCGAATATCTTTGTCCACTTCGTTGATTATTTGCTGAGCATACATTCCTAAAATCGTGGGCCAGGGGGCCATGAACCTTTCGGGTTCTTCACTAATTGTGTTCTGTGGAGACATTTGCTCTGCTTTCCCATAGGAAGGGTGTAGCTCTGAAAATACTCATTTTTAAATCTGTGTCAATTTTATAGACAAAAAGGATATCCTTTGTGATAAATATTTCTTTGTAAGTTAAATGATGTGGTTGAAAGTTTCACTTAACATTGACAGTTCTTCGGGGGCAGCCTTTGCCCCCAAATTCATTACAACTTTCAGCTAGCTAGCAAGAGGGCTGAGAATGGAGCCCAGATGTTCTGACTTACAGATAAACGATCTTTTTAACCACCCCCGGCTACCTGATGACATTGACTAGGGGCAAATGTAAGACCCTTCATTTGCTGTAGGGAAAGTGTGTAAGCACAGGTGGAGAAGTATGGTTTAGCAGCAACAAAAGTGAAAAAAAATGTTTAGGATGTGAGAGTGCAGTAATCCCAGAATGAATGAATGAAAAATGTGGGGGCAAAACCAAACCAAAACAAACACATACAAGCCTGACCAGACCGTAGGTCAGATTCACACAGTCTAACATGTAGAATTGTGGGGATGAAGGTCCCATGTCCTCCATGGCTGAGAGGCCACAAGACAAGCCAGCCGCTGAATGGCCTGGAGGGCTGTTGGAGCCTCTGACTATAGGTACTCGGTCTGGAAAGAAGGGCCATTGCAGGAACTTAAGCACCGTTAGATGGGTGGCAGTGTGGAAGACTGGGTTCTTCTTTCTATGGCCCACAGGGTATAACAAGAAACCCCGACTGGATGAGATTTCCTCTTCCCTTTAGGAAGGATTGATTTGCTAGTAGGCCTACAATTTGGAATAAGCTGCCTTGGAAAGAACAAGTTCCCTCAAGCCTAAGCTGAATAAACTCTTGGCAGGGATATAAAGAGATCCCAACACTGGACATGTGATCAAACTAGGTGACCTTTAGCAGGAATGTCTCTAGAGGGGTGCTGTGTCTGAGCCAAGTCAACCAGTGCTGGGGTGGGTGCGGGGGTGCTGTTACAGCCATGTGTGTGTGTGTGTGTGTGTGTGTGTGTGTGTGTAACATAATAGTCATTAAATTGTGAGGGCTTAAATGTGTTGATGATTGCACCATGCAGTGCCCCATGTACAGGAGGGTGCATTGCTCTATTCAACAGATAGCCAAACCTTAGTTTCTATTCTGACCCTGAGATTTTGTGATTCTCTGAATTTGATTTAAGATAGATTGAAATTGAGAAAGATCAGAGAGATATTCAAATGGATGCCAACTGTGTCTCCACATGTTCATCTTCACTGTCATTGGCCTGGACCTGGCCACATCACCTCTTCCTTTGTCTTCTCCATTAGCCTCCTTAACTGGGGCCATGTTTCTCCTCTTGCCACTGCACCCTTCTTAACCAATTCTTCACACAGAATCCAGAGGGAATTTTCTTTGACTTTTTATTGAAGTATAATCTACTTTTAGGAAAGACCACATAAGTGAACAGCTTCATGAAGTTTCACAGACAGAACACACCTATACTGCCAGCAGCCAGATCAAGAAAGGAAGATGACCAGCATTGGAGCAACCCCATCATGTCCCCCCCCAGTCATTTATTGCCACTGTGTCAAGGGAAACCACCATCCTGACTTTCCACAGCATAGATTAATTTTGCCTGTTTTTGAAATTCATGTAAGTGGAAGCAAGTAGTACGATCTCTTTTTTTAAATCTATTTTCTTTTGCTCAACCTTGTATCTGTGAGATTCCTCTGTGAGATTCATCTATATTGTTGCCTGCATTTGTACATAATTCTTTCTCATGGCTCTATAGCATTCCATTGTGCGAATCTACCACACCTGTTTTATATATTCTATTGTTGATGGGCATTTGTGTAATTTCCAGTTTTTGACTATTATGAATACTACTGCCATGAATATTCCAGCAAATGTCTCTTTTGGTGGACATATGTGTGTATTTCCATTTGGTACGTGCCTCCAAGTGGATTTGCTGAGTGAGCTTTAGTAGATCCCACCACACAGTTTTCCTAAATGGTGGTGCCAGTGTGTTCTCTCATCCGAAGTGTACAGCAGCTCCACTTGTTCCACACCCTCGTCAACACTTGGTATTGGCAGTCTTTGTAGTTTTAGACATTTTGGTAGGTTTTTATCTTTTTTCTACTTTAAATCTTTTAATAGCTTTTAATTTTACCTAGAATAAAATCCAACCTTCTTTTTATTGCCTACAGGCCCCTGGCTGGTCTGACTCCCACCTGCCCTATGACTTCATTTACTCCTCGCCCCCGGCTCATTCACTCGATTCTGGTCGGACTGACTTCATTTCTGTTATCTTGAAATTTCCACACTCCTTCCTCCTTTGGAGATTTCATTCTAGCTGTTCCTTCTATGAGGACAGCTCTTCACCAGATGTCTACCTGGTGGGCTCCTTGTCATTACCCAGACCTCAGCTATGCTGTCAGCTCTTTTTGTTGTTGTTGTTGAGGAAGATTGGCCCTGAGCTAACATCTGTGCCAATCTTCCTCTATTTTGTATGTGGGATGCCTCCACAGCATGGCTTGATGAGCCGTGTGTAGATCCGCGCCTAGAATCCAAACCCGTGAACCCCGAGCTGCCAACCCCGGGCTGCCGAAGTAGAGTGCACGAATTTAACCACTATACCACCGGGCAAGCCCTCTACTGTCACTTCTTTAGTGAAGCCTTCCCCACACCCTATCACTTCATCATATTTCATATCCTTCATGGGTCTCACCAACCTGAAAGCATCTCTTATATTTTCTTTTTCTTTTTTTTTTTTGTGAGGAAGATCAGCCCTGAGCTAACATCCATGCCAATCCTCCTCTTTTTGCTGAGGAAGACTGGCCTTGAGCTAACATCCGTGCCGATCTTCCTCCACTTTGTATGGGACACCACCACGGCATGGCCTGACAAGTGGTGCATTGGTGCGCGCCCGGGATCCAAACCCGGGCCGCCAGCAGCGGAGCACACACACTTAAGCACTACGCCATGGGGCTGGCCCCCATATATTTTCTTATTCAGTGTTTTTCCCCACATCTCTTGTCCCCCACACCACACACTAGACGCTAGACTGTGTCACCTGGCACATAGCAGGAACTGTATAAATATCAGATGAGTGAGTCAATGAACCGATGGATGGGGCTTAAAGGAGAGATTAGGTCTAGGACCTCAGGAAACCAAATGCTTTTAGCGTCACCCTTCTGTCACCCCTGCTGCTTCTTCCATCTCCAGAAATTCACTTTATTCCCGCAACAAACGTCTGTCACAGGATTGCTGGTATAGATTCTCAAGTCTCCAGGAGAGGAAAAATGTGAGAATTTAAGAGCCCTAAAGGTATAAAGATTTTAGTAGAGCCTCAACCCCCCCACCCCGGCCTAATACTGGGTTGTGGAACATTTGACTGTGACATGTGAACATATTTCTGCTTCACTCTCACTGGGAAACTTCATCTGCAGGTTACATTCAGCGAGAAATCATCAGATATTTAGTTAGAACAAATAAAAGCTACTGTGCATTATTATTAAATATACATTCTGAATATGCATCACATCCTGGTCTGAGGATCAAATAGATTGAAGATAAAATTCAACCAGGAATTCAGCAATGCCTCCATCATACACAGATCGTTGCTTTACAGCAGCTCTCAAGATGAGGTAATGAACCTGCAGAGGAAGTTGCTTCACTTCATAAAAACCCTAAACCAATGGAAAGAGTCCATTACCTACGGCTTGTGACTAATGACATAAACTCCTAAGAGTATTCCCATTGCAAAAATATCTGCAATTGGGAAAGACTGACAAGGAGGGGTTGGTGGGAGGAAGATGCTAAAGAAGTCTGTGCTCATCAAGTATCTGTTACTGTCACGCACTCTGCTAAGGAGGTTTTACAAACGTCACCTCTGAAAAGCAGGTCTAAGCAGACCTGTCTTCTAGATAAGAGGTGCTGCTGGGGTTTGACTCCCTGTCAGGGAGAGGACAGTGAGATACAGGTGTGTCCCCCTTTGAAGGTAACCACGTGAGACATCAGCGGTAGAGTTTAATGAGTTCTCTACCAGTCGATGAAAGCAAGACGCACAACCAGGTGGGTGAAAGGGCAACACAAATGAGGAGGAATTTCACACAGAGCACACACGAATGGCCAATGAGCATAGGCAGAGATGTCGCATCTTACTAGTAATTAGGGAAACGTAAAATAAAATCACAAGATAGCTTTTACATCATTGGACTGCCCAAACTGGCAAAGTGTAAAAGTCTGACATTACCAAATATTAGCAAGAACATGAAGCTATGAAACTCTTATCTGCTAAGCGATACTCATGTAGAGAAAATTTGAGATTTTCTAATACAGTAGAAGATGCACCTACCCAATGATCCTGAAATTTCACTCACTAGACAACTTCTCAAAACACACACAAGGGGATATTACAAAAGTCTTCACCACAGCATTATTTTTAAGAGAAAAATATAAATTTGAAACAACCTAAATGTCCGAAGGAGATGGATACATAAATTGGGGTATATTCATATGATGGAATACTGTACAGTAGTGGCCTTGAAAGAAATAGAACTACACTTCTCAAAATATTTGAATCTCACAAATATAACATTGAGTGAAAAAAAGCAAATTACATAAGTATGCAGTGTAGTATTTTTTATATAGAGACTAAAAAGTCCTCCACAAAAATACTTTATATTGCTTAAGGAATACAGACACACACACACACACACACACACACACACACACAGAATCACAAGCACTAAGTTTAGGATAGTGAGTTTGGGGTGTGGAAAAGATGCATACAGGAAACTAGGTAATTATTATTTCTGAGGCTAGGTCTTGCTTACATGACTTATGACTTGTTTTGAATTAGTTAGCTGTTAACTATTGCATGATGCACATTTAAAAAGAAAATTCAAAAAGTGAAAATCAGATAGGAAAAATAAAGTGATTGAATTCAGGAAGTTTCAGCATAAATGCTATCCAGGTTGTCTTATTTTTCAAGGTAATCTAGACCCTGCAGTAAACGTTTTGGTTTTCTGTTTTTTTTTGTGTGTGTGTGAGGAAGATCAGCCCTGAGCTAACATCCGTGCCAATCCTCCTCTTTTTGCTGAGGAAGACTGGCTCTGAGCTAACATCTATTGCCAATCCTCCTCCTTTTTTTTTCTCCCCAAATCCCCAGTAGATAGTTGTATGTCATAGCTGCACATCCTTCTAGTTGCTGTATGTGGGACACGGCCTCAGCATGGCTGGAGAAGCGGTGCGTCGGTGTGCGCCCGGGATCCGAACCCGGGCCACCAGCAGCAGAGCACACACACTCAACCGCTAAGCCATGGGGCCGGCCCCGGGTTTCTGTTGTTTTTAATCACAAACTTTACAATCCTCAAATCAAGTTCTGCCTTCGAGCCAGTGGTTTATTCTCCACGCATCAGGAGACACATTTGGTGTGGAAACCATCCCTGGGAGTGTCAGTGTCAGGTCCGTATTCTCACTAGCAAAGTGAACATCAGGAATGTCCAGTAAGGGGGAGGGGCTGCAGGGGCTGGGGCCGCCCCGCTTCAGTTCACAAGCTTTGGGCATCTATACTGATTGGACTTGGCGCACATGGTGATCCTCAAACTACAAAAAATAGAATAGGACACAAATCCTTCTGTTCATAAGGTAGACCGTGAAAAAGACAATAAAAATAAAAAGGTTTAGGAATAGCTTTTAACACTGCTTCTGACAATAGTTCTGTGTGCCAGTCACTTACATTTTCTACAGTAACACCTTTGCGTTGTTTTGGGTGGGGCACAAGCCTTGCAAAATGCATAGGTGCCGAGGAAACTCATTCAATGCTCGTGCTAGGGGGGAGTCATAAAGATCTCCACTTATAGCTTAACAAACAGGTCCTCAAAGTATGAGAGCCTGAGGGATCCCCGGGATCCTTTAAAAAGATCCCTGAGATCAAAGCTATTTTTATAATACTATTAAGACCTCATATGTCTTTTTTATTGTCATTCTCTCCCCAGTGTTTAGCAGACTTTTTCAGAGGCTACATAACACGTTACATCATAAGAGAAAGGAAGCAGACACGGATGTGAGCATCCAACTGTCTTCTATTTAGTCGGTCACTAAAGAGATTTCCAAACACGAAGTGTGGTATGTAGTGGCATGCAGAACAATATCACGTTTCTCAATAAGTCTGTTTGTTTGGGGAAGTATAGTTATTTTTCAAAAAATGTATGATATTTATGTTAACAGGTAATGAGTTTATTGTAAACTCATCTAAAATGGATAAGAAAACAAACGTTAAAAACACTCTCCATTTTAATGTCAATATAAGTAGTAAATATTGACAGACACAACCCACATAAACAAAAGCACTTTGGAATCCTCAGTAATCTTGAGGAGTGTAGAAATTATCAGACCACTGGCCTCCAAGCTATCACAGAAAGCTTTGCTGGTAATGCCCTTACTGCGTTCCTCTCCCTGCTGCTATGGTAGCTTCTGTCTCACTGTCTCTAATCCAAAAAGACCACCAGAGATAGCTTGGCCAGGAATCTGTTGAATGGAGATTACATTTTATATATTTTTCTGTCTCAGTGCCCTGAGGGATATCTCTGGGGTGTTTCCTGATGGCCAGAGCAACAGGTCCTGTTGATATGCTATTCGGCAGTTTCAGACAGGAGCACGTTCCTGCTTCAAGCATCTGAGGATCACCGAGGCATGTCTGCTTTCCAAGCATGGCTCAGGCAGATGAAAGGGATTCCTTAGGAGCCATTTGGGAGGGCTTCCACCTTTGGGGTGTTCTATACCCGCCAACACCAGGCGTGTAATAACTGCTCAAATGGGGTTTGGAAAAGCACGAATAATTCATTTACAGGGACAATTTGGAATGGATTTAAGCAGATATTCCTGATGCTGAAAGACTCGTTAGCTTCCAGAAAATCAGACAAAAACCCTTCATACCCACTTCCTAGTGTGAGGCCACGTCCCTTTCTACGCTCCCACCGGGGAAGGTCGGCCGGCCCCGCCCACGGTGGCGAGGAAACAGCCTGGTACGGAAATGCCGCGACAGGGTTCAGACCCTGCTGTCCGATTTTCCCTTCTCCACGAGACCCTGCAGGGTGCAATCCCGTCAGGCAGGTAGACGCCGGCCGGGAGTCTGCGGCTGAGCCCGGGGCAGGTGGGGCGCCGTCGGTAGGAAAGGTGTGGAGGGAAGCGGTAGCAAGAATGTGCGCGGCCGGGAGGCCAGAGATCGGGACCCCCAGGTGGCCCCGGACCGGCGGGGCGACCCTGGGGGAGCACTCCGTCTCTGGGCGAAGGTGTAGAGCGGACTCCGTCCGGCGGCGCTCAGTCCTCCCCCCTCTTTCCTGCCCATCTTTGCCAGGTAGGCCTGAGCTGGCTTCTCCCCAGGGGGCCCGTGTTGCGGGTTTCCGTTTAGACTGCCGCCCCGGTGGATCCTGAGGCCAAGGACGCGCAGGGCCGGCTACGCGCGGCGCACGGTGGGGACCCGGGGCGCCACGACGGGGACTTGGGGCGCGGGCTGAGGTGGGCTGGGATGGGGGGCAAAGGGCTTGGAACGGGCCCTGACCCTCCCACCGGGCTCAGGACGCTGACCCTGCCTCACTGTCAGATGGCAGAAGGGGATGTCACGGCGTCCCCAGAGGAGGGGACCTCACTCCTGCAGCCACCCTACCCCAACTTCGCCTAACGCGCCTCCCACCTCTCCCACTCATCCCCCTCCACCCTGGATTCTGGAGCTCGGGCGCTGAGAGTAAGAACGGGGTCGGGGAGGGAGCAGTCTGTGGGGGCACGTCCGGATAAATATGGGGCCAAAGTTGGAGGGCTCTCCATGCAGAAGGGATGGTCAGTGGCCGAGGCCGGGATCTCTGCGATTCAGAGGCCGCAGGAGGCGGCGCCCTGCGCCTGGGAGACGGCGCGCTCCGCCCGGCCGTGCGCCCTCCCCTCCCACCGTCTTCTTTCCTCCTCGTAGCCCGACGTGGGGATGCTGTCCTTGCTGCTCTGCGGCGTGTCCGTCGCTCTTCTACCTGTTATCAGAGCAGGTACGTTCGCTTCGTCCTCGGGTCTCAGAGGCCGCCCTCCCCCACGTGCCTCTGCGGCGCTGTGGGAGGTCCCGGGGCGGACCTCCTGGGGGATCACGTGAGACCCCGAGCCGCGCTGATCGAACTTTCCCAGTGGGCCAGGCAGAGTTCCGAAGAATGGGGAAACGGCAAGTTTCAGTTCCAAGTGTCTGATGCCCAGCCCCGAGGACATCCTGAGCTCTGAGGCGACTTGGAGAGGGAGAGGAGTTAGGCAAATTCGCAAGTCAAGACTTGAGTTAAAATGCTCCCATGGATATAATACTATTTTATATGACAAAGGGTCATTTTATGACGCAGGGTAAAAGCAAAGAAACCATCAGCAGAACAAATGTCTTCCAAGAAAAACTAAGCAATTTGGTAGAAGCGAAGTTTACAGTGAGCAGAGTTTTTAACAATCCTTTTTGGGATGAGATACTTATACCTTTTATGCAAGAGGGAGTGACATAGCTGGGCGGCAGAGCAGAAAGAAAACAGGACAAGGAAGGCTCAGAACTGGAACGTTTACTCTGAAGGAGGAGGATGCAAGAACTAAGGGTCTTGGAATAGAAGGGAGAGAAGATCATTCCAAACAGGGAAGGGGATTGTGAAGGGGGCACTGAGTGCTTTCTGTCCTGTGGACACATCTGAAGGACTTCCATGTGCTTGCAAATCAGTAGGCTGTTTTTAGGAAACTCCCACACTGAGAAAACTCTCAAAATTTCAAATTGGCTGGAAAATTAAAGAGGCATTTGTTAAAACTAATAATAAAGAACCCTAGAGTTCTCTCTCACGGTGATTTTCTCCTTTCTTTCCCTAGATGCATGCGACATCATTAGTGCGCAAGACGAGACGCCTTCAGTAGGCCAGCCTTTTGCTTTCAATTGCACATACCCTCCGCTAACATCTGGGAAAGTGTATGTAACATGGTACAAATATCCTAGCAAGATCCCAATATCTAAAAACACACAGTCTAGAATTCACCAGGACCAAAACTGGATTTTGTTTCTCCCCCTGGCGTGGGAGGACTCCGGGATCTACCAGTGTGTTATCAAGTAAGTTCCTCATTTAAAATAAAAATAACTCTCTCTTTTTTTTATGTATATGTACATATATAATATAACTATACATAATTCTTTTAGGGACATTCTTAATAAACCCTTAATAAATGCAGAAAACTCAATGAGAAGAATAAACTATAGTTTTATATTGTCACAAGACGGTTTCCAGTGAACACATTTTAAAACAGAACAGATTTGTAAATCAGTTGTTGAAAAACGAAATGCATCTTTTCTCATTGAAATGGTGCCACAAACCAGACCAGCTTATAAAACCTGTTTATCCCAACATTATTGCTGCCTTCTTTCTTGGAATGCCAAAAGTTTTGTGACGGGTGGCACATGCAGATAGCAATAAGCCTCCTTCGGGCACCTTTTCGTAAGGAATCTGCTGTAGGAATTGAACAGTGACCGAGAATCGAGTGTGTTCCAGACCCCATGCTAAGCCCTATGCTAGGAAGTAATGAAAATGAGTGACGCAGGTCTGATGGGAGACAATTGAGCCTGGTGGGGACTGTGGTGAACAGAAAGCACATGACTCACCAAAGGCAGCAGTCTATTCGGCTCAAGTCTGTTTTGCCAATTTTTCAAGCAAACCTGGAAATTAGAATGTGTATGTGTGTGACTTTTCAATAAGCTTTATGTGTATGGCCTAAATAAAACACATCTGTGGACCCAATTTTGTTACCCTCCATTACTAACGTGCATGATCTTAAATTATTTGAGCCTTGGTTTTCTTAGCTGTAAAATGAGAGTCATACCGGCCTGAGAGGGTTGCAGTGAAGGTTAGCTGAGATCCTGTGTGACGTAGGTCCAGAGATGTACTTGCCTTCTCTCTCTCTTGTTTTGTTGCCGTCGTATTTGCGGGTCCCTTTCTGTGTCCCACGATGGCCCCTGGCAGAGTCCACGTTTCTGTCTGTCAGATTGACTCAAGGTACAAAATTACTCAGGGGATCACAAGTGAAAGTGGCCATTAGCTCTGTCTGCCTGCCCTTTCCACAGTTTCGCTCACCATGTAGTTGAAACTGCGGACGTCCGTGGAGGCCTACTCTCCCGTTGACTCTAATTATGAATTAACTAGAGGTAGAGATCGTATGTCACACACATTCGTCTGGACATCTAGGCTGGATTTAAAATATTTAACTCTGGGAGCTATGAAATGGGGTAAAATAACCTTTCATAGAAAGTAGACATAGATTGTCTGTCATGGAAGAAAATGAACATGAATTCTCACAAATCTTTAACATACAGATATGATACATATTTAGTCAAACTGTGTATTTTTACTTTGAAATAATTTCAAATTCACATAAAATTTGCAAGAATAGTGTAAAGAACTCCCATCTACCCTTTATCTAGATTCCCCATTACTTAACACTTTGCCACATTTACGTTAGCATTCTTTCTCTCTCTCCACGTGTATGTATATTACACAATATTTTTTTCTAAACAATTTTTTCCAAATTACTTGATTGTATGCATCATGTCCCTTTACCCCTTAATATTTCAGTGTGCATTTCCTATCGGCAAGAAGATTCTATTACATAATCACAGTATAGTTATCACATTCAGGAAATTTAACTGTCACACAATGCTTTGATCTAATACATAATCCATATTCTAACAATCCATGTTCTAATTTTATCAATCATCTCAATGATGACCTTTATACGTTTTTTTTTTCCCTTTCCCATACAAGATCCAATCCAAGATCATGCACTGCATTTGGTTGTCATGCGTTTTTTTTGTGTGTGTGTGAGGAAGATTAGCCCTGAGCTAACATCTGTCGCCAATCCTCCTCTTTTTGCTGAGGAAGACTGGCCCTGGGCTGCCATCCGTGCCCATCTTGCTCTACTTTATATGGGATGCCACCACAGCATGGCTTGACAAGCGGTGTGTCGGTGTGTGCCTAGGATCCAAACCTGCAAACCCGGGCTGCCGCAGCGGAGCACGCGCACGTAACCGCTGCCCCATGGGTCGGCCCATGTCATGCGTTTTTAATCTCTTTTCATCTGGAACAGGTCCTTGGTCTGTTTTTCATGACATTGACATTTTTGAGGAGTACGGGCAATATTTTATATTCTGTCCCTTAATTTGAATTTGCCGGTATTTCTTCATGGGTAGGCTCAGGCTGACCCTTCATAGCTGGAATACCACATAAGTGGTGTGTGTCCTCATCAGACAACACTCTCAGCGGTGCATGGCGTCTATTTGCCCCTCCTTGGTGTGCATTTTGATCACTTCATTAAGATGTTGTCCAGTGTTTCTACTATATAAATATTTTTTCCTTTTCTAATGAATGGTTTCTGAGATGCATATTGTCTTGTTTGAGGCAGAGAGTTTGCATAGTACCTTAAAAATGGTTTGGAAATATTGGAATATGTACGGAATCGTTTGATTTTGTTATTGTTTATGAGATTTCAATCTGCCGTTTTCTTACAGCAATACAGACACCTGTCACAGAATACACGTAAACCTAACTGTGTTTAAAAAATATTGGTGCCATGCTTCCAGAAACAGTCGACCGTATTCATTAGACGAGTACCAACAGATATTACATGTTGGAAAAGATGACAGTCTTACATGTCATCTGAACTTCCCAAAGAGTTGTGTTTTGGATTCAATAAAGTGGTACAAGGTAAAAAAATAATTTTCCTACTGATATTTATCTTCCTTTTCTTTAAAACCCACTTGTTTTTGTAGTTTAAGTTGTATCTTTTAAGGCAGAGTTGGTAAAGAGATTTGTGTACCTAAGATAGATTTGTTAGCTAATTGCTATTGGTAATTTTACCTTGCTAATTATTTATTTTTAATTTATGATTATGATAGCTTTGTAATATTTTATTATTTGTATCCACCACCTCCCCCCAATTATCTTTATATTTCAGACTATCCTTGGTTATTCTCTTTTTCTAACAGATTAATTAGTTTGTTTGTTTGAATGGGTAGTACATGCACATGACCCAATAGTCACCAAGCATAAGAAGTCACCCCTGGAAAGTCTCCTTGCACTCCTGATCCGGATTTGCCCTGGGCCCATCACACCTTCCCTAACATGTGGCTACCATTATTGGTTCCTTGCATACTTTGCCCTATGCTTGCATATGCTATACAAGCAAACAAAACTGTATCCTAGCCCTTCCTTGTTTATGCAAACAGGGCACCTATACTCATCTTTCTGCACCTTGTGTTTTCACCCTCAAACGTTCTCTTTTCTTGATTATACTGGCAGATGATAACATACAAGACATAGTCTTTGGCATAGAGGAGCATAGGCTAGTTGTACATCTTTCTAGTTGCTCTGTGTGGGACTGCCTCAGCATGGCTTGATGAGCGGTGTGTAGGTCCGAGCCCAGGATCCGAACTGGCAAACCCAGGGCTGCCCCCAAGCAGAGCTCGAGAACTTAACCGCTATGCAACGGGGCTGGCCCCCTAGAATTTTAATAAATGACTTTTATCAGATTAAGGAAGTTTCCCTAGTTTGCTTGGATTTTTGTTATGAATTGATGTTAAATATTATCAAATTCATTTTTTACTTACCATAAGACTTTTCTTTTTAATTCTGTTAATGTTATGAATAACAAGGATTGATTTTTGAATGTTACACCAACTTTGCATTCCTGGAATAAGCCGCATTGATGTGTAACCCTTTTTATATATCGCCAGATTTGGTTTGCTAATGTTTTGTCTAGGATTTTTTTCAACTGTATCATGAGAGATTAGTCTGTAATTTTTGTTTCTTGCTTTGTCCTTGTCCGATTTTGGTATGAAGGATATGCTGACCTTATAAAATAACTTGCAAAGTAATACTTTTCTTTTTTCTAGATATGTTTAAGATTTGTTTTATTTCTTCCTTTACGTGCTTTTAGAGTTTAGTAGTGAAGTTATCTGAGACTGGAACTTACATTGAGGGAAGGTTTTCAAATTACAGATTCAACGTCCTTAATAATTACAGGATACTTGGATTCCCTGTTTCTTCTTGTGGCAGATTTAGCACATTGTGCGTGTTTAGAAATCTCCATTTGATCTATATAATTTTTAAATTATTGAGATAAAGTTGTTCAAAATATACTCATCTTTTTAATGTTGGTGGGATTTGTAGTGATGTTTCCTCTTTTACTTCTGGTGTCGTATATTTCCATTTTCTCTCTTTTTTTTGTTGATTACTCTTGCCAGGGGTTTATCAACTGGATCCGTCTTTACAAATGCTGGCTTTGTTAATCCTGTCTTTCATTAGTTTGTTTTCTGTTTCATTAATTTCTGCTCTCATCTAGTTTGTTTTCCTCGGTTTTAATCTGCTGTTATGTTACTAACGTTATGAGATGGATTCTTTGATCATTAATTATAAGCCTTTCTTCCTTTCCAGTATATGCATTTAAAATTATAATTTCCCTGTATCAGTTTTAGTTGCTTTCTATAGGTTTTGATATGTATATTCTCATCATTCAGTTCAAAATATTTTCTGATTTCTGATGTTATTTCTTCTTTGAACTCTGGATTATTTTGAAGGATTGCTTAGTTTGCAAATATAGTAGTTTTTTTTTTGTTACTTTTCTCTGTGTGACATTAAGCTTAATTGCACTGTGGCAAAGAATACACTCTATATGATTTAAATACTTTGATATTTGGCCATAAAGCCCAGCATATGTTCAACTTTTATAAATGCCCCACATATATTCAAAAGAATGTAAATATTGCAATATGCATTTGTTACTTCTATTATTCAAGTCTACATATCTACCCCCCTCCCCTTTTTCTTTTCGTTACTTAGAAAAATATGTTAAAATAACCCAGGGTGACTGTGCATTTTTTCTGTTTCTTCTTTTGAGTCTATCAATGTTTGTATTATATTTTTGAGATTATATTATGAGTTACAAAAATATCTAAAATTCTTATGTCTTGTTGTTGAATCGAATCTTTTGGTATAATAAAGCCCTCATCTTTACATCTCAAGGCTTTTTGCCGTAAAGTTTACGTTTCTTTGGTACTAATACAGCTATGTTAGTTTTCTTGTGGTAGGTGCCTGCGTGCTGAATCTTTTTCTCTATCCTTTTACTTTCAACCTCTTTGTATTTTTACATTTTAGGATATGTCCTTTATAAGTAGCATATATTTGGATTTAAAAAATTTTAGGCTGGCAGTTTTTATTCTTCACTTGGAGCGTTTAGTCAATTTGTATTTAATGTGATTATTGATATTTTTAGGTTTATTTTCCATTTTCTATTTATCATGCCTGTTCTAAATTCTTTCTTTTCTTTTTTTCCCTTATTTTGAATTAATTATTTATTTATTATTTTTCTTCTATTAACTTAATAGTATGCATTTTAAACAATTATCTTACTGGTTGCTTTAGACATAACATTTATCTTTGACTTATTAAAGTCTAATACAAATTAGTACTTTTAACACTTAAACAAAGTAAGAATCTTAGAATTCTTTAACTCTAACAATCTTTTGGCTTACTTGCTATTATAGTTATAGATTTGTATATTTTGGACACCGTAAGACATTATTATTATTCTCGGTCAATATTCTTTTACATTTATTCACATATTTAACCTTTGCCTTGCTCTTCATTCCATCCTGTATCTTTGAGCATCTGTCTGGAATAATTTATTCTGTCTAACCAATATCCATCAAAAATTCCCTTAGTATGAATTTTCTTATTATGAATTATCTCATTTTGTTTGTCTGAAAAAGCCTTTATTTCATCTTAATTTTTGTAAGATATTTTTGATGGGTTGGAGTTTATTTTCTTTCAGTTCTTTGAACATACTATGCCATTGTCTTATGGATTCCATTATTTCTCATGAGATATGAACAGGATCATCTCTCTTATGATTTTGAAAAGAGCTCTTTTATTCTTTTCAAGGTAATAGGTCTTTTTTTCTGAATACTTTTAAAATTCTTTCCTTGTCTTTGGATTTTAGTAGTTTTACTATGGTGAGTTTTGAATTATGGAATTATGGATTTCTCATCTATTCCGCATGTGCTTTTTGAAATTGTGGCTTGTTGTCCTTTTTTCCCCCATCATTATTATTTTCTCAGTCATTAGTTCTTCCAACATTGCTTTTACCTTATTTTCTTTTTCATCTTCTTTTGGGATTCCAAAAGGATAAATTAATTCGTTAATTAACTAGTTAATTAACGAATTAATTAATTAATTCTTTTGCTTGAGGAAGAGTGTCCCTGAGCTAACATCTGTGCCAGTCTTCCTCTATTTTGTATGTGGGTTGCTGCCACAGCATGGCCTCTGGCCAGTGGTGTAGATCCACGCCCGGGGACTAAACCTGGGCTCCTGAAGTGGAACGTGCCGAACTTAACTACTAGGCCATGGGCCCAGCCCTGCATTTAGTCTTTTTTGAAAAACCATATTTCCTATATCTCTTATTTTCAATTATTTTGTGTGTGCGTGTTTTGGTGGGATGTTTTGTTCTGACCTGTTTTCCAATTCACTATTTTATCTATTAAGTTCATGAGTTTATTCCTTAATTTTAGTTATTACAGTTTTCAATCCTATAATTTTTATTTGTTCTTTTTTATAGTTTATATACATTGTTGAATTTCTCAAGCTTATGTTTAAATTTCTTGACCAAATTAAGCACAATTACTATAGAGTCCGTGTCTGATAATTCCATTACTTGGTTTCCCTGTGTGTCTGCCATTTCTCTTAGGTTTAGATCACATTGTCTTATCTTCTCACAGGATTGGTTATTTTTGCTTGAGTGCCAGATATTAAATATGAAAAATGTAGAGCTCACTTGAGGCTCTGTATACCATAATACTTCTGAGTAGTCAAGTGTACTTGATTACTTTAATTCATTTGGTGATCAAAAGAAAATTGGAAATTAGGATTGATTCAATCTCTCTTTGGGCTGTTCTTTTAGTGGTTCCACCAAACTCTGTGGCCATTTAAGATCCCAACTAAAGGCCTGAGAGTTCACCGGGGCTGTTCCTCATTGGCAGGTCCTGACTCTAACTTTTGTCCCCTAAGCCCATAACTCTGTTAAAAGTACTGTTTTTTCAGTCTATCAGGCATCACTTTCAGAATCATTTAGGATAGTTAGTTCTATACACCTTGTGTTCCATTAATGAGAAGTTCATCTTGATGAACTTTTCAAAGACATCTTTATAGACTGTATAGCTACCACCTGTGCCTTCTCCACTTGCAAAGATAGTACCTGGCACTTAGGAAATATTCAGTAAATATGTACTGAGCAGATGAATGGCCTCCAAGTTCTTTCTATCTCCCAATATTTTTCATTTTTCTTATCAACTATTGGGCCAATGAAAAAAATTACAGTGACAAATATTCGTTTAATACCTGCTGTGTGTCAGGGCATATAATAAGCACTTTGCCTGCTCTATCTCATTTTCCTCATTAGCATTGGCTCTGACTACAATTTAATTAGTAACAATATTCCTATTCCTTTCAGAGAGTATCGATTGCCATGCCACAGTCTGCTCCATCTCAGTTGGCTTTGACTGTGGCATCACCCATTTTTCAAGTCCATCTCTGGGCTTCTCAGGATATAGTGTTTCACATTCCTCTATGTGGCTTCTTTAGACTCTATTCCTCAAGACTCCTGTCTTCCACCTTGCAGCCTTGCTATGATCACCTCTTTGCCCTAGTATCATGACTTTTTAGAGTCTTGACAGTAGGACTCTTCTGCCATTTTTTTTCCTCCTGACCTGGACCTGTTCTAGAAATAGACGTGAAAGCACTTGACATTTGTAGAGAGGTGGATTTTTAGAATCAACTCTGCCATCACCTCAGTGTCAAGTTACAGATATGTTGAGTCTGTTTTCTCACTTATAAAATGAGGGTTTAGACTACATGATTTCAGAAGGCTTTCCAAGCCTTAAGATTGCTAGCCTGAGGATAAAACCTCTTCTTTCCTGTTCCAGTATGATCAGACTTTGAGGAACTGGGTGATTATTAGCAACGTAGGAAGTGTTATAATCATTTATCATCATTTAATATAAATTTAAATTTCTGTTAAGTCTTGGAGATGGACTCACAGCTGCAATTATCAATCTTAAGTGCGCATCAGATTTTATCTTATGGACTTTTTGAAAAAGCAGATGCTTGGCCTCTTTCTCTACCAACTGAATCAGGTTATCCATGGGTGGGGCTCACGCATCTTTATTTTTAAAATAACCACTCAGCTTGAGAAGATAGGAGGACGCTAAGAGCCAAGAGGCATCCAAGGAGAAGGGATGATTCTGAAACTGTCCCACCTGCTCAGATGCAGTGACCTCAGTTATGGCTTTGTTTTACCGCTAGTAGTTCTCAGGTCTTGGGTCACTCTCTGGGCCTCAGTGTTTTCATCTGTGAAATGAGATGGTTGGGATCAATTCTCCAAATATTTAGAGCCTATTATCTGCCTGGTGCTGTGCCAGGCACTGGGGATGTAATGATGAAAGAGAGACTCTGCCTTCAAAAAAGTTATAATTTACCAGAGGAGGCAGATGAGTGAACTAAAAATTTTATTATAGTGTGAGGTGAACATAAAGAAGGCAAAATTAGATCAGACACTGGGAATGTCTGAGGAAATGCTTCCCGGAGGAGGTGACTGCTGAGCTCTGCTTAAAGAATGAATAGCAGTTAAGCTGGTGGGGAAGGGAAGGAAGGATGGTAATTCGAGGAAATAGCATGTGCAAAGGGATTAAGTGAGAAAGAGAATTGTGGTTGGGGGCATTGGTCAGAGTTTAGGCTACATGGAAGAGTGGGGTAAGGTGATGCTAGAAAGTAGAAGACCTTGTGTGTTAACCTACACGTAGCCTTTTCTCCACTTACAGTATTTTAGCAGCTAATTACACCATTGGGATAATGACTTGATTAACTTTACATTCTAGTAAAGTCCTCATGAAGGCAATGTAGTGAGTAAATTGGAAGGCTTAAGAATGGTGGCATGTTGATCATTTAGCCTACTTTAGAAATTTAGTGAAGAATTGGGGGTCATTTAACAGAGTGTGTGAAGTAGAACTGATAGAATGAGGGAAAAGGAAGAGGAGATTAAGAGGAAGGAACTCATTCCTGATGGCCCCTATTTTCCCTGTTAATTGGAAGGAGATGTTTTGTGGAAAATTGGAAAGAGCAACATAGGTAATAGGTGGGAGAAAGAGTTGAAGGAGATGCAAAGAATTTCTAAGGAGAAGACCATGAATTGGTAGTGGTGCCAATACCCATGTTTATGTGATTATCTCCTCTGGTGCTCATCTGGTTGTAGGAGAGGGATCGCAGGATCGACTCAGGATGGAAGTTTTACAGGATGCTTAAGGGCTACAGAGTTGGGGAATTGGAAGAGGGGTGATTAAAGTAATGGCCACATGAGGCTAGGTTGGATAGGAAAGGAAATGAGACCTGAAGGAAACTGGAAATTAGGAGAAAATAGAGGGTTAAGGGGACTGATTCAAGTTAATATAGAAAAATGGGTTGGATGGATAGAAAGTTTGGGTAGAAAAATAGGACAGATATGGTGGGTAGACAGTCATTATCCATGATGGGCCTCTTTATACTATAGAGGCTATAAAGCTAAAAAATAAGAACAAAACAATGAAAAACGCACCCTACGTTTTCTAGAGTCGCTTGTGGCTAAGATTCTGGATCTGATTTAGTTTCTCCAGTTGGCTTCACTGAAAGGCCAAAGTGAAGATGGTGGATCTTCCTGCTTTTTCTACAAGACAGCACGGACGTGGAAATTTTCTGCAGTGGTGTTCCAGGTCCAGTCACTAGGTTTATGGGAGCTGAGAAGCAGTGCAGATGTCTTCTGATTTATTTGTTGGTGTGGCTCTACCAGATGTGGCATGATTTCACACCCTATAGTTGCATAACTGGTTACTCCTGGTCTCTTACTTGCAGGTGGTGTATTTCAAAGTCTTGATTCCCACTGACATGACTGTGGTAGAAGTAGCAGCTATCATGTGAGCTAGTTCTGCAGTGTGGTTCTGGCCCAGATCTCCTTGAGATCTTTAACAAGTTCTCTTCGTGGCATCCGTCACTACTGGAAATTCCCATCAACTAAGAACTCCCTCTTCTCTTCCTTCTGAGATTTACTCCTTCTTTGTCTCTGTTTCCCCCCGCCCCAGCCCTTCCTTAGTAATCATCACTGTATTCTCATCCTCTATGTTTGGGTCTTAGATTTTGGGGTTTCCAATTTCAGCCATGGTCATCTTCTGTTCTTGCTTTGATTGCACTCAAATGGGTAGCTCAGAACCATCCATATACAGATGGCTCCCAATTCTCTTTCTCCCGCCTTGGCTTTTCTCTCAACCTCCAAATACTTTGTACAACAGCCTAATATACATTCTACTTAGACATTCCCATCCCCAATTCCCCAGAGTCATCACGTTTAGAGTCACTTTTTTTCTTACCCCCAAATCTGATCATTCTTCTGTATTTTCTCTGCATTCTTTCCCTTATCTAACAACACCTTTGCATACCCAAGCTGAGACCATAGAAGTCCTGTCTTCTTTCCATATTCCAGATTTGTTACCAAATTCTGTGGATTGGAACTGCTTAAAATCATTGTTTTCTGTTCCCTTCTTGCTATCCCTACTTTCTGCCTTATTTCATGCTCTGCTTAGCCTTAGTTTATGGAAATAACTTCCTAAATTGTTTCTTAGTCTTTAGGATTGCCCCATCTTTAATCCTTTCCCACAGAGCAACCAGATGGATCATCCTCAAAATAAAATATGATCATCTTATTCTCTTGCTCAGAAAGCTTCAGATGTTCATTCCCTTTTCATGGTTTTCTATGATTGGGCTCTGTTGGCCTCACCAGTTTCATCTCCATCACTCTCCTGTAGCCACGACATCTTAGCCAGAATGTTCTGGGCTATTTTATGGCTCGGAACCATTGTAAATGCTGGCCCAGGAGTGTTCTTCTTGGTGCTTGAAATATAAAGCACATTCAAAGATTGGCTGTTATTATTGTTAATATTTTAATTTTAAATCTTTTTAGTGAGATATCACCCAAGAATTTTTAAATAAAAATAAGAGCATTCTGAGAATTTAAACTCTAAAATAATGCCCCAGTGGGTTACAGTAGAGGCGGTTCTATTTATTGTAAAAGGACAGAATGGCTCTTAAGCTAGGAAGGCTAAACTTTAATATGATTAAATATTTGTACACGTTGAAAAAAAGAATGAGTCAATCAGAAAGGGGATTGGTCAACAATGGGAGCAAAGAAGGGGCGGCCCAGAGATTGTGCCTATCCAAGCCCTAGCCAGGGAAGAGGTTTCCGTAGCCCAAGGACTCCAGCTTTTTGTTTATTCCTGCTCTAAAGAAGGCGAGATCACATTGTCAGAGTCTGATGCCTTCACTCATGTGGCTCGTGGTAGTAATTCCCATTCTATTTGGTAAGCAATTGTCCAATTATCCTTTAGTTTCCCATATAGGGTGTTTATAGAGAAATAATGTAAGACTTTTAGAAAGTTGTAGTTCACATTGTAAATAAGCAAATGCTCATTCTGGCATTACTGAGTTCCACCTTTTGAGATGAATCCATTAACACTGTACCAGTGGTGGAGAATGAGGTCTGCTGCTGAACTGTGGCTGACTCAGCGAGGAGAGAGCTCAAAACTTGGGCAATTAAATCTGTATTTATAAATTAGGGGTTTATATGTTGGTCTTCTCTATTATAATGATTGTGAACTTTCCAAGGACAGGGACTACATCTTATTTCTGCATGAGCAGGGCCTCTCACAATGCTAGCAGAGAGCAGGAACTTAAATGTTTGAATGAATAAAATAGACTCAATTGTCCAAGAAGTTACTCTGTAGAGTGGAAATTCCTGAAGCAAGGGGAAAGTGTTTGAGAGAGAGTTCAGAAGTGGGCCTGTGAGATGGAAGAAGTGGTGATTAGCATGAGAATGTGAGCTTATGACAGGACAGATGAATGGTGAGGCTTACTCTCTTGAGTGGTTGATGAGGATGACAAGTGAGAAAGGCATTCCTGAGACTAACCAGTCTTCAAGTGGGTTTGGTGTGGATGCAGTGGAAGCATCATGTGAGCTAGGGTGACGTGAGGAGTTACATAACATCTGCTCCCTGTAGGCTTGGCCGGCATACTTTGATTATTGCTCAGGTCAAACAGAATGTTGGTGAAGAGTTATTTTGGACTTCTGGAAG
Organism: Diceros bicornis minor; assembly: GCF_020826845.1. NCBI lineage: Eukaryota > Metazoa > Chordata > Mammalia > Perissodactyla > Rhinocerotidae > Diceros > Diceros bicornis. Next base: position 11,340,710 of record NC_080779.1, on the reverse strand, counting down.
GTCCAACCCCTGATTGGTGGAGAAGGTGTAATTGGGCCTGTAACACAGTGGAAGCAATAATTATTCACCTGGGCTTGCAGTCTTGGCAAAGGGGCTTGGTGCCATTAGATGGTGGTCCATTGAGATAGATGGGACCCTGTAGGTGGAGGACATTCCTGCCTGTTCACGTGCTCCTACCAAATTCCTTTATGGACCAGCCCCAGTCCTCCTCCATGAAGTCTCCCTTCCAGACTACATAGGCCATAGGCCTCTCTCCTCTCAACTCATATTAGACTTAATATTTATAGCACTCATTGTAGCTTGTAAAATATTCTTTATCAAGTCTTCTGAATATATCTCTGTGTGTGTGTGTATATATGGTCTGCAGTTAGATTATAAATTACCTAAGGTCTAGGGATCACAGGGTTTCTTGTATTTCCCCATAGTTCATAGGATGGCACTAACTAGGAATGTAACTGATACCCCAAAATACTCTTTGAATTGAATTTTTTTTTTTGTATTTAGGACTGTAAAGAGATTGAAGGAGAGCGGTTTGCTTCTTGGGGCATAAAGCTTTCGGTGAACAATGTCTCAGCAGAGGACAGAGGGTACTATGCATGTCAAGCCAGACTGACACACACAGGGAAACAGTACACTGTTTTCAACAGTATTACTGTCAATGTCAGTAAGTATGCTCATGTTCGTTGTCTCAACTTCCTCTTGGCTTTGCCGGGGATGGCTGGCTTGGGGCAGAAGTAATTCTTGATCTTGATTTTCCTGAAAGTTAGCAGGCTCTCAAAGAGTAGAAAGAGTAAGGCAAAAGGGCATGAACAGTTTAGTTTTCTCATCTGAAAAAACAGAATATTCAAAACTCTTGGTTTATATATGAACATTAAATGAGATCATGTATATAGAGTAACTATGGGGTGCCTGGGAAAGTATAGGTATTCAGGAGATGGCAGATATTATTACTATTACCCTTATTTCCCTCACTCTTCCCTGGTGTGACTATTGCAGTGGGCCGTTCCAGCGTTGGCCTCCCCTGCCTCAGGCGCTGCGGAGTTCAAGGTCTCTGGACTTGGTTCCTGGAAACCTAATGCTCACGGAGCTTCAGTTTTCAGCCCAGAACAGCCACTGTTCTTGAACATATGACCTGGAGATTTGAAAGCGGAATCTTAGGGGTAGAAGAAACCCTAAAAATAATTTAGCTCAAGCCCTTAGTTTTATAGAGTCCTAGGAGGGGAGTGACTTAGAAAGCTGATTAGTGGCAGAAACAGGGCCAGGACTCAGGCTTTAGTGCCCAGACAAGCCTTTTTTTCTTCTAAACACATTCAACAAGGAGTTCTTGCTATGTTGCCTTTTGCTTTTTCTTCAGTAGAGAGTTACTTTCTATATTTACTCCTCTAAATGGAAACAACTGAAAGCTGAATATTACTTTGACGTGGACCTTCATGTTTGTTTCTAGTTTCTGTCTGACTTCATAATACTAGGGGATACTTAGCAATTTCTAGGGTGTGGCTCTCTTGGGGGATGTGTTCATGGGTGGTTTGCTGCTTCCTACCCGGAACCCTTTACTTAGGAAAATTAATTGCGTTAGATTTTATGATTTTTATGCTCTTGGGTTTTATGCTAACTGAGTATCTCTCCAAAAGTGAGCACCTTCTTTGTCTTGTTCACAGTTGAATCCCCAACACCTCGTCCAGTGCCTGGCCTAGACTAGGCGCAGATCTATTCCTTAACTGAATGATTGACTACGCTCATGCTTTAGTTTTACATTGATGGCTGAGGGAATTCTTCAAAAGGCAAAATTTCAAAGGCAAAATGAAGAATACTTCAAGAGGCCACTGAGTCCAACAGTCTATACTTCATGTCACTGCCATAAACATTTATTTATGATCTGTTATATGCCAAAAATTGTTAGAACCTAATAATTAAAAAAAAAAAAAACAGTTTCTTCTATTGAGAAGCTCTCAGCCTGGTGGTAGTGGAGAGATATAGAGATATAAATGGATCATTTTAACATTATGTGGTAAGGATAGAGTTATAGACAGCATCTGGGGGAGCAGGAAAAGAATTAGAAGTAGCCACAGGGGTGGCAAGAAAATTCTTGGAAGGCTTCCAAGAGGAAATGTCTTCTCAGCTCAATTTTGAAGGACAAGTAGGATTTACAGAAGTGAAAAAGAATGAGGAGGGGCAGAGAGAACAGTATAAGGGGAAGCATGGAAGTGTTTGCCATTACAGTTTATGTTGGATCTAAAACTAATCTTGTTAGAGCATAAGTATGCGGTGAGGAGGGGTGGGAGCTGAGGCCACAGAGTTAACCAGGGACAAGGCCGAGGGGGCCGGTTCTATGCAGGCTGTACCATGCAGCCACTGAAGAGCCTCTGGGTGGGCCAAGTGCAGAGTGATGAGGCTGCACTTGAGATGGGTGAGATCAGTCTTGAGATGATTTGAGCAGGAGTTGAAGAGGGTCTTGAGGCCTGGAGAGCACGTAGGCGGCGGCTGCAATATCCAGAAAAGTGCTGATAATCTGAAGCTGGCTTGAGGTGGAAGGGGTTCTTCTTCTTCAGGCAGTGACTCTACTGACTGCTAACAAGGCCAGGTCCTGCGGCAGACAGAGAGAACATGATGGTGAGGAAAGCAGCTGTGACCGCTGCTCTGAGGGAGCCCTGAAATCTGAGCAGGGAGGAGAGGAAGAGGTGAATCAGATAATTACTAATGGGCGGTGTGTAACTACCGAGGAGATTAATGCAGTGAAGGAAAGGAAAGCATGAGATAAACAGACAGGGGTCTGTTCAGAAGGCAGTGGGTCAGGGAAAGCTTCCCGATAATAGTGATGCTGATGGTCACGAAGCATTAACTGAGTGCTGGAATGGGTGAGGGAGCAGCGGAAGTGAAGGCCCTATAACAAGATAGACCATGGTATGGCTGAAGGATGGGAAGTAGGCAGGTTGGCTGGAGTGATGCTGAGTGAGGATCATGGTAGGTAATAAGCTTGGGGAAGTAGTCAGGGGCCAAGATTAGGTAGGAACATGCAATCCGAAGCAGGGAATATGGATTTTATTCTAAGAACAATGGTAAACAGCCAGAGGGGTTGAGAGCAGGAGAGTAACATGGTGTGGCTTACATTTCTGAAAGCTCGGTGTGGCTGCTATGCACAGAATGATCCCTACACAGAAAGGAGCGGCAGTTAGAAGGCAGGTGCAGAAATGCAGGTGAGACATCCAGTAGGCACAGGCAACATGGTGGCACTGAAGATGGAGAGATGTGGATGGAGTTGAGGCATTTTAGGAGGTAAAACCCACAGGTCTTAGTGTTGGATTGAATATGGGTGAAGGGTGTGCCAAGGTCAAGGAAGCTAGGCCTTTCGGCATACGCAGCTGACTGGATGGTGCTATTATTTAATGAAATAAGATAACTCTGGAGGAAAACTGGATTTAGGAGTGAGATCATGGGTTTGGTCATGGGCAACCTGAATACTTGGTGCTTTTGAGATGCCCAAATGGAGATGTCAAGTTGGCCATGGCCTATGTGGGTCTGGAACTTAGAGAAAGGTCTGGAGATACAGCTGTCAAAGTCATTGCCTTTAGATGTGAATTGAAGAGGTGGGTGTAAATGAGAAAGCCCGGAGAAAGAGGAGAGAATAGAAAATAGAGGGTTTAGAAGCAGAGAAAGAGACGCAGACTGAGAAGTGTTAAGAGGTAACATTAGTTTAACTTGGTGATTGATAATTTGAAGAGGGTGAGAGAAAAGCTGTTGCCTAGAATGACTTCCAGCTTTTAGACGTGTGTGATCTAGTGGAAGGTGGTACATGAACTAGCTGGTGGTGACTTCTGTTTGGGACATCCTGAATTTGAATAGTTTGTAGAATGTGCAAATATTATTGGCATCATAAAGGACATGTTTTTGCATTTTCCTAGCTCCCCTCTTTAACTTTTCCATGTCCCACCCTAAACATATAGGAGGAATGTGGGACTAAATGTGACTGCTAAGTTTTGGTGGACAAAGGGGGAAGGGAAGAAGAGGAGAAAGACTAAGGAGTGGGGATTCAATACAAGGGAGATGATTATCAAGTGGGGTGCAGGAATGCAAGAGCTGAAGAAGAGGAAACGATGTAAAGAATACAGAAAAGCAGGAGTGGACGATGGAGGAGTGGGACTGAAGATAGAGCATTAGGGTCATTATTTCTGTCCATCGAGGACATAGGCCAGGGCTTTGCTTAACCACTGATTAAGAAGTGTATTTGGATTATTAGGTAATGAGATTTTATTGCACAATCTCATCAGTTTATATTTATACCAAATACATAATAGTGAAGTGAACTCTCTTGATAGGCCAGCTTTTACGTTTTTTCCCTTAGCAATTCTCTCTGCATCTAATGAATGATATTTCGTCACATCGTGAGTTCTGTTTTCTCTTGAGCAATGTTTATTGAAGGTTTGCTCTGTGTCATGTTTTCTTTACGCTATTATTGCATTCAAGTAGTTGGAAATGTATCGTGTGTGATTCTAATGCAATTTCATGTGGGTGTGATTTCTTAGCAGAAAAAGTTGGAAATGGAAGAAGAATCCCTAAAATCATTTATCCAAAAAACAATTCAATTGAAGTACAACTTGGTGAGTAAAGTTATCGAAGCCACTGAAATCACTAGGGGCAGGAATCAAAATGTGCACATATCCTAGTGAATTTTTTGAATTTCAAGGATGAACACAAATCCCATACACATTTCAGTTTCCAGCTTTGGATAGACTCCAGGTCATCAGGAGAGGCATCAAAATAAAAAATCAAGGGAGCTGAAGCCTGGGGACGTTGTGGTTTGAAAGGTCTGGCGGTGAGCACTGTGGCCTAAATGATTATTGTAAATCTGTTCATGCAAAGGCAATGAAAATGTAAAAGTAATTTCTGAAAGAGAAGATACATTATATACAACCACTATTAAATAATGTTGATCAAGAATTCTGGATTATATTATCTCATACTGGAAAGTATATTAAAGGCTAGGGGAAGTTATCTTATAGTCCTTATTTTACATAGGAAAGGATCAGTAAACATCACCTCAGTTTATGATCTAGGTGGAGAAAAAGAGGCTCAAATTATTTTTTAAAATTTAAAGGTAATCACCAATAAAATAAAAACATGTTGAGTACTTTCTGAAGAGAAAAAAAGTAAATTTAAAAAAGTCCTTATTAAAAGACAAATGCTCAGGTTGAGTCAAATATTAACATCCAATTACATGCTCTTCTCAAAAGACATAGACCTAAAAATACATGACCTAGAAGATTAAAAATAAATATAAGCAAGATATATCTTTCAAAAATTTAACACAAAGAAATCGGGTTGGCAGTATTAATCTTTCAACCTGATAATATATCTTTCAATGCAAAAAAGTTAAATGACAAATTGAATCATTTTATACTAATAAAAATTACACCTCTCAAAAATTTTTATGTGCCAAATAGCAGTGAATCAAAATATATAAAGCTAAAACTCTCAGAAATACAAGGACAATACAATAAGACAATACAATTGTTTCAGTTATAGTGAGAGATTTTACCACACTCTGGATTCGACAAATTTGCTAATCAAATAAGGATCTAAAAGATTCTGGTTATATAATAAGAATAATGTATTTAATAGATCACACTCATAAGTACCTATGAAAAACTCAGAGTCCCAACAGAGGAAATTTTGTAGACTATACGGTCCAATCACAATGAGGTAAATCTAGAAATTTACAACTAAAGTCAAAACAATGATAAATCCCATGAAGATAAAATTCACTAATTTTAAAAATTAAGCAACAACAAATTCATCTTCTAATTATTTGCTTTCTTGGTTATATTTAATCCAAAGCCATAGTTACAGACTATTGAGAAAATAATGGCAGTGAGAACATATCATACTTCATGGAATGAGACTCATGCTGCACTCTGAACAAGTTGATACCTTTAAATATCATGATTATTAATAAGTGTAGAAATAATTAAAATACGTAAACTAGTCATTTAACTCTATAAAAAAGAGCAACTGAATAACCCCATAGGAGGAAATAGCAAAGATAAAAGTAAAAAATAGTGAATTTATAAAAAAAAAAAAAAAAGAATTGATAAGTCCTAGAGTTGGTTCTGGACAGAAGGGTCGGGGGACAGAGAATAAAAAAAGAAGACAGAGAAACCTCCAGCAAATCCAATCCCCCAAAAGCAGAGAAACTCAAATGTAAAAGACAGAAGTGAGAAAGCTTATAAGGCAACAAATGGGGAGGAGATGAAATCTGTTTAAAAAGCTCTGGACCACACATTTTGAGGAGAGTGCCTTTCTGGACCACACATTTTGAGGAGAGTGCCTTTAAACTTTCAAGGAAATAATAATGCCCATAATAAAGGACACTTGTCTCCATCTCTCTCACCCTGTGAATACTCCAGTGGGTTTCATGAACTCCTAGAAAAGACACGTGGGCCTGTGATTAACTCTCTTGATTAACTTTGTTCCCCTTCCTGTCTTTGAAAATCCTAGCCAATGTGTTGAGATAATTAAGAGACAAGAGACGTAAGCCTTGGGAGAGGGAGACAAACATACAATTATTTTAAATGATCTATGGATATCTACCTAGAAATTTTAAGACAATCCTCTAAAAAAACTATAATCACTGGCAATTGTTCAGTAAGGTTATTCCAATACAAAATAAACTTTCAAAGCTAACGGCATTTTTACATGCATGAATTCATCATGTATTATGTAATTGGGGAAAATGACATTCATAATTATAATAAAAATAGCAAAATATTAAGGAATAAAGTGAACAAGAAATTTGAAAGACCTACCTATATAAAAAAAATTGCAACGTTTTAAGCCAGGACATAAAAGAATACACGTTTTAATGAAATTCCTTACCATTTTCCTAAATGAGAACACTCAATATCAAAAACATATTTTCTCCCAGATTAATATATTAGTTTATTATAATACCAATTAAATTTCACTGAATGTCTTGAAACTTGACAAAGCATTTCTAAAATCATGTCAAAAAATGCTGGAACGAGTTAGCAAATAAATAATTGAGTAGAAGAAATAAAGAGAAACCTTTTCTGGTAAATATTAAAATGTATTATAAAGCTACAATAAGTAAATACTGATATTTGTATACAAATAGATTAGAGCAACATAACAAAAAACAATAAACAGATGCCAGAATACACAGGAATTTAGTAAAAGAGGTTTGTGGCATTTAAAAATGTTTCGGGAAAGAGAGCTGTGGTAAATAGTATGTGATGTTGGTATAACTTGTTAAATTTGAAGAATATGTAGTTCATTCTCTACCGCATATCAGACACAAAAATACATTTTTAATGAATTAAAGAAATATATATAAAAACAAAACCACAAAAGTTTCATTAAAAAATAAAGATAAATTTTTGTCTATCCTCGGAATCATGTACTTTTTCAACAAAAAATCAGTGGAAGAAATAAAAAAAGATCCAAAAATTAGACCAGGATAAAAAAGGCAAACGTCTGTATATCTGAGAAATGGTAAAGTTAAAATGTGAATGATGAACTAGGAGAGAATGTTTGGATCAGAGATAACAGAAAATAGGTAATATCGTTTCTATATAAAAATACCAACAAATCAAGGAAAATAAATAATCCAAACAAGGCAAATAAATAATTCATAGAAGAAAATAGTAACAGAATATGAAAATATATTCATTTGCAATAAAGGAAATATACACTAAACAATGATATTTATCTATGAAATTGGTAAGGATTAAGAATGTGTATAATATTCTTATAGTCAAATATTAGCAAGGGTACTATAAAGGGTGTTCTAATACGTGACTGGTAATGACTATGAGCAATCTCTTTAAAATACGTGTGTTTAGGGCCGGCCCCGTGGCTTAGCGGTTAGCGCTCCGCTGCTGGTGGCCTGGGTTCGGATCCCGGGCGCGCACCGACGCACCGCTTCTCCGGCCATGCTGAGGCCGCGTCCCACATACAGCAACTAGAAGGATGTGCAGCTATGACACACAACTATCTACTGGGGCTTTGGGGGGGGGAAAAAAAAGGAGGAGGATTGGCAATAGATGTTAGCTCAGAGCCCGTCTTCCTCAGCAAAAAGAGGAGGATTAGCACGGATATTAGCTCAGGGCTGATCCTCCTCACAAGAAAAAAAAAATACGTGTGTTTAAAACTGTCTAAACATTTCCCATCTCACTCCAAATAAAATTCACAATCCTCGCACCCCGTGTGGCCCTCTGTGCCCTGCTTCTCCATCGCCAGTGCTGGGGGAGAGCTTGGACCCCACGTACTGCTCCTTCCCCTTCAGCCCCTCTGCTTTCGTCACACGGGACTGCTCGCTAGTTCTTGACCGTGCCAAGCACACCTCAGCCTCAGGGTCTTTGCACTTGCTGTTTCCTCTGCCTGGAACGCTCTTCCCAGATATCCTCATGGTTTGCTTCCGCACTTCCGTCAGGTCTCTAATGAATGTCATCTCAGCTGGCCAACTTGTTAAAATAGCACACCTCATTCTCACCATCACACTCCATCCCCTGAACCTTCTATTTTTCACAAAAGCGCTTATCACTAACTCACAGATTTTGAACTTCTTTTTGGTATCTCTAATTCTATTTGAGTCTACACTCCTTAAGAGCAGACTTGTCTGTTTTTTCCTGTATCACCGGTGCTCAGAACAATACCTAGAACATGGCAGATACTCAAGAAATGGTTAAAATAGATAAAGAAATGAATGGATTGGTCTAAACTTTGTAGCGAGAAATGCCGGTATGTATTCAGAGCCTTCACAAACGTGTAACTTTTGACTTGGTAACTTTTAGACGGTAAACAGAAACACATCCTCAGGGTGTGCCAGATATAGAAATAGCAAGTACGTGTTGTTTTTTAATTGTGCTTACTATGTTAAAGGAAGGAAAAGACATGATCAAAATTTTCAAAAGACAACTGGAAAATATAAAGCAGTAGCATATCAAATTTGAAGAAGAACAAATAAAAACTCTAGAACTGGTAAATACAAAAACCAAAACCAAAACTTCAATGAAGGACTTATAGTGTATAAAACATATTTGAAAAAAGAATTAATGAATTAACGTATAGGTCAGGAGAAAATATGTAAGAATAAGCACAGACAGACAAAAGAATGCAAAATATGAAGTGAGATTAAAAGAAAGGATACAGAGACCTAATGTATATATAATTGTAGCCCCAGTAGAAAGAGAAAAGAGAAAATGGAACTATTAAGAGCGAATGCTGAGAACGTTTCAAATTGACAGAAGACGTTAGTCCGAGGACTCTGGAAGCTAAGGAAACTCAGCAGGATAAATTAAAATAAACCTACGTCTAGATATACCACAGTGAAACTGCACAGAACCAAAAACAAAGGATAAATAGCGTAAATGTTAGGGAAAAAAGAAAAAATGCCTTCTGTGTGTGACAGTAAGACTGCTGTTTGGATTTTCAACGGAAACAGTGGAGGTTGTGAACTGAAAAAAAACCTGCTAATTTTATAATTAGTGAAAATATAACAAACTAAAAGTGATAAAATTTGCCAACCACAGTCCCACACTAAGGGAACTGTTAGAATGTTCTTCAGGTGGAAGGAAAGTGTTCCCAGAGGGTAAATCAGCTATGTAGCAGAGAGTGAAGGAGCAAATATGCTGTAAATATGTGAGTAAGTCTAAGTGAATCTTGACTGCATGAAGGAATAATGATGATTGTTTATGGAATTAAAAAATATATGAAATTAGAATTCACAACAACATTTGCCTATATACTGGGAAGGGTAAATGGAATTGCATTCTAAGACTTTACATTGCTCTGAAAAGGATAAAAATATCAATAATAACAGATTTTGATAAGTCCAAGGATATATGTTTTTATTTCTAGGTTAACCCTAAGAGAATAATAATTTTTAAAATATAGGGTTATATGGAATAACAAAAAGTAATCAAAAAGAAGGTAAGAAGGAATACAAAAGAAGGAATCCAAAAGAAGGCAAGAAGGAAAAGACAAATATAGGACAAATGCAACATACAGAAAATATATGAGATAGTTGATTTAAACCCACAAATATCACCAATTACAAAACGGACTAAATGCTCCAAATAAAAAGATTGTTCTACTGGATTTGAAATAGCAAATTAAAACTCGGTGCTCTTTACAAAATGCTTGAAGACAAAAAGATAGAAAATGATATATGATATAAACACTAACCAAAGTAATGTTATAGCAATTATACCAATTATAAGATTATACCAATATCAAGATAGATCTTAAGGCAAAAAGCATTATTAGAGGTAAACTGAGATACATCATAATGATGAAAAGTTCAATTAGTAACCTATAGATACATAATAACATGACCTTAAAAGTATAAAAATACCCATAGACACAGAGAGAGAGAGAATTACAGGGAGAAATTGATAAATTCACAATAATAATGGAAGACGTTGACACAGTTTTCACAGTAGCTGATAGAACAAGCAAACAAAACACCCTATCATGATAAATAAAATGTGCCTAAAAAATGGCCTAATGTTCATATATGTAGCCCTGTGCCCAACTACTGTAGATTATCCATTCTTTCTAAGCACAAATGAAATGTTTATGTTTAATAAAATTGACCATATATTGGCCATAGAGTTAGTCTCAACAAAATCCAACAGATTGAAATCATATAACACGTCTCAGACCACAATACAGTCAAGTTAGAAATAAATAACAAAAAGACAACTAGAATAACCACATTGGTTTGAATACAATCAAATACAAAAACTTCTGAATAGCTCATAGATCAAAATAGAAATCACAATAGAAATCAGAAAATAATTGGAAAGTGAATGTTAATGAAAAGATGATATCAAAATTGATGGGATGCAAAGATTTGCTTCGAGAAAACTTCATAGCCTAAATTAGAAAAGGAAATGGTTGAAACATCTGTGAGCTAAGTGTCCCCTCTGGAAGACAGAAAAAGAGAAGCAAAATATACCCAAGGAAAATAGAGAAATGATGTGAAAAGTAAGAGCAGAAAACAGTGAAATAGAAAATAAACATACAACTGAGTGATTGATTAACAGAGAAAAAAGTTGATTTTTTGAAAAATGGAATAAAATTGATAAATCCCTGTGTGACTGATTAAGAAAAGAGAGATGACCCAATCTGAAGGAAAAAGGGGCCATCACCATAGATCATTTAGGCAATAAAAAATCATAAAAGAATATTCTGAAAAACTTAGTGTCAAACAATTTGAAAAATTTTTTAAATGGGCAAATTTCTATAAAAATCAGCACATAGGATCAGACACAAGAAGATATAGAATTCTGAATAGTCATAACTATTAAATAAATTTAAAATCTTTCCCAAACAAAATTCTGGATCCAGTTGGCTTTACTGGTGAATTCTACAAAACATTTAATAAAGAAATAACATCGATTTTAAACAAATTGTTTCAGAGAGTAGAAAAAGAGGAAACAGTCCTTAACTCATTTTATTAGGTCAGAAAAACCTTGACACGCAAACCCAACAAGGACGTTATCACAAAGGAAAATTTCAGGCCAATCTCACTCATAAACACAGAGGAAAAATTCTAAGCAAAATATTAGCAAATTGATTGTAACAATATACATGAAGGATGCTACATTGGGACTAAATTGGGCTTATATGAACTAATGCAAAGTTATCATATTAGATAATTCTTCCTTTTATTTTGCATTATTGAACTAAAGGAGAAAAATTAATACATTTACCCCAATAGATACTAAAATGTCATTTAGAAAACTTGAACTAGGAATTCATAACTTAAAAAAAAATAAACTCTTTTAAAACTAGGAATGGAAGGGAATTTCCTTAATCTGATTTAAAAAGATCTATTTTTAGAAACCTACAGAAACAACACACTCAAGACTAAACTATTGAACAGTTTTCCTTTGTTTTGAGGAATAAGACAGTCAAAATCTAATAGATTCTAATTTTTGTAGAATTTAATAAGTTGATTATAACATTGTATGAAAAATGCAAAGGTTGAGTAATAGTCAAGATGCTTTTTTTTTTTTTGTTTTGTGAGGAAGATCAGCCCTGAGCTAACATCTACACCAATCCTCCTCTTTTTGCTGAGGAAGACTGGCCCTGAGCTAACACCCATGCCCATCTTCCTCCACTTTATATGGGATGCCTCCACAGCATGGCCTGACAAGCAGTGCATTGGTGCGCGCCTGGGATCCGAACCTTGGCCGCCAGCAGTGGAGCGCGAGGACTTAACCGCTACGCCACGGGGCCAGCTCCAGTCCAGACACTTTTAATGAAGAAGTATATGGGAGGACTTGTGCTACCAGATTTCAACATTTATTAAAAAGCTACAGTAATTTAGACAGTCTAGTCCTGATACAGGGATAGACAGTGGAACAGAATTGAAGGCCCAGAAACAGATCCACACATGTGAGGCACTTGATTTTGACAAAGTTGACACTACAGAGAAGTAGGGAAAGTGCCATCTTAGCAATAAACGGTACTGGACAACTGGATGTAATATAGAATAAAAGGCAACTTGACCCGTTTCTCATACCGTTTGTAAAAAATAATTTTGAGTGCATTGTAGACCTAAATATAACAAAACAATAAATTTCTAGAAAAACATCTTTACGATTGGGGTAAGTAAAGCTGCAAAAAAATAAGGACATGAAAGTTAATAGTCTTGAAGGAAAAATTGATAAGTAGGACTAGATCAAAAATAAGAATTTCTGATTATTGAAAGACATTAAAAGAATGAAAAGACGAGCCACAGACTGGAAGGAGATACTGGCAGTAAGTGGACAAAGGCCACATATCCGGAATCTGTGAAGAACTCCTCCAAAGTCATAAGGAAAAGACAATCTAGTAGAAGGAAAGACGCACCACTTGGACAGACAGTTTACAACAGAGGATGTCTCTGTGGCCAATAAAAGTATAAAAAGGTGTTTGGCCAGGTGCCGTCTAGGGAAATGCAAATTCAATTCACAATGTGATACCAGGACACACACATCAAGATGGCTAAAATAAAATAGACTGACAATACCACGTCTTGTGGAGCACATCAAGGAACAGGAACTGTCGTACACTGCTGAGGGGAGTGTAAATGGGTACAACCACTTTAGCAAACAGTTTATGCATATCTTCACCTTTAGAAGAGATGCCAATCTATGATCTACCAATTTGACTGGTAGATAGATATGTATACCCAACATGTACACGGGTATGTATACGTGAAATGTGCACACGTGTGCCCCAGAAGCCGTGCAGAGAGAGTTCATAGCAGCCCTAGGCACCTGGCAAATACTGGAAACAACATAAGCCCATATATAGCAACAGCAGAGAAAGTAAATAAATAATAGTGTATTCTCTTGTCTGAATGGAATATAGCCACGTGCGACAGCATGGATGAGCGTTACAAACAGAAGGAGTAGAGGTCAGAGTGATAAAATATAAAGTAGGGAAGGGGCACACGGGGGCTTTTGGGGTTCTGGCAATACACTGTTTTCTTGGTGGTGTGAATATTTGCTTTACAGTATATCAGAAACTTACATTTATATTTTATAGTTTTTACTATACGTGTGTTATATTTCACAAAAATCTTTTTAAAAAACTTAATACCACCTAGAACAAAGAAACTTGAAGTAGACAGTTTAGAAGTACGGTAATTTTTTTAATGTAGTAAATAGATGGAATCTATTAGGCTCCTGGGGCAAAATAAAGTGAAAATATAAATTTATTAAATATAATTTGTGCATGTGTGGAGGCAGGATAAGGGAAAGCGGGGAAAGGGTAGGTGTCACAGTTGGTGAAGTAGAAATATCACTGGATTTGGAATTTGAAAACCTGAGTTTACGTCTCATTTCTTCCTCTTATGTGGGACGTTGGGCAAGTCACTCCATCTATCTAACCTTCAGTGTTCCCACCTGTAAGATGGGGAGAATAGCACCTCCCCACTTCTGCCTTGTAGGGTTGTTTTGAAGATATAAACTCTGAAGGAGAAAATGTGTGTGAAGTGCTTTGTCAAGTTCTTTGCTAAGGTTCCTAAGAGTAGAAGTGTACCTGTGGCCCTGGTCTTGTGGAGGACGCTGGTCAGAAGCTGCTGGTGTTTGGCAGCAGATGCATGTCTCCTTACAACAGACATCCTGGAAGCTCACTTATCCCGGCGATCTCTGTCCCAGGAGAGAATAAAGTTGATGAACCTTGACCTCAGAGGGGTATTTCTGGTAATCAAAAGATATCAAGGCTCAAAAGCAAGATGCATTTGTTGACCAGCTTGTTTTTTGTAGAATTTTCATTTAATATTGATAAATTTGATTTTTATAGGCTCCACCCTTATTGTAGACTGCAACATAACAGACACGAGGGAGAATACAAATCTACGGTGTTGGAGAGTCAATGACACTTTGGTGGACATTTACTACAGTGATTCCAAACGAATCCAAGAAGGAATCGAGTAGGTGGTTTGTTTTTGTGGCTTCCCTAACAGCTAGCACGGATTTCTCCATTTAAATTTTTTGGTATGAGTACAGCTTTTTTTAGATGGTTCTCACCGCCTCCTCATCAATCCTTTTGGCTTGTCTTTCAAAGATCTTCTCAGGGCTGTGTGTGGTCAAGCATCTGGTTCAAAGAGGTCTGAGATGCTCATGTTGTCAATCCCACGACGTCCTAGTTAGAGAGATGAGACAGAACATGAAGTATGACCTTCAAGCAACAAGATCAACTTTTCTCAGCTACTATGTAAAACCAGTCTCATTCCTATTTAGGTGTATTATGAGCCACAGGCCTTCAACGCTTAAACAGCAAAGTGGGCAGCAGCACGGGACTCTTGGGGGAGACAGTGCATGATCATTAGCTAACTGAGTGATGTCAAACAAGACTAATGAAGTCAGAGGCAGGAGAACTTGTGTTGGGCCTCACAGGGTAGTAAGTTAGGATAAGTGGAGAGAAATAGGGGAAGACCCTTGAGGTAGGGATGATGTCTGTAATTAATAGAACCACACCCTCATCACTGTCCAGAAGAAAACGCAAATTTGGAATTACTCAATCCACACACTTCACTGAGCCACTCAGTGAAGTGTTCTTAGGGTTAAAACGATGGCCTGAGGTGCTCTTGAGGAAAGAACTTTATTCTCTAGATGAAAGCTAAAATACAGTCGTGTGTCCCTTAACGACCGGGATACATTCTGAGAAAGGCATCGTTAGGCAATTTGTCGTGTGGACATCGTAGAGTGTCTTTACACAAACCTAGATGACATAGCCTACCACACGCCTAGGCTATATGATACTAATCTTATGGGACCTCTGTCGGATATGTGGTGTGTCATTGACAGAAACGTCGTTACACAGCGCATGACTTTATGTTGGGTAAAATAGGACACGTGTATTAATGACTGGCTCTTTTCTTTTATAGATCCCACATTTCTTTTCAGGACCATAATTTTTACACAGTGAACATAACCTTCTTAGAAGTGAAAATGGAAGATTATGGCCATCCTTTCACGTGCCATGCTGGAGTGTCTGCTGCATACTTCACGTTAAAACTCCCAGGTAATGTTCCAGTGGGTTGTATACTGCTCAGAGTGTTCAAAATGATGGCAAGGAAACACATTTGAAAGAGGAGTGATATTAAATACTCGCTGTGAGGCAACAGAGTGGTATTAAATAGAGACTCTCAATATGAGGTCTAGGGAACTGATGAAATATCTGACAGTGTTCTTGGGGTAAGGCTGTGACTTTTTTGCAGTATACTTTGAAAGTGCCATATTAATATACTTTGAGATTTTATGCATTGAAATTCTAGAAAACAGAAGTTTTCTTTTGTCAAACCTGATTGTTGAACTTTTATAACCGAGTGCTTGTGATTTTCAGCTTTTAGATTGTTTATTTGAAATAATTTGATATGAAGATAAAGTGCTTATGTATATTTTTGTCATGTGACTTTGTAAAATTATCTATAGAGGCGGAATTCTGATATTTGAGCAGGAGGGCTTCAACCTCCATGTGTGTACACAAATCACACTCTTAACACTGTACAGAGAGTGTGCATTACCCGGTGGAGGTGGTCGAGCCAGAGGATAGATAGTGAAGGATGAAATCATAATCTGGAGAACAACTTTAAAATTCTTAACATATCAGGGGAAGTGGATGAAGTACTTTGTAAGATGTTGACCTGTGGTTTACCAAGACAGCTTCTTTTTTTAATGCTATTAATATCAACTTTTTTTTTTTTGTCTAGCTGCGTGCATGAGAGAGGGCTCGAATTTGCCAGTGTCCCTTAAGGATCAGTCAGACCCATGTTTGCATGCATCTAGCTCAAGTCCTACCGGAAATGTTTTTTGATAACTTAACATAGAGCATTAGTTCGGTGGCTGCTGTGTGGAGCTAGCAAATGTGCCTTCGCCCTGCCAAGTTCCTGGCCTCATGAGTGTCCATCACCCCCCTTTGAATAGTGATGATCAGGGGTGTGTCCACAGTCGCTTGCAGTCCTGAGGTGGGCTCATTCTCGACCTCATTTCCGTGACCTGGAGGCCCGGGTGTCTCTGTCCCAGCCGCCTAAACTGTGAGTGAGGACGCAGCACCGCCTCTCCTCACTCTGGGCCCACAGGGGACCCTGTTGGGTTGCATCAGGTGAAAGCAGCCTTGGGCTCAGTTGAGAAACCTGTGCTTGCTCAATTCATCTCTGTTCCTATCAATACTTATTTCACGCCTCACATTCAGTGTATTTTTAGACATGTGCACTGTTTCGTTTTCCCTAATTTCTTAGGAACGTTACTCTCTTACGTCCAAGCCTCGTGCTGGTTTACTTGGGGCCTCATGTTGGTTTCCTTGGGGCCAGCTTCTCTACTTGACTTCCTTATTTTTGTTGAAGACACCTCCAGAGCTGAATCTTATTTGGTTTGTCTGAAGAAGAGTCACCAGAAAGTTGTTTAGATTGGGTGTACTCTTCTGTGAATTTCTTTTAATCACTTGTTCTCAGCTACCAGCTCAGTGTCAGGATGGTGGTAGCCATATGGACCCAAAGGGCGAATACCAACTTTACCAGGACCTTCAACATGGCACCTGGTGGCTCATCAGTGAGTCTTCCACTTATTCAAATTTCAAAGCTCATACTCCCTTTGAACTTATTCACTGATTTTCTGTTTCCAATTTCATCGTCTTTTAGCTCATTTATAGAGCAGAGGGTATCAACACTCCTGAATATAATGAATGATCAACTCAAGAATTTCAGGCCATTACTCCTGTCTACAGGGGCTTTTTGAGTTTCATAAACAGCGTGGGCGTGGTCTTCTATCATGACCGTTTACAATACCAAGATCCCTGAAGTATACATTAAAGATTACTAGACGTGGGTCCTTCCAAAGGGAGTGGTGGCATTATTGCTTCAAGAGCCGGGAAAGGGCAAAGGGACATGGAGAATGAGAGGGAAGGAAGAATCCATCTAATAGTTAGAAGCTAGAGGTTCAAACAAGTGGTCAGGATCAGATTGGGCACCAGCGTGCAGAGCAGATCCACTTGGCTGTGCTGGGACTTAATCACTGGACTGATATTTTTTCAGCATGGAATGTGCTTTTAGTTATCGTCCTTTATTGTGCCATGTGTTTAAAGGCATGCAGTAGTACACAGGCATGTCTTTGGCCTCCAAATGTTTGCAACATGATGTGGCCTAGGGCAGGTTGTGATAAGCTCTTCAATAGGTATTTTAAAAAATGAAAATACTCTGGGCATTCAAAGAAAAGAGAATTTCCCCTTCTTCCTGCGCCCCCAACACCTTCTAGTGGGGTGGAGGATCAGAGGGGGCCGATGAAGGAAGTGGTGTGTGTGGTGGGTTCTAAGAATGGGTTCCCCTTTTCTAATGCTGTCCTTCCCAGAGGCTCCTTCTCTGGCAGCGCAGGTTTGGGCTGTGGTGAGGGAGAAAGCAGTGCTGTTCCTCTTCTCGGATATGTAGGAGCATGTTTTCGGGGACTTGGAGTTCCAGAGGAACTGGTTCCACTCCTTGATCATCTCTTGCCCACTGCTTTTGCCATAATTGTTCTGCAATGTGCTCACAAAGCAGAGCAGGGTGTCAACGCCCTTTCTGAGACTGTCTCTGACAGGCACCCAGCCCTGACTCTGTTGGCAGAGAGAGGATGAGGGGGAGTCTGACTCTTGGCCAGTCTTGTAGAGCCAGCAGAGATGGCTTCCAGGGGAGGCAACTGATGGCTCTTTATTTATGACTTGCGTCCTGCTGCTCAATTTCGAGTAACTGGGAAAGCAGTTATAACAGTATTACAATCAAGAATGTGCAACAGAACCACCCGGGGAACTTTCCCAGTAAATGTGCTCGGGCTCCACCTCTGGAGAGGCTAGTGTTGGCTAAGTAGGACTGGCCATGAGGGTTTTGACAGCACTCCTCATGCAATTGGAGCCACGCTGCCTCTACCTTTGGGCGCTAGGGTTCTGCAGAATTACCCTCCCCAGGTTCCCAAGAGCACTTTGTTTCCTAAAATTCATGGTCCAGACCAGATTAGTCTACTCCCATACCTATTATTTATCTGTAAAGAAATATTTAAGCAATATCCTCACTGATATCTAATACAGTTCCATTTGGCATTTGTAATGTGATCTGTATAAGTCAAGTGTATAATTGACTCTTTGTATTATTATTATTATTATTATTATTTTATTATTTTTCTTTTGCTTCATTTGTAGTTCCAGATTTTCGAGCTTACTTGATAGGAGGGCTTCTCGCCTTGACAGGTGCAGCAGTGTCTGCTGTGTGCATCTACAGCATTTTTAAGATCGACATTGTACTTTGGTATCGAAGCGCCTTCCATTCTACTGGGAGCATAGAAGGTAAGTGTGGGTAACCACTGAAAAGTGTCTCACAATTGGTATCCACTCACCTGTACAACCATTGTAAATCTACTTTATCATAGAAGGAAGGAGGGAAGGACGGAAGGACGGAAGGAGGGGAAAATGATCAGAGCCTGCTTCACAGAGTGCTGTGAGAGCAACTGAGTTGAAGTCCAGGAAAGCACTGAGCAGGGACTGGGGGCACAAGGGGCTCCTTTGTCGTCTGAAGGTCAAAGCAAGCTGCCCCTGCTGCTGTGCCCGGGGTTTCCGTTGGTCTGTGGAGCCCGTGTCCTGCCAGCACTGTTCAGCACAGAAACGCCCCAGCGTGATCCTGAAACTCCCAGGAGTAGGCATTTCCCACGACTGTGGTTTAACTCTTTGTACTGTTTTCTTTTTGTCTCAGAATGATATGATCTAGTAAGGCCTTGAAAAAATAATAAATCTACTTTAAAGTCCCCTAGTTGGATGGAAAAATAAATACAAGGCCAAGAGGCGTCTCTGCAGCTCACATGCGTGGACACACACCAATGTGTGCCTTTCAAGCCCAGAGACTCGCAGGGTTAAGCAGAGCCAAGTCGCGGGGAGGTGGGTGTTTGAGCACGTTTCATGAGTCCCCATTCCAGAGAAGGACTTTATTACAAGGGCCTGCTTTGCACATAAAACAACCACAGTACATATTGTCGTCCACGTGTTTGATCGACCATAGATGTCCTAACTTGGACTTTATTCTAAGTTAAAGTTCAGAATTCCAAATTGACAACGCTTGAGCAACGCAGAAAGCAATGAAGTCTTTTTTGATGACAAAATTCAGTCGTGGGAATCTGGCTTTGCGTGTGCAATGCAACCCGAAGCTCCTTTAGTGCTGCAGACAGTCAGATCAGATGTGGTGTTTCTGTTTTGGGCTGTGGTCCCTACAGAGGCTGCTCCACATAAGCCCCCCTGTGACTGTGCTCCTGCCTGCGTCTGTTCTAGAAGAGACTTCATTCACCACCACTTGTCTTTTCTGACACACGGGTGTGAGTGGCTCGGCTGACTGACGGGGGTCTGCATGACTTGGGTGGTGTCCCGGAACTCTGGCCGTGGGTTTCTCACTCCCTGACTCACGGCGGCTCCGGGGAGTTTGAGTGCTGGGTGTGTGGGGAAGCTGCCTGACAGTGAGGTCAAGTTTAGCAGGAAGAGAAAAAAGGCACAGTGACTCACCCTGAGCAGGGGGAGCTGAGCAGATGAGAGACTCAGGAGCCCCGCCCTCTGCTGAGACTGGGCTGCAGCCCAATTCGTAACCAGTGGGCTGAGGATTGGGAGATCAGAGCTTTTTTTTTTTTAAATTCAGAAAAGTACGTGTGCACTTCGTGATTAAATTCTCTACAGCTCAATCTATGAGAACTATTCCCCTTTGAGTGTTGGCTTTAACAATGAGCTGGAGATGAGTCCCACGTGCTCTTTCCAGCCCTGTGCCCTTTGAGGATATCTTCTGAGTTATCTGGGAACACGTGGAGTGATGGGCTGCAAAGACAAATGGGGAGGAGACAGACATGGTGTCCTTATGATAAGCTGTTTACTCCAACTAGATTAGTCAAGCTATATAACATGACTAATAATTAGACGTGTATAACTCAGTTTTATTAAGAGTCATCGACAGGTCTGGCTAAAGTCCATGAGTTCTGTATATTCTCTATTAAGTCATAGGAGTTAATTTAAAAATTCTCCTGCCAAGTGTGCATGTGTGTACAAAACATAAGGATCAGTTTACGAATCTACTAGAGATATGTGTATATGCCTCACTTTATTCCAAATAGGTTTGTGGAGAATGTATATGCAGAGCAGAACGACTAAAACAAAAACAAAACGGGTACAGTGAACAAGGCGTAGAAAGGTAAAACATAGCCGAGGTAGAGTGAATGACAAATCTTGGACAATTTTTAAAGGTGAGCTCACTTTAGAAGCAAGAGCAAAAGCAATTACAAGATTCATTGCATGCTTTTCACAAAAGCTTTTCAAATTGTTCATGAGAGCACATGGCTTTTCTGGGACAACTTTCTCAGGAAAATTTTTTGTAGGGAGTCCTCATTTTTAAAGGGTGTGATGCAATGAACCTTGTCTGCAACAACATTCCCATGGTAAATGTAACAGATTTGATGTGACTTTTCTTCTATTGTGTTCTATGCATATTAGGGCTAAAACACCAAACCTCATGCAATTCGGTGAAAGCACTGACACGAAGGCCTAATTGAGTCTAATATTTCCACTGGTCCAGTTTGATCAGGTTTGAAATTTAGCAATATTATATTGAAGGAAAGTAGGGAATTTAGAAAAATCTTTAGGCACTTTTTCATAAATAAATGCAAATAAATTTTTGTATTTTTGCCAACAGCCAATAAGGGCACATGCAGATGCTTTAAGGTCAGAAGTAGGGTTGAATCTCCTTAGCAAATGAGAAAAGCTTGGTCATAGCCTGGATCAACTGGCACCTCACTGTTACGTGGAGGTGAGCTGTGCGAGTCCTACAGTAGGGCCCAGTTTCCTCAGAAAACTCACTAGTCAGTCTACATTTTTGCAATTTTCTTGATGAAATAGACAGGGAAGGGGTGTCCAACTCATCGCTATTTGTTGCTATTCCCTGTTGTTTCTGTAATTGCTGTTGGATGGCTGGGAAACAAATTACTTCAGAACTTCATGACATAAAACAACCATTTATTTTGCTTGTGGATTCCGTGAGTCGGGAATGTGGACGGGCACAGTGGGCACTGTCTCAGCTCCAGTGTGGGCCTCCGCTGGGGGCTGGCGGTTGATGTTGGCTGTCGGCTGCTGGCCTCCGCTCGTCTCCACAGGGCCCTCTCCAGGCTGCCTCTCTGAGTGGGCTACTTTGGGCTTCCTCACAGCATAGTGACTGGCTTGGCTTCCAAGGGCTAGTGTTTCAAGAGCAACAGAGCCAGGTAAAAGCAGCATTTTATTTTATGACTCAGATCCTGAATTTCTAGTATTAATTCCACCACGTTCTAATTGTCAAGGCAGCTATGGAGTCCTATCCAAATTTAAGGGAGTGGAGATGGAGTCTACCTCTTTGTGGGGGTGTGGCAAAGTTCTGGAAGACCATGTGGGACAGGAAATATTGCTGTGGCTATTTTTGGAAAATAGAATCTGACACAGATGCACAGGACTAATCAGGGATAAGCTTTGTGAAGTGTCCTGCTCCCAGTTCTGTCTCAGCCACACCAGAGGGAGCGGGGGACTTGGGTTTGAATCCAGGCTGCAGCCTCATTGGTCTCAGCCTCGCTACTCACAACCTGAGGATACAAATGTGACCCTCACAGCAGACTGTGAGTGGCAAAACCATGAGGTACTGGCGTGCAGTTGCCCGAAAGGACCCTTCAAACCAGCGGCTGAAGGGAAAAGCAAAATGGCTACAGCTTGACGTTCTGCTCTATTGGTCGGTAAATTACGAACTGGTCATTTGAAAGAGACGAGAATCCATGCATTTTGAGAATAAGTCAGCAACAAGTCATATTTCTACCCAAAAGCTTAGTCAGAAAGAAAAAAAAAAGACCAAACAATTGGTAGCATTTTTATATTTTGAGTTTTTAAAAGGTGTGAGATTCTCTCTCTCGCTACCCAAATCTCTTCTGTCTCTGAGTTGGCACACTGCACAGCCAGGAGTACCTGTATCCTTAGATGCCTCGCTGAAAAACAGGGGACGTGAAACTCTATCAAAAGAGAGAATTCACTTAGCAAAAATGTTTTTTCTTTTTTTAAAATCAGAGGCAGTGGGAAAAAAGGGAAACAGAGTAAGAAAAGAGAGACACTAGTCGCAGGGCCTGGGGCAGAGGTGGCAATAAATCTGGACGGTCACTGTCGTTTAGAGACCAGGAAATACTGTGTTTATTGGGGAGGTTCCATCATGTGATAAATAGAGTACCAACCCAACCAACCCTTTATCATAACGGGATAAATATTATCATATTTTTAAGTGGGAAAATTTAATTCCTTCCTAAAAAGTTTAGAAACATAAGGACTTTATGAAGTCTTTTTTTCATTATATATATATATATATATATATATTCTAAAGTCCTCTGGCTTTAGAAAGTTAAATGTATGACATTAAATTTTAAACAGAAAAATATCCACTTACGGAGTGGCGGTCCAGACAAATGACATTTAAGACATTCCACATGGAGTTTCAGCTGGGTTAGGTTTTTGCCACCTCTAGACACAATGATTCATCCCTTTAGTACCCTATAACCCTAATTTATTAAAAAGCTGTATCTGTTCATGATCTAGAACTTCTCTGTCCCCCACATAGAGACAACCTCTTTGAGCCTCTGTAAAATCAAACTCCATTCGGCAAGAACTGATGGAGACCTCCCTTCTGCACCAGGTCCTGCTCCAGGCACTGAGGGTAACAGGGGCAAAGTCCCCCCTCACACGGCCTCTTTTTATGATGGGTGTGGGGAGACGGAGAAAGACTGTGCATGCATGTGAGCACGTGTGTGTGTTACCATCTTCCACAGGATGGCCGGGAATGGCGAGCAGAGACCTGAAGGTTGGCAGTGGTTGATGTAAGAATCAACGAAACGAGAAAATGCTACATGGAAACTCTGAAGTTCTGTTCACATTTTGACGACTATTATTTAGATAAAAACTAGAAGAATACAGGATTTCTTTCATTAGGCTTAGAACCACCCATCTCTTCAAGTCTGTCCATCACACAAACTTCCAGGAAAAGGAAATAGAAAAGGGTAGCTTCCTCTCCAGTTCCCACTTGGTTGGCTTTGAATTTCCAAACAGCCCGGAGTGGGAGAATCACATTTTCGCATAAGAAGCCCACTCAAGCCCCCGAGCCCTGCTAAAGCTCCTTACTCATTCTTGTGCCCCTGAGTAGGGCATAAACATCCCCTGTCGTGCCCTTCTCAAGCTCTTCCCCTTCACGGCCTGTTTCCCTCCACTTCCAGCCCCTCATTGTTCTCCTAAACCCTCCCCCCCTTTAAAATCCGGGAGCTGTCCCACATCCTGTGTGCATTTTTTTCAAGAACTCCAGACTATGGGGAATTTTCCTTTCTTTCTGTTTCTTCTGTTCATTCAGCCATTTATAATCTTTTAGGGCCTCATGTTGTTTTTATTTCTCAGTCTCTGACCGGTCTGCACAGTTAGGTCTGTGTCTTGTTCGTCTGTACGCTGGTGAGCACTGGGACTGTCACTCGTGGTTGTTCCATGAGCGCGTGCTCATGCTGGTGATGATGCATGCTGCTGTATTCGACTTCTCAGTGCCACCGATGGGGGTGGGAACCCCTCCCTCAGGGCCGATTTGTGGGAATGAGAGCCTGTGGGGTAGGAAAATCTGAACCGTTATTGACAAATTGCTGGAGGCTCAATGTGGACAAGTCTGAGACTTAAAACTCCAGGGGAACCCAGTCACGGGGGCCCCCACACTTCTGTGAGTTTTACCACCAGGAACCTCATCAGGTTCTGACAGTAAATATTGGAGAAAAATCCCTTTGTGCTTCTGGCAGGGGGAGGGGAGAAAAGAACCATTTTGAAATATGGAAGAACACTCTGTTCTTCTTAACCAGGCCTGCCCTCAGGAGAAACTAGTGAATGAGAGCCTCACCCACCAAGGTTTTATCAGAGTCTAACTGACCTGGGGGAAGGCAAATACCCAATAGCCCACTCGAGCCATCCTCAAGGGGATAGAAAAAACTGAGAAGCACTTGTGAAGTTCACCATGTGAGACCTACTCACAGGGCTTGCAGAATTTCCCCTCCCCGTGCCACAGCATCACTAAACGCCTGTTCACAGCAGCTCGTTTTACCTGGTACCTCATGTCTGGCTGTCAAGAACTAATTACAAGGCATATTAAAAGGCAAAAAACACAATTTGAAGAGGCAGAGCAAACATCAGAACCAGCCGTGGCAGGGAATTTGGAATTATCAGACTGGGAATTTAAAACAACTATGATTAATATGCCAAGGGCTCTAATGGATACCATAGGGAGCAGGCAAGAACAGATGGGCAATGTAAGCAGAGAGATGGAGATCCTAAGAAAGAATCAAAAACAAATGCTAGAAATAAAAAAAACAATAACACAGTAACAGAAATGAGGAATGCTTCTTGTGTGCTTATTAGTAGACTGGACATGGCTGAGGAAAGATTCTCCGAGCCTAAGGATATCTCGGTGGAAAGTCCCAAAATGAAAAGCAAAGAGAATAAAGACTTAAAAAAAAAAAACAAAAAACCACAACAGAACAAAACATCCAAGGTCTGTGGGACAGCTACAAAATGTGTCACATAGCGTGTGATGGGAATACCAGAAGGAGAAGAAAGAAAGAAAGGAACAGAAATATTTGAAACACTAATGAATGAGAATTTCCCCAGATTAATGTCAAACACCAAACCACAGATCCAGGAAGCTCAGGGAACAACCAGCAGGATAAATACCAAAAATATTACACCCACAGAAAATCAAAGGTAAAGAAAAAAGTCCTGAAAGAAACCAGAGAAAAAAACCCACCTTATCTATACAGAAACAAAGATAAGAGTTACATCCAACTTCTGAGAAACCATGCAAGCAGGAAGAGAGTGGAGTGAATTATTGTAAGTATGAAGAACATGAGACGCGTAGCGTGTCGGTGCTTGGCACCGAGTCGGCCGACTGGGCTCTCTGAAGTCCTTGAACCCAAGCAAAAAGGACATCATGGTAGCAACTCAGGTTTTCACTTTGTTAACATAAGAGTGTTGGGTAGGAATCATTCACAAGCCATCCCATTTCCTTTTCAGACGGGAAGCTGTATGACGCCTATGTCTTATACCCCAAGCCTCAAGGAGCAAGGCCGAGCCATGACGTGGACACGCTGGTGTTGAAGATCCTGCCCGAGGTGCTGGAGAGGCAGTGTGGATATAGGTTGTTTATATTTGGCAGGGACGAATTTCCTGGACAAGGTATGTTTTAAGTGAGGTATAAAAATAACAAATGAATAAAAAAGAAAGGAACCTCTTCTTTCCTTCGCTTTATTTATTTATTTATTTATTGTACAGTTTTTTTCCAGCTTTACTGAGATATAGTTGACACACAAGGTTGTGTAAGTTTAAAGTGTACAATGTGTTGGTTTGATACATATAAATTGTTAAGTGATTACCATCATAGTATTAGCGGCCACCTTCATCCCCTCAACGTAGTTACTGCTTCTTTTTGTGGTGAGAACATTCGAGATCCACTCTCTTAGCAACATTCGAGTTTAGGAGACAGTATCATTAGCTGTAATCACCGTGCTGTCGGTTAGATCCTTCCTTCACTTGACAGATGGTGGGGACTCCACTTCCTTCCCACCAAACCACAGGAGTCTTTACCACAGCCTCCTGGCCCGGTCAGCCCCCCAGCCCAGGAGGTTAGGACCCAGATGTCTTCTCTCATTAGGCTCCTTCCTGCAAAGGGATAACTGGGACTCCTGGGTGAAACAATGTGAGTCTCACTTTGGAGGAAGGACGTGGTTAACCCATTCACGTGAACAGGGTGCCGTGCCACAGCCTCGGCCGAGAGACTGAAAGGAGACAAGCGGTCATTTGCCCTCATGTCCTTGAGTCTAACTGCCAAATATTTTCAGTCAGTTTGGATATGTAAATCAGCTCATGTTTAAAGCTAATTTTATAAACCTCAAACCCCTTTCCTCCATGCTCCCCTACCTGAATTAAATAGAAGTTGTTTATTTACTACTCCCATTTAAGAGTAGTGTGGCTCTGGGCAATGCAGTTAACATCTCTGAACCTCAGTTGTCTCATCTGTCAGATGGGGATGAGAATGCTTCCTTGCCTCAGCTAAGAGAATTAGATGAGATAAAACCTGAACAGGGACCAGTATGGAGCTTATATATATACTGCAAATGGCTGAAATTTGAAATAAACATCCTTTTCTAGTCACCAGGAAACTAAGATTACTAGCATTTGGCAGTGGCCTATTCTGAGTCATTTAAAGAAGTTTCTAAGTACTTTGGATCTGTAGGCTGCTCATATCCATGGCGAGACCACAACTCTGCCTTGGCCCACACCTTTCAAGTCATGAAATCATCCTCCAGGAGGAAATGGAAATTTGATCAGTGCTTGCCACAAACATGCGGAAGAGCCCGTATTCATAAGCATATCAATATTGATTCATTCTCTAATTCAGCAGATATTTATTGAGCACCTGCCATGTGCTAGGAAATGTTCTGGGCACTAGAAATATAAAAATAAACCAAAGAGAGGAACCTGTTCTTGGGGTGGCTGCAGTTTATTTTTATACTCTGCGAATAAGGAGGGTATAAAACTTGGTCTTTATTTCTAAAAAAGACCAACTTTTATCTATAGCTGGATATTTCAAGAACTGCCCTATCCCCTCCCCAAGGAGGATTTGTTATTTGATTTCAAGTTAGTCCTATAAATCCCGGTCATTTAAATAGCTATAAAACACAAATAAAGATTAATACAACACTTGAGCTAACTACATTTTTCCTATACTTTTAAAATCTATTTATTTTTTAAAAATGTGTTCATCATCGAAAATATACCAGACCTTCAGTTAAGTGTGGGATACTAAGTTAAGCATGATAAGAACCTTGTTCTGAGCAGGTCACCATCTATGGGTGGAGCCTGTGGGCTGAGGAGAGTGACACACCAACAACTAACTACCGAAAAATATGATTCATGAGCACAAAGGACCAGTTTTTCAGGGAAAGTCAGGAAGGTTTCACAGAGATGCTAAACGTTAAAAACTTTTGTTTAATCCTTTCCTGACTAAGCATGTTTATTTTAAAGTCCCCTTTTTCTTCTGAGCATCCATTTCTAATATTCTCAATAGCATGAAGATCCAGGCTGTGTTAATCATGAGATATTCTGCATCTTCTCTCTTTATTTCCAGCTGTGGCCAATGTCATCGATGAAAACATTAAGCTGTGCAGGAGACTGATCATCATCATAGTTCCCGAATCGCTGAGCCTTGACCTATTAAAGAACATGTCGGAGGAACAAATCGCAGTCTACAATGCTCTCATCCAGGACGGGATGAAGGTCATTCTAATTGAACTGGAGAAAGTCAAGGACTATACAGCCATGCCAGAGTCAATTCAGTACATCAAACAGAAGCATGGCGCCATCCAGTGGAGTGGGGACTTCACAGAGCAGTCGCAGTGTGCAAAGACCAAGTTCTGGAAAAAAGTGAGATACCACATGCCACCCAAAAGGTATCCACCATCTTCTTCTGTCCAGCTGCTGAAGCACACGCCCTGTGACCTCACGGCTGGCAAGTGGGAGGCCCATGTGGGGTTCATCACACCATGATGGAGAGTTTGTCATCACAGGGTGGCTCACAGTTGGACAAGGATGCATTCCATTTGGGATGTCTGCGTGAAGCTTGCCGTTGTGTACCTGCGAGAGGGCCTGTGTTGGTTTGCTTGTTTTGATCAGAACTGCTTCTTTAGAGAAAGACATCACCTCCGCAGAAGGCCCTCTGAACACTCGTGAACACTCACTGAACACTCATGGAGTAGATTTAGCATTTGGGCCCCTGGGGAATGGGTCACGGAGGTTGTACAGCTCAAGTTTGGCACATGGTGTGGCACCCCTGGGGCTGGAGATGGGACCCTCGGCAGTCATGGGCTTGGGGAGGGCTGGCAAGGATAATGACACTTTTTTCATGCCTGACCAGTGTCCACAGGGCCCTGTTCCTCAGGGAATATTTGCTGTCTCTCTGAACCCCTCTCGCCTCTCTCGTGCAAATAAATAGCTGTGACCACAGTCTTAGTGCATCGATAGTGGAAGTGACTTAGAGATCACCTAGACCAGTGGGGACCACCTCTGGTGCCACCGGATTGCCCTTCAATCACCCTCCCAGTGGGTGCCATGCTTTGAAAAACTTTTATCTGTCAAATCAAAATAAGTAATAATTCACTTATATACCAGCTAGCCTGTGTCAGCCAGAATTCTGAGCTACATATAAGAGATGGCAGTTACTACACCGAGGTGATGTAATTCTAGTCCAAGTAAAATGAAGTAATTTTCAGCTAGCCAGTGTGCTCTCATCACTGGTCAGTTTCTGACTTAACAAGTCACAAAGATTTCTGATACTAAAAATTAGCTGTAAACTCTCATCACTACTTTGAAAGACTCTACCTCGAGGAGCTTAGATAGAGTCCAACCCTCTCATTTTGTGTTTGATGATACTGAGCCTTAAGAAGTGGGCTGCTATGGTCACAGTGAGGGGAGGCCAGATACTCTATTTTATTATGGGGGCAAGGGACGACCACCAGAAGTGATAAGCTCATTAAGGTCCTTCTAATCAGATGTTTGTAATTTCTTTGCGTCTTGGTTTCTCTCTCCAACATGGGAATCATAATTCCTCATGGAGGACTGGCCAGTTTAAGTAAAATAAGCTATTTCTCATGGTATACTCAAGAGGCAAATGATGGCTACCGAATGTGCTCCTCACTCCATCCCCCTCGTCCTCCCCTGGTCTTTTCTTCTCTGGGTTAGGACCTGGAGATCGTCTGTGACGCTGGAGAAGGCTCAGTGGCTCTAGGACATCCGAATGACACTCTGCCCTTCACTCTGTCTTTTGTGGACCTCGTGTTACAGTGCCTGGCTCATGGGACGTGGACACAGCAGATAGCCTCCTGAGAGCAGGTGACACTGTCTCTGGCCATTTGACTGACCCTTGGGCAGTAAAATCTGGACTACAGTGAGTGGGTGGTCCCTGGCTTGTGGCTTGGTGAGGATTTGGGGAATCCCCCCATTCTGATTTGGGAATATACCCCCGGCCTCCCCCTTCCTTCCCAGCTTCTCTCCAGAGAGTGAAGGGAGACAGAGCAGCCCCAGTGTCGGGAGAGAGGGCGAGACCCTGGGCTGTGTCTTCTCCAAGGGGCCCTCAGCACACTTGTGAATTTTAGAAAACTTGAGAGTCTTCTCCAGCGAGTAGCCACTTGTAAATGAATGACTTCATCCACGGGACACCAGTTGAGGCTGTCAGAAAAAAGAAAGCCAGCCCAGCAGAAGCAAAGGTATTTTCTGCGAATGACTTATGGGAGGCCAGCACTGTTGGTGAATTAATTGGATTTTTTTTTAAGTCAAAAAGCTTTCTTCCCTCCCATATGTGTCTTATGTTTCTTTTTGTTTAAAAGTACGTAAACATGTATTATTAATGCAATAATATTAATGAATTATATCAACAAATTGTAATTTCTTTGTTATTAAAATGTGTTTTATGTCCTATATAATAGATTCTTGTCTCAAGGGTTCTGGCATTTCTCATATTTGGACACTGTGTCTGTGTTTCCAGGTTTGACTATACTCTTCTATTATCAGACCACGTGCTCTGATCTGGGATTTAGAAAACATAGCCACATGTTTTCAAAGATGGATAAGACTTGTCCTACAGCAGTAAGCCCTGCCCTTTTAAACAGTGCTCCCCTTTGATAATTTGAGGAAAGCTACGGATATCTCTCTAGAAAAAACGTATATCTGCACCAAATTTTGGCTACAATTTCAAAAGGTTGACAGAATTTTTCAAGTTCATCAATGGGACTTTATAGCAGGTCCATAGGCCCTGGGATGAGGACCCCTGCCGTAGAGGGTCTTCTGTTTCTGGATTTATAAGCTGTGGTCTCAGAATTCTACAGGAGTCTACACAGAGCTCCAGTGATAAACACCCCGGGTAAGTGGGTTGTTTTGGGTCCTCCTAACCCCTATTTGGGAAGTAACACAGACTCGGAATTCCAGTGGTATTTGAACAGTCATCCAGCCCGGAGCTCCCTAACTGGCCTGCCACACATGCCTTACAGGTCTCTGAGGGTCTCTACTCTTGGGAAATCTCTTCCTAGTGTGTCCAGAGCCTCGGGCCTTATCTGTTCACCGCAGCGTGCTCTATCCGGTTCTGTGTGGGCCACGACAGGAAAAGACTGGGAAACAAGGACTCTAGTCCAGGCCTCCTATTTAATTTACGAGGGAGGAAACTGAGGCCGGAGAGTGAAGTGACTGATCGAGAGACACTCTGTTATCAAGCGGAGCCGGGCCAGGCACTGCGGTCTTCCAACGTCGCTGTGGTTCTGACCCTTTAGTCCTGTGACACCAGTGCTGGCTGGAACTGAATGGGCGATCTTGTAGAAAGCCGGACACTGACTTCTAGAAGTACGGAAGGAGCTCTGAGTGATTCCCCTCGGGAGGCGGGTGTCGGGAGTAACCTTGGGCTGCACTCACTCTCCCCGAAGCCTGCAGGCCAGACGAGTGGGTGAAGGAAGCGCCTGAGATGGGGACACCCAGCCGACACTATGTCCCCATCCTGGGCCTCCAGAGGACGGCGCCGCGTCCCCCTCCTCCAGCCTCCAGCCCGTCCTGCCACCTCTCAGACCTCGTTCTCCTCTCGCTCAGACACTCAGCGGCTATGACCCCCAACAACCTGTGCAGGTCCTGGAGCTCGTCCACTTCTGGCCACCCACGTCATCCAGCACCCCTGAAATGAAACTTGATGGTTTCCCGAAGACTCTGCTTCGCTCGCAGCCCTGTGGGATTGCTGCAGCAGGGGATAAGAGGCGCTCTTTGGTTGGGGAGGTGGGAGAGAAGGGCTTGAAGCGGCATTTGTATAGATAGCCCTTCACCTGCGATGGAGAAACCATTAAGGACTCACGCAGAGAATGGGCTGAGTCCTAACAGAGATTCGAGGGAAGATTTGCTAGAATTCCTCCCACCTAACCACTGAGGTTCCTCAATTGTACCCACAGTGCAGTCCTTATAGTGTGCATTTCCACTGTTTTGTACATGTTCTTTAATATTTTATCTCAGCAATTGAACACATAATTAAGATGCTGAAGATCAAGAAGTGTAAACCTCATACTAAATATTTGCCATTCTGAACACTTAGTGATTCTTATCTCATTCTCGATTTTATTATCACTAATTTCAGCACTTTCATTTTTAATTTCCACTGGTTTTTAATGAAAGAATAGGGATAAAAGGTGGTAAAAATACAAATGAATCAGCCTGGCTTTGCTACTGAAATGTAGGTTGGCAAGCGAAGGCTCAAGATAGTCATTTGTCAGCTGATGGACTTATGTCCAAATTTGCATAAGAAAGAAGTTTTAGGTGTCAGTGGATAATGGACAAAAAGGCAGTTTATCTGAACGCTGAAGGCCACCTCTAATTCTCTCATGTTTCACCAGCTGGGCTTGGTGAGGTGAATGGGGCCTTGTCCCCAGTCCTCCTGGGATAACCTCAGGGTCCAGGGACTGACCTGGAGTTGGGATGAGAGGTGAACGGGTCAGAGAAAAGATGAAGTGCGGGTGTCGAGCCCCTCAGTTACCTTTTGGTTCACCTTCTTATAATGACTGAGTCAGCCACAAAACCCACTTCCCTTGGTCTCTCCCCTCAAATAATGTGAGTCTGCCTGTGAGAAAGTCCTGGGTGAGACTGAGTCACATCAAATAAAGGGTCCAGGAAGGTCTGGTGTTTTCCCAGAAGATCAACTGAGATGCAGATACGCATGTGAAAGTGCTTGGCACATTCCACAGCACTACAAGCAGCTCTCTGAACAACGTGGGCCACGGGGACTAGAGTCCACGGCCCCTCCGTACCTTCCACCCCTGCCCGGACCCCACAGTGACTCAGAGGGCTTCCTGCTGTGTTCTGGTCAGTTGACCTTTCCTCAGCCCTCAATCCTGCTTCATGTTTATAAACTTTCCACCAACACATGCTTGTCTGGTTGATTTATCCAGGGCTGTATCTGGGAAATTAAGAAAGTGGAAAATTCCGCCCTGGTTTCCCTTTTAGAATAGAGACTATGCTACAGATGACAAATCCATGACGTCTGGAATAAGCGGCGGTGGGGGGGGGGCAGCCTGGCTCTCAGAGCCACACATCTCCAGTGGAATTCTTCTGGGGCCCCTGGTGGAGGGAACTCCGTGTGCTACCTCCTCCCCTCCCCTCCCAGACCCAGTCAGCTGCTAAGGGATGCTGCCATTTGCCTTAATAGAGTTAAAGCCTAGTCCTCTGAGGGACACAGTCTCCACTTGGGAAGGGAAATGAGACCTTGTGGTCCTGGCTCCCGTCCTGCAGTCACCTTTCCTCTGAGGCTCCCTCATCAGTGACAGTTGCCACCCACCTTCCCACCTTTGATGCTCTGGCCTAACCACCCTTGACCAATTCCTAGGAGCACATCTGACATCGCAAGGACCCAAAGGATTGTGCAGAAGGAGAAGGGATAACAGAAGAGAATGGAAGCCACAGGGCTGTACCATCAGATGGTTTGGAGACAAGACGGAGATTTTCTTGTCTTCAGCAGGATGCTGCTTAGCCTCCACCTTCCACCGCCTCAGAAGAAGAGACAGCACATCTTTTCTGATTTCAGGCCCAGAATAGGATCCAGGGAGACAGGAGTGCGCTCTCACACCTGGCGGAAACATGCTGCCCTAGAATGTTTTGCTGGAGCATGCTGTGGCTTGCTCTGTCTCCTTCCCACATGCTACCAAGTTCTGGCTGCAGCGTGGGGCTGGTGCTGGGATTCTAGACCCCCAGTGGAGCTCGGTCATAGAGGAGAGCTGGATGGGGTGACAGCTGGGGGCTTCACCATGGGCCCCGGTGGGCTGAATCCTACAAGGAAGCCAGTGCCGCCCCTTCCCATCTCTGTCTTCAAGGAAAAATTAAGCTGCAACTTTCAGAAATATCAGAAGTCCCTGAAATAAATTTCATTCTCAATTTTGAAAATAAATCACAGTCTTGTTTGTTTAGCGCCCGTATGAAAATCACAAAAATGTTTTACAAATCTAGAAAATAAAAACCTATTTCTGCCACAACCATGTAACCAGTGCGTTACAATTCAACATTTACACTTTAATTACACTATGCTGGCAGTGGTGTCAATTGAAAAATTGGGCAAAACCAAAACTGTGCTTGTAGTTATACAAAAATCTGAGGATCACGTGCAATAGCTTTTTCTTTTTCCTTACTCGGTGGACGTACTGTTTCTCAGGCTGAGTCCCTGGCACCCACTGTTTTATTGATTTCTTCATGTTGTCCCTTAACTTACCCCGGGGGACCTGGAGACCTCAGGTTCACATCGTGATGGGTGTTGTGGTCCCACAGCCCCTCTGACCCTCACTTCTCGCTCTTTCCCTCCCTCCTCCGTGTTATCAGAGGGTTAACTTGCTCTTCTCCCAACACCCCCACCACCGCCACTCCAGTTAGCATCTTTCTGGAAGATAAAAACATTTATAAGGAGCAAGCCTTGGGCAGGGGCTGGATGATTTTTCAATACATCTATCAAACGTGGCCAGCCGGCAGACCACATCGTCATTCTCTCTCCATCCCAAACACAGCCACGTGCAAGACAGACCAGGGGTGCAGAACCTAGACTCCCAGGTTTCAGCTGAAATGCTGGCATCTGCTACTAATGGCTTTCCTATTTTTTAAACTGCAAACTATAGGATTAAATACATTTTACGCTGCAACTCAGTATACACATACACACACAGAATGAAAAAAGTTCTGTTCTACGTTATTTGTTCTATTCTGTTTTGTTTTAATCTGGTTCAATTTTTCAAAATGCTGGTCGCAGCTCACCAACTAATGTGACTCCAATTAGAAAAACACGGCTTTCCAGCCTGCTGGTTACCTGGTCGATGATGATATTCTGCTCTCTTCAATCAACAAGGATTTATCAAGCACTTATGACTCTTCTTATCTAACTTCCTGGTCAATGAGCTTTGTCTGTTATTTTAAGTGACCACAGAGCAGCTGGTCTTTCCAACCGCAGTTTTAAGTGAACATAATTTCCTGCCTATGTAAAAGGATGACATTAAACAAAAGAAAGCAGCCCCGTGGGTGAAGAACCTTGAGAAAGAGAAAGGCATTTCCTCTCACGAGACACAGGAGAAACTGAGGCTCACGTCTTAACTTTGCAAAAAATAGAGGAGACTGGGGTGCCTCCGCACGGCGCATTGCGCCCTCTGCTGGCCACTGGGCGATGCTCTCCCTCTCGCCCCTCGCAGAGCGGTTCTCCGCCCGCGGTGGCCGGAGGCTGGAACCTCCCTGGGCAGAGAAAGGATCCGTACAGGCACGGACGCAGGGGTACACACGTCAGCCTCCCGGGGGTCTCTAACTTAAGGCCAAGAATAGCTTTCTTCTTCTTAGGCTGTGGAAAAGGTTGAGCTAGTGCCATTTTCTAAGTTGGTCACTGTGCCCCTTTGAGACTGCAGCAATGTGTCCCAGAGTGGTGAGTGGGAACCAGGAGGCCCTACTTCTTGTGTACCCGCAAGACAGGGGTCTAAGCTTAGTGGTTCCAAAAAAGGTGGCCCTGACGTCAGACTTCCTGGACTCCAGCCACAGCGCCACCAGCTACTAATTGAGTACACCTGCTGAACTGGCGATTTCTTAAACCCTCAGGCAGGTCGCAAACTCTGTGTCTCAGTTTCTTCATCTGTAAAAAGGGCTTAATGAAAGTACCTACATTTTAGGATAACTAGTAAGTGAAATGCTTATTGGCGCTTAGTAAGACCTCAATGAACATTGGCTCTTAATATAATTATAGTGTAATCATTATTATTTTTACCATAGTCATTTTTACTGTAATTATTATTTTGCGCTTATTATTTTTTTACTGCCTTAGTGATAATGATGATGATAGCTAACATTTACAGAGCATTTACACATTTCAGATATTTTTCTACATGGTTTACATGTGTTAATTCATTACCAGCTCTATGAGGCAGGTGAGCTAAGGATTTCTACTTTGCAGGTGAGGAGAGAGAGGCGTGGCATGGGGCTAGACCAGGCCTCGGAGGCAGAGAACCTGGGTTCAAGGTGTCTAATCAGTCTGTTCCATCAGCCACATGTTCCATTTCTAGAATCCAGGTGAGAAAAATACTTCCTGGGTAGGGTGGTCATAAGTATTAAATGTGGTATGTGAAAAGCGCTTTAAGCCCTAGACAAAAACTGGTCGTTGGTATTACTGTGCATATGGTAAGCCCAAGTATACCTTATATAACTGAGTTAATTTATAGGGCAGTTCCACCTTAAGAAACCTGATTCCGTAAAAAATATAAGCTCATGATTTTAGAAAGTGATTACATTTTTGCTCTTTTAATGAAAGAATAGATTATCAGGCTCATTTACAGAGTGATTCTCAAAGTTTACATGAACTAAACAAGAAGACCTTGAAAACGCAAAACACTGGAAAATACAGATGTCTATTGAATTGGATCAGAACAAAGGAAAGATTGACAAATTTACTGTATAATCATAAGTAAAATAAAAAGCATAGGATAAACTGAAAAAATATGGGCAAAAGTGTGAAAGATAAAGGTTGATGTTCTTAATGCCCACTAAAAAAAGGGCCAAAGACGATGAGCAGGAAATTTACAAAACATAGACTAATTCATACAAATACCTAGTGGGTCAGAGAGGCATCCGATGTTTAGGACGTTTACAATGTGCCGGACTCTATGCTGACCTCTTGAAGTGTATTATCTCATTTAATACTCTCAATGATCGTATACTTTCTCCATTTTAAAAATGGAGAAATTAAGGATGTAAGAGATTAGAGATTAACCCTCCAGGGGTAACGCAGTTATAAGCCATGGCGCTAGGGAAATTGATCACTGGCTGGGTGTTTCATGATGTTACTGCATTACTGTTACATTTTTTGGTATGATAGGAGTAGCATTGTTATGTTTCCAACATAGTCTTTGTGTTTTAGGGGTGATATACTGAAACCGGAATGAGGTTCGAGGGGGTCCATCATACGATTTTCTCTATATGTTTGAAATTTGCTCCAAAATAAGTTTGAAAAATAAAGTTGCTAAAAAGAAGATTTTTTTTAAAAACCCAACTCTCGACATTTGAGCAGCTTTGCCTATGAAAACAGAAAGACTGATGCCCTGAAGAGTGGGGTGAAGCCAGCGAAGGAGGCATTTTGTTTTCTTTTCTTTTGTTTTCAAAATTGAAACAGCTTTTTCTTTTCCTGATTCTCTGCTCATTGGAAAAATTCATAAAAACGGGAAATTATTAAAAAAACAATATTTATCAGCTTTTTGGCATTATATGAATACTTACATAGATTTGATCTTGCAACACACACTTAATTGTTCCTCAATAAACTACTAACATATCAACATACCAATACATCATGGACATAATTACAAATCAATAAACATAGAAATGTATCTTTTTTAGATTGAGGTATAATTGACATATAACATTATATTAATTTCAGGTGTACATGATTAGATATTTGTATATATTGTGAAATGATCACCACAATAAATCTAGTTAACATCTGTCACCGTACATGGTTATAAATTTTTTTTTCTTGTGGTGAGAACTTTGAAGATCTACTCTCTTAGCAACATTCAAATATGTAAGATAGTATTATTAACTGTAGTCACCATACATCATTTTTAATGGTTGCATAGCATTCCATTGGGTGGATGTATTATAATTTATTTAACCAGTCTTTGATTTATGGATGTTTCAGTTGTTTCCAGGTCGTTACTTTTGCAAATGTGGTGCATTCATCTGATGACTTGCCTTGGATAAATGACTGGAAACAGAATTTCCAGGTTAAGACATCTGATACATCCTTCCAAGTTCCCCTCCAGACAGCTGGAACCAGTTGTGACTCACTTCAGGTTGGTTGAAGATGCCAGAAGGTGAAGTCTTCTACGGTGTCCCAGTGAAGAATTTCGCGCTCATGTTTGAGTTCTTATTTTGGTGATGCCAATGGGAAATTTCCTGTTTTATATGTTTTTGTACATTTCAAAACAAATGATCAACAAGATAAGATGGGATGTTTTTGGTTTTGAAGGACCCAGTAACACACTTCTCCATCCTGGGTGTGGCTGTGTAATTCCCAGGCCCATATCCCTGTCTTGTGCACCTGTCGGATTGTACGTGCTGGGCTGCCGGTGACTCCTAGCAGGGCATGGTCTCACACAGGGCTTCACCACGCAGGTTGGGGCACTCCTGTGTGTTCAGGCTCTGCCACTGCT
This sequence comes from Diceros bicornis minor, assembly GCF_020826845.1. Lineage (NCBI taxonomy): Eukaryota > Metazoa > Chordata > Mammalia > Perissodactyla > Rhinocerotidae > Diceros > Diceros bicornis. Next base: position 11,302,896 of record NC_080779.1, on the reverse strand, counting down.
CCATCCAGTTGGGTGCATCCTAAAACCTTGATAGGCTATATATAAAACAGGGATGAGGAAAAGCCCGGGGCTCCAAACGGAAGGGGAGAAACATCTAGCCTCCTCACTAACCACGCTGGTAGAGGAAGTTACTTACACAGCAGCAATGACGGAACCTGACTGTGTTATCTCCCCTACCCTACCCAAGGCAAAAGAGCCGATGTTGTGTGTTGGGGTCTGTTGTATTTAGGGCCCCGTGGGGAAGACTAAGGAGAGGAAGAGGGAGGAAGGAGGGACTGAGTCAGGCAGGCTGCAGGGGGAGCTGCTCCCCATGAGGAGGTTGAGATCCCTTGAAACTAAGAGGAAGTTTGGAATTTTAGAGTGTTCCTGGCTCTGCTTTGATGTCACCCTCTCTGGCGTCATTTCACATACCACAGTCGATGGCGCACAGATATTCTTGAGAAGAGATGCTTGGGACCTTGAGAAGGCTCTAGGTCTTCTTAGTAGGCACTCGATAACTGTTTGTTGGAATAAATCAACAAAACCAAATACTTTATTGGGAGTGTGTGGACAAAAGGAGGTAATTTACTCCTGGTCTCCGTGCTTGAAAATCGATTTCCTTCTGTTTTCCAACTTTTCTGTTTCAAGCAATACCAGCTCTTTTGAAAAGCCCCACAAAAGACTGACTGAACGATAGACAGGCACTGTCTATCTTATTCTGGGTAAAAATAAAGTGTCGGCATCTCTAAACCCTTACACTAGGCAGCGTGTGCCCCAGGAGGTACAGCCGTGGTCTTGTCTGGAGTTGGGGGCCCCCCAGTGGGCACCTCCTGGCCCTCCGCAGAGGTCTGCCGAATGCGTGACCAATGGGGGTGTGGCGCACAGGAGCATGGGTGAGATGTGCTCATGGTCTCCCCCCTGTCCAAGGCTGACTAGTGAATCTGCACGACGGCTTCCAAGCAAAGGAAGAAGAGTCTGGTCTGATTTTATTTGTACCTGTAATCTGAGATTGGGGCTTGAATTTACTCCTGTGGGTGGCAGATTTCTGTTTTGTTGCTGCCCCGCCTGGTCTCCCTTCATGACTTTGCCCAAAGCAGCTCCCAGGAGACGGAGTGGGCAGCCCTGCCTTGGGCGGGCGCCCTGCCTTGGGCGGGCGCCCTCCCTGGGGCTGTCCCTGTCCCAGCTCTCAAGGGTGTGGCCTGAGCCAGAGAATCCAAGACGTGTTTTGCGTGGTTCCTGGAAACTCTCCCCCCACACATACACCTGCCCCACCTTTGTCTTCCAAACCCACTGTGAGGATCCTGTTCTGTAGACACTTCAGGAGGCCGTGAGAGAGCACCGTGCAGCCATTTAGCGATGCTGTGACAAATGCTCCACACCGGCCTTTTGGAGAATTACTGTTGTCTTCTGCCACTCATTCGTTCAGCAAATGGGCCTCCTGAGTGGATACAGAGATGAACAAAACACCAAGGTCTCTGCCCTGATGGTCTGCACAAGCTGGGGCATGGATGAGGAAGCACAAGAAAGGGGAGCGAAGGTGGGTGGAGTGGACAGAGGGGATGCAGAGCAGACAGAGGTAAGAACAAAAAGTCATGGAAGAGAAAATAAAGGGATTGGAGGTCATATATCTATATGTCTGTACCTGTAGCTGTGTCTGCATCTATATCATCTATATATACTTATTTTTTTAATTTTCATTTATTTATTTGTTTATTTTTTCAGGAAGCTTGGCCCTGAGCTGACATCTGTTGCCAATCTTCCTCCTTTTTTTCTTTTTTCTCCCCAAAGCCCCAGTAGATAGTTGCATGTCACAGTTGTACATCCTTCTAGTTGCTCTATGTGGGACGCCGTCTCAGCATGGCTTGATGAGCGGTGTGTAGGTCTGCGCCCAGGATCAGAACTGGTGAACCCTGGGCTGACGAAGCGGAGTGCGAGAACTTAACTGCTATGCCACCGGGCTGGTCCCTATATATACTTTAAATGCAACAATAGTCACAAGAGGATGTGGCTGACCGGAGTGTGACCTCGATAAATGAAGAGGCTGCAGCCACCAGCTGTTTTTGACCGAGGGCACCCCGCTGATGGTTTGGCTCCCCACTGCCGTTAGGCCTGAGCTGGGGAAAGAGCTGCGGCCAGAGGCCGCCTGGAATCTTGGAACAGGGTTGTGGTGGCTGCTGAGCTGGTCGGTTTAAATTCAACCCAAGGCTAGGCCCTCCACTAGGCACGTCCGTTTTGGAGGCTGTTTCGGAGTATGCAGAATAAATCATTTAGACTGGTTTCCTCTCAGTACTCGGGGCAGTTGTCACCAGGGGGAAATCAGCCTCAAGTGAATATAGAGAGCGGGCGTGGGGGTCCCTGGGTCACCTGTGGGGGAGCGGTGCTGGCGGTGCTGGAGCGGGGAGGGCTCTCCTTTGCCCACGACGGAGCAATCTGGAGAAGGACGGCTTGTCCTCAGGACTGCTGGTGCCTCCTCAGTCAGCCCCAGAGCAGCCCCAGCCCCTACCCCGCCCCAAATCACTGCTGGCAGTTAGCTGTTCCACCCACCGCCACACTGTGAACCCCGCCGGTTCTCCTGGGAGCTATCTACTAGTCTAACTTCAGTGACAAGAATGGGACTTCATTTCTTCATTTTTATTATTATATAAGTTTCAGGTGTACAGCATTATAATTCAGCATCTGTATGCACTACAAAGTGCTCACCACGACAAGTCTGGTTACCATCCATGACCACACAATTGACCCCCCTGACCCCTTTCGCCCACCTGCAACCCCTTTTCCCTCTGGTAACCGCTAATCTGCTCTCAGTATCTGTGAGTTTGTTTTTGTTTTATTTTGTTTGTTCATTTATTTATTTACTTATAATCCACACACGAGTGAAATTATATAGTATTTGTCTTTCTCTGTCTGACTTAGTTCACTTAGCATAATACCCTCTAGGTCCCTCCTGGAAAACAGTATGGAGATTCTTCAAAAAATTAAGACTTGAACTACCATATGACCCAGCTATTCCACTGCTGGGGATTTATCCTAAGAATATGAAAACACGAATTTGAAAAGATGTATGCACCTCTATGTTCATTGCAGCATTATTCACGGTAGCTAAGATATGGAAACAACCTAAGTGTCCATTGATGGATGAATGGATAAAGAAGATGTGGTATATATACATGGAATACTACTCAGCCGTAAAAAAATTGAAATCTTGCCATTTGCGACAAGCAGGACTTTAAAACTCCCTGCAGGGGCCAGCCCGGTGGCGTAGTGGTTAAGAGCACACGCTCTGCTTCAGCGGCCTGGGTTTTGAGGCCTGGTGCAAGGCACCGACCTATGTACTGCCTTTCAAGCCATGCTGTGGCAGGCATCCCACATATAAAGTAGAGGAAGATGGGCACAGATGTTAGCCCAGGGCCAATCTTCCTCAGCGAAAAGAGGAGGATTGGCATCGGATGTTCGCTCAGGGCTGGTCTTACTCACACACACAAAACGACAACAACAACTCCCTGCAGATGAGCAGCGGGGGTGTCACAAACCCATAAACCCAACCGGGTCACAGGCCTCCCAAGCAGCTCCTGCGATTGCTACAGGTGTCCTGCAGGGGGCACCCTGGTATTTTCTTCCATTTCAAAGGGCTTCTGAAAAGATTTGACACAAAGCAATAAAAATGTAGGCTGACGAATAACACACAGCTGAGAACAGACTGGCACATTCATTCTACCTTCCTCCTTCTAGCATCAGAAACCCCCAAAAAATGATCCCTTAAAGACGCAACACATGACCTTAGGCTTCTTACCTGATTGGATGGGCAAGTGTTTTGCTGTGGACTTTTCTAGAGATGTGCATCAAGGTAGGAAAAGTGTAACGTGAAATCTCTCTTTATCATCCCAACGGTTCCACAGGACTGTTGCCATGCGTGGAGGACAGGTGGAGGCAGGCAATTGAGCCCAACGAGGGTGGTACAAACACGACTTTTCCCCAGTGCTGAGCCCCTTTCCCACAGGGAGAAGCTCCCTTTATGAGATTCTGGCTAGATTTCACAGCCTTGTAGTCACTTTCAGTGCTTGGAAGAGTCATTTGGGGTTTATAGGACACTGCTCTGGTCCATATGATCCCTTCGATCATTTGGTTCAAAGCTTTTTGTCCCCTCTTCCCCTCTCAGGGGAGATGGGAGCTGAGCCTCTAGTGGCTGGAGTGAAGGTGAGTGTGGGGCGCTGTTATGCACCCATCTTCTTGCTCCCTCTCTCCTGCCCTAGTTGGAGCAGTGAGAGACGGAAAAGAAAAACGTCTACCTTCTTGACCGCACATGGGGGCAGTCTCCTCCCAAGGGCATCTCAACAGCTGTCCTAGCTCACTGCCCACAGGCCTCAGGTGGCTGGATGGTGACACCCTGCTCACACCTAAGCAGAGCCCCCTGGCAGTGGTGGTCCTGGAGAGACCTGGTTATCCCTTCAGGCTGACATATGCAGCAGGGGCCTCACCCACGTGTCTGAGCCGTCTTACTTTTTGTACCTCAGGCTCTCAGCTCAGCTTCTTGCCGTGGTGTGCTCTCAGGCCTGCAGGTCCATGCAGGATGCATCTTTCTTATTTCTTGGAAACCAGACCCTCTGGTGGTGTGCGCGCACATGGGAGTGCCCTCTGAGCCGCCTCTTCTCAAGTCCACTTTCCTCTAGTTCTGGGACACAGGGCGGTCATTAAATCTACCAGCCCAGCAGGTGCACAGCAGGAGCTGAGATCTAGTCCCTCTTTCTTGCTGGCACTCCAAGTTTTAGTATCAGTTCTCTCGCCATCCCCCCACCTCAGGAGGGTGGAGAGGAAATAGGTTCTTCTCCTGAACCAAACACTCCTCCTTCCAAGGGCGACCCCTGACCTCTCTCCAATGCGGAGTGGTTGTCTGTTGGGGTGGGGTGGGGCTGCTGGTGTGGTGAGCGGGTAGGACCACTTCCTCTGCAGTGTCCCTCTCCGCGGGCCTTTGCTGGAGCTGTCTGCACTTGGGTTATGGGAAACTAAGCACATTTCTCCTCAGCCACAGGCTCAACTGAAAATCAGGGACAGGAAAAAAATCTTGCTTGGTTTCCTTTCTCACAGTTTTTCAGTTGAGGAAGAACAGAAGGTAACACGGTTGGTGCTATGTGACCTGGGAGTTAGGCCCTTGATCGGGCGTTCTTTGGGGTGTCACCCAGTGAGGCACAGCGCTCGAGACAGCCTCCTTCCCCACTGTTCACCCAGCTCTGACCCTACAACCTAAGAATCAGCCTTGGGAAAGAAAAGAGATGGAGAGGATGGAGGAAAGGGCCCCGAGAGTCGAAGCCAGGTTTGTGGGGGTCCAGACGTTAACTGGAACAGCCTCTGAGGGGGGAGCACCTCTTAAGAGACAGAGTGTAAAGGCTGTGAACGAAAGGAACCCAATCTTCCAGTTACAGAAGCACTAGACTCAGATCTCCTCCTGGGTCATCACTTAGCAGTTTGGTGACCTTGGACAAATCATTCAGCGGGACCGAGCACTGGTTTCCTCATCTGCAACAGGGGACAAATTACTTACATTACAGTGTTGCTGTGAAGATTAGATTTAATATACGTGAATTATCTGACAGAAGATACTCAACAAAAGGTGTTATTAATCTTCATAATATCATCAAAAGGAAAAGCTGATTTTCATAAAGGATTCCTCAAAGTCCTATTTTTATACTAAAAAAAAAAACTGATCAGGAGGAAGACTTCTAAATGAGACATCTTGATAAATTTAACTATCCTAAGATGAAAAATGTTTTCTCCAAAGGCAATATAAAACCTGAAAATCCCGGCTGCAGACTGAAACAAGATACACATAACAACAGAGGATAGATATCTGAAATCTGTAAAGAACTTCTAAATATCAGGGAGACAAAAAAGACAAATAGAAAAACGGGCAAATGATATAAACAGGAAAACCAAAACAGGTCAGGAAACCAAATGATCCAGACAAACAGGAAAGTTCCATCTCACCAGCACAGCGGGAAGTGCCATCAAACAATGATATATTGTTTTATACCCAGCAGATTAGCAAAGTTTCAGGTCCTGGGGCGAGGGGAACTCTCCTCCGCTGCTGATGATACCGCAAGTTGGTAAAGTCACTGTGGAGAGCATTTGGCAATAGCTGGCGTAATAAACGATGTTCACAGCTGTCGTAGGTGTGGCCTAAAGAAATTCTTGCAGATGTGAACAAGGAGACCTGTGTAAGAATACTTACTGATGTGCTGTTTGTAATAGTGAAAATTTAGAAGCAAACTAAGTGTATCCACGGATAGGAGAACAGATAGGCTACGGTATATCCCCTCAATCAACTATTATTTGCAGTTTAAAAAGAATGAATTCAAGCTAGGTGTATTAACATGAGTAAACTTCAAAGTATTATTGATGAAAAGTCTCAGAAGAATATACACAATATTTATACTAGTTATGTATTGTAAAAATATAATAACATACAAAACAGTACCACATATTATTTTTGGATATGCACAGAAGTTATAAAATGATGAACATAGTGGCTACCTTAGGGGTGGAAGACAGTGAAAGGGACAGTGAATTGCATCAATAACTGTTTCATTTCTTAAAAAAGAAAACAAGGAGAAGGAGACGATCTGAAGCAAATGTTACAAACTGTAATTTGGGGAGGCTGAGTGGTAGGTACATGTGTGATCATGATATCATTCGCTGTATTCTTTTACAGGCATGAAACATTTTATTATGAAACCAAATTTGAATGGGTACAGAGTTTCCATTGGGGAAGATGAACAAGTTCTGGAGGTGGATGGTGGTGATAGTTGCACAATAATGTGAATGTACTTAGTGCCACAGAACAGTACACTTAAAAATGGTAAATTTTACATTATATATATTTTAGCATAATTAAGAAAAATTGAAATTGATCTGATTCTGTGTGGCCCTTGAATTCCTATACCATGTTAATGAAATAAAACAAAGGGTCATCTTAATTGTGAGTTTATCCTCATGTTATTCACCTCCAGCTCTCATGTAGGATCTTTTGATTATCACATGCCATTCTGGGCTCAAGCTTTTGGGAACAGCATGTCACTGAACACCAAATACCTTTGATTCTATGTCCCAAATAAAAACTTGTTATTGACTTGGATGGTCTTTGGTACCTGTTACTTGATCTTGTGTCTCAGTTAGATCTGGCTTTCTACATAGCTGGTTAGTTACCTAGTAACATTTTAGGGATTCCAGAATGCTATGTGGCTCCAAAAAGTCTCCATCATTCTACTAATACATACATTTCTAGAATTAAATGAAAAAATAGTAAGTGTATGCAATATCACCAAGAGTAGTTTCTTAAAATGATGTCCCTCGTTCCCACATGTGCAGGGGTAAATTTAGTTGACGGTGTTACAACGCGATGGCTAGCTGAGATGGAGTGGAGATCTAGAATGGAAGCTTTGTTACAGGAAAGGAACGAAGAACTGACACCCAGGATGGGCTGTTGTGGGGAGAGGGTGTAAGTGGGTACCACACTGGGGGCAGAGTATATTCTTTGTAACCGGGAGAAAGTAGGACACGGTTGAATGAATATAGGTGTTTTGTACAAACACATACACATGTCACAGGGAACTACACCCGGTATCTTCAAGTGGTGCTTCTGATGACTGTGGAGATGAACGTTTCACGGAACATTTACTGCGTGCCAGGCACTGACCAGACACATCCTCACACCCTTCTGCGGCACATTTTGCAGATGCATAAGTCAAGCTTAAGAGACTTGAAACACCTTTCCCAAATACACAATAGTATTTGAACCCAGGGTTAGCTGACTTCAAAATTCACTACGCCATGACACCCCTAAGTGATAGTTTTCTTCCTATTTTAGCTGATTCCTGGGCAAAGTACAGGTTTGTGGTAGACTACACTTTGGGTCTGACCCACACATTTTCCTATCCTTCTTTTGATTCCATTAGGAAACTTCTTCTTGTATGCACGCACATGGATCCGATGGTTCATAACCCAGGCTTGGTCAATCCTAACATGGTATGGTCTGCACACGGTCTGAAGATAGCCTTGTGACCCAGGATGGGTGAGCCAGAATCCTCAAAGACTCTTTTCAGCCAGAGTAAGTGGGGGAAACGGCTGCCTCTCTCATTTTCTTTCTCTCCGTCTCTGTCTTTCTCTCTTGGAAGTAGGTTTGCCAGTAGCAATCTTTCTTCTCACAAGCATAGAGATGGTCAGAATTAAGTAAGAATCATGCTGAAAACAAAGAGCTACAGAGATAAGCACAATCAGAGCAGGAGAGAGAGCTAGGAAGAGCAAGCAAGCCCTATGATATTGTTGGAGACCCTGAATCCTGTCATGCCTGAATTCCCTTGGAATTCTCAAGTTCAGGGGTAAATCTTCCTCATTTCTGCTTTAGTTGGGTTTCTGTTTCTTGCAATTGAACGAATTCTGACAAATATAAGCCTCCTAAATATTTTAGTCTTTCCCTTTAGATTTTCTTTCCGATTGATATCAACCATAAGCAATGTGAATTTTTCTTCAGAATAATGTTGTAAGTTTCACCCCTTGGAAAAGAGATAAAAGAGCCATATTAGGTGAGGCTCCTATGATGAGTGTATTTTGGTTTTAATTATGAAATGGCTCAGATGCAACTTTTTATGTTTCTATTTGGTGTAACCCAGCCAAATAAATGCTTTTGATAGTCAATAAAATGAAATTGAAGTTGAACCAATAATGGCATGTTTCCCTACCCCTCTCTGACTACCCCTCTCTCCCCACAAGTCTTAGGAATAAGTGAATGAATGAGGGCTGTTCCCTCCTTCTAATGTAGCAGCTTGGAGCAGACAGGCTAGTTATCAACGGGTCTCTTCTGGGCGCCCGGTGGGTGAGTAAGGGAGAGCACACCCAGGTGGGAAATGGGGCTGCCACTGGCACACCTGGTTGTTCAAATGACACTGTAAGACACAACAATTTTCTCATAGGAACAAAAATGGGAGCTGAGCCCAGGCACACTTTGGTGTACGGGGGATGATTGCATCACATGCCTCTCCGCCTCGTCTGGCCTGAGGATGGATGCCCGATCGTGAGCGAAGAGCATCTTGGTACCAACAGGGGCACTTGGGATGCCTAAGTGTTTTCCTATTTATACCTGATATGCGGAAATAAGAAGAGAGGCCTCTTTCTTTTTCTCTTTTTTTCCAATGCCTGATGTAAAGACTATTAAAATCACACCACATAGATGGATTTAGCTAAGGCATTATGCAACAACGCCTTTCCATAACGAGTCAAATTCTGATTATTTTAGTGACCTGGTGTGCTGGGTTTTGCTCTGGTTGTTCCAAGCAGGGACACTTATGGGAGTGGCCTTGTGGGACAGCTATAAGAATTGCGCCTTTTATTTTAGCTGGGATCCTGAGCTAGAATTTCCAGTGCATGGTGACCAGTGCAAGATTTGCTTTCCTTCCTCCCTTCCTCCCTCCTTCCCTCCCTCCCTCCCTTCCTTCCTTCCCTCCCTTCTTTCTTTCATTTCTTTCTCTCTCTCTCTTTCTTTCTTGACATTGCTGCCTAAGATATACAAGATATACTGTAGAAACATAAAAAAAATTCTGCTGATAATATGTGTTGTTTCTTCTGGCCAGGAAGCCCTGATTTGCTTACCACTATTACCATGTGTGAATTCACATGTAAAAAGGCAAGTTTGTTTACTCGTGGTCGTTTCTGAACAAGAGAGTTAATTTTTTTTTTTTTTCACTCTCTTGGCTGGTCTCATTAATAAGATGCCTTCCTTTAAAAAAGGAAAACAAAAAATAAAACCGACAAGCAAATATTGTAGAGGAGAAAGGAGAATCACGAGGAACCCACTGGGGGAGGTCAAAAGGAAACCGTTGAAGATCAGAAAGGTCAGGAAGAGATTTGGATGACTGATGCTAGAGATAAGCAGAGCAGACAGGGTCACAGAGTACTTTGAACAATAAAACAAGAAAATTTAGTGAAGGCCGCTATGGGAACCATTCTGCCTTAGAGATCTCAACAGGCGGCTTCCTTATGAAGACATTTAAAAAATCTCTGTATTTTAAGTTTCTTTATGCCTATTTTCAAATAGTCTATTGAAATCTCACTGAAGAACAGAACTATAAATATCCCTAGTAATATAGCAAATTTGTGTTTAAAAGGTATTTTGAGTTGAGGTCAATAAACTGGTCTAAGGATTAGAGGGGAACAAAATATGCCCCCGCACAATATGCCTCTTTGGCATAAGGATATTTTGAAATAATTACTTTTAAGAAACAGCAGATGTAGGAGAAGCTCTGAAAACAGAGCGGAAGTTACCCTTCATAGGGGATATTTACATTTATAGGGAAAATCTCCATTTGTATGTTTCCCTCTTTGTACCAGGAAGAGAAGGATGACTCTAAATCACAAGAAACTCATCAATGTGAAAGCAAGGACTTCAATCTAACACCCTTACCCTTGATTACTGTGCTTTTTCTGATAACCTCCCACAACTGGCCTCCCCCCACCCCCAACATCTTTTTTCTTTAGCTGAAGATGGTATTTAAAGTGGTGGCTTGGGCCATTTCTGGGAATTTTACTTAGTTTTCCTGGGTATCATGGCCAGAAAATGTATTCTTTACCATTCATAATATAATGTTAAATAATCCCTTGGCACATGGCGTTGTAATTGCACTGCATTAGAAGCAAGATGAACATTTTCCTTCTACTACTTTGGCGCCCGGTCCGCACGTTCTCAAACCACTTGCCTCACCACTGTTAAGTCTACAATACTACCTCAGCTGAGCAGAATGGGGACACCATTCACAGTGCAGTTAGCTCACCTGTTGCCAGAGGGCAAATGTGAAAGGGACCCTCACCCCTAACCTCTGTCACCCCATGCCCCTCACTGCTCGGGGACTGGTAAGGGTGCTGTCACCTCAGGGGCACGAGATGGTGGAGGTCTGGCTACAGAAGATCAGCCCTTTGGGTTCTGTTTTAAGTACAAGGTGGCCGGGACCACCAGCTGGGTCAGTCTCCTTGGTGGAAGTGACAGAGAGAGGGTTAAAGGGAGGTGAGGTGCCACCTAAATAAGCAAAGCTTCAGGAGAGGCCACATTCACTGTCCTGGCAGCTACGGTGCGCACTGAGTCAGGTGTCCTTCTAGCACACGCCACATCATAGGCGAGAGCCACCATCTGCCCTGGCCTCTCTGGCCATAGCCCATTCTCCTATGTGGGGTCACTCTTTCCCTCCCCCCAAGACAAGCGCTGCTCTTTCCTCCTTTTCCCTGCACCTGCCCTTCTAAGGGAAGACACTGTCAGCAATTCACAGGTGACGTGACTTTCTAAGTGAGGATGGCCTCTCAGGGAATCCCAAGTGATTTCTTACCCTCACTTACATTATGTCATAGTGGAAACTTCTCTTATTTAAGAGGACCATTCCCTGCATATATACCCAAATTTAATTTTTGGTTGGGTGTCCATCTGGTAAAGCCACTCTTAAGAAAAAAGAATTATTCCCTGAATTTCTATTTTCTCTTTTCTATGTAGAGATCACTAACAAAATGTCATATTTATACCTTTAAGCTGCTCACTGGACCATAACTAGTTGTTTTTCTGTTACTCTATTCCCCTTTAATATTGTCTATGCCTTCTTAATTATCCCTTAAGATTCTTCTCCTAAAATTTCCATTTTTGCTCTAAGCTAATATCCCACTGCCTATGAAAAGGTGTCCAAAATTAGTAAGAATGTCACTTGCATTTAAAAAACCCAATTTCTCGGGGCCGGCCCGGTGGCGCAAGCGGTTAAGTGCGCGCGCTCCGCTGCGGCGGCCCGGGGTTCGCTGGTTCGGATCCCGGGCGCGCACCGACGCACTGCTTGGTAAGCCATGCTGTGGCGGCGTCCCATATAAAGTGGAGGAAGATAGGCACAGATGTTAGCCCAGGGCCGTCTTCCTCAGCAAAAAAAAAAGAGGAGGATTGGCGGATGTTAGCTCAGGGCTGATCTCCTCACAAAAAAAAAAAAAAAAAAAAAAAAAAAAAAAAAAACCCAATTTCTCATCCTGGTCATCTAGGCCCTTTCTAATGTGACCCCATGTACCTTATTTTGTTCAAAATTCCACTGTTTATCGTTAGTTCTATTGCTTGTCACAGAAGTAGAGATCAGGGATGCTGTTGAACACCCTACCATGCAGACGACAGCGCCCCCAACACAGAGTTGCCAGGCACAAATGTCATCGTGCTGAGGTCGAGAAAGCCTGCCCTAGGTGGAGAGGGTAGGAGGTGCCTCAGAACCACCTGGGGAGTTTCCTCCAGGTGTGGCTCTGATTCTGATATGCCCTGTGGAAATAGGGCAGAATAAACCAGAAGGTTTAACATAAATGTCCTAGAACAGGGCAAGATCATCTCCTGAATGAAGCTGCTCTGTTTTCTCCCAACACTGTTACTCTTTCCTTTGGCTTAATTGTACCAAGCAGCAGAAAGTCTCCCAGGAAGGTGCTGTTCTCTGATTGTCTCCTAAGGGCAGATTAAGTGAAGTGAGAAGCTTGTCTGGAGCGTGAGATGCTCCACGAAAGGGAGACTCCTCTCCCTCCCCCGTCTGTGTTCTAGGCCCTTAGGGATGAGGCCATGCCTGGTACAGCTCGCGGCCATGTAGGGGGTGCTCATTTGCAGAGTCGCTCATTGACTGATGAGTACTAAAGAAATAACTCTTCATTTCACCAGCGCGAGTGGTAAGGTAGGTTTAGTGACAGGCGATTCAGACTTTCAAAACCACAAGCGGTGTATCTCCTGAGAGCAGTCAATAACAAAGCAAGAAACCTTTCTTTCCCCTATGAGAAAGTTTCCTTTCTCAGAAAAAAAGGTGCTACAATCACTTTTTCTTGTAAAGTGGTAACTGGAAGCAACCATTGGTCACAGTTGCTAATTCAGCTGGTTAGGCGTGATTCCTTGGCTTCTCTGCCCTCCTCCCCATCTTCTCCTTCCTCCGCAGCAAACACACACACACTCACAATTATTCTTGTCTCTGTGCTCAACTCTGGAGCAATGACGTGTCACACAATCTACACTTTTTTCTTAAACTTGAGACAAATGTAATCTAAAATAAACACAAAATCCAATCGTGTCCTTGCGATATTCACCAAAGATTCTTAAAGCCACAGAGGCACGGTATTTTGCTGCTACTGGGAAGTATTTTAATTTGCAAGTGCGCTTTTTTTTTTATACCATCAGGGTTGACTTTTCTTTAAAAATGTATTTTTGGGTCTTTTTTTGTCTTGACCCAAATTTACTTGTTGGTGTTTTTGTAAAAAGAAACTTTACTTATTTTGTAAAAATAAACTCATGCATAGTTCATCTATATGAATCCATGCTCCTTTCTCTCCTTCAAGGATAAACTTAAAAAAATACAAGTCTTAAAATGAACATATGGTTATAAATTATTTTTCTGAGAATAGCTTCTCCACGGGATGGAAAGAACGTTAGCATTCCTTCCACTCTGTTCTTGAACAGTCTGCGGACTTAGAAGGAGCTCTCACGTATAAAAACCTAGGACGACCAGCTCTCTTAGCAACAATTAACTATCAATTATTACTACTTGATTTCCCACCTAAGGGCATAATTTTTTCTATCTTTTGGATACATTTTCATTTTTGTTTCTTCCATGGGTCAATTTAGCAAGTTACGCACCTTCTCTGGCCCTTAGTTTCCTCAAACCTAGAATGTGGGGTTTGACTACATTAGTGGTTCTCAAACCTGAAGGCACAGAATAATCACCTCGGGAGCTTAAAAAAAATACCTAACACCTCGGCCACCCCCAGGTGATGCCAAGGGCAATCGGTGTCAGACTCTTGCAGACTGTCTGCTAACTCATTTCCAGCTGTAAAATTCTGTGATCTGACAACACCCATTTGGTGAGGGGTGGAAATTGGCAAGTCATTGATCTCGAATGGGATGGCGAGATTGGTATGGTGATTCTCAGGGCCAGTTTAGTTACACAGATCAAAAGCCTTAAAAATGTACCTAACCTTTGACCCAGCAGTTCTATTTCTAGGCATTTATTCTTAAGAGAAAATTTATGTTGTACCAAATATTTAGTTACAAGGATATTGACTTCAGCATTATATAAAATAGAGAAAAATGAAAATCAACCTAATTGGGGAATGTTTAAATAAATTATGGCACAACCATCCGGTGGAATATTGTACAGAGATTAAAAATAATAATTCCATAGAAAAATATTTTGTATCACTGGAAAATGCTCACAATATGCTAAGTGAAAAAGTAGGTAATACAACAATCTCATTTTTTGGTAAATCATGTATATAATAACATTTGTAAGGTTATTGAGCAAAAGGATGACAATCTCTGGGTGGAGGGATTAGGAGTAATTTTGATTTCTTTTTCTTATCTGTATTTTTCTAATTTACCTACGGCCATTGTGTATTATTGCTTTAATTTAAAAAGTTATTTTAAAATCATTCTCTAATCTGGCTCCTTCAAGATACATATGTTTACTCCTTCAACTTGGCTCTGCCCCTTTGTTTTCCAAATTGCCCCTGAGAGTGCTTAGCTACGAATCCAGCTTTGCAAGGAATATGGACGTGAATGGGCTCCACCCTGCGTCCTGCCATCAGACCACTCAAAACAAATGGAGGGATAGATTCCTGAGCAAAAACACGGCCCAAACCAGAGGGAGCTAGTGCTCACTAACTGTGACCAGGATGTGGGACTAGAGAGGATGTTCCCAGCTAGGGGGGTGCACAGAGCCTTCTCAGACCAAGGGCTATTGGAGAAGGCGGTCTTCCCCACATGGAGAATGGGAGGACAAACTGCTGCAGAGCATTGGAAACGTATGCAGTGGAGTGTTCAAGGTCGTGGCATATTCGGGAAAAATAGGAGATTTAGGTCTGGGTGTCAAGTAGGGGGAGGAAATATGTGTTGAAGAAGAAATCTGCGGAAGTCCCAGTACTTACTGTGCCTCTGGCCAAATTAAGGAAAGGTGCTTCCTCCTCTGACCAGACTCAGACTCAGCCCAGGCCAGTGAACTGACTTGGGGATTGGAGCATGGGATGGAGTTGCTCCATCAGCTGGGCACACTTGTGCAGTGTGCAACCTGAGCAACTGTTCCTACAACAACATTGTGAGGTAAAGATACAGAGGCTCCAAGAAGGTAAATAATTTCTCCAAAGTCCCCCAACACATTTGGGGCAGGGACATGCATCCAGAGTGAAGACTCTTTTTCTTTTTTTTTTTTTTTCAGTATTTCTTTCTTTTTTTTTTTATTGAGGTAGCATTGGTTTATATTATACAGATTTCAGGTGTACATCGTTATATTTCAATTTCTGTGTAGACTACATCATGTTCACGAGCCAAAGACTAATTACCATCCACCACCAAGCACATGTGCCCTATTATCTCTTTCACCGTTTTCTCTACTGCCTTCCCCTTTGGTAACTTCAATCTAATCTCTGTATCTATTGTTTGTTTGTTGTTCTTGTTGTTTATATCTTCCACTTATGAGTGAAATCATACGATATTTGACTTTCTCCATCTAACTTATTTCACTTGGCATAATACTCTCAAGGTCCACCCATGTTGTTGCAGGTGGCAAGATTTCATCTTTTTTTAATAGCTGAGTAGTATTCCATTGTGTATCTGTACCACATCTTCTTTATCCATTCGTCCCTTGATGGGCACTTAGGTTGTTTCCCAGTCTTGGCTATTGTGAATAATGCTGCAATGAACATAGGGGTGCATGTATCTTTCTGACTTAGTGTTTTCATTTTCTTTGGATAAATACCCAGCAGTGGAATAGCTGGGTCATATGGTAGTTCTACTTTTAATTTTTTGAGGAATCCCCATACTGTTTTCCATAGTGGCTAAGCCAGCTTACATTTCCACCAGCAGTGTATGAGAGTTCCCTTCTCTCCACATCCTCTCCAACACATGTTGTTTCTTATCTTGTTAATTATAGCCATTCTGACGGGCGTGAGGTGATATCTCATTGCAGTTTTAATTTGCATTTCCCTAATAATTAGTGATGTTGAACATCTTTTCATGTGTCTGTTGGCCATCTGTATATCTTATTTGGAGAAATGTCTGTTCAGGTCTTTTGCCCATATTTTAATTGGGGTGTTAGTTTTTTTGTTGTTGAGATGTATGAGTTCTTTACATATTTTGGAGATTAACCCTTTATCAGATGTGAGATTTGCAAATATCTTCTCCCAATTGTTAGGTTGTCTTTTCATTTTGTTGATGGTTTCCTTTGCTGTGCAGAAGCTTTTTAGTTTGATGTAGTCCCTTTTGTTTCTTTTTTCTTTTTTTTCCCTTGCCTGGTCAGAAATACTATTTGAAAGTATGCTGCTAAGATGAATGTCGAAGAGCATACTGCCTATGTTTTCTTCTGGAGGTTTCATGGTTTCAGGTTTTACATTCAAGTCTTTAATCCATTTTGAGTTAATTTTTGTGTATGGTGTAAGATGATGGTCTACTTTCATTCTTTTGCATGTGGCTATCCAGTTTTCCCAACATTCTTTATTGAAGAGACTTTCCTTTTCTCCATCATATGTTCTTGGCTTGTTGAAAATTAGCTGTCTATAGATGTGTGGGTTTACTTCTGGGCTCTTGATTCTGTTCCATTGATCTGTGTGTCTGTTTTTGTGCCAGCAGCATGCTGTTTTGATTACCGTGGCTTCGTAGTATATTTTGAAGTCAGGAAGTATAATACCTCCAGCTTTGTTCATGTTTCTCAGGATTGCTTGGCTATCTGGGGTCTTTTTTGTTCCATATAAATTTTAGGATTCTTTGTTCTATTTCCATGAAAAATGTCATTGGGACTTTGATAGGGATTGCAGTGAATCTGTAGATTGCTTTAGAAAATATGGATATGTTAATTCTTCCAATCCATGAGCATGGAATATCTTTCCATTTCTTTGTATCTTTTTTGATTTCTTTCAACAATGTTTTATAATTTTCAGTGTATAGGTCTTTCACTTTGGTTAAATTTATTCCTAGGTATTTTATTCTTTTTTTGTGATTGTAAATGGGACTGTATTATTAATTTCTCTTTCTGCTATTTTGTTGTTAGTGTATAGAAAAACAACTGATTTTGGGGTGTTGATTTTGTACCCTGCAACTTTACTTTATTTTTTTATTATTTCTAATAGTTTTTTTGGTGTGTTCTTTAGGGTTTTCTATATATAGAATCATGTCATCTGCAAATAGTGACAGTTTTATGTCTTTCTTTCCAATTTGGATTCCTTTTATTTCTTTTTCTTGTCTGATTGCTCTGGCTAGGACTTTCAATACAATGTTAAATAAGAGTTGCAAAAAATAGGTATCCTTGTCTTGTTCCTGTTCTTAAAGGGATAGCTTTCAGTTTTTCACTGTTAAGTATGATGTTAGCTGTGGGTTTGTCATATATGGCCTTTATTGCATTGCGATACTTTCCTTCTATACTCATTTTATTCAGAGTTTTTATCATAAGTAGATGCTGAATCTTGTTGAATGCTTTCTCTGCATCTATTGAGATATCATGAGATTTTTATTCTTCATTTTGTTAATGTGGTGTATCACATTGATTGATTTGCGGATGTTGAACCATCCCTGCATTCCTGAAATAAATCCCACTTGATCACGATGTACGATCTTTTTAATGTATTGTTGTATTTGATTTGCTAGTGTTTTGTTGAGGATTTTTGTGTTGATGTTCATCAGTGATATTGGTCTCTAGTTTTCTTTTTTTGTGTTGCCCTTGTCTGGTTTTGATAATGGGGTAATATTGGCCCTGTAGAATGAGTTAGGAAGTGTCCCTTCCTCTTCAATTTTTTGAAAGAGTTTGAAGAGATAAGTATTAAGTCTTTGTACGTTTGGTAGAATTCACTGGGGAAGCCATCTGGTCCTGAACTTTTGTTTTTTTGGGAGGTTTCTGATTACTGTTTCAATCTCCTTACTAGTGATCAGTCTATTCAGATTCTCTATTTCTTCTTGGTTCAGTTTTGGAAGATTGTATTTATAAAATCTAAGAATTTATCCATTTCTTCTATATTATCCAATTTGTTGGCATATAGCTTTTTGTAGAATTCTCTTATAATCCTTTGTATTACTGTGGTGTCTGTTGTAATTTCTCCTCTTTCATTTCTGACTATTTATTTGAGCCTTCTCTCTCTCTTTTTTTCTTTTGATGAGTCTAAATAAAAGTTTGTCAATTTTGGTATTATCTTTTCAAAGAACCAGCTCTTAGTTTCATTGTTTTTTTCTATTTTTGGGGGGTCTCTATTTCATTTATTTCTGCTCTGGTTATTATTATTTCCTTCCTTCTACTGATTTTGGGCTTTGTTTGTCCTTTTTTTCTAGTTCCTTTAGGTACACTGTTATTAGATTTTTTATTTGAGATGTTTCTTGTTTGTTGAGGTAGGTGTGTATTGCTATAAATTTCCCTCTTAGAACCGTTTTGCTATATCCCATAAATTTTGATATGTCTTATTTTCCTTTTCATTTGCCTCCAGGTATTTTTTGATTTCTCTTTTGATTTCTTCATTGACCCAATAGTTGTTTGGTAGATTCCTAAATCTACTAAAATCTAAAATTAGATTTCTAGTTTCTTACTGTCATGGTCAGAAAAGATGCTTGGTGTTATTTCAAATTTCTTAAATTTATTGAGACTTGTTTTGTGGCCTAATATGTGATCTATCCTGGAGAATGTTCCATGTGCTTTCAAAAAGAGTGTGTATGCTGCAGTTTTTGGATAGAATGTTCTGTATATATCTACTAAGTCCATCTAGTCTAACATGTCATTTAAGGCCAATGTTTCCTTATTGATCTTCTGTTTGGATAATCTATCCATTGGTGTAAGTGGAGTGTTAAAGTCCCCTACTATTATTGTGTTACTGTCAACTTCTTCTTTTATGTCTGTTAATAATTGCTTTATATATTTAGGTGCTCCTGTGCTGGATGCATAGATATTTTACAAGTGTTATGTCCTCTTGTTGGATTGTTCCCTTTATCGTTATGTAGTATCCTTTGTTTCTTGTTACAGTTTTTGTTGTAAAGTCTATTTTGTCTGATATAAGTATTGTGACCCCAGCTTTCTTTTCATTTCCATTTGCATGGAGTATCTTTTTCCATCCCTTCACTTTCAGTTTGTGAGTGTCTGCAGGTTTGAAGTGTGTCTCTTGTATGCAGCATATATATGGGTCTTATTTTTTACCCATTCAGCACCCTATGTCTTTTGATTGGAATATTCAGTCCATTGACATTTAAAGTAGCTATTGGTAAGTATGTACTTCTTGCCATTTTGTTATTTTTTTCTGGATGTTTTAGTAGTTCTTCTCTGTTCCTTTCTTCTTCTCTTACTCTTTTCCCTTGTGATTTGACAGCTTTCTTTAGTATTATGTTTTGGTTCCCTTCTCCTAATTTTTTTGTGTCTATTATAGGCTCCTGGTTTGTGATTACCATGAGGTTCATATATAGTAACCTATGTAAATAGCAATCTATATTAAGTTGATGGTCTGTTAAGTTTTACCTCTTACTAAAGCCCTACAATTTTACTCCCCCTGCCCCACACTTTATGTTTTTGGTATCATATTTAACTTCTTTTGTTTGTGTGTGTATATCTCTTAACCTCTTATCATGGAGATATTTTTAGTACTTTTGTCTTTTGACTTTTATACTAGCTTTAAAGGTGGTTAATCCACTACCTTTACCTGTGATATTTTTTCTTTGATAATTTTCTTATTCCTATTTGTTGTCTTTTCTTTTCCACTTACATAAGTCCCTTTAACAATTCTTGTAAGACCAGGTTAGTGGCAATGAACTCTTTTAGGTTTTGCTTGTCTGGAAAACTCTTTATCTCTCCTTCCATTCTGAATGATAACCTTGCCAGGTAGAGTATTCTTGGCTGTAGGTTTTTTCCTTTCAGCACTTTAAATATATTGTGTCACTCCCTTCTAGCCTGTAAGGTTTCTGCTGAAAAGTCAGCTGATAGCCTTATGGGGTTCCCTTTGTATGTAACCTGTTGCCTTTCTCCTGCAGCTTTTCAGATTCTCTCTTTATCTTTCATTCTTGACATTTTAATATAATATGTCTTGGTGTTGCCCTCTTTGGGTTCATCTTGTTTGGTCCTCTTTGTGCTTCTTGGACCTGGATGTCTTTTTCCTTAGGGAAGGTTAGGGAAGTTTTCAGCTATTATTTCTTCAAGTAAATTCTCTGCCCCTTTGTCTCTTTCTTCTCCTTCTGGGACACCTATAATATGAATGTGAGTATGCTTGATGTTGTCACGGAGGTCTCTTAGACTGTCCTCGTTCTTTTTAATTCTTTTTTTCTTTTTGCTGTTCAGCTTGGATGATTTCCTCTGCTCTTTTGTCTAGGTCACTGATCCGTTCTTCTGTGTCATCTACTCTGCTGTTGAGTCCTTCTAGTGAATTTTTCATTTCCCTTGTTGTATTCTTCAGCTTTGATTGGTTACCTTTTACATTTTCCAGTTCTTCATTGAAGTTCTCACTGTGTTCATCTATTCTTCCCCTGAGTTCGGTGAGCATCCTTATGACATTAGTTTGTACTCTTTTTCAGGTGGATTATTGTCTCTGTTTTGTTTAGTTCTGTTTCTGAGGATTTGTCCTGTTCCCTTATTTGGAACATATTCCTTTGTCTCCTCATTTTCACCACTTCTCTGTGCTTATTTCTGTGTACTACGTAGATCAGGTACATCTCTGATCTTGGAGATGTGGCCTTATGTAAGAGATGCCTTATGGGGCCCAGCAGTGTGCTTCCCTCTCAGCACATGTTCAAATGCTCCAGGAGTGTCCCTGTGTGGGCTGTGTGTACCTTTCTGTTGTGGCAGGGCTGCTCTTGCTGCGGGTGCATGAGGAGGCTAGGCTTGCCCCTGGGGCGCTGATGGTTGAAGGTTCAGCAGAGTACAGCTGCTATGGTTGCAAGCCCTGGCCAGGCTGGCTGTGAGGTCTAGTAGCACACAACTACTGCTGTTTTGCTGTTGGGGCAGTCAGGCCCCCAGCGTGTCTGGTTGCTAGGCTCAGGGGCTCACAACTGCTGCAGGCCTCCATTATGGTTCCCTGTGGTATGCAGATGGGTGGGGCTGGCCCCAGGACTGGCAGCGCACAATCGTTTCAGGCGTTGGAAGGCAGGCAGATCCCGTGTGTGACTGTTTGAGATCGCCAGCAGCAGGAGCGCTTCAGCCAACACTTCCCCACCGCCCCACACAGGCCCATACACCCTGCCAACCCAGGACCACCCAGCACGCATGCCCTGCTGCGGTGGACCTGCTCACCCTGCTGCAGAGGCTCCGCCCACCCCGGCTACGCACAGGTCCAGAAGTTCACTGTGGGCTTGCTGGTGGGTGACGCCAGTCCCTCGGGCAGATTGCTTGTCCTGGCTGCACTCGATTAAATCAGTGCTCTAGTGGGCGGGGCAAACCCCAGCGCTAACAGGCTGGAGGAGGGAATCCAATGGTATCTGCCTCCGTCCATGTCAGCACAACTGCACTAGGTTACAACAATTGCTGCTGCCAGCCAGTCCCTGGGGTAGTTGGCCTAGCCGCCTCCTGCCTCTCTGAGATGTGCCCAGAGCTTAGTAAGTGAGTCTCTTTTATCAAGGGACTATGCATATTTCTTCCCGGTGTTTTTGTGCTGGTTTCTGGAATGGGTGAGTCTGTGCAGAGGCCCTTTAAGAGAAGGTTTTTCTTTCTCTGAAGTTGGATAGTTTTTCTGGGAGTATTCCCCCTTGGTTTTAAAAGCCAGCGAAGCAGGATCTCATCTTGGTCATGCTGAATCTAAAGGCTGGGATGCCTATTGTGGCATAGATCCCCCACTCAGATCCCCCCTGCTCCTCTGGGAAGAGCTCCGTATCTTTGAAGTTGCTCTCAGCTGTGAAGTGCCATGGCTAGGATGTGTTATTTTCCTCAGCAGAGGGGGATTTCTGCCTCTTACACCCCTGTCAGTGTTGTCCCTTGTTATAGGGGTTCTTTTCATCCAGTTTCCAGGTCTCTCTCAGACGCAATTGTTCCACAGGTAGTTGTAGATTTGTTGTGTCTGTGGGAGGAGGTGAGTTCAGAGTCCTCCTGTGCCACCATCTTCCCAGAATCCTCAGAGTGAAGACTCTTAAGAAATGAATTGGGACATTATTCTATGGGCTGTGTCAACTGTCACCGGTTTTGGGAGGAAACTAATTGAGCGCGCTATGACTAGGGCAAACATAGAGAATAATTAGGACACTATTGCGATAGTCCTGGTGAGAGTTGACAGAGGCCTGAATCGGGCGGGCAATGGCGGTGAGTATTGAAAGAAGTGGATGAGCACAATGCATGAGAGAATTTTCAAGTCGGGTGAAGTGAGGAGGGGTGAGAAGAAGGACCACCTTGGTGTGGGTCTCGAAGCTATCAGTATTTGCTGATAGCTGAAGTTTTGGGAATCCATGGCAGTTCCTGGAGAGAGAAGTAAGGACAGATCTTTAGAGAATGCCTGCATCTAAGCTGTGTGGCTGGAGAGAGAAGTCAATGAAAGAATCCAAAAAGAGCAATCAGAGTGATGGGAGGGAGACCCAGCAGGGAGTGCGGTGTCATGGAGACCAAGGGTGGACTTGCGAAGAGGAAGTGGTCATAGTGTCAAATGGTCCCAGTGGAGAAGAGATGAGAATTGAGAAGGCTGGCATGTCAATCGGAAAGTCTTCAATTACCTTGTAATGAGCAGTATAAATAGTACTACAGAATTCAGACCCTAAGGGGGCAAGGGGTAAGTGTGTTAACAGGTGGTGAGGGCTGGAGTGGAGCTCTTTTCTAAGAACTTGGGCAGGGAAAGGAAGGAGGGGGGGAGGGCAGCAGTTTCACAGGAAAGTGCATGTAAGGGAAGGCTTTAGTTACGGTGGAGAGTTCAGAACAGCTTTGGTGATGGTGGAGGAAGCCTGTAGAGACAGATATAAGAAGTGAGACATGGCAGAATCCTTTAGGAGGTGAGACTGCATTTGGGGATGGGGGATTGAGAGATCAGATCCAGCACACAAGTGGGGGTGCTACCTGTGGAAAAAGAGGCTTCTTTCTCTGCAGGGAGGAAGGGGTGGGGAGGGAAAATATGGATGGAGATCCTGGAAAATTTTGAGTTGAGAAAGAGAAGTGATGAGGGTATATCAGATGGTGTCCCTTCTCTCAGTGGCTAGAAACAAGACCAGTCGCTCACAGCAAGATATTGGATAATGGACTTTTGAGCCAAACAGAAGACATGAAAAGACTCTATGGGAATGGCAGGGGAATAAGCTTTGGGTAAATAGAAGGGCCAATCAGCAGTACGGCAGGCCTCCGACTGTGGATGGATAACATGAATTCCTTAGTTTTGTGGGGAGAGAAACTATGTTTATCTTGTTGGTAAAGAGAAACTTATGTTTATTTTACTATGCCATTTCCATTGCATTTCCATGATATAAGACAGTGCCTGGGCAGAGCAGATGATCAATAAATATCTGTTTAATGAATAAATTCTCTAACTGTGCTGATCAGTAAAATTAGGTGAGTGTCACCGGCATTTATTTAGTAACCAATGGAGAAAACAGGCTTAGGGAACTGGAAGATGCATGACCACATGGGAACCCCACCCTGGGCCCACCGCCAAATGCAAAGTCCCTTTGTCACTCTCAAATGATTACAGAGGGAGATATCGCGCCCTGGCTTCACAGAAATTTTCCACTTTCTCCTTTTTGTTGGTTTCCTCTTCTCAAAACTGTCCACCTAGCGCCGTGCAACCCATCTTGTGCACAGACGATTCCTGGTACGCAGCCGGTGCCTGCCCAGTCCAGGTGTGCCTTGGGATGAATGGAGGCACAAGGCCCCCTATAGCTCATCCTCCCCCCAGGCCTGTGCTCCTCGTATGGGGCTGCAGCCACTTCCTCTGGACTCTCCTCTTTGCAGTAAGATTTTCCCCTTTGGTTTTGAGTTCACCTTTAATTTCTATCCTCCAGTTTCAACCCAATCTGTCCTCTTTGGCCCCATCACTTCTCCCCCCACTGCACTCCCATTTCTCTTCTTGTCTCTGAAACATGAAAACCCTTTCCCTGCCTGGAGTCTCTGTCTTCACCCTCTTTGGCTTCTGGTGGAAACATCTGTCCGGGAACCTGTGGCCTCCTCAACATGGCTGATGTTCCCTGGAGTGCTTCGTACATGGAAATTCATGAATCTCATTTTCAGTAATGGGTACTCTCACTCTTTCTCAGTTTCCCCGTGCTGGTTTACACAGTTCCAAGACGGCTTTTGGGGTATTCTCCTCCTGACTGAGTTTCCTGGGTGGCCCCCACTGAGACTCTTAGCAATTGCTTACGTCTCAGGCCCTTCTCCGGATAAGGTCTCTGGCTTTCTCGCCAGCTCTCTGAACCCACACTCCACCCACGGCCCTCTCTATCCTTCTGAGCTCTTCTCAAGGCCATCAGCTTTTCTGGCCCACCTGGAGGCTGTGTTTTAGAATTTATGATATGTCTCAGAATGGAAAAAAAGAAAGAATTTTTCTATTTGTTTTGCTAAAAAGCTAAAATGACTCGTAAATTATGGCACTAGAAAGTGACATTTCAAACAGAGTATTGAGAAATATAGGAGAATTACTCTGAATTTGAGGCCAAAGAGCCTTGTAATGTTAATAAGGAGGCAGGTGACTTTCCTTCCAGGTGATGGAGGCTCATTTCTCAGACCATGTCACTTTCTCTGTGAGCGTTTTTCCTCTCCTAGTGCCAAAAAGTAGCAGGCTGGAGAGCAATGATTCACAGGGTTGATGAAGCCCTGACGTCCCTGTGGTGCTGCTGGCCATGGGAACACGTGCAGCCTGGTGAAAATCAGGAGAGTTGGGCCGATGAAACCACCTCTATGGAGGCCAGCTGCAGGGCTGTCTTAGTGGAAACTCGAAGTTTTGAAAGGTCTTCCATTGCCGGCCCCCAGCAAGCTTAGAAACCACATCCCTCTCAGTATGATACATAAGTGTAGACTCACATAACCACTATCCTCCATGTCCACAAATCAGACTGGGGATCGTCAACTGCCGGTTGGAAGAGGCCACTATGTGACCTTGGTCCTTTGCATCTAGTGATACAGAGAGTTGTGTCTGTATTGGTCTGCTCTCGCTGCCATAGCAAAATACCACAGGCTGGGGGCTTAACAGACATTGATTTCTCACAGTCCTGGAGGTGCAAGTCCAAGGTCGAGGTGCTGGCAGGGCTGGTTTCTCCTGAGGCCTCCCCTTGGCTTGCAGACGGCCGCCTTCTCGCTGTGCCTCACGTGGTCTTCCCTCTGTGTGTGCTCATCTCTGGTGCCTCTCTCTTCTGACAAGGACACCAGTCATATTGGGTCAGGGCCCAGCCATATGACCTCATTTAGCCTTAATTACCCCTTTAAAAGCCCTATCTCCAAATACAGTCACATTCCGCAGTGTACTGGGGGCTAGGACTTCAGTATGTGAATTTCGGGGGAACACAATTCAGCCATTACACGATCCATAGAGAAATCAAGAGTGTGGGCTTAAGCAGCGTTGTGGCACAGTTGAAAAATCCTGAGCCCCTAACCCGAGGTTGTGGGATTGAAATCACGCTCTGCTCTGGCTCTCCTCACCTTGAGGACATTGTGCTAAGTGAAATGAGCCTGTCACAAAAGGACAAAAACTGTATGATTTCACTTATGTGAGGTCCCTACAGTAGTCCAACTCCTAGAGACGGAAAGTAGAATGGTGGTTGCCAGGGGCTGTGGGGAGGGGGATGGGGAGTTGGTGTGTAACGGGGACAGAGTTTCAGTTTTACAAAATGAAAATTTTTCCGGAGATGGATGATGGTGGTGGTTGTACAATAAGGTGAATGTACTTAATGCCACTGAACTGTACACTTAAAAATGACTAAAATGGTAAATTTTGCATTACGTATATTTTATCACAATAATTAAGAAAAAGAGCGTGGGCCGAGGAGCGAGGCCTGTTTCAGCCTCCGTCTTCCTCCCCCACACACCATTATTTTACTTCATTAAGCTTCAGGTTTTTGACCTGCAAAATGGAGATAATATTTCCTACCACATGATGAAAGGAGATTAAAAGAGATAAGGTGTTAGTAAAGCCTTCGTCATATAGTGAGCATTTGGCCGATGATTGTTGATAATAGTAACAATAATAGAAGAATGGAAAAAGTAATGTTCAAGGGGATGGCGGCGTTTACTTCTGAGTGATTTGTTTCTGCGTGAGGTCACAGTAAATGAGCCCCCGGCCTGGGCTCAGACAACTAAGGGGGCTCCAGACCACAGCCGGAGCCTCTGGGCCTGGGAGGCCCCCTGAAAAGTGTCAAAGGAGTCATTTTCTCAGCACTCTCCAAAGAGTGTGTCACTTTACCGTGCACACAGCCAAGTCAAGCAGATGCAGGAAGAATATGCCAGAGTCACAAGGGACGCTGTCAGCGGCCACCTTGTTTCCCGGCTCCTGGCTTCCAGGGCTGCTCAGCTGGATCTTTTCAAGCTCTGTCCTGGCTCGGAGCCACAAGGCTGCCAGGCCAGTTCGTGGAGACCTTGGCCTCGGGCCCGGATACAGCGTCCTGCCGGCACATGTGGGCCAGACCTGCCCAGCGAAGCTCCAGAGCTCCCCCAGGGTGGTCCACCTCCTGAGCCCTGAGCTGCTTCACTGTCCCACGTCTTGGCAGACGCCTGTTCCCATCACCCCATGCGCAGTTCCGTGAAAGCTAGCCCAGGGCCCAGACACAGTTCACAATTCATAAAATCTTTAGTGGGATATAAAGAAATTTAATTGCCCTTAATGAGAGTACCATCCAGAGCTTCCACTTGGTGCTAGAGGAGTGGTTCCCAACTGTGGGTGTAGAGCAGAATTAAGCACCTGTGGGTCTTTTTTATCCTTCCCTTACCCAGGTTCTGATATAGGGGGTCTGGTGGATCCTGGTCTGCAGCAAAGCTTGAGGATTACTGCCCCTGAGGAAGACCTTCCAGAGGGAAGAAGGGAGGAGGGCTGGGTTGCAGAGTTGGGCTCTTCTGAGATCCGTATTTCTGTGGGGTGTCTTCTTGATTGCGGCATCACTGGGAGAAGTCCAGGTGAGCACTGTCCCTGAGTCTGTGGTCAGGCCTCCCCCACCCCGCTTCAGGCCCTGCTTAACTTTGCAGAGGCCGCAGCACCTGTGAGCATCACCCTATCACCCCGCCCCCAACCCTGCAGTGCTTCTGCCCATCCCAGCTGTCTCCATTCAAGGGCATGCTGCGCCCAGCCTACTAATTGCAAATTGGTTGGTCCAGAGGAACCTCTGGTTTTCTCCTTCCCACTTGCTCCGTCTCTCACATAGCAACTTGTTTATGCTTCCTGACACTGCTGGTTTCACAGCTAAACTCGCTTTATCCTTTTATCCTTTGGGACTGGGTAACCTCGCCGGACCAACAGTGTGACTGCTTTGGGAGCACCATAGGAGGCTACATTTGGGAGGATCCCTGAATGCCACCCCTGTGGCCCTGCACAGCATTTATGCATGGTGGCCCCTGCAGCCTTCCAGCCTCCTGATCTCCCTGGATCAGAAGTGGCCACAGTGCCTCAGGGTAAGAACACCTTCCCAGGCCTGCTGACCTCATTGCTGGAGTGCAGAAGGGGCCTGTGTCCTTGGAGTAAGACGGTCTCTCCTCCTGCCTCCGTGCCTCCTTCGAGGCCCACCTCCCCCCTTTCCCATCCTCCTGCTCTCAAGGCCTCACCACCAGTGTCTCCCTTGGGACCTCAGGTCTAAGCTTACTCCGACCTGAGTCAGTCACCAGAATGCCACGTACCCCAGATGGCCCTTGTCTCCGACACGATATGCTACCCATGATCCCCAAACCAACATAAATCCCCAATTCTGTTTCTAGCTCCCGCCCCTCCCTGACTCTTGAAAACCTTTCCAGGTTTCTCTGGAACTCATCCTCCACCATTGTTAAAGAAAAAACAAGTTGAATGACACTTGTCAAAGATGGTGAGGCCAGCTTTATTCAGGACCGTCACATTAGGAATCCAGACAGTTGCACTGCGACTTTGCAGTGGGGGAGAGGGATGGGCTCAACCTCTAATATGGTAAGAGCCAGTAGGGATTATAGCCAAGGAGCAGGGCGGGGGTGAATGGATGGAAAATTACTCAGAGGAAACATCAGAGGTGACGGAGGATTCTGGCTAACCCTGGCTAGCCAGGGTGTTCACACATTATTTGGGGGATGGTGGAGGATGAGGAACCTGGTCAGATTTGGGAGGGGGGAACAGATACCGAGGGTGGGGGTCTTTGTTAAACTGACTTAGGTGGGGTCCTGCCTGCACTGGATTTTACGAGGAAGTCTGCAGATGGGCCTAGGAGATGGTTTGGGAGACTGACTAAAGTTTAGTGAAGCAAAGAATCTTTCTCATCCTCAACAAAACCCCCTGGATCTGAAAATCCTCTGTGAACAGTCTGTTAAGCTTTTTGCTGGGTTTTCCCTGGGATGCTGCTTCCCCTGATGCCCTCTCATGGCCCGGAGCTTTTCTCCCACAGCCCTCATTTCACCAAACCTGGAGGTGTGGTTGGAGCCCTCCTTGCTTATTCTGGTCCCTTCTAGACCATTCTCTCTCCCTTCTTCCTAAAGTCCAGAGCTATGGATCTCATGACATCAGGCAATGCCACCCCTGCCCCCACTCTGCCCCAATGCTGCCTTGATCACTTTGCCTCATCTCTCCAAGTTTCTGACTCCCGGGTCACAGCCACTCCACTTAACTCCGGTCTGTCATACTGATTTCAGGAGGCACACAGATGACCCCCCTGCCTGTGGCCTCGCTGTGGTTCTCATATGATCTCCCCCAGGGATCTCTCCCTCCATCCTGCCTCAGCCACTCACTGGATCTCCACTAGACCAATAACTGTGACTTGTCTGTAATCTCAATTTCAAGTCTTGCTCTCTTCTACCTCTGCCCTTTTTCTTCCCTGCTCTTTCCTCCGGTACCTTAACTCCAACAGCCAAAATGAAATCCATTGTCCTGCACATCTCTTGACTGCCCTGCCCCTTTTATGTCCTTAGTTGAAATTTCATCTTTCTAAATCCACCTTTGCACACACACCCCCAACTCCCTCACCCCTCCCTTGCTTTGTTGCTCCCACTTGGCCAGATCTAACCCTGGTTATGTCCAATGCTTGCTTCTGTGTCTGCAACTGCACAGCTGATGTGCCTGAGAAGAACACGTCCCCAGAAGGGGACTTTCACCCCCACAAACCTCCAGGGGTCCCCAACATTGCCTGACTGTCCTACTCCATTTCCTGAGTGCTTTCTTTCTCTTGCTGTCTGAGAGGATGGTTTTACTACCACTCCTTCTCCTATCTCTTCAGACCACCTCCTCCCACCCTCACTCAGCGACGACCTGCTTCCTCTGAGAAAATGGAAGCCGGTAGGCGTGAGCTTCTGCAAACTCCCACTACAATATCCACCCAGCTCCCAGCATCTGCACCCCCTTGCTCTGCCTTCCCTTCTGTTACCATCGATGGACCTTCTCTCAAAGGTCAACTCTTCCCTCATGCACTAGATCAAATCCCCGTTCATCTGCTCAAGGACATTTCTTCAGCAATTCTCCCCTTGCTACTGGAGCATCCTCGTGCGTATACACATATATGGGTATTTCTTCCATGAAAAACACACTTGTCTTCTGCCTCCATTTCCCTTCCAGGTTTTGCTCCATTTTTTTCTTCCTCTTTACAGCAAAATTCCCTGAAATTGTTCTATATACTCATTATCTTTAATTCCTTTTCTCCCACTCTTTCTTAAACTATTCTAAACTGGCTTTCACACCTACTAGTCCACAAACACCAGATTCTCAATGTTTCCATAATGTCTTTGTTGCTAAATCCAGTGATTTATTCCTAGTCCTCATCCTATTTGAACTTCTACCAGCATTGATGTGGTTAATCATTCCTTCCTCTTTGAAGTGTTTCTCACTTGGCTTCCAGACCCTGCACATTCCTGATTTTCTTCCTGTCTAACTGGTCTCTTTCTCTGTCTCCATTGCTAGTTCCTCTTCTTCTACCCAACTGCTTAATATAGGAGGGCCCCAGGGCTCCTTCTGCCTTTTTCTCTATCTTAGTGATCTCATCTAGTTTCACGATTTTCTTTCTCTTTCTTTCTCTTTGTCTCTTTCTTTCTTCCTTCCTTCCCTCCCTCCCTCCTTCCTTCCTTTCTTTCTTTTCTTTTTCTTTCTTTCTCTCTCTTTCCTTCCTCTTTTCCTACCATCCTTCCTTTTCCTACCATCCTCCCCCTCCTCCCTCCCCCCTTCCCACTCCACTCTCCCTCCCTTCCCCCTTCTCCTTCCTTCCCTCGCCCTTCCCGCCTCCTTGTCTCCCTCTCTCCCTCTCTTCCTTCCTTCCTTCTTTCTTTCCTTTCTTCTGTCTCCCTTCCTCCCTTCCTTCCTTTCTTTCTCTCTCTTTCTTTCTTGTGGTAAGAACATTTAACATGATATCTACCCTCTTAATAAATTTTTAAGTGCACAATACATTATTGTTGGCTATAGGCACAATGTTGTATGGCATATCTATAGAACTTATTCATCTTGTATAACTGAAACTTTACACCCATTGAATAGCAACTCCCCATTTCCCCCTCTCCCAGCCCCTGGCAATCACCATTCTACTTTCTCTTTCTACAATTTTGACTATTTTAGATGTCTCATATAAGTGGAATCATGCAGTATTTGTCTTTCTGTGACTGGTTTATTTCATTTAGCTTAATGTCCTCCAGGTCCATCCATGTTGTCACATATGGCAGGATTTCCTTCTTTTTTGAGGCTGAATAATATTCCATTACATGTATATACCACATTTTCTTCATCCATTCATTCATTGACGGATGTTTAGGTTGTTTCCATATCTTGGCTATTATAGATAATGCTGCAAGGAACACAGGAGTGCAGATGTCTCTTTGAGATCCTGATTCCAATTCTGTTGGATATATACCCAGAAGTGGGATTGCTCGATCATATGGTAGGAAAGTGGAACTACATCACACTAAAAACCTTCTGCCTAGCAAAAGAAACAATCAACAGAGTGAAAAGGCAATCTATGGAATGAGAGAAAATATTTGCAAACCATATATCTGATAAGGAGTTAATATGCAAAATGTATAAGGAACTTCTACAACTCAACAGCAAAACAAACAAATAAATATTCTGATTAAAATATGGGCAAAGGACTTGAATAGACATTTCTCCAAAGAAGACATACAAATAGCCAACAGGTATATGAAAATCTCAGTAATCATCAAGGAAATGCAAATCAAAACCACATTGAGATATCACCTCGCTCCTATTAGGATGGCTACTATCAAAAACAAAAACAAAGCCAAGATAACAAGTGTTGGCAAGGATGTGCAGAAATTGGAACCCTGTATGCTGTTGGTGGGAAGGTAAAATGGTGCAGTTGCTATGGAAAATAGTATGGAAATTCGTTAAAAAATTAAAAATAGTTTCATGACTTGAAATAAAATCAATATGCTGATAAACTCCCAAATTTATATCTCTGGTCTGGACCTCTTCCCTGAGCTCCAAACTGCCTACTCAACCTTGCCACGTGGGTATTTAGTAAATGTCTCAGACTCAACGTATTTAAAACAGAGGCCCTCCCCAAAGCTTCCCCTACCGACAGCCTGTCTTAGCTCAGTTGATGCTGGTTCCATCATTTCAGGTGCTCAGGCTGAAAACTTGGGGTCTTCTTTTCCTTCTATCTTACCTTCATGCTCAAATCCAATCCAATGGCAGATTCGGTTGGCTTTACTTTCAAGTTATATCCAGAATGGATCCACTTCTCATGACCCCCACCACTACCACTCTGATCCTAATCTGCCATTCAGATGACTATGGTAGTCCTCAACAGCTCCCCTTCCTTCCACTTTCAACTCCCTCCCCAATCTGTCAGCCACAGCAACCTTTGTAATACCTGTTTAAGGGTTTAGATCACCCTCCTTGAGCCTGTAAAGACTCGCTCTCAACCAGAGCAAAAGCTAAATAAAATCCTTACATTACAAGTCCAACAAGGCCTCCCCGTTGTGTGCCCATTGGTTTATAATGTGTTTCCTACTTTCCTATTTTCTCTTCCTCCCCCTCCTCCTTCCCTGCTCCAGTCTCACTGGATTCCTCCCTGAGATTTGAACATTCCAGCTACTCTGGCATCAAGGCTTTCAGGTTGGCCATTCCTCCTGTGTGGAGCGTTCTTCCCCCGGCTATTCCCATGGCTTGCTCCTGTACTTTCTTTGGCCTGCTCAAATGTCATCTTCTCAGTGAGATCTTCTCTGCCTCTTTATTTAAAATGTATCATCTCCCCTGCAGGGTCCACACTCACACACTCTTCCCTCATCCTTTTTCACTGCTTAATGATTCTCCTCAGTACTCATCACCGCCCAACACTCCACTTGTCTTATTTATTGCCTGTCCACCAATCAATGAGGGCAAGGATTTTGTCTCTTTTGTTCACTAGTGTGCCTCCAGCCCCTAGAACAGTGCCTGGCCCTCAATAAAGTTTGGTGAATGGATAGGTAGAAAGATGGTTGGATGGATGGATGGATGGATGGGCCTTAACTTGCTAACCTTTCACATAGGTCTGAACTTAATCACCAACTTTCTGTTGGGAAACCTGAACAAAGGCCTAGGACGCTGCCTTGCACTGTGGTTAGTGAATATCATCCCAGTTTAGACATTACTCAGAAAGGATCAAAACAGAAATTTCTTTATATTGGAATTACAGGCAGAGTTCTGAAACTAGTTAATACCTCATGGCTCTCATCCAAGTCCTCCTTCATCACAAACTAAGATCCAAGCCTCTCTGAGTCATCTTCTTCCTCCCACTCACTCACTCTAACACTGCCTATTGTACCTCCCACTCGCTTTTTCTCCCACTGCTTCCCTCCCAGCAACCCTTTTCACTGTGACCTCCAGAACCCCTCCAGATTGACTCATTCACTCATTCCACAAGTTATTTATTGATCCCCTGTTATATGGGGATACAATAGTGAACATAGTAACTACGTTTCTGGCCTCTTGGAGTTCTCAGTCTAGAAGGAAACTGACATTGAACAAATGACGTGTATGAAGAGCATCACAATAGGGATTATCCTGGGCTCTGGGAACATACAAAAAAGGGAAATTGAAGTCCAGGATTCCTGAGGAAATCATTTAAGCTGAACTCAGGGTCTGAGGAAGTAACTAGGCACAGGGTGCTGAGGAAGTGGAAGAGAGGGCAGGAAGAACGGTTGCTGTCCCATTGTTAATCGACTCCCTTCAGCCCTGCATTCTTCAGAGAACATTCTTTATAGCTCCTGGACTTGACTGAGTCTTGATTCTCCTCTGAAGACACCATGTCTCCTGTAGGGCAGCTTTGTCTCACCCTTTGCATGTCTCTGAGAGGGGAAGGCAGTGGTTTTTGGCATTCATTGCCATTTCCAAACAGCCACACATTGAACTGAACTCACAATTCTTCTAGGACTTCTTTCCAACCCACTGTGTCCTGTCCAGGCCACTCTCAACATCTCTGAAATCACTTTTAATAATGTCATTAGTGACTGCACTGGTTGCTAACAAAAACTTCTTTGTCCTTCTCTACCTTAACCTTGTGGTAGCATTTACCATTACTTACCACCTCCTCCTTGTACAAGCTCTCCCTGTCCTTGGCTTCTGTCTGCATGCTCTCTCTTGCTTCCGCTCTTATCACACTTGCAATGCGTTCACTTTCCTATGGGTACCACTCTCCCTCCCCATCAGGAGTTCATGCTCCCCATGGCTCCATCATTGTCCTGCAGTTCTTACTCTGTTCTCTCTTCTTGAGTGGTCTCAATCATCCCCATGACCTGAC
Source organism: Diceros bicornis minor (assembly GCF_020826845.1). Lineage (NCBI taxonomy): Eukaryota > Metazoa > Chordata > Mammalia > Perissodactyla > Rhinocerotidae > Diceros > Diceros bicornis. Next base: position 11,269,124 of record NC_080779.1, on the reverse strand, counting down.
TACAATTTGTACACTGACAAATCCCAAATTAATAAGTCTAGTGTGTAATTTTGCTGACACATTTCTAATAGCTTGATGTGAAGATAGCATTTTAAAATTAGCATATCCAAAGTTGACCCCACCATTCCTTTCCCACTAGCTGTTCCTTCTCGAGTATTTGGTATCTCTGTGAATGGTTCTCCCCCAACCCAACCTCGCTCCTTCTCCTCTTTCCCTGCCAATGCAAAATAACTTAGTAGATTTAATTAATTCTACCTTTAAACATAGAAATACAATTTCTTCTTTCTTCCTACTCCATTCTAACATTTGTTCTCTAAATTCAAGCCCTTACCACTTCTTGGGGGGTTTATTGCAGGTCTCCCGACTGGTATCCCACCTTCTTGTTAGTTACCTGATCCGCTGTCCTGTTACCATAAGCATTTAGAGCCTAAACTGACTCTTGCATTTAATTACAGTGAAGATCGGGTTTCACAGGCCTGTGGGGTGAAATGAGGACCCTTCCCTATTTCTTCTTTCTTCATCTACAGCTCGTCTTTCTACACAACTCTTTCTCATCAACCATAATTCCTTGGATCACTACTATTCCTAAAATATTCTTCTGAGTTCTGCCGTAAACAAACAATGCCATGCATATGCATCCTCTGAAATATATTTAAAATCAAATTAAAAGGAAAATTTTCAAATTTCATTTATATATTTCTCTTAGTTTTAGATAATCTGCCTCTAAAGAATGGTGAGCCATACCTGAACATGCTAGAATTTGATGCATGAATGCTCAGATTTCCAGCTGCTCATTTTCCAACATATTGTTTTCTTTATGTATCTTTTAAGTTTAAGATCCATGGATTATATTGCATTCCTTATCATATAATTTCAACATTAGGTGTGATATTTTGTTTTTTAAACAAAAAATATGACTTAATTCATCTAATTTTCAAATACTACAAAGGAAAACTGTAAATTAATTTTTCAACATTTCTTACAGTAATTACTTCATCTGTAACATCATCTTTGCTTTGTACTTTATTCTAAGAGTGTAAAATATCTCATAATCTCTTACAGTATTGGGTCAATGTGTTATTATTTTGAAGTGTTCTCTAAGGCAGAAAACGCTGACTTAGAGAACACTGAAGTCTCTGTCATTTCCAGAAACATGTTGATTTTGTGCTTCTAAAAGCATTTCTTGAATAATCTGTTCTGTGGGGCACATGATATTTATACTTCTCTAAGCAGATGTGTTAATTTTGAGACATCTTATCTTTCTTTACGAATGCTATCAATACATCTGTCTTAGCATGGAAAGTTCTCGACAGCAGGAAACTTACGTGTAGTCTGTTGTCATAGCGTGTCTAGATCTATGATCTATTGAAGGCTACTGGGCATCAGTTAAGGCTCACAAGGTGCAGCAATAGCATTTTGTTACTGCTGGTGTTACTGACGAGACCACACTCTACTTCCCTACCCTGCAGCCAAAGGCACCCACCTAAAAGATTGATGAGAAATGGACAATGAACACGAAGACTTGGTAGACAGATTCGCCATGACAGCAGGTGCTGGAGTCCACTTGAGTGAACCTTGGATCTTGGCTTTCCCACTTACTATGTGACCGCTACCTCTCTGTGCCTCAGTTTCCTATACCATAAGGGTGCTAATAATACCTTAGTCTCAGAGTTGTGTTTAGCATGCAAATGGGCTAATATACATAAAGAGTTTAGCTCAGGGCCTGGCACATAGAAAGCTCTCAATAAATGGAAGCTACTATGATTTGAACCACACTACTCCTTGCCAAATATAAAACCCCTCCTTCCCCATCAATTCTTTTGGTAAGAAGATGTGGATCTACCTTTGTGTTAAACTAGTGCATGTGGGAATATTGAGTGTATTGATTTCAGTAGCTGCTCTGATCACAGAAGAAACGTCAGTTCTTCCCTTAGTGGTCTGTTGCATATTCAAGTGTACCTTAAGAGACAACATCTTTGGTTCTATAAGAAATGCTCCCGATACTTGTGGATCTTCTCAACTTTCCCTGAAAGGTACATATCCTGGTTGTCAATGTGCTGATGTCACAGTATATTAGGTGAATACCTGTCCTCATATGACAGGCTTTCTGACCGTAAAGAAGGTAGCAAGAAGCCACTCATCCGATTCCCCAGTTCCTGGAAAGACTGCTTCCTAGGGTGCAATGATTGAAAAATGAACATGAAAGAAATCTACACTCTTACCTTTCTTCTTTCAGCTCTTAGCTGAATTTGAATCTGTTGAAAGACTGACTTATTAATAAATCTCTAGAGCTGACTCCTCTTGTTGAACATGAGGCGCCATGTTGAAGAGTGAGCAGTGGGGACAGTCTTTCCGTGCATTCCCTAACAGCTTTCTGCTTCAGGCCTTCTCTAGTGGTTTTCCTGATGCTTTCAGCCTGATGGGTCTCTCTGAGGATGGTGACGGAGAGTAACTTGGCTTAAGTCAGAGGCCTGTCTGTGTACTCTGTCTGCAAATGAAGGGCCGTTGTCAACAATTCTCGTCAGTAGTCTGACGACAGGTGCAAGACTATGACTACTGCATGAGTATTTGAGAGCGCAATGAGCCGTTCTGAGAAGGAATTCTTCTCAATGAACTTCCCATTGAATGGCTCTGCAAAATCAATATGGATTTTTGCTTTTTGGTCAAAATTAGGTCCTTAAATAATAGCACACTTTTCTCCATTAAAAAATCCTTTCCAATTATACAGATACATAGATAGATAGATAGATAGATAGATAGATAGATAGATAGATGGATATATTGATAGACAGATATCTACTTCATCAGTTCAGGGGGATGTCGAGTCTGATGCCACTGTACTCCTCCACCACACGGTCATTGTTGGGAATGGCTACTACTGCCAGGATGTACTCACTGGCCGTGGAGGTACCCTTTTTTTAATTGGTGTCATAATAGTTTATAACATTGTGAAATTTCAGGTGTACATTATTATTTGTCAGTCACGATATATATGTGCCCCTTTACCCCTTATGCCCACCCCCCACCCCTTCCCCTCTGGGAACCACTAATCTGTTCTTTGTCTGTGTGTTTGTTTATCTTCCACGTATGAGCGAGATCAAGTGATGTTTGTCTTTGTCTGGCTTATCTCACTTAATGTGATACCCTCAAGTTCCATCCATGTTGTTGCAGATGGGACAATTTTGTCTTTTTTATGGCTGAGCAGTATTTTCAGGTGCCTTTTTTCGGTCTGCACTTCCAGGCCAGGTGTTCATTGTTTTCCAGTGGACAAGCACTATGCTGAGGGCTCTGGTAACCAGTCTACACTCACAACTTGAGGGTCTTGTGTAGGGCCACCCTACTGCCCACCACTATGCCTCTCTACCTTGGAACCCCTGAGAACAGTCTCTTTCCCCTCAGAAACCTAAAGGTTTCTGTGCAACAAAGTCTTTTCCCCCTATAGAGGCAGCTTTGCTAAGCCCATCAGAAGAGGAGGTTCACTTGTATTCTTCTCTGAAGACAGTGATTGCCAACTCACCTATATTACATAACTTGGAAGGCACTCAAGGGACTGCAGTCAAGGAAAAAGGAAGGTCTGTTCCAAGATAATCAAGAGAGGTGTCTTTCAAGAATTTTCCCTGGAAACTTCTCTGGATTAACATAAAAAAAAGCCATACCCTATTATATGTAAAAGAGTAGCTACTATTTATTGTACTTTTTTTATGGGCCACGCACATTATATACACATTTTCTCATGTATCATTGCAATAATCTTGGGAAGTTGTAGTAGTTACCTCCATTTTATGGATAAGGGAACTGAGATTTAGAGATGTTATTCTAAAACTTGCCCAAGATTACATTTCTGGTAAGTAGTGGAGGAGGTCTGGCTTCAAAGTCTCTGCTCTTAACCACTGTGCTTATCTGCCTTCTAGATCCTTATGTGGCTGGCCAAGGCCTTGACTTCTTTAAGACATTTCCTGTTAGATTCTGCAGGGGATTCTGTCACTTAGGTGACTAATGAGGTAGGTCAGGTTGCTGAATGCCCTCAGGATGTGATGTAATATAATTTGCATAGGTGGTGAGCAGATTAAAAAAAAAAATCTAAAAATGAAAAAAACAACCAAAGAAAAGAGCTCTAAAAGGAGCTTCAATCTGTATATATAAAAACTATCCTGAAATTTCTTGGTTTCTGACAATAACAGGAGTACTATTATTGGCCCATGGAGCTGGGACTATACTATATCTAGCATCTTGGCACTTTGAGGTTAAAAGCAGCTCCGGCTCTGCAAGAGGACACATCAGTGGTAAGAGGGCTTTGTGTCTATTCTTATGTTCAGTGAGTGTTTAATACTATTAGGCGAGGTCAACTCTTCAAAGCGCCCTTCCCTACTAGGAACAGAAAGGCCTCCTTGAAAGGAATTAAAAAAAAAAAAAAACACAAAAAACAAAAAATACCATCAAATAGTCCCAATTGGGTTTGAAGTTCTTATTCTCTTTTTGGAGTGCATGCATCATGGAATTCCTCTACTTGAAAGGGATGATAGTGTAGCCTAAGGAATTTCTTCTTCTTTATGCAAGTTACATATTATGCTAAAACATACCAGCCTTCCTGGAGTCACTTTGTAGATAGACACTTTCTGGGACAACTATGCCTTCTGTGTGGCATCTTGGGACCTCTTGCCTGGTCGCTCTGCTTGCCCCTTGGGGATTCATTTCATCTTTGGATCCTCCAATGAAGACTTCACTCCATCATTCTCTTGTCATGTACTCTCAGAGCCCAGGCCATGACTGTTTTTTGCATTCTCTGGTACCATGAAACCCATCCAACAGCATTTAAAAGATTCTACTCTGATCCTCTAGATCCGTCTAAATGTTCATAAACCACCTCATTTCCCAAACACACTCTTGTTGCCATCTTGAGTTTAGGAGAGCACCTCCTGGCAGTTCTTAACTCTGGGCTCTCTCCAGGGTGGTCATCCAGTCCACTTTTGGATCTCTCATGCCTCCCTTTCTTAGTTGTCTCTGGGTTGAGAGCCCTCCCTAATCTTTAGGAATAGTTAGGTCCAGTGAATCTCTCTTTCCCTTTTATAAAGGTCTAGCCTATCCTTTAAGATCACTACCTTCTTCCTTAACAAAATCCCTCTCTTCTCCAACTCAATATTCATTTAAAAAATGAAAGTTCTAACACTACACTACACTATAGGACCAACACTTGCTTTTTTTTTTTTAAATGAACACTTTTCTTCTTTAGTGTCCACATCAACAGCATTCTTAGAGATAGTGCAAATCTTTTGGAATTCCCTTTAGGTTCTTGCTGAGGTTTTGTTTGTTTGTTTTAGTCTCAACACCAGAAGGTAGCTGACTTACTGTGTGATAGTCATTCATCCTCTTCATAGAGATCATCTGATAAAAACCCCCCACGCCTAGTGGTTGAACCCACAGACTAGGCCCCTGAAATCCACAAACTTCATCAGAAATTATGGAATTACTGATCCAGAATTAAAATAAAGCTTTCAGCAGAGAGTCTTCCTCTGTGTTTGAGGGCTTGTGTGCAAGTCCCCTGAACCCAAGAGGTAATCTCACCAACACTAAAGTCCCTCTTGTATTTTATAAAGAGGAACAGACTGTGGGCAGCTAATGTAGTGCTGCCTCCCCCTCACCCGACGCACCATCCTGGTAATGATACGAGAGCAAAAATCTCATGCACATGGGCCCTGTAGCTTTTGCAACTTATACTTCTAGATGAGAAACAGAATGAAGGGTAGAAAATAGGTGGGTTTCTGCCTAAAATCTCACACACTAGTGATCCCCTAGACTTTGTTTTCCAGCCCCTGGGGAGCCTACAGTCCTTAATGCACTGAAGGATCCACCCATCGTGTTGTTTTGGAAGGCTGCAGACTCACACCTGAAGTTTAGAGGTGAGAACTTACTAAAGGACTGGGTTCCCAGGCGTTTACTTGGCAAGAGCGCTGGAGGGCAGCTCAGCTGAATCCTAAAGCGGAGTGGCTGCTGCCAGCACAAGTCAGAGGGTTTGGTTTCTTCGTGTTGGACTTTGCCTCTCAGATGTCACTAGCCTGGCAGTTTCCTAGACAACACAGTGTGTTGGACTTTTGGGAGTGTTATCCCACAGCCCTCCTCCTAGGTAGGTTCTACGTGGTTGATAAAAAGACCCAAGGACCCGAAGCTGCCTCAGCGAAGAGGTAGGGTACAGAGGGGAATTTTGTTTTTTGCTCCAAGACATGGTGAGCACGGTGCCACAATTACTGTTTAGAGGAAAGATTTCATCCCAATGTAGGACACTCAGAAGCCAAGGATGCAGGGAGAGTCACAGACTAGTTGGTATCTTGGATCTGAAAGCTAACAAAAGATTTTTCTCCCTTTCTTCACATTTCCTTTTCTACGCTCCTTCCTCTAGGCAAATTAGTTCTCTTCTGTGGCATTTGGATGGCAACACAGTCTAGAATGTACTATGTCCTGGGCTCTGCAAACGTACAGTCCATCCTCTTTATTCACTGATTCCATATGCGTGAATTTGCCTACTGGCCAAAATTTATGTGTAACCTCAAAATCAATACTCATGGCACCTTTACTGTCATTCACAGATGTGCACAAAAAGTTTGAGTCACCTAACGTGCATGTTCCCTGTTACTGTGGAATGAGGCGACGGTCTACCTTCTTACTGCAGCTCTCACACTGTAAACAAGGGTCCTTGTCATGATCTTTTTAGTGCCATGGTTTTTGCATTTTTGTGCTTTTTGTTGGTGATTTCACTATTTAAATTGGCCCCCAAGCCTAGTGCTGAACTGCTGTCTAGTGCTCCTAAGGGCAAGAAAGCTGTAATGTGCTTTACGGAGAAAATACATGTGTTAGATAAGCTTTGTTCAGGCCTGAGATATAGTGCTATTGGCTGTGAATTCAATGTTAGTGAATCAATAATCTACTTAAAAAGGTGTCTTTAAACAGAGACACACATAAAACAAGGTTATGCAGTGATTGGTTGACAAAAATGTTGTGACCAGTGGCTCACAGAAACCTAAACCTATATCCCCTAGCAGGAATGTTTCAGTATTTGCAAATCAGTGTTCACGGTGACTTTATAAAACATAACCACAGAGAATAATGACAATCAACTGTATTCGATTGGGATATGAGTTGAAAAGGCTGGGATTGGTTTTCTAAATTTTATGGGTATCAATGAGGTTGGTGATGTGATAATGCTATGGGCTTGGGGCATTTTGGGGAAAGGAGGATGCATGCAAAATACGACGGGATGAAATACACTTTGGAGGGGTTTCTAGTAGCAAAGGACCAGACTGATACTGATGGAATCCAAGGCTCCTCTCACCGAGTGTCAGAATAAAAAAGTGAGTAGGAAATGATTTGGATCTTTGGTCTTTAATTCAAGGTGAATTGGCCTGGGACTTTAATTTCTCCTTGGGGTTTTGATAATGGAGGATAATATGAACTGGGGACTTTTTTTGTTGCTGAAATTAAGATATTATTATATTGTCATTTGGATTCATTTCTGCTGGTCTATTTGGTTATTGTAATTGGGCATAACTTTAGCCTAGAAGGAGATTAAGCCAGGAATTTTTGGCCTTAGTTCCAGAAAAGTATTTAATGTCCTGTGCTGTCCCATTGCAGAGCTATCTGGGGCCCAAAGCTGAACTTCTCTCTCCTCAGAACAGTAGTTGGTGTTTTTTTGAGGAATAGCCTCAAAACATGGGGGGCAGGACTTCCCCAATCCACTACTGGTCTCTTCTCCCAGGGGGGATAGCCACACCCGAGTAGGTCACAGGCTTGACTGCTAAGCCCAGTGAGTTAAGGGAGCTAACACTTGGGGAATGTTAGAAAGTACCTGATCCCCCTTCCTTACAATTTTATGAGGGAGATTCTATTATTGATGAGATTGAGTGGGGTCTAACTTTCAACCTTGGTGGGAGGATGGGGTTATTGTCATGAAAACCTGGCAGGGTGGGCCACTCCTTATGGCCCTTCTGTCCCCTCCCTTGTTTCCCTCCCTCTCTCCCCATTTTTATATAGCAGACACAGGCTTACTTTGTCCATATAATCAAGAGGGTAAATAAGAGGCTTGTGTTCAAAGAAGGTGTTTTTATTTTCCAATCCAGCTTTACGGTTAAAGTTGATTATGTATTTTGATGCATAACAGATGACTTGTATGTATTCATCAATAGCTAGAACCCAGAGTGGATTAGTGCCCTTGAACCTCCATCAAGAAGGAGTGCAGGGTGGGGCTGGAGCTATACTGTCAGGGGAATGACTATAAAGGTGGTGTGATGAGTCCAATATCACTGGTCAAAGGGGTAGAGGGCAAACTCAAGTTCAATCTGCACATGATTTAATTCACAAAGAATCCAACCTGCAGAGGAGGGGGGGCAGCTTCAAAACTTCTGAGTTGCTGCTTTATCTTCTTCAAGTAGGCTTCTGATTTAGTGCTTCATAGATATGAGTACTAGGACTCAACACTGGAGAAGGGAGAAGACAGCAATGAGATGAGGCTCAGATTCATTGGTCTAATAGGTGGGGTTGAGGGTTCAGTCTGAAGAGGGGACCTGAGGAAGTCAGGCTTCCCCCCATGCTGAGGGTGCAGGAAGGTGTGTAAGCTTATAAGACTGCAACCTGACATGTGCATACGCAAAGAGCATGTGAGTGACCACCTGGCTTCGCCAGCCATACAGGATGCTGCCCAAGAGGCTCACTTCTTTTTCCCCTCACCCAGATTAGAAGGTGTGCTGCATGACTGTGGAGCAAGGAGCAGCTGGGAGAACAGCAACCAGGGCTCTTGAAAGTCATCAGAGGGACATGGATCCTACTAACCACTTTGCAGACTTCTTCAGGAAGCCCATCCAAGAGCTGCTGGGAACTCCTCACCAACAGATTTCCTCTAACTGGCCTGTGGGCACCCCCAATGCTCTGTGTGCTTTAACCACACACAGTCCCCCCACCTGCACCCTGTGGCTATCTCCCTGTGCATGCCCCCGAGGGTGGTGAGAGTGAACCTCTGCAGACGTCTAGTGAGCATGCACAGAAAGCTGGTTTGACTCTGTGGGATTTGGAGAAAACACACAAAATTGAGCATTCAGCACAACCCTAGGGAAAGCAAATGGGAGGCTGTCAGCACCTGACCTGGCTTTGGAGGATGGAGAGAAGGCATAAGGGGAATTCTTAAGAATTCCCCACTAAGAGGGAACAAGAAGTGTGGAGCAGGCATATCCATAGAAGGTCTGAGAGAGCCTCAGAATTCCTAATAGGGCTGAGGAAAGGTATTTATCTCCAAAAGCCAGTCAGCAAAGACTGGAGGAGGTGACTGCTTCTTCAACTGTGAAGACAGCAATGAAAGACTTCAAGGAACATGAAAAATCAAGGAAACATGAGATCACCAAAGGAACACAATAATTTTCTAGTAATTGACCCCAAAGAAATGGAGATCTGCAATTTTACTGATAAAGAACTCAAAATTGTTGTTTTAAGGAAGCTCAGTGAGCTACAAGAAAACACAGAAAAACAATTCAATGAAATTAGGAAAACAGTACATGAAAAAAACAAAAAGTTTAACAGAGAGATAGAAATAGTAGAAAAGAACCAAACAGAATTTCTGAAGCTGAAGAATACAATGAATAAAATGAAAAAAATTGCAATAGAGAGCACCAATGTCAGACTGGATCAAGCAGAAGACAGAATCTGTGAAGTAGAAGATAGATCATTTGAAATTATCCAGTCAGAGGAGAACATAGAAAAAAGAATAAAAAAGAGAGAAGGAAGTCTATGTGAACTCTGGAATGCCATTAAGAGAAATAATCTATACATTATTGGAGTCCATAAAGAGAAGAGAGGGAGAAAGGGGCAGAAAACTTATTTAAAGAAATAATGGCTGAGAACTCCTCACATCTGAGGAGAGATTTGGGCATCCAAATTCATGAAACTCATAGGTGCCACAAAATTTTACCCTAAGAAGATTTTCTCTAAGACACATTATAATAAAACTGTCTAAAATCAAAGACAAAGAGAGAATTTTAAAAGTAGCAAAAGAAAAAATTCCTCACATAGAAGGCTATCAGCAGATATCTTTGCAGAAACCTTGCAGGCCAGGAGAGAAGGAGATGATGTATTCAAAGTGTTGAAAGGCAGAAACTGCCAACCAAAAATACTGTACCTGACAAAGGTGTCTTTCAGAAATGAAGGAGAGGTAAAGACTTTCCCAGACAAACAAAGCTGAGGGAGTTCATCATCACTAGGCCTGCCTTACAGGAAATGCTAAAGGAATTCTTCACACTAAAGTGAAAGGATGCTAATTAGTAACATGAAAAAAAATATAAATATAAAACACACTGGTAAATGCAAGTATATAGTCAAACTCAAAATGGTGGTGTGTTAATCACTTAACCCTAGTATAAAGGTGAAAGGACAAAAGTATTAAAAATAGCTATAGCTATAATAATTTGTTAATGGATACACAATATAAAAAATGTAAATTATGACATAAAAAACACAAAATGTGTGTGTTGGGGGAGTAAAAGGACAGAGATTTTGAATGCAAAAAGTTTTTAGCAGCTTAAAATAGACTATTATATCTATAAGATGTTTTATGTAAGTCTCATAGTAACCACAAAGCAAAAACCTACAGTAGATAGATACACAAAAGATAAAGAAGGGAATCAAAACTTACCACTATGGAAAATAATCAGTTCACAAAGGAAGACAGTAGGAGAGGAAGAAAGGAAGAGGGAAATACAAAATAGCTAGAAAACAATAAGTCCTTACTTATCAATAATTAATTTAAATGTAAATGGATTAAATTCTCCAATCAAAAGCCATTGTGGGAGTGTGATGTCAGCGTCATGGTGGAGTGAGCTTTCCCGTAAACTCTTCCCCTGATAAGATACAACAAAAGGAACAGTCACAGACCAACAATGGACTCCTAGACAGCGAAAAGCAAGATTGGAAAGATCCACACTGCCGCACAACTGAGAGAGGAATGTGCTGGGCCCCCAGAGGAAGTGGGGAGAGGTAAGGAGAACTCCTCTGCCTCCCCATCAGATCAGTGATCCCGGTCCATGTGGCTCCCAGAGAGGGGGGAGGGGTGGCCCTCTTCGGGGAAACCATAGCTCTTCGGGCTCTCTCAGCCAGTGGGAAACTCCCACACAGAGGACTCAGAACTGCTACAGGGGTACTATCAACATCTGAGCACCACAGGAGAGCGGGTAACGAGGGGCAAGTGAGAAGCTACCCACGCCAGGGACCGAGCAGGCAAAAGAGAGAGCCTGTCCCCTCCCCACAAGCCGGACACTGCAGCTCAGCTGCCCAGACCAGACCAAGCGGCCGGTGGAGCGCAACAAACAGCTGGGGCAGAGCGCAGGGGCCTCAGATTACACAGCGCTTAACCCCCACCCAGTGGCGGGTAGAAATTGCAACCAGAGATTTCCAGGATGAGGAAAAACAAAGCCAATACAGGAACTACAATGCAAAGGTACATGAAATCACCGGACCAGAAGGAAAATGACAAGCACCCAGAAACCAACCCTGAAGACACAGAAATCCATAACCTAAAGGACAGAGAATTCAAAATAGCTATCATAAAAAAACTCAACAAAATACGAGACAACACAGACAAACAATTCAATGAGATTAGGAGTTTCTTCACAAAAGAGATTGAAATCATGAAGAAAAACCAATCAGTACTGATGGAGATGAAGAACACAATGGAGGAGATAAAGGAGAAACTGGAATCTTTAAAGAACAGAGCTGACAATATGGAGGAAAGAATTAGCATTTTAGAGAATGGGAATACAGATATGCTCCAGATGGAAGAGGAGAGAAAACTAAGAGTAAAAAGAAATGCAGAAAGTATCTGAGAAATATCTGACTCTATTAGGAAATGTAACATAAGAATTATAGGTATTCCTGAGGGAGAAGAGAGGGAAAGAGGAACAGAGAGCCTATTCGAGGAAATAATAGCTGAGAACTTCCCAAATCTGGGGAAGGAGCAGGAAACACCAGTAAGCGAAGCCAACAGGTCACCCAAATATGTCAACAGGCAAAGGCCCACTCCACGACATGTAGTGGTAAGGCTAGCCAGAGTCAATGACAAAGAAACAATATTAAGGGCAGCTAGACAAAAACAAAAAATAACGTACAAAGGAACTCCCATCAGGCTCTCAGTGGATTTCTCAAGAGAAACTTTACAGGCTAGGAGAGACTGGAATGGTATATTCAAAATACTGAAAGACAAAAACTTTCAGCCAAGAATACTCTATCAAGCAAAAGTATCCTTCAAATATGATGGAGAAATAGTAACTTTTCCAGATAAACAAAAGCTAAGGGAGTTCATGGTCATGAGACTCCCACTACAAGAAATACTCAAGAAGGCCCTCAGGCCTGAAAAAAAGAAAAGAAAGGGAATACAAAGCTTGGAGCATGGAGAAAAATAGGAAGACAAAATCAGAAAAATAGTAGACCTTTACCGGAATAGGTTAGCAACCACTAAATACCAAAATCAAAGATCAAAGGAAGGAATTCACCAAAAATAAATATAACCTCATCACTGTAAACACACACCCACAACACAAGGTAGAATAAGGTATAACAAGAATGACTTAGAAGGGGAAGAGGAAAGTGATTGAATTGACTTAGTATAAGGAAATAGGAGGCCATCAGATAATGGACTATCTCATACACAAGATTTTTTAGACAAACCTCAAGGTAACCACTAAAAAAATAATCAAAACAAAATCACCTACGGCAAACAAAGAGAAAACTAGAAGAGTCATAAGACAGAACAACCAAACTGAATTGGCAGTCTGAAACAAATGGGACAAGAAACAAAGGAAATGCAAAAGAACTGGAAAATAAGTGACAAAACAGCAACATTAAGCCCTCATATATCAATAATTACCCTAAATGTAAATGGATTGAACTCTCCAATCAAAAGATACAGAGTGGCAGGATGGATTAAGAAGCAAGACCCAACAATATGCTGCCTCCAGGAAACACATCTCAGCTCTAAAGACAAGCACAGGCTCAGAGTGAGAGGATGGAAGACAATACTCAAGCTAATGGCAAACAAAAGAAAGCAGGTGTTGCCATACTCATATCAGACAAAGTAGACTTCAAGATAAAACAGGTAATAGAGACAAAGAGGGGCAATATATAATGATAAAAGGGACACTCACCAAGAAGACATATCACTTATAAATATATATGCACCCAACATAGGAGCACCAATGTACATAAAGCAACTATTAACAAACCTAGAAGGAGACATTAACAACAAGACAATAATAGTAGGGGATCTTAATACCCCACTTACATCAATGGACAGATCATCTAGACAAAAATTCAATGAAGAAATAGTGGACTTAAATGACAAACTGGATGAGATGGACCTAGTAGACATATACAGAGCACGCCATCCAAAAACAGCTGACTACACATTCTTCTCAGGCACGCATGAAACATTCTCAAGGATAGACCATATGTTGGGAAACAAAGCAAGCCTCAATAAATTTAAGGAGATTGCAATCATAACAAGCATCTTTTCAGACCATAATGCTATGAAACTGGAAATCAACCACAAAAAAAGAAAACTGGGAAAGTGACAAAAATGTGAAGATTAAACAACATACTACTGAACAACCAACTGATCATTGATGAAATTAAAGGAGAAATCAAAAACTATCTGGAAACAAACGAAACCCAAACCATCCCAAACCATATGGGATGCAGCAAAAGTGGTCCTGAGAGGGAAATTCAGCAATACAAGCCCACCTTAACAAACAAGAAAAAGCCCAAATAAGCAACCTTAAATTACACCTGATGGAACTAGGAAAAGAAGAACAAACACAGCCCCAAGTTAGCAGAAGGAGAGAAATAATAAAAATCAGAGCAGAAATAAATGAAATTGAGACCAAAAAAACAGTAGAAAGGATTAATGAAACAAAGAGTTGGTTCTTTGAGAAGATAAACAAAATTGACAAACCCTTAGCCAGACTTACTAAGACAAAAAGAGAAAAGACTCAAGTAAATAAAATTAGAAATGAAAGAGGAGAAATTACAATGGATACCACGGAAATACAAAGGATTATAAGAGAATACTATGAAAAATTATATGCCAACAAATTGGACAATCTAGAAGAAATGGATAAATTCCTAGACTCATGCAACCTCCCAAAACTGAACCAAGAAGAAATGGAGAATCTGAATAGACCAATCACAAGTAAAGAGATTGAAATAGTAATCAAAAACCTCCCAAAAAATAAAAGTCCAGGACCAGATGGCTTCTCTGGTGAATTTTACCAAACATTCAAAGAAGATTTAATACTCATCCTTCTCAAACTATTCCAAAAAATAGAGGAAAATGGAACACTTCCTAAATCATTCTACGAGGCCAACATCACCCTGATACCAAAGCCAGACAAAGACAATACAAAGAAGGAAAATTACAGGTCAATATCACTGATGAACATAGATGCAAAAATCCTCAACAAAATATTGGCAAACCGAATACAGCAATGCATTAAAAAGATCATACACCATGATCAAGTGGGATTTATACCAGGGATGCAGGGATGGTTCAACATCTGCAAATCAATCAACGTGATCCACCACATCAACAAAACAAAGAATAAAAACCGCATGGTCATCTAAATAGACACAGAGAAGGCATTTGACAAGATACAACATCCATTTATGATAAAAACTCTCAACCAAATGGGTATAGAAGGAAAGTACCTCAACATAATAAAGGCTATTTATGACAAACCCACAGCCAACATCATACTCAATGGGGAAAGACTGAAAGCCATTCTTCTGAGAACAGGAATGAGGCAGGGCTGCCCACTCTCACCACTCCTATTCAACATAGTACTGGAGGTTTTGGCCAGAGCAATTAGGCAAGAAAAAGGAATAAAAGGAATCCAAATAGGCAACAAAGAAGTGAAACTCTCACTATTTGCAGATGACATGATTTTACGTATAGAAAACCCTAAAGAATCTGTTGGAAAATGATTAGAAATAATCAACAACTACAGTGAAGTCACAGGGTACAAAATCAATCTACAAAAATCAGTTGCATTTCTGTATGCTAATAACGAACTCACAGAAAGAGAGCTCAAAAAGGTAATACCATTTACAATTGCATCAAAAAGAATAAAATATCTAGGAATAAACCTTACCAAGGAGGTGAAAGACCTGTACAATGCAAACTACAAGACGTTATTGAAAGAAATCGATGATGACATAAAGAAATGGAAAGACATCCCATGCACATGGATTGGAAGAATAAACATAGCTAAAATGTCTATATTACCTAAAGCAATCTACAGATTCAATGCAATCCCAATCAGACTCCCAATGACATTCTTCATGGAAATAGAAAAAAGAATACTAAAATTCATATGGGGCAACAAAAGACCCCGAATAGTTAAGCAATCCTAAGAAAAAAGAACAAACCTGGAGGCATCACAATCCCTGACTTCAAAACATACTACAAAGCAATAGTAATCAAAACAGCATGGTACTGGTAGAAAAACAGACACACAGACCAATGGAACAGAGTTGAAAGCCCAGAAATAAAACCACACATATACAGACATCTAATTTTCGACAAAGGATCTAAGAACATACAATGGAGAAAGGAAAGTCTCTTCAATAAATGGTGTTAGGAAAACTGGACAGCCACACGCAAAAGAATGAAAGTGGACCATCTGCTATTGCCATTCACAAAAATTAACTCAAAATGGATCAAAGACCTGAAGGTGAGAACTGAAACTATAAAACTCATAGAAGAAAATATAGGCAACACACTATTTGACATTGGTCGTAAAGGAATCTTTTCGGATGACATGCCTACTCAGACTAGGGAAACTAAAGAAAAAATAAGCAAGTGGGACTTTATCAGATTAAAGAGCTTCTACAAGACAAACGAAACCAGAATCAAGATGAACAGACAACCCACCAGCTGGGAGAAAATATTTGCAAAACATATATCTGACAAGGGGCTAATCTCCATAATATATAAAGAACTTATACAACTGAACAACAAAAAAAACAAGCAACCCAATCAAAAAATGGGCAGAGGCAATGAAGAGACACTTCTCCAAAGAAGATATACAGATGGCCAATAGGCACATGAAAAGATGTTCAACATCACTAATCATCAGGGAAATGCAAATCAAAACAACTCTAAGATATCACCTCACGCCCGTTAGAATGGCTATAATCACCAAGACAAAAAACAACAAATGTTGGAGAGGATGTGGAGAAACAGGAACCCTCATACACAGCTGGTGGGAATGCAAACTGGTGCAGCCTCTATGGAAAATGGTATGGCGATTCCTTAAAGAATTAAAAATAGAAATACCCTAGGATCCAGCTATCCCACTACTGGGAATCTATCCAATGAACCTGAAATCAACAATCCAAAGAGGCTTATGCACCCCTATGTTCATTGCAGCATTATTCCCTATAGCCAAGAAGTGGAAGCAACCTAAGTGTCCCTCGACTGATGATTGGATCAAGAATATGTGGTATATACATACAATGGAATACTACTCAGCCATAAAAAAAGACAAAATCGTCCCATTTGCAACAACATGGATGGGCCTGGAGGGTATTATGTTAAGTGAAATAAGCCAGAAAGAGAAAGACAAACACTGTATGATCTCACTCATATGTGGAATAGAAACCAACATACGGACAGAGAAAACTGTATGGTGGTTACCAGGGGCAACGGGAGTAGGGGGTGGGCACAAGGGGTGAAGGGAGACGTATATATGGTGATGGACAAACAAAAATGTACAACCCAAAATTTCACAATGTTATAAACGATTAAAACATCAATTAAAAAAAAGCCATTGTGACCGAATGGATAGAAAATACAACCCAACTATGTGCTGCCTACAAAGACTCATTTCAGCTTTAAGGATGCGCATAGCCTCAAAGTGAAGAGATAGAAAAAGATATTCCATACAAATGGAAACCAAAAGAGAGCAAGAGTAGCCTTACTTATATCAGATGAAATCGACTTAAGTCAAAACCTGTAATAAGAGACAAAGAAGGTCATTATATAATGATAAAGGGATCAATTCATCAAGAGGATATAAAAATTATAAACAGATATGCACCCAACATTGAAGTACCTAAATACATTAAGTAAAATATATTGGAAAAACACCAACAGATCTGAAGGGAGAAACAGACAATACAATAATAGTAGGGGACTTCAAGACCCCACTTTCAACAGTGGATAGCTCACCCAGACAGAAAGATCAATAAGAAAACACTGGACTTGAAAAACAGTTTAGACCAAATGGACCTAACTGACATTTACAGAATATTCCATCCAACAGCAGTAGAACGCACATTCTTCTCAAGTGCACATGGAACGTTCTCCAATATAGGTCATGTATTAGGTCACAAAACAAGTCTTAGCAAATTTAAGAAAACTGAAATCATATCAAGTATCTTTCCGACCACAATGGTATGAAACTAGAAATTAGTAACAGGATAAAAACTGGAAAATTCAAATATATATGGAAATTAAATAACACATTCCTGAACAACCAATGGGGCAAAGAAGAAATCTAAAGGGAAATCAAAAGCTATCTTGAAACAGGTGAAATGGAAACACACATACCAAAACTTACAGGATGGTAGCAAAAGAGTTCTAAGAAGGAAGTTTACAGCAATAAACGCCTACATTAAGAAAAAAAAATCTCAAATAAACAACCTAACTTTACACCTCAAGAAACTAGAAAAAAAAGAACAAACTAAGCCTACAATTAGCAAAAGTAAGGAAATAACAAAGGTCAGAGCAGAAACAAAGACCAGAAAAACAATAGAAAAGATCAATAGAACTAACAGCTGAGTTTGTGAAAAGATAAACATAATTGACAAATCTTTAGCTAGACTAAGAAAAAGAGAGAGAAGACTCAAATAAATAAAATTCGAAATGAAAGAGGAGACAATTGATAACACAGAAATACAAAGGATCATAAGAGACAGCTATGAGAAATTATATGTCAACAAATTGGATAAACTAGAAGAAATGGATGAATTCCTAGAAATATACAACCTACCAAGACTGAATCCTGAGAAAATAGAAAATCTGAACAGACCATTAATAAGAAAGGAGATTGAATTAGAAATCAAAACTCTCTCAACAAAAAACAGCCTGGGACAAGATGTGTTTCACTTGTGAATTCTACCAAACATTAAAAAAAAAGAATTAACACCAATCCCTCTTAAACTCCTCCAAAAAATTGAAGAGGAGGAACGACTCCCAAACTCATTTTACAAGGCCAGCACTACTCTCATACCAAAACCAGACAAGGACACTACAAGAAAAGAAAACTACAGGCCAATCAATATTGACGCAAAAATTCTTAACAAAATATTAGCAAACGGAATTCAACAGCACATTAAGGGAATCATACACCAAGACCAAGTGGGATTTATTGCTGGGATGCAAGGATGGTTCAATATATGCAAATCAATAAATGTGATACATCATATTAATAGAACGGAAGATAAAAATCATATGATATTCTCAATAGATGCAGATAAAAACATTTGACAAAATTCAACATCCTTTCATGATAAAAACTCTCCACAAATTGGGTATAGAAGGAATGTACCTCAACACAATAAAGGCCATATATGAGAAACCCACAGCTACCATCATATTCAACGGGGAAAGGCTGACCCCTTTTCCTCTAAGATCATGAGCAAGACAAGGATGCCCACTTTGCCACTTTTATTCAACATAGTATTGGAGGTCCTAGCCAGAGCAATTAATCAAGAAAGAGAAATAAAAGGCATCCAAATTGGAAAGGAAGAAGTAAAATTGTCTCTGTTTGCAGATGATATAATCTTATATATAGAAGACCCTAGAGACTCCACCAAAAATCTGTTAGAACTAATAAACTAATTCAGTTAAGTTGCAGTATACAAAATCAACATACAAAAATCAGTTGTATTTCTATACACTAACAATGAACTATCTGAAAAAGCATTAAAAAAAAATCCCACTTACAATAACATCAAAAACAATAAAATACTTAGGAATAAATTTAACCAAGAAAGTAAAAGATCTCTATGCTGAAAACTGTAAGACATTGATGAAAGAAATTGAGGAAGACACAAATGCAAAGATAGCCTTCATTTATGGATTGGAAGAATTCATATTGTTAAAATGTCCATACTACACAAAACCATCTATAGATTCAATGCAATACTTATCAAAATTTCAATGGCATTTTTCACAGAAATAGAATAAACAATTCTAAAATTCACATGGAACCAGAAATGACCCCAAATAGCCAAAGCAATCCTGAAAAAGAAGAAGAAAGCTGGAAGCATAAAACCTCCTGATTTCAAACTATATTACAAAGTTACAGTAATCAAAACAGTATGGTACTGGCATAAAAACAGATACACACCAATGGAACAGAATCGAGGGCCCAGAAATAAACCCATGCATATACTGTCAACTAATGTTTGACAAGGGAGCCAGGAATACTCAGTCAGGGGAGGATAGTCTCTTCAATAAATGGTGTTGGGAAAATGGGATATTCACATGCCAAAGAATGAAATTGGATCCCCATCTTACACCACTGACAAAAATTTACTTGAAATGGATTAAAAACTTAAATGTAAGACCTGAAACTATAAATTTCCTAGAAGAAAACACAGGGAAAAAGCTTATTTACCCTGGTCTTGGCAAGGAGTTTTTGGATATAACACCAACAGCACAAGCAACAAAAGCAAAATAAACAAGTGGGATTACATCAAAGTAAAAAACTTCTGCACAGCAAAGGAAACCATCAACAAAATGAAAAGGCAAACTACTGAACGGGGGAAGATATTTGCAAACTATATATCTGATAAGAAGTTAATATTCAAAATATGATGAACTCATATAATGATATATGTTGAACTTAATAATAATAACTCAATAGTAAAAAAATAATAATTCAATTAAAAACTAAGCAGAAGACCTGAATAGATATTTTTCTAAAGAAGGCAAACAAATGGCCAACGGGTACATGAAAAAATGCTCAATATCTCTAATCATCAGGAAAATGTTAATCAAAACCACAGTGAGATATCACCTCCCACCTGTTAAAATGTCTGTTATCAAAGAGACAAGAGATAACAAGTGTAGGTAAGAATTTAGAGAAAAGGAAACCATTGCGTACTGTTGGTGGGAATGTAAATTGGTGCAGCCACTATGGAAAACAGTATGGAAGTTCTTCAAAAAATTAAAAATGGAACGACTATATGATTCAGCAATCCCACTTCTGAGTATATATCTAAAAGAAATGAAATCACTATCTCAAAGACATATATGCACCCCCATGTTCATTGCAGCATTATTCACAATATCCGAGGAATGGAAACAATCTGGATGAACAGATAAAGAAAATGTGACATATACACACACACACACACACACACACACACACACACAAAATGGAATATTATTGAGCCGTAAAAAGAAGGAAACCTTGCCATTTGCAACAACATGGATATGGACCTTGAGGCATTATGTTTAGCCAAATAAGTCAGACAGAGAAAGATAAATACTATACGATCTCACTTACATTAGAATCTAAAAAAGCTGAACTCATAGAAACAGAGAGTAGAATTGTAATTGCCAGGGCCTGGGGGCTGGGGAAAATGGGGAGATGTTGACCAAAGGGTACAAACTTCCAGTTATAAGATGAATAAGTTCTGGGGATCTAATGTACAGCATAGTGTCTATAGTTAACAATATTGTGTTGTATAATTGAAAGTTACTAGGAGAGTAAATCTTAATTGTTCTCACCACAGGCAAAAAAAGAAGAACGTAATTATGTGAGATAGTGGATGTGTTATTGTGGTAGTCTTACTGTGGTAATCATTGCACAAAATATATATATATCAGATTATCATATTCTATGCCTTAAATTTATACAATGTTATATGTCAGTTATATCTCAATAAAGCTGGGGAAAAAAAGAATTTTCCAGAACATTCCAGAAGCCTCTGGTTCACTCATATCCAAATGCTATCCCTGTGTTCCTATGTACATCTGGCCTTCGCTGCTTTTTACACATATCTCAGCTCTCTTCAAACAGAGAAAGTGCAATTCTGAAGACCCCTCTTTACTTTCTTGCCTAAATAAACATCTGCTTCTACTGTGTCATCCTCAACCTTTTGTTTTCGTCTAGTTCTACTCACTTTCCGTACTTAACTGAGACAATCTGTGCCACTGGATAGATGTGACTGTTTTGATGCAGTGGTTAAAGTAGTTAAAACGAAGCTCTGGAGCTAGGCTGCCTGGGTTCATAATAACCCAGCTCCATTCTTTACTAGCTTCATGACTTTGGGCTAATTACCTAACGTTTCTATGTTTTGGTTTCCTCATCCTATAAAGTGCCTATAGTGCCTACCTCATAAGGCTGATTTCAAAAAACATATAATGCCTATAAAGTGCTCAGCAAGGTGTCTGCCCTATAGCAAGTGCTCATACTTGTTAGCTGTTATCAATATGTTTAACAAGGACAGAAAACTCTTTTTTAAGTCTTGCCTTAGAGAAAAATAATTGACGAAGGGCTCTATCTTTAGTAAATGGCAGAGATTTTTTTAAAAAGGCATGTTTAGTTTTCTGCACATCTATTTTGGGCACCTGCTATGTGCCAGACAACATGTGTTTGACATGGTCCTTATAGAACACTTTGAGAAATGTGTTGAAAGTTTCCATAGGTAAATTATTCTAATAACACTAATGGTCAGTGGGTCAAACCAAGAAGTCACTATACGCTTTCAGTGATACCAAGTGTTTTGCCCAAGTAGCCATTGCTTCACTGACAGCAGCAGTTGAGTTAATCCTTGTACAATGAAAGACTGCATATTGGTATAATGAACCTTAACTATAAATTTTCAAAAACCTTCGTGGAATGCTTTATACCAAATCTGGGTCTATGATATCACCGTGCATTAGATACAGCTAATGCACATTAGCATTCACAGTGATGTTGCAAATATGACAGTCACCAGAAACACCTTTCCTAGAATCATCTAACTGTGGTACCCGAATCTTGGTCTTGACTGCTTTGCACATGAACGTAAGCACCTGCTGAAAAGTGTTAGATACTACTAACAGAGTTCCTGGATTCCACAGGGTATATTTTCTCAAAGTGGTCCTTTTTTTGGACATTCTACATTTCAATCATTAAATGCACAGGCAAAACACTAAGGAAACTTGTCACAACCTGAGGAGATATTGGTGAGTCTTAATTGATCGTAGATTAAAATTTTCTGGATCAGGCATTCCTTTTAAGAGCTCTTTGTAACAAATAGTTCTCTATAAGATAACTCCAGCTATGTGAAGGACACAAACTAATAACTCAAAAGGAGCAGAAGTTGAACCATATCATCTTCTAATATATGTTAGCAAAATTGTATTTCATAGATGTTTTGGAATTTGTGTGGAATAACCCAACACTTTCTTTTGGATTAAAATACAGGTCTACTTATATTTAATCCAATGCTCTTACCAAGGATTGCATTTGACCTGGTAATTCTACACCCTAAACTACAGCAAACAACACCAATAAATCATGGAACTCTTGCACCAAATCTGGATGGCTTTTAAGAATCCCTCTCAACATAGTACTCCGGGGAACCATTGTCAAAAGATCAGAGTTGACGACAATTTGGAATCTGTTAATCATTCTTAGTTTTCTTTAGTCGTCCCCTTTCTATTTTAATCAGCTGACCACATTAGAGTATAGTAACGTCTGAAGAAGAGGACTTTGAGAAACTATTATCAGAGAGCCTGATGTGTGGTTCTCAGAGCCACACATGTGTAATATTGAATCTGGGTTATTGCTCTGAAGACGAAGATTAGTGGAAATCCAGGGGAATGCAGGAGACTGCCCCGGATGTGTGCATGTGAGAGGCTGGAGGGCAGGGATGAGAGCAGGGAGCAGGCAGGTGGCAAGAAGCAGAAGGTGACATCAGAATTTGAGACATAGGGAACTAGAAACAGAGAATAATGGCAAGGAAAGCTCATAGGAATGATTTAATTTAACTTTGAGTATGGTGAATTGTTTGCTTCAGCAACAAACTCATCTGGATTTGGACTTCAAAACAGCCAGAAATAAAAGCTTGGGCAGAGGAAGAAATACCTGGATTGGAGATGTGCATCAGGCAAGCCATCTACCAGACAGGTGTGAAATCATGAGGTAAGCAAGGCTGTGATTGGGGGGCAGCAAGGTTGTGAAGGAGAGAACTCAGATGGAGAAAGTAGATATGGGGCTCTGATGAGTCAGGAGGGATGCCCCTGGGTAAATGGCGGGTAGAGGAAGACAGTCAGCAAAATGAAACACAGAAGAGAGTTTTCTGAGAAGTAGGTGGTTGCTGAGAAATATAAAACGTAAACGTGGAATTACCTTCTTTAGTAAAGAGAGATTATAGAGGCAGAGTGATTAAAAGTGCCAATAGAAGCAAAATCAGTAGGAGAGAGTTTTGACAAATCACTCACTGGATTTGACCACACTGATATCATTGGTGACTGTAGAATGAAAGCCTTGGGCCTCTTTCCACCTCCCTTTTAGACAAACTTCTTCCCATTTTCCATCGTGCACCCATAATTCTATAGAAACAAATCGCATGATCGACAATAATCACCTCCCTGCACTAGATGTGCAGACCTCTTCTCATCTAGCCTCTCAAAAGCATTTGACACTGCTCATCACTTTCCTTTCTGTAATGCCTCTCTTCTCTGGGATTTCGATATGCAAGCCACTCTTAGTTTTCTATTAACTCCTGACTGCTCTTCGGGCACCTTTAGTCTTGTTCTCCTCTCCATGGCTGTTAAATGTTAAAGTTGCTCAAATATTCATGCTCATCCCTATTTTCTTTTCACTTTATATTTTCTCTCTGATCCCACCTACATCTATGATTTAAATGACCACTTAAATAATAACTCTCATGTTTCTATACCCAGCCCCAATTTCTCTTTTGAGTCCATATACTCAGGTGCTCACTTGACTTTCATTCAGATGTCTCAAAGTCTCTCCCAACTCAGCTTTTCCAAAACCAAATTCAGGTTATCCTCCCCACAAAACAAAACAAGCAAGCCCTGGTCTTCTTCCTCTGTTCCGTAGCTTAATAAGTGGCACCATCCATGCTGCTGCACAATCTGGAAACCTCTCCTTTCTCTCACGTCAATTCTATCACCAAGTCCTGCTAATTTTACCTCTTAAATACTTTCTCCACCTCTGTTACCACTGCCTTAGTTCAAGCTACCCTTGTCTATCACCATCTCTACTGAAATAATCTTATTACTGATTTTGCCATTTTAAACATTGTCCTAAAGTTCTTTGATATGTCTCCCATTGAGAAGTGAGGTCTATGTTCTGTTGCCTTGAATCTGGTTGCACTTGTGACTGCACTGATCAACAGAAGATCACTCAAGTCTTTGCGGTTAGTGTCGTCCAGTGGATTCCTGCTCCTAGTGACCCTGTGTACAGCAGAGTGGAACCCTGCCCGGTCTTTTTGCACTACCCTCTCACATTCCCTCACATTCCCCGCCATGTCAGACAATGCTCCATTGCTATTTCATGGTTAATTTTTTCAGATGTGGGTGGCTAGGTCCTTTTCCTAGTTGTCTTAGTCTGGAAGCTCTGCTGAAACGCATCCATCATGGGTGGTGACCTTGCTGGTATTTGAAATGCCTGTGGCATAGATTTCAGCATTACGACAACACACAGCCACTACAGTGTGACAACTGACAGGTGGGTGTGTGGTTCCCTGGCTGGGAAACAAAAGTAGGCCTTGGCCGGTGAGAACGCCAAATCTTAACCACTAGACCACCAGGGCTGGCCATCAGTAATGTAGCACAGTGTAACTTTGGAACTGGGTCATAAAAGGCAATGCAGCTTTCCCTTGCTCGCTAGAACACTCATGTTGGAGCCCTGAGATGCTGAGATCACCATGCTGTTAGGAAACCTTGCCACGTGGAGAGGCCACATGTAGGCATTGTGGCTGGCAGTTTTAGTCTTCGTGTTATTTCAGCCAAGGCCCAGACAAGTGAGTAATTAAGTCTTTTAGATGATTCCAGCCCCTGGCCAGCAGCTCACCCCCAGTTTTTGTGTCTTCCCAGCTAAAGTCCTAGGATTTGCAGAGCAGCAGCAAGCCATGCCCTTTCTCCCTCCACCTTCCACCCTCTGCCGCTCTCTTCGCCTTCCACCCCCTGTGGCTTGTCGTTGGTCTTTAATTCACATAACACTCACTCAGTGTATACTTGTAGGATGAATGAACAAACCTTGGGGGTTTATTTACAAGGCCAATATTTTTAACCATTGTAGACTATCGCGTAGCTTTAGGTTATGGGAAAGGTAGAGAGATGAAAGAGTTATAAATCTGTTCTTGAGGAAATTACAGTCGAGTTGGGGAAATAGGATAAGTACATTAATACTTCTGATGGTTGAGCTTCTATTATAAGACAGACTCTATACTAGGTGCTTTATATAAACTATTTTATTTATTCTCCACAACTCCTATGAGATAGATATTGTTATTCTTCTTATTTTGCAGATCGGAGAAACAAAGCTCCAGCAGGATTTGAACCAAAGGCTCTGGTTCTAATAACTGGGCTGAAAACATGAGATTTTCTTTGGATAGAGAATATTTTGGTAAGAACAGAATTTGGAGGTAAAGTAGGTGGAACCAGATTTTCATGCTAAGGAATTTTGAGTTTATTCTGTAAACAGTAGTGATCTACTAAGTGATTTTGAGCAGGAGACTGCTATAATCAAAATTGATTTTTCAGTAACTGGCGTTACTGAAAAACCAGCCCTCTCACCATCAACAATTAGGATTTGAACCAAAGACTGTGCTTCTAACAACTGGGCTGAAAACATCTGAGACTATTAGGTGATCCCCATATGACCTGAGCTTTTGCTTGGAGGCACTTTGTGAGCTGTGGTGCAAGGCGGGGAGCACAAACAGTACCGTGGTCCTGCTTAGCTGAGAGGACAGTGATCTGAGTTTGGCAATGGCTTGAATTCTGGGGAAAGAACACCAAAAGAAAGGAAACTCTGCAGAGGGAGCACCAGGAATATGCATAGGAGTCCTTTTGGGGATTATGCCACAACTTAAGCTGCACAAACACAGAGTGAGCTCCATAATGCTAGGTCAAATCCCACTGTCAAGCAAAGAACAACTACCAGAAAGCCGTGAGCTGAAAATCGAGTCCAAAGCTCTCAGAGGTAGACATTCCAGTTCTAACCAGCCAGAGTGGAGAGACCTTGGTGAAATTCTGAGTATTCAGAGAAGACCATAGGAGGACCATCCTGTAGGAGTAGAGCTAATCTACTGTGAGTAAAGGCTGCTCTAGACCCACCACAGTAAAGCTTTCTAATAAGGTTTCAGAGGATCAAGTTGTCCACACGTAAATTATTTCTGAAAACTAGAACAAGATTCAAAATTCAAGGAAAATAACAAAATCCAGACACACAACAGCTTAGCTTCCAAAATGTTCAACATACAATAAAACATTATGAGACATCCAAAAAAGCACGAAAATGTGACCCCCAAACTAAAAGAACAAATAACTCAATAGAATCAGAAACATATAAAAGAGATGATGGAATTAGCAGGCAAGGATTTAAAAAATAGCTATTTTAATTATTTTCAAAGCTTTTGACAAAATATGACCATAGTAATGGATCAAATGGGACATTTAAATAGGAAAATGGCAACTAAAAAAGACAAAGAAGGACCAAATGGAAATCTAATAACCAAAAATATACAATATCTGCAATGAAAAAGCCACTCAATGGACTTCATAGCAGATTGAATCATGCAGAGGAAAAATAATCAGTAGACTGAAGACAGGGTAATAGATTAAGAGACTGTAGCATAGAGAGGGGAAAAGAACAGGCTGAAAAAAGAAATAAAAGAGATTCAAGGTCTTGTGGGACAATATTGAGGAGTCAAACACATGTGAAATTAGAGTCCTAGAATGAAGAAAGATAGATTTAAGCACAAAAAAATTTTAAAGAAATAATCATGGGAATTTGTCAAACAATTTTTTAAAATTTTTTGTTGATTGCAGTAACATTGGTTTATAACATTGTATAAATTTCAGGTGTACATCATTATACTTCTATTTCTGCATAGATTACATCATGTTTACCACCCAAATACTAATTACAACCCATCACCACACACATGTGCTGAATTATCCCTTTCACCCTCCTCCCTCCCCCCTACCCCTCTGGTAACCACCAATCCAATCTCTGTCTCTATGTGTTTGTTTATTGTTGTTATTATCTACTACTTAATGAAGGAAATCATATGGTATTTGACCTTCTCCCTCTGACTTATTTCACTTTGCATAATACCCTCAATGTCCATCCATGTTGTCACAAATGGCTGGATTTCATCGTTTCTTATGGCTGAGTAGTATTCCATTGTGTATATATACCACAGCTTCTTTATCCATTCGTCCCTTGATGGGCACTTAGGTTGCTTCCAAGTCTTGGCTATTGTGAATAACGCTGCAACGAACACAAGGGTGCATGTATCTTTACGCATTGGTGTTTTTAAATTCTTTGGATAAATACCCAGCAGTGGAATAGCTGGATCATATGGTAGTTCTATCGTTGATTTTTTGAGGAATCTCCATACTGTTTTCCATAGTGGCTGCACCAGTTTGCACTCCCACCAGCAGTGTATGAGAGTTCCCTTCTCTCCACATCCTCTCCAACACATGTTGTTTCCTGTCTTGTTAATTATAGCCATTCTGACGGGCGTGAGGCGATATCTCATTGTAGTTTTGATTTGCATTTCCCTGATAGTTAATCATTTTGAACATCTTTTCATGTGTCTGTTGGCTACCTGTATATCTTCTTTGGAGAAATGTCTGTTCAGGTCTTTTGCCCATTTTTTAACTGAGTTGGTAGTTTTTTTGTTGTTGAGATGCATGAGTTCTTTATATATTTTGGAGATTAAGCCCTTATCAGATGTATGGTTTGCAAATATCTTCTCCCAATTGTTAGGTTGTCTTTTCGTTTTGTTGATGGTTTCCTTTGCTGTGCAGAAGCTTTTTAGTCTGATGTAGTCCCATTTGTTTATTTTTTCTATTGTTTCTCTCGCCCAGTCAGACACGGTGCTTGAAAATATGTTGCTAAGACTGATGTCAAAGAGCGTACTGCCTATGTTTTCTTCTAGAAGTTTCAGGTCTTACATTCAAGTCTTTAATTCATTTGGAGTTAATTTTTGTGTATGGTGTAAGGTAAGAGTCTACTTTCACTTTTTTTGCATGTGGCTATCCAGTTTTCCCAACACCATTTGTTGAAGAGACTTTCTTTTCTCCATTGATGTTCTTGGCTCCTTTGTCAAAGATTAGCTGTCCATAGATGTGTGGGTTTATTTCTGGGCTTTTGATTCTATTCCATTGATCTGTGTGTCTGTTTTTGTGCCAGTACCATGCTGTTTTGGTTACTATAGCTTTGTAGTATATTTTGAAATCAGGGAGTGTGCTACCTCCAGCTTTGTTCTTTTTTCTCAGGATTCCTTTAGCTATTCGGGGTCTTTTGTTGTTCCATATAAATTTTAGGATTCTTTGTTCTATTTCTGTGAAAAATGTTGTTGGAACTTTGATAGGGATTGCATTGAATCTATAGATGGCTTTAGGAAGTATGGACATCTTAACTATGTTAATTCTTCGAATCCAAGAGCACGGAATAGCTTTCCATTTCTTTGTGTCTTCTTCAAATTCTTTCAGCAATGTTTTATAGTTTTCCGTGTACAGCTCTTTCACCTCTTGGTTAAGTTTATTCCTAGGTATTTTATTTTTTTTGTTGCAATTGTAAATGGGATGGTATTCTTAATTTCTCTTTCTGCTACTTCGTTGTTAGTGTATAGAAATGCAACTGATTTTTGTATGTTGATTTTGTATCCTGCAACTGTACCATATTCGTTTATTACTTCTAAAAGTTTTCTGGTGGATTCTTTAGGGTTTTCTGTATATAAAATCGTGTCATCTGCAAATAGTGACAGTTTCACTTCTTCCTTTCCAATTTGGATCCCTTTTATTTCTTTCTCTTGCCTGATTGCTCTGGCTAGGACTTCCAGTACTATGCTAAATAGGAGTAGTGACAGTGGGCATCCTTGTCTGGTTCCTGTTCTTAGAGGGATAGCTTTCAGTTTTTCACCATTGAGGATGATATTAGCTGTGGGTTTCCCATATATGGTCTTTATTATGTTGAGGTACTTTCCTTCTATACCCATTTTATTCAGAGTTTTTCTCATAAATGGATGATGTATCTTGTCAAATGCTTTCTCTGCATCTATTGAGATGATCATGTGATTTTTATTCTTCATTTTATTAATGTGGTGTATCACGTTGATTGATTTGCGAATGTTAAACCATCCCTGCATACCTGGAATAAATCCCACTTGATCATGGTGTGTAATCTTTTTAACGTATTGTTGTATGCGATTTGCTAGTATTTTGTTGAGGATTTTTGCATTGATGTTCATCAGTGATATTGGCCTGTAATTTTCTTTTTTTGTGTTGTCCTTGTGTGGTTTTGGTATCAGGGTAATGTTGGCTTCGTAGAACGAGTTAGGGAGCTTCCCCCTCTCCTCAATTTTTTGGAAGAGTTTGAGAAGGATAGGTATTAAGTCTTCTTTGAATGTTTGGTAGAATTCACCAGGGAAGCCGTCTGGTCCTGGACTTTTATTTTTGGGGAGGTTTTTGATTACTGTTTCGATCTCCTTACTGGTGATTGGTCTATTCAAATTCTCTACTTCTTCTTGATCCAGTTTTGGAAGGTTGCATGATTCTAAGAATTTATCCATTTCTTCCAGATTGTCGAATTGGTTGGCATACAGTTTTTCATAGTATTCTCTTATAATCTTTTGTATTTCTGAGGTGTCTGTTGTAATTTCTCCTCTTTCATTTCTGATTTTACTTATTTGTGACTTCTCTCTTTTTTTCTTGGTGAGTCTAGCCAACAGTTTGTCAATTTTGTTGATCTTTTCAAAGAACCAGCTCTTGGTTTTATTAATTTTTTCTATTGTTTTTTTGGTCTCTATTTCATTTATTTCTGCTCTGATTTTTATTATTTCCCTTCTTCTACTGATTTTGGGCTTTGTTTGTTCTTCTTTTTCCAGTTCCTTTAGGTGCATTGTTAGATTGTTTATTTGAGATTTTTCTTGTTTGTTGAGATATGCCTGTATTGCTATAAACTTCCCTCTTAGAACCACTTTTGCTGTATCCCATAAATTCTGGCATGTCATATTTTCATTTTCATTTGTCTCCAGGTATTTTTTGATTTCTTCTTTGATTTCTTTGTTGACTCAGTTGTTGTTGAGTAGCATTTTGTTTAATCTCCACGTATTTGTGACTTTTCTGATTTTATTCCTATAGTTGATTTCTAGTTTCATACCGTTGTGGTCAGAAAAGATGCTTGGTATTATTCAAATCTTCTTAAATTTATAGAGACTAGTTTTGTGGCCTAATATGTGATCAATCCTGGAGAATGTTCCATGTGCATTTGAAAAGAATGTGTATTCTTCGGTTTTTGGATGGAATTCTCTGTATATATCTACTAGGTCCATCTATTCTAGTGTGTCATTTAAGGCCAATGTTTCCTTATTGATCTTCTGTTTGGATGATCTATCCATTGGTGTAAGTGGAGTATTAAAGTCCCCTACTATTATTGTGTTACTGTCTATTTCTGTTTTTATGTCTGTTAATAATTGCTTTATATATTTAGGTGCACCTACATTGGGTGCATAGATATTTACAAGTGTTATATCCTCTTGTTTGATTGTTTCCTTGATCATTATGTAGTGCCCTTCTTTGTCTCTTTTTACAGTTTTTGTTTTAAAGTCTATTTTGTCTGATATGAGTACTGCTACCCCAGCTTTCTTTTCATTGCCTTGATAAAAAAAAAATAAATCCATCCATAATTCTAAGAAGCTCAACAACCACAAAGAGATTAAATACAAAATAATGGAACAGCATAACCAAATTGTTGAAAACCAGTGATATAGAGAAAATTTAAGCCAGAGGGGAGGAAAATATATTACTTATAACAGAAGAATGATCAAAATGATTACTGTATTGCTCTTAGAAACAATGCAAGTCAGAAAATAATGGATGAACATCTTTGAAATGCTAAAAGAAAAAACAAAAACAACAGTTACCCTAGAATTCCATATCCATAGAAAATATCTTTTAAAAATGAAGGTGATATAAAAATGTCTTTATGCAAATCAAAGCTGAGAAATTTTATGACCAGCAAACCTTTGTGATAAGAGAAGTTAAAGGAAGTTCTTCAGAGTAAAGGAAAATTCTGTCGAGTGGAAACTCAAATCTACATGAAGGAATGAAGAGTGTAAGAAATGGTAAATATGTGGGAAAATATAAAATAATTTTTCTTATTTGATAGTGGGTTTAAAACATAATGGGCTGAGAGCAGTACCGTGGCGTAGTGGTTAAGTGCGCGTGCTCTGCTGCTGGCAGCCCGGGTTTGGATCCTGGGCGTGCACTGATGCACCGCTTCTCAGGCCATGCTGTGGCGGCGTCCCATATAAAGTGGAGGAAGATGGGTGCAGATGTTAGCCCAGGGCCAGTCTTCCTCGGCAAAAAGAGGAGGATTGGCATGGATGTTAGCTCAGGACTGATCTTCCTCGCAAAAATAAAAAAATAAAAAAACCCATAATGGACTGTTTAAAACAAAAAATCAACTAACCATGTATTGCAGGATCTTAATATATGTAGAAGTAAAATGTATGACAGCAATAGCACAAAGGAGGGGATAAATTATACTGTTTTATGTTCTTTCATTTTATTTATATGTATAAACTATTTGAAGGTAGACTATGATAAGTTAAAATGCATATTGTAAATCTTAGCAACCAGTAACAATAATAAAAATAAAACAAAGAGGTTGAGATAATAAGCCAATAGAGGGAAAAAATGCAATATAAAAATAATTAATCCAAAAGAAGTCAGGAAATGATGAATAAAGAACAATAAACAGGAGACAAATAGCAAGATGATAAACACAAACACAACATCAATTTTTACATTAAAAGTAAATGGACTAAACTCCCCAATTAAAGACAGAAAGTGTCAGACTGGGTGATAAATAATACCAATACTGGTAATACCAATTTTCTGGTGTCTTTCAGATGATACTTGTTTACCTATTAAATGACTAAAGACGCAGCCAGGAGTCATGTCATGGATGGCTCGCATCATCTCTCGCTCTGCCTCTCTTGAATAAGGAAGTCTCTGTGATAACAATGCTTTTGATTTCTTCTACTGTAAATGGAACTTGCAAATTCAGACTAGTCTTCCATAATTCAATTCCGCAAATATTTGAAAAAAATTAGAATTTTTATAATTCCACGTAGCCACCACATCTGTTTTGAAATAATGTTTCAGAGTAATGAGAATGTATAAAATATAGCATTTGGCTATGGAAACATTGCAAAAATTAACAGGAATTTGAAGGATGTTGTGAATTCTGGATTTTTACCCAATAAAATTCGTCACTTTGAGTGTGACCTGAATAAACATTCACAGTCGATTCAATAATATGGAGCTAGTAACTTGAAAGAGAAAAGGCTTATGGGCATCAGTGGAAGCTAATGGGAATTCAGTTCGATGTGTGCATGAAGTGAATACAACATGGAAAATGTGAGTGTCTACGATATCCTTCACATTACCTCTGACAGGATCCCAATCTACTCAAGATAAAATATTTTTAAAGTTCAGATTAAATTATACTACAGAATTATAGAATTTCATAGCAGGAAAATAAAAGAAAAAAATTAATGGACCAAATTCCCCAATTAAATTATACCTCAATACAGTTGTGAAAAATAATTAAAAACTTCTGCTCATCAGAAGACAGTGTTTAGAAAATGAATAGGCAAACCATAGAACAGGAAAAATATTCACAAAAGCTGATATTTGACCAAGGCCTTTTATCCAGAATATATAATTAACTATTACAACTCGATAATAAAAAGATGAACAACTCAATTAAAAAAAACAAAGATGGCCGAAAAGCATCATAAAAGTGCCGATCATTTGTCATTGGAGAAATGCAAATCAAAAGCACAGTAGGATCATTAAATATGCAGCGGAATGGCTGAAACAAAACCAAAAACTTGGCAGTGTTAAGTGGGGTGTTGATGGGGAGCAATTTTAACACTTCCACGTGGCTGTTTGGGACTTCAATGGCGCAGTCACATTTAGTTATCCATCTATGTCTCCTGTGACCCTGCAACTCCACCTCTAGGTATAACTTAAGAGAAATTAGAACATACATCCACAAATAAATTTGTACAAGAATATTTTTAACTGCATTTTGCATAATAGTTCTAAATTAGAAACAATTCGAAGTTTATCAACAGGAGACAAATTGTAGTAAATTCGCATAATGGAATACTGCTAAGCAATAAATAGGAATGAACCACGTGAAACCCACACGAACATGAATGAACCTCAGAAATATCGAGCTGAGCAAAAGAAGCCAGACACAAAAGAGTATTGACTATATGTTTTTATTTATAACAAGTTCCAGATCAGGCAAATTGAATCTATGGTGAGAGAAATGTGGACAGTGGTTTCCATCTGAGGGTGAGGGGGGTGAGACTGTTGGAAGTTGACTGGGTGTATGGCAGCCAGCCTCCCAGGTGGCCCCCAGTGATTCCTGCCTTCTAATTTCACAATTTTGTGCAATTGCTTCCCTGAGTTGGCCTGCATGATCAATAGAATAAGGCAAAAGTGATGGCTTGGTATGTCACTTCTCTCTCTCTTTTTTTTTTTTTTGTGAGGAAGATCAGCCCTGAGCTAACATCTGTGCTAATCCCCCTCTTTTGGCTGAGGAAGACTGGCTCTGAGCTAACATCTATTGCCAATCCTCCTCCTTTTTTTCCCCAAAGCCCTAGTAGATAGTAGTATGTTGTAGTTGCACATCTTTCTAGTTGCTGTATGTGGGATGTGGCCTCAGCATGGCCGGAGAAGCGGTGCATCAGTGTGCGCCCGGGATCCGAACCCCGGGCCGCCAGTAGCGGAGCGCGAGCACGTAATCGCTAAGCCATGGGGCCAGCCCTGGTATGTCACTTCTGAGATGAAGTTCTAGACACTGTGGTTTCAGTCTTGTATTCTCTCTCTCTCACTCTCTTCCCCCCTCTCCCCATCACCGCCTTTCTCTCTCCACTCACTCTGGGCCATGTCTTGAACATCTCTATGGAGAGGCCAGCGTGGTAAGGAACTAAACCTCCTGGCAACAATTGAGTGAGGCTGGAAGTGAATCCTCCAGGTCCAGTCAAGTCCTTAGAGATTGCGTCCCTAGCCACCAGCTTGACTAAGCTTTGTCAGATACCCGGAGCCAGAACCACCCAGCTAAGCCACTCGCAGATTCCTGACCCTCAGAAACCATAGGAGGAAATAAAGCAGAATGCTTGTTGTTTTAAGTTGCTAAGTTTTGGGGGTAATTTGTTGTTCAGTAAGATGCAGTTAATACAAGTGGGCATAGGGGAGATTTCAGGGGTAACAGAAAAATTCTATATCTCGATTCAGGCATTGGCTATACAGGTTTGTGTATTTGTCAAAAATCACAGTACTGTACACTTAAGATCTGTGAATTTATGTAAATTGTAACTCAAGACAATATATTCTGTATATAAAAATCCTTAGGTTTAGGAAGTTTCTTCCAGTGAGAAAGTATATGAAGAGGTGAACATTGGCTTCTTAGATACGAACTTGTATAAAGTTTGGCATATTTCAGAAATTTTCCAGAATAATGTGTGAGTGGTTTCTCAAAAAATATAGTTAAGAGATTTGTATGTAAATATTCAACAAGAGACACTTGGGGGTGATCCTGGGAAGATCTGATTTTTAATGGACCCTGGAGGTGAAACCTTTGGCAGACACCAGGGACTCCTGAGTAGTAGTCATTGCTTTTTATGTCTCGTGTTTTTTTCTTTTCCTCATAATAACAAAAACTGCAACATTTAATTTTTTCCCCTAAACCTGATACTAGGCTGATTTCCGCTCACAATGTTGTTTCCTACAATGGGAGCTGGGACAGAGATACAAACACAGCCCCCAGAATCGAGGGGGTTGGGGGGTGAGGAGTTGGCAACATTCTGTTAGAAAGGAGGGGAATTAAAAGAAAAAAAGACCTCCCCTCCACCCCCATCTTCCTGCTCACCTTCCTAAAGAGAGGAAAACATGGATGTTCTCTGTCCTGCCAGATCCTGCCCTGCGGTCAGTTTGTGGGGTAATCAGAAAAAAAAAACAATAACCTAAAAATATTGTAGATCTTTATTTATTTTCTTTAAATCACCTAGTAAAAATGTTAAACTGCCTTTCAAGAATATTCCTTCAGTTCTATTCTCTGGCTGGCAGATTGGGTGGTGAGAATGTTTCTGAAATAGGTACCCAGTCTGAAAGCATAATTCTCAAATTGTTAAAATCATAATTCTCATATGAATAGTGTTTGTCAAAGTTTAATTAATAGGGGAACCAACAGAATGTCAGGATTGATGCCATAAGGTTACGAGAAACTGGAATTTATATAAGAAGTGGAGAAAGGAATGTTGAGACAATATTGCAAAATTGGATACACAATGACATAAACCATTTCCGTTGTGTTATCTTACCAACCAGACAAGAAAAAAACTCATCCCACTTTTCAGTTTTCTACAAAGTGATCCCTAACTTTAGAGTTGCAAAATAGCTGAGCTGTAATCAATTTTGTGTCAAAATTACACTTTTTGAGAGAATGTGATGATTCTTAGACTGGCTTATTAGAAAATGTTCTAGGATTTATTTTTTTTTGCTTTATTTTCAATATTTCTTAAACACCAGTAAACCTCATGCTTTTTTCAAATTGGGGATCCACAATTCATTTTTGTGTTTGATTTTCCATAGAATGAATATGTTGGGGAAACTGAGTCAGCCGAGCAGAGAGTATACAGGAAGGGAGAGGAGGCCCCTGAAATGGTGTAGGTTACTGGTGACAAGCGCCTGAACAGGATGTTGGCTGTAGAAAATAAATAAGAGAAGAGAAATCTGAGGGAGATACTGTGTGGGAGAATCGATACAATTTGGCCCCTGGTTGAAGGTGGGGGCAAGAGAGAGGATTCCAATGTGTCGAGTCAGGGGGCCATTAAGAAAAACAGAGACCTTCTACATTTAGGGGCAGGGAGAGGAAGTTGGGGCTGGGAAGAGAAGTCAGTGAGGCAGCAGGAGAGCCTGGAGAAAGAAGCCACTTGACTTGGGATGTCCTTGTCTGATGGCTCACAGCACAGGCGCTGGAATCATAAAGGTAAGGGTTTATACCTTAATTTAGCTGTGCGCCCTTAGGTTATGTCATCTCCGCAAGCCTCAGTTTCCTCTCTTATAAAATGGGAAAACAATAGCTCCTTCCCTGGGTGGTCATGAAGATTGAGAGCACGTATACGTTCAGCACAGCGCCTGCACGTACAGCAACGCAGGAATAGCGTGGTGGCTGTGACTGTTCTCACAGACTCCTGCGTGCCTGGCCCGGGAAGGGAGATCCAAGGGCCGGTGCGGTCAAGACGGATCAAGGAGGATGGAGACTGAGAAGAGCCCACTGGATTTTGTGTTCAGGTTGTTACAACCTTCACTAAGAAGAATTTTAAGAGAATGGCAGGTTGGGTAACCGGATTTGAGGGTTAAGCAGTGACTGGGTCGTGGAAAACTGGGAACAATGAGTGTAGGGACTACTGTTTTGGTGAAGTTGAGAAAGCAAGTGAAGGGGTGCAGAGTGTGCCGCCCCAAAATATGCCTCTTTGGCATGTGGGTTATTTTGAACTGAAGGTAGTCATGACCCAGGTGAGACAGGAAAAGCTTTTTACCTCCCCTGTAGAAGCCTGGTGCGTAGATCAGGGCGTGGCAAGGCTGAGGACCGTCCTTCTAGCTTCTCTGTGAGTGCGGAAGACTGGGATATGTTTGCAGACTGAGAGGATGATGAGTCTACCGAAGGAAAGAGGAAATGACATAAGTGGCATAAGAGGTGGCATACGATTTTGAGGAGATGTGAACAGGGTGAGTTGAGAGAAAATTTTTTTCTCTAACAGGAGAAGAGAAGGAGAAAAGGGATGAAGATAAAGAGATATTGAGTGGAAGAAAAGTGCAGGGAAATATATATATCTATTTTATCATAACCGTAAAAGAAGGCCAGCTGCTCTGCGGAGACTGGTGGAGGTGTGGGTGCGCACTTGAGGAGCGTTTTTCACCATCTAGGAAAAGGGGGTGAGACTTGAACTTGAAGGAGCGAAGCCAAGCAGTGCAAGTGCAGGTGTGGGAGTGGAGAGAAGGGATACTAAAGCTGTCAGGGGAGCAGAGAGGAAAAGTTGCCCGAGAAAGGAAGGCGGGAAGAGGAGAAAGAGAACGGAAGGGAGGCAGGAAAGAGGAGTGATTTCTTCTAGAAAAGAGGGTGGGAGTGAGGCAGTGTGACCCACCAGATGGCAGGCGGAGGGTTTTGAAGCTGGATGACTCGGAATACAATGACTACTTCTTAGGGGAAGCAGTTACGTGGGGAGTGTGATATGGGAAGTGTATCGTGCTGCACATTTGCAGTTGTGATACCATCAGAAAGAGGCACTTCTTGTCAAAAGAGCTTTCAAACCTCTCTTTGTAGTGACCCTTGGGGAATGCATGGTGAAAACAGATTCCCGCAGTCTGCACAGAAATAGTATCCACTCAGAAATACAGTCAGGCAAACTTTCCCCAGGATCAACCATGAAAGAGGCATCAGTGGGACCAGCAGCAGTTGCTTTAAGGAGCAAGGGGGCCTTGCTGAGCTGTCAGGGCTGGCAGAGCAGCCCACTGGTACGTACTGGTGACTTAGGTTTATCTCTGTGTTCTTAGTGAGGGGGAGTGGGGGGGACAGCCAAACCCTAGGCGTGTCCTTTCCAGCTCTGTCGGATGAGTTTTTGTCTAAGTACCTTTGAGGGCAGGTTTATGGGCAAAAAAGACTATTCACGCATTTATTTTGGTTTTAAAACTAACATTCAATGTATCAAAGTTAGAAATTTAAAAATCTAGTTTATTGTGGGTGAAAGTTCAGCTTAAAAATCACACTATGCCATTTATGTCTAGCACATTTTAACAAACTTTAACACTATGTTATCTATCACATTTACAAATTTAGTAAACTAAATATCTTCAAATATTTTTAAACTGCATTTATAAATTTAATGTATTTATTTTCCTTCTTAAGTACTTTGACTAAAACCTTCCTAAGTAATGAATTAATTCTTCTACATTTAAATTCTCTTAGAACTTCAAATGCTGCATATAAACTTAGTAAGAATTCCACTTAAAATTGCAAGTTTAAATCAATTGCTCAATTATACCTTTTAAAATAGAGTTATAGGACTATCATTCTAGTAGGTCAATTTCTTAGGCATTACCAATATGTAATTTCAAATATGCAGCTTCCTTTGTTCTTAGTGAGGTGCGGTCAATTCTGACTCCTAGCCACCCTGTGTACAGCAGAGTGGAAATCCAACCTGGTCTTTTTGTGCCATCCTCTCACCTTCCGGCGCTATATCAGACAGTGCTCCACCGCTATTCACGGAGTTTTCATGGCCAATTTTTTCAGAAGTGGGTGGCCAGGTCCGTCTTCCTGGTCTGTCTGAGTCTGGAAGCTCTGCTGAAACCTGTCCACCCTGGGTGACCCTGTATTTGAAATATAGGGGGTGCAGCATTCAGCATCACAGAAGCATACCGCTGCCGCAATGTGACAGCTGACAGATGGGTAGTGTGGTTCCCTGACCGGGAAATGAACCTGGGCCAAGGCAGAGGGAGCGCCGAATCTTAACCACTAGACCATATAGGTTCCTTAATGCACCAAAAATTCTACTATAGTCATGATTCTCATTACACAGATGTGTACATAGCCTCCTGTCCAGGTCTAGATACCAATGAGCTCAACGTGGGTCCTGCATTCTTAGCACCTCAAAACTCTTAATGGATATTAAAAAGTGACCCAGTTATTTATGGATACACCTCATAGATGTGCCTATCATGTGGTCACAAATCCAAGGTCATTCTACTGACAAATTGTATAAAAATATGCAAAATATATTGCATGTACATCTCATTTCAGCATGTATGTTCAGACTTTGTTAACAAACCTATTTGAATTCTACGTAAAGTCCTGATTAGAGAAGCCCTAACTGCTACATAAAGATAGTTAGTTCTGTCACTTAGATAGTCACATCTTAGAGTCAAGATGCTGGTGCCCAGAGCAAGGAAAATGAGGAAAGCAGCCTCCCTTGCAGAATGGTGTCTGGGGTGTTACAAGCCAAAGAAGCACTCAGGATTTTGTGATGAGGGTTAAATGAGATAGTCTATAAAGTCACCTAGCAGAAGTTCTGGTAAATAACAGGTGTTTGAAAAGCTAGTTGGAAAAGGAATAGACTGCAAGGAAAATTGGGGATTTAAAAGTCGTTTTAATTCCCTGTTATGATCACCTCTTTTATCCCTGTCATCACCTTTCCTCTTCCGCATGTTACAGTGGAAGATACTGTAAACATCCCCTAGGCAAGCTGTACTTCATATTGTCACGATCAGCATGGCTTAGTCACTCTGTATACGTAATGTCTTTTGCATTAGTCAGGGTATAAAAAAAGAAGGGGACCAAAAATAGAGTGGCAAACAAGAGCCATATTTATTCCTCTCTCACGTAACAGTGTGTGGGTAGCCTGGTGCTCTGGGGGTGGATGATGGATCTGCTCCATGAAGTCATTCAGAATCCTGGATTCCTTCCAGCTAGCTAGTCTGTCATTCTCTGGAGTGTGGTCCTCTTCCTTATGATTGGAACTGGCTCGCCACTGATTCCGTGTTGCAGCCCATCTACAGGAGAATATATCCTATTTCTGCCAAACTTGTGATATAGACTTGTTACCGGATACATTACTCGCCACACAAGAGGGGCCAAATAAAACTGGAACTCCAGGCTTATGGCAAGGAAAGAGTTTTTATTTTGGGTGACGTCAGCTGGGAGACGAGAGCTCTCAAATTGTCTCAAATTTGTCCCATCTCCCCGAAAGATGGGAGGCAAGAGGTTTTAAAGGTTTGAGATGAATGCAGCTGGTTGTAGGGAGGGGGAGCCTGTGGCCTTGTTGGTGGGTGCTTTCCCAGCCTGCATTTGGCCTTGTGAGGCTGCTGGCGGGGAGGAAGATGGTGAGATAAGGGAATCTGCAGGTGAGTGTCCTTGGTTGTCTGCCTCCGTGGTGGATGGTGGCTTCTGGTGCCAGGAAGCCAAGGAGTTGGGGTCTGGGATGCTTCATCTTCTTGATATTCTCTGGATATCACTTTCCCTGTAACAAACCTCAAGAACTGGTGATTAGCAGCTTTACAGAGGCAGGAAAAGAGGATGGGTGCTTTTGGTTTTAACCCCATATATTTTGGGTTTAACGCAAGGGAACTGATATCAGGGCCAGTATCAGATACTAGATGCTTGTCATATAGAGGTTAGCCAAAAACCTTGGTATTTCTTTTACAGATAATATAACACCTTTCTCTACAGAAATATTTAGTTTAAAATTTTATTTTGCAACTGTTTAAGCATCAGGATAAAGGCTTAGCTTGCAGAAGCAGAAATATCCTATATTTAGGCAAAGCATGTTATCCATGTGTTATGGTTGGAGAGGACATTAAAAACTTATTTCTTCCTTAAAATAGCCCCTCCATACAAATTTCCACCATTAACTATGCGTTTAACTCTCTCAGTTTTTCTTATTGCGCCTATGGAGGAAGTATGTGTAATTACTATCTTAACTAATATAATCTGTGCTCCAAAGTGGTTAGTCTACAGTCATTTGGGAATAATGTCTTTAGGGTTAGAAAGGAAACTAGCAGTTATTACGGATCTGTGATTGCCAGACACTGTGCTAGCTTCTTTCGCATCGTTACCTTATTTATACCAGCCAGCAACTTGGTACTCTCCCTTGTTCACAGATGACGAATTTCTGATTTCTGTTAGAATTTAGGTGACTTCCTCCAGATGAGACAGTGAGGAGGTTCCTGGGTGGAGCAGTGGTCCTAGCGACAAGTGCTTTGAGTAAAGAACTTTTGCTCAGCAGCATTGTTGGGTCTGTCCTTGAATTTGTCACAAATTAGCTGTGTGGTCTTGGGCATATCCTATCACATCAGCGGACTTCATTGTCAAATGAGGGAGTTGGGTGTAGATATTCCTTAAATGGTCTTTTGTTCGAGATTTCTACTCAGTTTATTCAACGTTGACTTCTACTGAGCATTTTGAGCAAACGCTTGCTGATAAAATCCATTTTACCAAGAAGGTTATCTGATGGCACTTTAGCTGAGTTTCTAAAAATGCAATATTGTTATTTTGGCAGGCTTTTTGAAACAGTGTTCAAAATCTCCTGTTTCCTTTTCACTGTTGGCCTTTCAGTGTCAAGTGTAAAAGGAGTGGTGTTGAGAAACTCAGAGGGTCTTTTAGCTGCTGTCTCTAGGCTGATGGGGGCCTTGGTGAAGGAAAATCAAGGCTTCCTCTCCGATTTGGCCCTCCAACCACCTGTGGGTCCTGGAAAGTCAACTCCTTTACTCAGAAGCTGAATGTTAAGAGTTTTTCTCGTCTTTACCAATTTGGTAACAAAATGTTCTGGTACCAATTAGGAGTCTGCATTCAATTCCAATACGTGTGTGTGTGTTCTCACACCAGCAAACAGTTCTCAGACACCAGCTATGTATCTTACAACACAGCTCAATTCTCACGCTGTCTATTGGAGATGGTATTAGATTCCACAGCTTGAAGGCTCAGTCCCACAAGACTGCCCTCTCACCCCACTTCAGATGCCAGTCACAATTCTGGGTTATCACCAGCGCTTCTGACCAACTGGCTATAGATCTCAGGTTCCAACAACCCCCTCCTTGGGTTTGATTAATTTGCTAGAGCAGCTCACAGAACTCAGAGAAACATTTTACTTACTAGGTTACTGGTTTATTATAAAACGATATAACTCAGGAACAGCCAGGTGGAAGAGATACATAGGACACGATATGGGAAGCTTCGGTGTCCTCTCTGGGTGCACCACTCTCTCCAAATCACCGTGTGTTCACCAACCTGGAAGCTCTCCAAACCCCCTAGTATTGGGATTTTATGGATGCTTCTTCACCGAGGCATGATCAGTCATTAACTCCATTTCCAGCCCCTCTCCCCTCTCTGGAGGATGGGGATGGGGCTGAAAATTCCAAGCTTCTAATCATGGCTTGGTCTTTCTGGTGACCAGCCTCCTTCCAGGAGCCATCCAGAGTCACCTCATTACAACAAAAGATGCTCGTAGAGCTCATGTCACTTAGGAATTTGCAAGAGTTTTAGGAGCTCTGTGCCAGGGACAGTAATGGGGTCAAAGACCAAAATTAGAACAACAGTTCCTCTTATCACTTAGGAAATTACAAGGGTTCTAGGAGCTCTGTGCCAGGAACTGGGGCAGAGACGAATATATATATTTTCTATTATCTCACAGGTAGATAAAAAATACAGTAATTGTTTAAAATGCATTTGTCATATAATGACTCAAAACATTTGTATGCTCTTATTGGTCGTTTGTACTTTTCTTGTGTAAATTGTGGAGTTTATTGATTTTTTAAAATCATTTTTCTTGTTGACTGGTAAGGCCTTTTACCTTCCAGTTTTCATTTGCCATTTAATTTGTTCAATTTTTATATATTTAGACTGTAGATGAGAAACAGTTAACATCTTTCATCCTGGAAAGTCTCAGAATTTGGGAGATATTGCAATTCCTAAGATTTTATTGACGTATAAAATTTTAAAGTATTATATGATGGTAGCTATATGTTTTCCTTGATGCTTTTTGGGGCATTTTAGCTTGGCTACTAGTCTAGATACGTCGTCATGAAAATAGGAATTGTCTGTTATTCTTATTCTTTTAATACTTAACATATGACTTGGAATATAGAACATACATAATGAAAGTTTCTCTAGTAAATAAAGAGAAGGTGTATGAGAAATAATTGTTCTATGTGTGTATTGTCTCGTGGGTCATCTTAGCACTGATTGAATAACTAGGATCCATGTTTATCCCTGGTCTTGGCCAACCTGGAATGGAGGTGGTTGACCACTGGCAATCAGGTTTAAGTTACACGAGGAGGGGCCGGCTCTGTGGCTTAGCGGTTGGGTGCGCCCGCTCCCCTACTAGAGGCCCAGGTTCGGATCCTGGGCGCGCACCGACGCATGGCTTCTCCGGCCATGCTGAGGTCGCGTCCCACATACAGCAACTAGAAGGATGTGCAACTATGACATACAACTATCTACTGGGGCTTTGGGGAAAAAAAAAGGAGGAGGATTGGCAATAGATGTTAGCTCAGAGCCAGTCTTCCTCAGCAAAAAGAGGAGGATTAGCATGGATGTTAGCTCAGGGCTGATCTTCCTCACAAAAAAATAAATAAATTACATGAGGAAACTGGAGGACAAAGTTTGTAAAACGGTTATAAATGGTTACAGAAGGTTAACAGAGGAAGAATTTCCCACAACCAGAGACAATAGATATCACATGCCATTACTGAGGCATACATTATGTCATCATTTCCTTTTCTTGAGTCTTTAGAATAAGGGGATTCTTGGTCTGGATTAGGTTAGATGTCATTTTGCCTGGAATTAGACGAGTTGAATAACCTCTTATGTTTATCTGAGACATGTCCTTCTGTGGACCTTACACATCTCAGAGCCAAAATTCAGAACCTTGCTAATGCCCCCCTCAATGAAAATGTCTTAAGAATGTCTGTGTGTGTGTGAATGCAGGAAAGAGGAACTCTGCTGATGTAAATAGAGATATCTGAGAGTTATCTTTTGCTTTAGAATATTTGGTCTCGAATCACCTTTTAACTCTTCTGATATTCTTTTTTTTTTTTTTGTGAGGAAGATCAGCCCCTAGCTAACATCCGTGCTAATCCTCTTTTTGCTGAGAAAGACGGGCTCTGAGCTAACATCCATTGCCTAATCCTCCTCCTTTTTTTTTCCCCCCAAAGCCCCCCAGTAGATAGTTGTATGTCATAGTTGTACATCCTTCTAGTTGCTGTATGTGGGACGCGGAATCAGCATGGCTGGAGAAGCGGTGCGTTGGGGCGCGCCGGGGATCCGAACCCGGGCCGCCAATAGCGGAGCGCGCGCACT
Organism: Diceros bicornis minor; assembly: GCF_020826845.1. Classification (NCBI taxonomy): domain Eukaryota; kingdom Metazoa; phylum Chordata; class Mammalia; order Perissodactyla; family Rhinocerotidae; genus Diceros; species Diceros bicornis. The sequence continues at coordinate 11,224,902 of NC_080779.1, read as the reverse complement.
TAACCGCTAAGCCACGGGGCCGGCCTCTTCTGATATTCTTAATCTAGGGCTATATCCTTGACTTTTGAACAGCACAGACTTTTGGATTTATGTTCTACATTCTGCCTTTGCAGTAATAGAGGTCTTTTTTCCCCAACTGGAGACTAGAGTGTTCATCATCATTATCATGTAGACATAATATATAGAAATATAAATGTGATAAAACAAATGTCCACAAATTAAAATCAGAAACATATTTTTATAATATATGTTCACAAATAATACATTTCATTGTAGGAAAGTAGGAAATCCGGAGGGGCAAAAAGGAGGAAAACAATAATCATTTGCAGTCCTACTCATGCAGAAAACCATTGCCAAGATTTTAGAGTTAGTATTTCCTAGAACATTTTCTGTCTCTGTGTGTGTGCGCGCATGCATGTATATGTGTATGTAGGTGTGCCTGTGTGCACGTAATGTACTTGCAGGCATGTGTGTTATTATAAATTGAGATCATAACTTATATTCCATTTGAAACTTGCTTTTTTTTTTACAGCTTTATTGAGGTATAAATGACATATAACAAATTACATATATTTACATTGTACAATCTGATAAGTTTTGATGTATGTATAAACCTGTGAAACCATCACCACGATGAAAATAATGAACATATTTACTAACCCCAAAAGTTTCCACACATCTGAAATCCCACCCTCCTGCCTCTCCCACCCGATCCCCAGCTATCCACTGCAAACCATAAATTAGTTTGCATTTTGTAGAATTTTATATAAATGGAATCACACAGCACGTACTCTATTCTATTTAGCTTCTTTCTTCATTCAGTATAATTATTTTGAAATTCATCCGTATTGTTGCATGTATCAATATGTCATTCCTTTTTATTGTTCATAATATTCATTTATTATCTTTTTAATATCCATAGAAACTTAGTGCTGTCAATTCTCTCATTCCTGATGTTAGTATTTTGGGGTTTCTTTCTTTTCTTTCCCACAGTGTGGCTGGAGATTTATCAACTCTATTGATACCAACAAGCTGCCAACAGCCAGCTTTTGGTTTTTCTGTGTTCTATTTCATTGTTTTCTGCACTGATTTATATTATTTCCTTTCTTCTGCTTACTTTGTGTTTCCTTTGCTCTTCTTTTTCATGTTTCTCAAGGTGGTAGCCAAGCATATTGATTTGTGGCCTTTATTCTTTTCTAATATAGGCATTTAGTGTTGTAAATATCCCTCAAAGTACTACTCTAGCTGCATCTCCCAAAGTTTGATATGTTGTGTTTTTGCTTCCATTCAGTTCAAAATACTTTCTAATTTCTCATTTGATTTTTTCTTTGACCAATGGGTTATTTAGAAGTGTGTTATTTAGTTTCTAAATACTTGAGTGTTTTCTAGATATCTTTCTGTTGTCGATTTCTGATTTAATTCCGCTGTTGTCAGATAACATACTTTGTATGCCTTGAACCGTTTTCAATTTATTGAGACTTGTTTTAGGGACTGTCATATGGTCTATCATAGTAAATAATCGATGTGCATTTGAAAAGAATGAGTATTCTGCTGCTGCTCGGTGGAGGGTTGTGTAAAGGTCAATTAGGTCAAATTTGTTGACAATGTTTTTCAAGTTTTCTATATCCTTACTGATATTCTGTCTATTTAGTCCATCAGTTACTGAAATACAGATATTGAAATCTCTGACCCTAATTCAGGATTTCTCTATTTCACCTTGCAGTTTTATCAGTTTTTCTTCATGTGTTTCGAAGCTCCGTTATTAGAAGCACAAGTATCTAGGGGTGTTATGTTTTACTGGTAAATTGACTCCTTGATCATGAAATGATCTTCTTTATTCCTGGTGATATTTTTTTGCTCTAAAATCTACTTTGATGTTCATATAGTCACCCCAGCTATGTTTTGATGGGTGTTAATAAAGTACATCTTTTTTCTTCCTTTTACTTTTAACCTATTTACGTCGTATTTAAAGTTGAATTCATGTTGCTGGGCCTTCCTTATTTAATCCAACTGATAATCTCTGCTTTTTAGTTGGTGTGTTCAGATCATTTACATTTATTGTGGTTATTGATATGATTGGGTTTAAAACTCTCATCTTGCTATTTGTTTTCTATTTGAGCCAACTGTTCTTGTTCCTCTTTTTTCCTTTTTCTGACGTCTTTTGGATTAATTGCATATTTTTTATGATACCAATTTTCCTCCTTTGTACGCTCATTCACTCTAACTCTGTTGTGTTATTTTAGTGGTTTCTTTAGGGTTTATGCTATACATCTTTAAATAACACAGTCTACCTTCAAGTGGTATTTTACCAGGTCACTTGCAGTATGATTTACAGCAGCATACTGCTAGCTCTCCTCTCCAGGCTTCTGTGCTATTGTTGTCATATATTTTACTTCTGCATATATTATAAACCTCACATTACATTGTAATTATTTTTGCTTTAAACAATCAATTATCTTTTAAGTAATTTAAATAGTAAGAAATAAAAATCTGTATATTTACCCTCGTAGTTAATGTTGCTGGTGCTCTGCATTTGTTCATGGAGATTCGGATTTCTATCTGGTATTATTGTTTTCTGTTTGAAGGACTTTCCTTTAAAATGTCTCAGAGCACTTGTCTGTTGTTGAATTTCTTCGGTTGTTGTAGGTCTAAAAAAGTCTTTATTTCACATCATTTTTGAACAATATTTTTATGGGTAAAGAATTCTAAGGTGACTTTTTCTCCCCATACTTGAAAGGTTTTGTTCCACTGTCTTCTTGTTTGCATTGTTTCTGATGAGACATCTGATATAATCTTTACCTTTATTGCTTTGTAGTAACGTTTTCCCCCCCTCTGACTTTTAAGAGTTTCTCTTTATCACTGGTTTTGAGCAACTTAATTATGATATGCATGAGGTAGTTTTCTTCATAATGTTAATGCTTGAGTTTCACTTAGGTTTTGGACCTGGGAGTTTTATAATTTTCATCAAATTGTTTCTTCAAATAACTTCTTTCTGTCTCCTTTCTAGCTCCTCTTCTTTAGAGTCTCAAATTACACTTGTAATAGATGACTTGAAATGTTCCCACAACTAATTGATGCTCTATTTTTTTTTCTGGTCTCGTTTCTTTCTGTGTTTCATTTTGTATAGTCTCTATTCCCATACAATGTATTTTTTCATCTGAAATAGTTTTTATCTGTAGGAGTTCTCTTTGGGTCTTTTTATAATTACCATGTCTCTGCTTAACACATTCAATCTTTTGTGTAGCTTTTTGAACATATGGAATCTGAGCATAATAGCTGCTTTAATGTTCTTTTCTCTTAATTGTATCATCTGTGTCAATTCTGGGTCAGTTTTAATTGATTAACTTTTCTTTTTCTTAAGGTAGTATTTTCCAGCTCCTTTGCATGCTTGATAGTTTTTTTTTTTTTTTTTGTGAGGAGATCAGCCCTGAGCTAACATCCGCCAATCCTCCTCTTTTTTTGCTGAGGAAGACGGCCCTGGGCTAACATCGGTGCCTATCTTCCTCCACTTTATATGGGACGCCGCCACAGCATGGCTTGACAAGCGGTGCGTCGGTGCGCGCCCGGGATCCGAACCAGCGAAGCCCGGGCCGCCGCAGCGGAGCGCGCGCACTTAACCGCTTGCGCCACTGGGCCGGCCCCGCTTGATAGTTTTTGATTGGATGCTGGACAATGTTAATTTTCACTTGCTGGGTGTGGGATGTTTTTGTATTCCTGTGACTGTCCTTCACCTATGCTCTGGATCGCTGTTAAGTTGCACTGAAGCAGTGTGATCCTTTTGGGTCTTCGTGTGTGTGTGACCAGAGCAGCATTTAATCTAGGGTGAATTTACACTACTACTGAGACAAAACTTTTCTAAGTAGCCCGTTTGATGACTCATGGATTATGCCATTTTCCCTGCTGGGTAGTGGGAATAGATTCTATTCCTGGCCCTGTGTGAGCTGTGATGATTATTCCTTCTAATCTTTTTGGGTGTATCTCTCCCTGATTTCAGATAGTTTTCTCACAAGCATGAGCCGATCAGTGCTCAGTTGAGTAATTGAGGGGACCCTCTGCAGATCTCTCTATGCAGTGCTCTCTGAACTCTAATTACCTCAGCCTTCCTGGACTCCCAGCTCTGATTCCTCAACTCACAGTGACTGTTGGGTTTCATCTCTTTCCCCCTCCCAGGGCCACAGCCTAGAAATTCTCCAGACAGTAAGCTGGGGCAATTGTGGGCTTGTCTCATTTGCCTCCCATCTCTCACAGTTCATTATCGTTCATTGCCTGATGTTGATATCTTGAGAGCTGTTGGTTCATATATCTTGTCCAGTTTTTAGTTGTTTTAGGCAGGAGGGTAAATCTGTTCCTTGTTACTCCATCCTGGCTGGAAGTGGAAGTTAGGAAACCTGTTCTTTAAACACTTAAAATATGTCACAAACATTTCCTGTTTCTTTAAATATTATTAGTTCACATCATTTTTGACTACTATGAAGTATTTTATTAGTTAGAAGTATCATAAATTATTTAATCAATTGTCTAATTTGTATATTTAGTTTTTCCCCCAGTATTATCCACAACATTGCTTCCCACAACAATGGGAAGCTAAATATTTTTGAACATCCATGATTTCCTCAAATATATTAATGGAAGACAAATTACCAAGTTAAAAAGTATTTTGATTTAAATTTTCAAATTATCCTCTAGAAAGGTTGTACTAGTTTATATATCCATCATCTCTCTGTGCTTTTTGCCAGTATTGGATATTATAATTTTGTAAAGCTTTTCACAAATTTAATAAGTCAAACCAGTACTTTTATTGATTTCAATTTGTATTTCCCGATTACTTTTGATGCACAATATTTGTAATTATCTTTTTGAAAAGTTCTGTACTCTCTTTTTTGAACTGCCTGTTCATATCCTCTGCCTATTTAAAAAATGATCTTTTCTGTTATTGATTTATAAAATATATATGTATAGAAAATATATATATGTTTGTGTCTATATAAACTGTACCTGTAAGCTATAATAAGTATACGTATAAATATATATATTTCAAATATTTCTCCAGTCTTTTGCTTGCTATCTGTATATAGTATATTAAGATGTAATGAAATTGATGCTCTGTGCCATTATGGTTTCTACCTTTATTGTTGTGCTTAAAAAACCAATATTACTTCCACTTCATAAACAAACAAATATTTTATTCTATTTGTTTACAGCTTTACATTTTATTTTTATTTTTAAACCTCTAATACATTTGGAGTTTGATTTTTTCATCAATTGAACTTTAATTTTCTACTCCTCATAATATATTTTATAATGCTTGTGTTAAAACATGTATAATGCTTAAATAAATCTACAATGGTCTCAACGTCATTTATTCAAAACTTATTCTTTTCTCCAGATTTCATATGCTGTTTTTACCATTTTGTGATAAATTCTTATGAATGTTTAGATCTGTGTCTAGATTTTCTATTCTGTTCCATTAAGCTGTCTGTCTCCTCCTGTGGCTGTTCCAGATTATTTTAATTACTGAAACTTTATTGGATAACAGTAGGCTCAGGAGGGAGTAACTGGAAGGATAAATCACCCATTCCGCTAACTTTTTACTCTTTTTCACATTTCCTGGTATTTCTGGAAAGTTGGGAAGCAGTGCAGATATTGGGTAATAGTGCAGGCTTCACGTCATAGTACCTCCGTTCAAATTCCAGCTCCCCAGCCACCAGCAGGGTGACCTGCAAATGTATTCACTTCTCCTTGGCCATGCTTCCTTATTGGGACAGTGGGAGCAATGACAGTCGACCTTAAGAGTCGACTATCATGACGATGATGATCGGGGGGATGAAACCAGTGCCCAGCACACATGAGCACTCAGTGAAAAGTTAGTTTTGCTATTTTTATTTATTCTTCAATTTAACTTTAGAATTATTTTGTCAACGTCTAAAAAAAAAGTTATTATGATTTTTATTATTGAGTCTTCTCCTCTAGAAACATAACATGACTCTCTACTTGTTTTCTTTTATGTATCTTTTATGTCTTTTTGTGGTGTGTATGTGCATATGTATATTATATATAATATTTATACATAATTATATATATCTTAGACAATTATATACACACACACTCAGAAATAGGGCTGACAGGAAATATGTGGACATGTTTAAAATGATTATCTCTGAGTATTAGGGATAATTTTCAGAAATACTCAAAATTTCCTCACTGAATGTTACTTATGTAGGCAGAAAAATAGATTTTAAAATGACCTTGGTGCCCCAATATTCTGTTGCTTTGTGCTTCAGACGTAAGCACAGTACCTGTTAGCTGTTATGTGCTATACATTACACAAGTACATTGGCAAAAAAATTCTTTCTTAAAAAAATGTGTCATGTGTCATCAATTAGGGAAGTTGATTTCAGGAGAATTGAACAGGATCTTGAAGAAAAACAATTTTAAGTGGATGACTAAAGTGACTTCCTGAAACCACATATGTGTGTCTCCGCGAAATCACCTTTTTATCTTTCACAATCCTCCTTCCTCCCTAAGGCTAAATTTCCCTGGAATGCTTCATAATATCTGGACTTGATCTCAGAAGATAATCTGTTATGAATGTTTACAGGACTGGACAATTTCATCAAATAAAGGCCATGTTTAAATTCTGACCAACCCGAGATGGAAGCGTCTAGATTTCTAGGTTTTGGAAGATGTAGGGCCATGGAGGAAAATGTTGACATTTGGAGGAAAGAATGAGAAGACGACCTATAGATCAGCTTTTCCTCTGATGTTCTTACAATGTTAGAAGACAAGGGATGTGATTGAGACAGCAGAGAATAAAGCCAACCACACAGGGGAAATATTGAGAGTGTAACCTACACATCAGATTTTCCTCTCACACTCTCACTGTGTTGGAAGCCAAAGCATTTGTTTGAGATCCCAGGGAGCAAAGGCCACTATAAAAGGAAGGCATCACATCACGATAAGAACATTTCTGATCAAGGTCAAAATTGTCTGTCCAAAGTCGTGGACCCCTGCCCAAAGCCCAGCTCCAGCTCCCACCCACTGCTCTCAGTAACCCTGTCCTTTCCTATTGCAACTTCTGCAGCCTGCTTGCTGTGCTCCTGGTAGCCACATGTGGGTCATCTCACTGTCCATAGAGACATGTCCCCGTGAAGCTTCCCAGATGCCCTTGCTGACCAGCGCTGACTTGGGGCAGACCCTAGATTTCGAGGGCAGCATGATGAAATGTTGCTTTCTATGATAAAATGAATTCATTTCCTTCTGATAGATGGACGAAGATCTGTTGAATCTATAGAATGAGCATATAGAAAAAAATACTGTATCTGATTAAACTAGGAAAGAAGTGCTTTTAAGAACTGTGGAACAATCTCTAAGATAAGAAGTTTCCTCTGATAACACAAACCCAAGTGATATAACAGAAGCAGCTTCCTGACAACACAGATAACAAAAGGCCTATTAAGTAGGAGTAGAAGTTGAACTTTTGACTGCTTTGTAAGGAAAATACAATGCAAAAACCCATGGAGATCAAGTCATTTCATATTAGCAAGGATCCCTAACCTGTACCTCTTTGTTGATAGATCCACAAGGAAAATAGATAGAGACATATTATTATTAACTGTTGGTTATCTATTACTATTTAACAAATTACTCTAAAATTTAGTAGCTTAAACAATAAATATTATCTCACACATTTTCTGAGGGTCAAGAATCTGAGAATGCATTAGCTGGGTGGTTCTATTCAGAATCTTTCATGAAGTTGTGATCAAGCTGTTGGCCAGATGTTGCTATCTCTGAAGACTTGACTGGAACAGGGAGATTTACCTCCAAGCTCACTCTGTGACTGTCAGCAGGGGACTTTGTTACCTCTCCATGTGGAGCACGCCATGGGCTGCTCACCACATGGCTTCTCTCAGAGTGAGTGATTCAAGAGAGAGAGGCCTAGATGGCAGCCGCATGCCTTTTGTAACCTAGCCTTGGAAGTGATGTGTGATAGCTTATTTCATATTTTATTGGCCACATGATCTATCTGTACAGTGTGGAAGAGAGCTACACAAGGGTGTGAACAACAGGAGGCAGAGATCATTGGGGGCCATCTTGAAGGCTGGCTGCCACACCTACTAAACGTACTTTTTATTTGGGCTTCACAATTTCTAGTTACCCAATTGCTCATTCTTTTGTTTAAACTACTCAAGTCTGGCAGGGAACGCATGAAACTTGTTAAACTGTGGTGAGACCTAAATGTATTTTATAGAGGTCATTGACTAAACATTTTCCATTCTTTTCTTTTGGAGAAGGAGGGGGTATGTGTATGTGAGAGAAAGAAGATAAAAATCTAATTTTTCAGATCAAAATTATTTTTTTCTTTCAGCTGAACATACAGCTTCAACATAACTCTTATTCCGCAACTGTCAAATCAAGCACCTCTGTTAGCTCTCAGCTAAAAAAGGACCTTTTTAAAACTTTGGAATAAGGGTAAGGAGGAAGGAGGAAACACTAGCTGTCATGCTAGGTTTTAATTTTTCGTTTCTCAAAGAGAGATGGAAAGAGGACTGTGATTCAAAGTCTGGCCTATATAGATTATATTAGGAAAAGCAGGAGACAATTATTAAGGCTAACTGCTTTGGAAAAATCAAGAACAGCCAATTAAACTCCTGAAAATAGAAAGATTCTTACCTATTATGGAATCATAAAAGATCTGAATGAATTTACTATGGTGTGGCTATAAAATAAGGTAGAGTTTTTATTTCCTGCCAAATATGATGAGGAGAACAAGGACCCAGCATGGAGGGTGAGGCAGAGACATACAAGGCTAGTGTTTTTTTTTTTACAGGAAAATGGCCCATTTTTATTCAACATAACGTTTCATGTTTTCATCAAGACAAATACACGAATACTTAATTGTTCAGCAAAATCTCTTACTGTGTACATGTAAGCAATTATAAATCTATTGAAGTTGGTTTACCTTGTCGATTATTCCTTGTTTCCGAATTGTGCATTCAGCATTTCCATGAACACTTTAGAGTCCTGCATCTTTATCCTACCATTTTAAATACTAGGTCATCGACAAAAGTCCACATGACTTGTTCAGTTGTGTGCTAGTGGGTCCTTTGTAGGGTGTCTTCCCAGGTACGTTTTCACATGGTCATCGACAAAAGTCCACATTACTCGTTCATTTGTGTGCTTATGGGTCCTTTGTAGGCTGTCTTCCAGGGTACGTTTTTCAATGTGAACTCCAGCTGATGGCCCTGTGACACTGATGTAAATACTGGTGTCTCCACAGATCATGTTGGCCAATGATGTTGGGTCCTTTACGGAGTCATATATAACCTAATACTTTTCATTCAATTAATGTAAGGATTGCTTTGTTTTTTATGAATTAACTGAAGCTCCATCGGGTCTTCTCGTCTTATTTTGTCATTCCCGCCTCTTCAGGGAAAGGTCAATTTCACTGATTAAAATTAAGAGAGAGTAAAACCCTGGAGTGGCCGTTCATCCAAGTCCTCATTTAGACAACAAATGATGATGCTGCCTTTGCAGGGTCCAGTCACTGCAGCCTTTACACCGTGTCACTGGGCAAGCAATGCCTGTAACACCAGAAATCCAGAGGAGATGCTTTTGGTAAACAGGTGGGGGCTGTGTTTGCTGAGTTTCTTTTACTTTTTTGAAAAAATTTTTTGTTTATTGCAGTAACATTGGTTTATAACATTGTATAAATTTCAGGTGTACATCATTATACTTCTATTTCTGCATAGACATACAAGGCTAGTCTTATGAGGAAGTAAAGTTTCTGGTTAAGTGGTAGATGTGATTTGAGTTTTCTGGGTTAAAACACTAATCCTACAGTTTCCTTTTTTTCATAGATGCTGAGATTCCTTTATAAACCATTCAATATTTGTATTTATAAAGCTTTTCTAGTTTCCAAGAAACTCTTTACTCCTTGGGAGAGTAAAACAGCAAGTCTCGCTGGTCGACATATTTGAGGGGTTGTAGCAACCAAGTAAGAGGTGAGAAGGAGTTAGAAGGAGGAAAAGGGTGCTCATGGGAAGGTGAAGGTGAACCAAAGGCAGAGGTGATAGAGGGAAAGGAATTTGTAATCTATGGCCTCAACATCTTTCTAAAAGGGGTGCAGCCTTTCTAGCTGTCTAGAACCTTGGATTTTGGGTGTGCTCACCTGGGACAGGTACTGGGGAGAAATGAAAGGCTCCTGAGCACCTCTGGGAGGGAAGAGGGGGTGATGAGCAGGAGTGAGAGGGAAGGAGAGAGCCCTGGCGGGTGGTAGGAGGCCATGAGATCTTCCATGTGGTGTATAAATCTTTAGCTGGGTGCACCGCATATTAGAACTGTTTGGTGTAAATGAGTTTCTTGTGCAAACTGGAGAAACTTGTGCACAGAGATGGGCCTCCTGGGCACAGATACCAGAGACAGAGGGACCTGGAGATAATGAGCCCCAGGAATTAGTAGACATCATAGAGAGGACTCCAGGTTGTCATATGGTTGTGGAATTGGTAGTGGGTCTGAACCAATTACTCCTGGTTCTCCAAAGTGCAAGGAAGACCAGATGACCTCTTGGTTTTGGCAATTCAGCGAGATTGCTGACATTATTAAAGCTTGTTTTGGTTTGGGTGCAGAGCTAAGATGTCCTCTCCATCTGGACAAAACCCACGTGCAAACACACAAACAAGCACTTGCACACGCATGCACAAAACAAACACAGTTCTGCTCTTGCTGCAGCACCAATCTGTTGTTCTCATTTCAGACAAAAAAGTTTGGCCAATTTTGATCTTTTCCCTCATGTCATTGGACAGTGAATTGTCACAGCTGTTCTGCTCTCCTATAGAGAAGAATTGCCTTCTGGTCAGTTCTGAGGCACTTTTTTGTGTGTGTGTGTGTGAGGAAGATCAGCCCTGAGCTAACATCTGCCAATCTTCCTCTTTTTGCTGAGCAAGACTGGCTCTGGGCTAACATCCGTGCCCATCTTCCTCCACTTTATATAGGACACCACCACAGCATGGCCTGACAAGTGGTGCGTTGGTGTGCGCCCAGGATCCGAACTGGCAAACCCCCGGCCGCCGCAGAGGAGCGCGCGCACTTAACTGCTTGTGCAACCGGGCCGACCCCAGTTCTGAGGCACTTTTGTTTAGGAGAGTCACCTCCAAGGGGTACAGTCATTTTTAGTCCATGTGACCTGAGGCCAAATCATACTTGAGGTGCACCATCAAAGGTCTTCAAGCCTGGGGAGACATCCTCAAAGCGGCTGGGCTGTGGTCCCTCCCAGGCTCGCCTAGTCTTTCCTTGCCAGTTGGGTGCATCAGCAGGAATCTCTGAATTCCACATTTTGTAGAGCCCTTGCAGATAGAGGGATTATTAAAGAGAAACTTCCTGAAGCTTCCCATGGCTGCTGAGACCTCTCGATCTTGCTTCAAATATTACCTTCTTTATTACTGATAGACCTTGATAGATGATGGCCTCCCTGGACTTCACTAAATATCTTGAACTGTTGATGGAAACATTGAAAAAGCCACTAATCATCTTGATAACCATCAAGTCTGTAAGCACCAAAGCTCAGAGACTCTTTGAAAGATAAATTCCGCAGTCGAGTTGGCACAAGTTTCTAAATACCACTGTTGTAACACTCATGTGATGGTAACAGATGTCAGGAGACCTAAAGTTAGTAGAACCATAACTCAACCATACCAGAAAGATTTTGAACATTTCACACTTGAATAAAGCCTACTTCATAGTCTCTCAATAACCTAGCCTAAACTTCAAAAATATTCAGATTTTTGCAAGTTTCTGTCTAGTTTAAACTCAAAATTTTTAGATTTGTAAAAAGCTACATACCTCCCCCTTTTTTTTCCTCATAAAATTTAAGTTCCTTGAGGTTAGGCCTGAGTCTCTCACTTCTCTTACGTCTCTCACAGCACCTGGCACAATGTTGGACACATCAATAAGTACCGTTGGGTTTGTTGTTTATTATTTTCTCCAGTTCTCCAGCAGTAGAGACGAATGATGGATGACTTCATGGAAAAGTATGCCATATAAAGATGGTGTAGTATGGAGCTGGATTCTGCTGTAGATTTTCATCTTTCGTGTACCATGATCACAAGTAAGGAGAGCAAGTGATTTGGCTCTGTTGATGAGACTGAGGTCTTGAAGCAAATAGGAAAGAAAATTAATTTTGAAGTGTTTTTGTAGCACAATTGTGGTGGGGGGAATAGGTTGAGTATATGATAGGGCAGAAAGCCATCAGTATTCATTAATATGGCTGACTTCTTGCAAAGGTTATTCTTTAGTATTGATAACAATACCCTTTGCATGAGCGAGTTAGAGAGGTTAGGGAATTTGCCCAAAGTCACACTACCAGTAAGAGGAAAACCAGGTTGTATTTCAAGCTTATGCTCTTTCTACTGTCTTAGGGAGTTCTTTGGTAGATGGCATATCGTGATTATTCGAAAGTCACGAACATTTTCAAAAACATCACATAGTTGGTTAAAGTTGGTTTATCCAGAATTCTATTAATTGCAACATGTGTCCACAAATCTGTATTACAGCCGTCTGAGACAGGCACCGGTGGCATTTGGAAAAAGGCCAGTTATGGAGGCTTTGCATGCTGGCTTCACCTTGTACTAGCGGTTGCCTTGGGTAAGGTAATCAATGAGCCTCTCTGAGCCTCCCGTAAGCCTCTGACCTGAGCATGTGCAAACTCCCTGCACACAGAGCCTGGAGCACACTTAAGCACTCAATATGTCTTCAAGTTTTCAAAACATTGACACTGAGACATCAACAGTAAAACTGGCTCCAGAAATGTGCACTGTTGCTCTTAGGGCTGCAGCTTCCAGGATGTTAGAGCTGCCAGCCCACTCTAAGGGCACTGAGTGACCTGCCACCTAGATGGAGTCAGGGAGTTTTGCTGAGAAAGTCACCCACACAGGAGGTAAAATACAATTAAGATAAAATGTGACCATCTATGGAGATAATGTTAAATTGAGTGTAGCTTCATCTTAGATCTTTCAAATAGAGAATGTGGTGGAAACTGAAGTTGACATTTGTTAACAGTACAGTTAATCAGTTTCAATTTATCAGTAACCTGATTCCTGTGTCTTAACTGATAAGGAAAATAGGTTTTTAAAGAAGGGTGGTTGTTGTATTTAGCATAGAGCTATCAGAGAAATTGGTTTTTAGAGTTAACAAACTCGGTCAGAGGAAATTGAGGAAGACAGAGCTCAAGTAGGACTCGCCAATGGTAAGTACCCTTGGGGTGTTTTTAAAAAACACTTTTATCTCAAAGGGAATGGAATTTTAAAACAGAAATTTAGGTTAAAAACAATAATTGCTGTTTATTTTTTGTTTAAGAAAAAAAATAGTATTTCCAATGGGAAAACCAAGTGACATATTGATGAAGTCCCTTGAAGTCTTGTTTGTATAATATGGAACTTTGGCTTCATGTATTGGAAAATATCTGGTGGAGGGTGGAAGGAAGGGGGTCTTGCAGTATACAAACAGAGTGCTCATATTCCAGAATTCTTCTTTCTGGAATTCACTAAAATCCAGAAAGGGAGTCTACTCAGATAGTGGAGAAGGGAAAAGACCTTAGGAAGTAGGAGTGACTGGGCACAAGGGGTGTTGGAGAGGTCTGTGGTGTGGGGAAGAGGAGTCAGAACCTTCAGGGAGAGGGAAATATGGGATGGAAAATGAGAGTGATGGATATGAGGAGGGGGCTGGTGAGGACCGGCCTTTTTTGGGTGGTGGATAGGGAATGAATAACTGATTTAAGTTCACATTTGTCACTGGTGCCTGCTTTGAAACTCTGGTTGATGGCTCCGTTCTTTTTCTCTCTGAAAGCTGCCAACAAATTGTGTAGAGTTAAATATGGCAGAGCTGGCCCCCAAAGCCCTACCCCTTGAGCGTCAGTTTCTCCTTATAATTTCCTTCAGGAGCAGAGAAATGGGAGGTGTGCTTCTCTCTAGCTGTAGCAGTTTTTACCAGTTCTTGAGGCCAAACTATTCATGTGTCATTGCCTCCCAAATCTCGGTATGGACACTATTATCCCATTCCTCCTATTCTATGTATAGTATTTGAGACAGAAAGCTCTGGACTTCTGCTGAACTACATTTCATCCCTGCTCTCACACTGATTTGATACAGGACTCTAGGCAACTCATCTAACCTCTTTAATTCTTGTATTCATTACCAATAAAACCAGCATGTTAGTACTCACACAGAGCTCGGAGGATGGTTTCTAAAGATTAATTGGATATAAAGTACTTACTGCAGTCCCTAGCTGACAGTAAATGCTTAATGATATCAGCCCTCACCATTGTCATCATTTTTTTCCTTTCCTGCTCTGGGAACTTACCTCTGTTCCCTGCAGACAGGCTGTCGTAGCTGCTGATTTGAACTTTACAGGATCCCCAGCAGGACATCTGGCTCTCTTTGTTCTTGAGCACGATGTTTAGATGAAGAGATTGGTCTCAAGGTACTTTTCTAACAATGTCTCTGTGTTTGTAGATGTGGACCAATAACTCAAGCAGATCTGGGTTGTCTTTGGTATTAAGATACCTGCTTTTCTAGTAGGAGAACTCTTCATCTATTTCCTTCAAAATATTTGTCCTGTGACAAATATTTGTCTCTATTTCCGTGCTCATTGCTCCACACTTCCCAGCTTTCTGTGAGTGCAGAGACAGACAACTGCAAAGGAGAGGGTCTCCAAAATTTGGGGTGACATCGATATCCCAGGGCAAATGCACTTCAGTGGGTGGGACACAGTGCAGGAGTCTCCCAGCAGTGGTGATGCTAAAATTGTGTGAGTGAACACGTGTGCGAGTGTGTGCATGCAGTAGGGTCCTAGTTCAGGGTGTAGGGAAGGGTCTCTCTGGTCTGGAGCAAAACTCTAACAGCAACCAAGTCCAGGTCCCAGAAAGAGGAAGCGAAAGGGCTAGGCAGGTTGTCTGGATTCTAAACAGGGTCCTTAAAAATTTTTCTAAATTTTATTGTGGTAAAAACTCTTAACATGAGATCTACTGTCTTAATAATTTTTTGAGTGTATAATCCAGTATTGTGAACTATAGGCACGATACTGTACAGCAGATCTCTAGAAATTATTCATCTTGCTTAACTGAAACTTTATGCCTGTTGATTACCTCCCCATTTTCCCCTCCCTCAGTCCCTGGACACCACCATTCCACTCTTTAATTCTATGTATTTGGCTATTTTAGATATCTCATATATGTGAAATCATGCAATATTCGTGCTTCTGTGACTGGCTTATTTCACTTAGCGTAATGCCCTCAAAGTTTAGCCTGAATAGTATTCCATTGTATGTATATACTAAACTTTCTTTATCCATTCATCTCTTGGTGGACATTTAGGTTGTTTCTACATCTTGGCTATTATGAATAGTGCTGCAATGAACATGGGAGTGCTAATATCTCTTTGAGATCCTGATTTCAATTCTCTTGGATAAATACTCAGAAGTGGGATTGCTGGATCCTATGGTATTTCTGTGTTTTTTTTTTTTTTTTTTCATTTTGTTAAAGGGAATTTTTTTTCTCAGTAACTTTATTGAGATAATAATGGTTCATAACATTGTGAAAATTCGGGTGTACAATATTGTTTATCATTTTCTGAGTAGACTTCATCGTGGTCACCCCAAGTAGTCTAATTATTGTCCGTCACCACACCTATGTGCCCCTTGTCGGGGAAGAGGGAGAATCCCCCTCCACCCTTTCCCTTAAGGTTCTTATGCCTGGCCAAATAACTAAAAGACAGGTTAGCAGGAGAAAATAATACCAAGTTTAATAACATGTATACATGGGGGAAACCAGGGAAACTGAGTTTCTCCACATAATAGTGGCAATTCTCATCTTAAATACCATCTTCAGCTAAAGACAAAGGAGGATGTTGGGAGTGGTAGTGGTTTGGGATTTCAGAGGGGAAGAAGACAATTCACATAAAGAGGGAAATGTAAATGTTTGTCACACAATTCTCTGCAAGGCCACCTATAGAGAATGTGGCCAGAGAGAGAGAAATTACAGTAATCAAGAGTATGTAGATTTAAGTCCTCTCCTTCCATCCTGATAAGAGTTTCCAGAGATAAGGCCATCCCCTTTCCCTTCCCAGTACAGAGAGGGAAACATCTTTACAAATGTAAATATTTGGTAAACAGAACTTTGAAAAGAATGGGCTCAGCAAGGACCCTACCAGTCTGTCCATACCCAGCGTTAAATTCCTTTAGGCAGTTAGTGGGGGAGGTCAAATGTCTGTCAGAGAAAATAATCAAGGTAAAGAGACATATTTCAGGGTGATCAATTTTGATCTCCCACACCCTTTACCCCTTTCACCTGCCCCTCACCCCCCTTCCCCTCTGGTAACCACTAATCTGTTCTCTTTATCCATGTATTTGTTATATTCCACATATGAGTGAAATCTTGCAGTATTTGTCTTTCTCTGTCTGGCTTATTTCACTCAACATCGTACCCTCAAGGTCCATCCATGTTGTTGCAAATGGGACGATTTTATCTTTTTATGGCTGAGTAGTATTCCGTTGCATATATATACCACATCTTTATCCAGTCATCAGTTGAGGGGCACTTGGGTTGCTTCCACAATTTGGCTATTGTGGGTAATGCTGCAATGAACATAGGGGTGCATAGATCTCTTTGGATCATTGATTTCAAGTTCTTTGGATAAATGCCGAGTAGTGGGATAGCTGGATCATATGGTATTTCTATATTTAATTTTTTGAGGAATCTCCATACTGTTTCCATAGTGGCTACACTGGTTTGCATTCCCACCAGCAGTGCATGAGGGTTCCCTTTTCTCCATGTCCTCTCCAAAATTTGTTGTTTTTTGTCTTGGTAACTATAGCCATTCTGACTGGTGTAAGGTGATATCTCATTGTTGTTTTGATTTGCATTTCCCTAATAGTTAGTGATGTTGAACATCTTACATGTGCCTGTTGGCCATCTGTATATCTTCTTTGGAAAAATGTCTATTCAGATCCTCTGCCCATTTTTTGGTTGGGTTGTTTGTTTTTTGGTTGTTGAGTTGAATGAGTTCTTTATATATTTTGAAGATCAACCCCTGGACAGATAGGTGATTTGCAAATATTTTCTCCCAGTTGGTGGGTTGTCTTTTCGTTTTGTTCCTGGTTTCCTTTGCTTTGCAGAAGCTTTTTTATTCTCTATTTTTAATTTTTTCAGGAACCTTCATAATGTTTTCAGTAGTGACTGTACTATTTTGCATCACCACCAACAGTGTTCAAGGGTTCCAGTTTCTCCACATCCTTGCCAACACTTGTTATCTTTTGTTTCTTTGATAATAGCCATCCTAACAGGTGTGAGGTGATATCTCATTGTGGTGTTGATTTTCATTTCCCTGGTGGTTAGTGATGTTAAGCATCTTTTCATAGACCTGTTGTCCATTTGTATGTCTTTTGTGAAATGTCTATTCAGGTCTTTAGTCCATTTTTTAATTGGGTTATTATTTTTTGTTACTGAGTTATAAGAGTTTCTTATATATTTTGAAAATCAATCCCTTATCAGATATATGGTTTGCAAATATTTTCTTCCATAGGCTGCCTTTTCATCTGTTGATTGTTTCCTTTGCTGTGCAGAAACTTTTTATTTTGATGTAGTTCTATTTTTCTTTTGCTTTTTGTCTATTTTTCTCTGCTTTTAGTGTCATATCCATGAAATCTTTGCCAAGACCAACATCATGAAGCTTTTCCCCTATGTTTTCTTTTAGGAGTTTTAATGAGGACTGGGCTCAGAGAAATGGAGAAATAAGGTAAGGAAAGGGACCTGGGCAAGAGCCTCCAGCTTCTCTGGGACACAATTGTCCTTAGCACACTTGTAATAACATACCAGCAGCAGCAACAATAATTCTTTAAAGAGAACATGCCAAGTGCTTTCCGTATACCATATCCTGATGTTCTTATGATAGTTCTGTGAAGTAGAGGTGAAACCCAGACCTGGTTGACTCAAATCCTGTGCATTCAACCACCATGCCACGCTAATGCTGGTGAGAGCTTGGGCGCACTACAGCAAGACTGAATGTGAGTGCGAGAATGGTTGGGTTGAGTCTGTGGAATGGGCTCTGGAGCCACGTGTGGCTGAACCTCAGGTGAAAAGGGAAAGTGTTCTGATGAAAAAACGTGGATTAAAGATGGTGTCCACTAGAATGTAACTGAGATTTAGACAAGAGCTTATAACTTATTCCCAAGGTGGATGGATAACGAACCACAGACCCTATCCAAGACTGCTTGTCTTTTGACAACTTTCTTAAACATGAATTAAGTGTGGATATTAGCTGCCTGTTTAAGCCCACTCGAAGCTGGTAATCAAGACTTCCCTACACCTTTCTTTCAGAAGTCTTGTAGTCAAATCGATGAAGGGACTGGGGTTCAGTCACTGTGCACTGGAACCTCACCCTCTTGGCCCCACTGCACCCAACTGAGGCTCCAAGGATGGGGGCTTATCCCTGAGGAAAGGGAATGGGAAGATGCAGATGCATCTGAGGTTCCTGGCTGCCCTCCCCATTTCTCACTGTCTGCCCACCCCCAGTGGGCACTTTCTAACCCTGGGTTAGTTGTTCAGAATATATTAGCCACTCTCTGCTAGAAGCTTGGCTTACTATACATTGGTATCTGGATGTCTTCAATTCACCATCTGAGCAGTAACCTTGAACTCTTAGAAGATCACAGTCTCTTGACTCCCGTGTTCAGGAGGGAAAAGTTTCCTTGGGTTTCACCTCTCTGTAGGAGCAGTGAGCATAGAAGTAAAGACCGAGGCTTCAGTTGTGAATTCCTCATCTTTTTTCTCGTCTTGAGCAGGACTCCGGCAGATTCTGGGCTGGGATGTTCAAAATCACTTTTTATTCATTTCAATGTTTTTTGAGCATTGTTTCCTGGAAATTTAAGCATTTTCACCAGAACAGGTCTCTGTTAGATCACTGCTGACATAAACACCAATTTTTAAAAGAAGACATCAGAGAAATTACTTGTTAGAGGAATTTTTTAGTAAACTAGCCCCCATGCAAAGTGATTAATATTTTCAAAATGTGATCTACATTAAGCTTTACGAAACTAAGACATTCTTAAATCATGGTGACCAAACAAATGACCTTAGAATGGGGTTGGCTCCTGCTGTCATTAAGGGGTATTTTGAGCAAATTAAAGGTTTAATTCAAGCATGACTCCTTTGGTTTTTCCTTTTATCTGTCCTTTGGTGTATGTTTGTTGCCACTTTAATTCTCCTTTTCTTTCAATCTGTCAGTGGTGGTTTGTGCCTCCTGCCTCTGGGTCAAATCCAGGGCTGATTCACTCATCTTCTATTTCTATTTCCACCTTTATAATGAAAGCATCCTTAAATCTGACATTCTTATAAGCAAAAGGATTCAATTAAGTAAAAATATATTTGGCAAGGAAATTAATCTTCAACAGTAGACCATTCATTCATTTGTTCATTCAAAAGCTGTTTATTGAGGACCAACTCTGGGGATACGTATGCAAACAAAACAGAAAATATACATGTGATGCATCAGTCAAGTGTTTAGTACATTAGAAAGTTATAAAAGCCATGGAAACAATACAACAGAATAAGGGAGATTGGGAGTGCAGGGTGAGTTGAGGAGGAGGGTAGACCTCATTAAGAAGAAGGTGCGGGAGTGAGCCACACAGAGGAAGAGAATTCTAGACGTAGGAAACAGCTGTGTAAACTTCTCAGGTGGGGTGTTCACAACATTGTGAAGGTACTAAATGCCACTCTATTGTCACTTTAAAATGTTTTGTTATGTAAATTTCACCTCAATAAAAAAAAAAACAAGAAAAGAAAATTGAGTAGTCCGGCTAAGCCTCATTGAGAGGATACAGTTGGAGCACTGACTTTGAGGAGGTGAGAGAGTTCGCCTTGTGGGTGAAGAAGAAGCCATCCAGACAGAAGGAAGAACAAGTACAGAGTAGGAATTGGCCTGATGCATTCAAGGAAGGCTAAGGAGAACCCAGGCTGGAGAGCAAGAGTCAGAGAGGTGATGGGTGGCCTCAGATGACGTGGGCCTCATAGCCGCTGTAAGGGTGTTGACTTTTCCTCTGGGTGAGCTGGGAAGACGTTGGAGGCCTGTGTGATTTAACTTAGATTTTAACAGGGTCTCTAGAGCCTCTGTATTAGGAAGAGTCTGAAGAGGGGCATGGCTGGAAGCAAGGAGAACAATTAGGAGCTCTTGTTAAAATCCAGGTGAGAGACGATGGTGGCTCAGACAAGGAAGGTGGCAGTGGACGTGGGGAGAAGTTCTTGCAGGTAGGATGTGCTTTGAAGGTGAAACCAGTAGGCTGTCCTGATGGCTTGCATATCAGATATGGGAAGAAGTGAAGAGTCAATCATATATGGAGCGTTTTGGCTTGAGCAACTGAAAGGATGGAGTTGCCATCTCTGAGATAAGGAAGACTGTGGGAGAAGCTGCTTTTCTTAGGGGCGAGACAGAGGAGGAGGTTTGGAGGAGAACAGGGGTTTAGTTCTGGAGATATAAAGGCATTGTTAATTCCAGTTTGTCGTTGAATATGTACCAGTTTCTTCTAATTTTTGAAGAAGAGAATTGGGTGAGGCCAAAAGGAGGATAGAAGGAGGCAGCTGAGCATTGAGTATCGCTAGAGTTAGGAGTGTGGCAAAGAGGAATCAAAAAGATAAGTGCTTTGTCCAAGGTGGCACAGTGGATGGAGCTGGGCCCAGAGCCTTCTGCTGAGGCTCAGGCCAGGGCACCTAATGCCCTTTGCTTATTTCCCCTTAGCTTACTCTTGTGAGAATTATTGAGAGACAATCTGACCCACTGAAATTCATAAAAGTTTAACACAACAAAGATGTCCTAGCTTTTGACATGGTTTACAGTAAGATCAGGCCACAGATGGCCAGCTCTGGAGTGTGTTAAGATGCTTACATCCTGGTTGAGCTGTGACACCAGGCAGGACAAATGAATAAGCCTTACATGACAACTTCTAAGTTACAAAATATTTGGGCTCCACATTCCAAATACAAGTGGTTGGCTGTAACTCTGGAAATAAAGAGTTCTTTTTGCCTGTTTGTTTTATATTTTTTAGTGGAAATGTCAGAGTATTAGATTATACATAAGAACATGCAAGATGCCAAACTGTAACCCAAAAATCAGAAAAATTATGGCCAAATTTGGTTAGAGTAACTTTGAAAATGATGAATAGTTCTGAGAAGTCTTTGAAAGAAGGTTTCTGCCAGAGAAACAAGCAGACACTGGAAGATTTCTGACTAACTTTGCAAAAATTCTTGGCTGCTCAAAATGTCTGTTTTATTTATATTAGAAGCCCTTGCTTTTCACATTTTTTCTGTTAAGTTACTATAAAATACTATACTTTTATGTTGGATGGTGTCCTAGTCATATGGTCATAGCCAAATGGTTTAGTTCTTTATAAAGAAGAGGCTTAAGGGAAATTAGAGTAGTTTATTTTGTTTAATAACCTAGTCACAATTTTAAGAAGGAAGCTTGACCCCTCTAATCTCTCTTTTTTAGTTGATATCAGGAAAAAGAAGCCTAGGCTTTGAGGTTCAATAAGTCTGGTTTCACCCCAGCCACAACTTGGCCAAATTGTTTAACCAGTCTCATCCTTGGCTTTTTATTTTAATCTATAAAATTTTGAATGATGTTGGTGATAAGTACCACACAGTATTATACTTTGAATGAAAGGACTTAATGGTTGAATGGATGACTGAATCATTTTATAATAACAGTTAGACTTTATTAAATGCTTCTGAAGATTTCATGATGATTATGTTAAAATAATTGAAATCTTATTTTTAATTAAGAAACCTTATTTAAAACTAAGAAACTAATGTGAATGAGGCCTAGCCTAATAAATAAATGACTAAATTTAATAAAATTTTTTAAGAGTTGTTTTAGGATACAAAATATAAGTTCCTATTCAAGCATAGGCACATTCACGTTTATATTTTTTTATTTAACAAAATGTTATCTAGAGCTTACCATGCCCTGGGCACTGTTCCAAGCTCTTCTACTCCTGATTCTGTGGTCTCACTGCCAAAACTCATATGACCTTGATAACAAGAACTTTGACAACTAAGTCAAAAGTAGCAATGAGCAGATCTAGTTCTTTGAATTTACGCCAAACATCTCATGGTGAATCTCTCAGTGGTGACAGGACTTTGTATCTCTTCCTCTCAGAGCGCATGACTGATGTCTGAAATCTAGCTAAACCCTGCGCAGATGGGGGGGCCTTCTCCAGAGCATTGACAGCCACGGGGTGGGGTGTGGGGTGGGGATGCTCTAGCAAACTCCAAAAGCCTACTAGAACTCTTCTTGTGTGACACCTCCTCTCTTAACCTTCCTCACTGGCGGCAGTGTAACTTCATGACCAGGCATCTAGCCTTTGGAGCCAGCCTGCTTGGGTTCAAATTCTGGCTCTATCTCTGAGCGGTATGTGACTTAGACAAGTTGCCTGTCCTCTCTGTGCCTCAGTGTCCGTATCTGTACAATGGAGATAATAACAATAGCACCTGCCTCACTGGGTGGTGGTGAGAACGAAGGAGTTAAGACATGTAAGTCACTTAGAACTGTGTCTGGCGTAGAGTGACTTCTAGAGAAGGCTTAGCTGTTATTATCATATCATTCTGCTGGTCTGGAATTCGTCCCTGAATCCTTCTGGGATGTGGTGAGTTTTAAAAGTAAGTGGAATTTACTCATAATAAAGTCACACCAGTTATGAATAGCTAAAACCAGATTTTGCAATTAACATTGGTTTTACATGGAGCCCAAGAGCTGAGGGTTATGGTTTTCCTTATTGCTGCCCTTGAGGTAGCCTCCTTCCATTTCTCTGAATTCCTTAGAAAAACATCCTTTTCCATCCAAACTGAGAGCCCTACAGGAATTTAAATCTGAGGAGCTGGAATCTGTTTTTGGATGAGACAATGTCACATTCTGGACCATCAACAGAATACTAGCAAGCCCCCATAAAGTCCTGCTTACTTCTCATTGCTTGTCCCCCCCTTTTTGCTTTTGAAACTCTCTGCACCGAAGCTGCCGAAACTGGCTGAGTCTTCCTAACTAGTGTCTGCCAAATGAAGCATCAAGGGACGTCTGGAAGGACAGTCTCAAGGCCCCAAGATTTCAAGATCGTTTACACCCCGAAGTATAATAACAGCAGGGCAGTAAACAACAAGCGTTATCCAGCTTGAGAAACTGATGCTCAAATAGGGGGAGGTGATTTGATTACTTCCTATAAAGGGATTATTCAGTGTTGTCCTCGTGTTTAAATGTTTATGCACCAAGGTCAAGAATTCTTGGTACATGATGCACCAGCATTGTGAACAAATCACGAATTTTGGCTAAAAATCAAATTTCAGGGTGGGTGGAGTGGTGAGTTGCAGGATGTCTTCGAGTGTTTCTCCTTTAAAATAAAAGAGCGAGTGCATGTGAGGAGGCTGCAAGGAAGGAGCCGCGAGACCTGGAAACTCTTCTAACCTCAGTCATTGACTTGGAGTTCATTCCCTTCTGTCCTCCAGTTGGGGTAAGCATCAATTACTTATCTAAAGTTTAATAAAAACCTTTCCACACATGTAAGAAGAAAAGTATCAAAAATTCATGCTTAGTGGAAATGGGCTTTCTTGAAATAAATTAAGGGTTGTTGTGTTTATTCTTCTATTTGTACGTTTCCATATTGGCTCCATCCTACCCCTGACTTCTTAAGAAAAAAAGGTATAGTTACATGATTCTTTTGCTAAAAGAAAAAAAAGTATGTAACTATTTTTCGCAGACTTTCAACTATTCTTAGAAAGCCTTTGGTGAATTGTGGGGACAACTGGGGCAGGGACCAATTGTTGAGGGTTTGATGTAGTGTCCAGGGCAATTATTCCATTAATGTTTTACTCGTCACTTTCCTGTATTCCTTAGTTGCTTGGTGAAGACTATTGGCATGTGTGCCTGAGTGTGGGTCACCTGTGTGTGCACACAGCTGCCAGCCTGTGTGGCTATCTGTGGTTTTATATTAGCATTTATAATATTGTTATTTTCTAGGGTCTGTTGAGTTTTACGGTTTTAATTTTTTTCAAAAATAGAAAGTCATTTTCTTTCCTCTTAATTTAGCTTCTTTCAGTCCACTGTCAGGGGACTGTGAAATAGCATGACCATTGTAAGGCCTACACGGCCCAAAGGTTCAGTAGGAATATGTGCAATGATGCATGTCTGAAACCCTACTGTTATACATATTTATATGTCATAAATACCTGTTGATTGATTAATTCTCCTGGCGTATATTGAGCAAGTAAAAATCATAGCTGTGAATATTTTGGTTGTGATTTTGTATGATTTATTTTTCAGTAGAGACACTGATAGCTCTTTCCATCTGTAAATCTTAGGGAGCACCATTGACCTCCTAGGGGAGACCTTGACCATCATATGTAACAGATTCAACTTGAATATTCTCAACAATCAGCTACCAAACTTGCTCTAGATTGCTAAACTGAGAATGAGACATTGGGTCTTGGCAATTCTAACAGTTCTTATATATTCCACAGCAGCTAAGTTTCGTAAGTATTGCTTTTCAACTAAAATTTAACAATTTTTAAATTAATTAATTCCAAGAATGTTTGTCCTGTTTTAAACTGCTTGCTTCCAGCTGTTCCAGCTGAATTCCATCCTGGAATATTCATTTATGCTCTACAGTCATTCTTCATCACAAATCTGTTAGGACAAATTCTTCGTAACAAATATATCATAATTTTAGTTTTACATATTCAAATACGTCAAAATTTAACACGATGCCTGCACATAGGATGTATTGTAAGCATTTTAGTTGACTGACAACATTCTTTGTGTAGATAGACATGGCTGCTTTTCCATTTGAGGAGTGTGGGGGATTTGGCTCCAAACTAATTCATTAATGTGTGGTACCCATTAGAACATTTCATAAGAGATTTTAATCATTTGCTTATTCTTTCGCAAAGTATCACAAAGTATGACCATTTCTAAATTTAATCATAAAAGGGGATATTAAGAATATAGGAATTGTAATCTTTTGATATGATCATTTCAGGATCATATTTATGTATATTTTTTATTTGCAGGCAAATCTTCCTGGGGCCTGGAAAATGAGGCTTTAATTGTGAGATGTCCTAGACAAGAAAGATCTCGCTACCCGGTAGATTGGTATTACACAGAAACCAACAGAAATATTATCATTGAGCAAAGAAATCACATATTTGCCTCAAGGGAACGTCTTAAGTTTCTCCCAGCCAAAGTCAATGATTCTGGAATTTATACTTGCATTATCAGAAGGTACTATCCAGGCAGCCAGCATAATCTTTGGGCTGCTCAAGTATAATTGCAGGGACTGGTTTGAAGCCCAGTTAGAAAAAGACCTAGCTTTCCTAGGGACAAGAGAACTGAGCGTGCTCACTCACTTTGGGCTGGAAGTAAGAGTAAACCAACACAAAAAATAGTGACCTACATGATGGGCATCACGGAGGCCTTGGTAGGGGCAAAAGAGTAGTTCCCAGTGCCTTAAACCTGAGAGACAAACTCAAAAGGCTTACCTGAGATTGTGTGCCTGCAAATTACTTCCTCTACGTACAAATGTTAAATGCTTTGATTTTGTGCCTCTATTTGGTGCATACAAAATGTCTGATGAGCTTCCTCAAAAGGCAGGTGTAGAGTTAGTTGTGTATACTTGTGTATAGTTAGGTGCCCATGTTCTGAAGTCAGGCAAGTTTTAGTTTCAAATTCATGCTCTGTCACTAGTTAGCTGTGTAATGCCTGCAAGTTATTTCTCTGTCCCTCAGTTTCCTCATCTGTAAAATACATAAAATAGCATAACCCACTTCAAAGCATTGTTTTGAGAATAAAATTAGATAATGTTACCACCATGAATGGTACATAGTAAACTCTCAATAAATACTAATTATCTTTATTATATCAGGTTCTTGGCATTATAGCAGATACAGTGTATAAAGAAATGGTGAGGGAGCCATTTTTAGGGCTACCGTAGGGGTTATGTTTTATCTCAAATGTAACAAAAAAGTATTTAAAACTCTAGATTTTAATGATCATTTTTAAATAAGAAAAGAACCATTATATATCAATTATTTTGAGAAGAAAAGCAATATTAAGTAAAAACTAGAGTTGGATGAAGTTATTTCATAATGCTAAGTAACTTTTTAAAATTATTTGATTTTAATAGTCCTACCGTCAATAAGACTGGATATGTGAATGTCACCATATATAAAAAACAACCAGATTGCAATATTCCAGATTATCTGATGTATTCAACAACATCTGGATCAGAAAAAAACTCCAAAATATATTGTCCTACAATCGACCTCTACAACTGGACAGCGCCTGTTGAGTGGTTTAAGGTAAAAGAAAATTTGGGGGAAATAGAGGAAAATTACACAATTAAAACAGATGCAAGTGAAGAATTACTGAAAATGGAGTGGAATTTTTCATTCCAGGATTGTAAAGCTCTTCAAGGGTCAAGGTACCACACACACAGGACATTTTTGCTGATTGACAATGCAACCAGCAAGGATGCAGGTGATTATACGTGTAAATTTATGCACAATGAAAATGGAGTCAGTTACAGTGTGACAGCCACCAGATCGTTCACAGTTAACGGTAAGTTACTGAATTTAACAAAATGGAATATTTGAAAAAAGATAACATGAGAGAAATTGTGCCCTTCTTGTTGATTTTTCTGTACTTCATCCTCCTCCCTGAGACTTCTTCCTACTTCATCTTACACCTTCTCTACAATGATGCAAAGAGATTTTCTAACTGCACTATCAAGCTTTAAGAAATTTCAGCGGGAGATTATGCTACTAAACCAAAGCCACATCTGTTCTCTCCTCTATGACTTAATTTTTCAAAGACAATGTGATATGAACGATAACTTAGTTAACTTTTTTGGATGGCTATACAGCTATTTGGAGGGCAAGGTTAACTTTCCTTCTCCCAATTTGTTGTCAGAGGTTCTGTTAATAGAAAAATACCTATTTGATCTCTAATATAACTAACTGGATTAGAAGTTTAGTGAGAAGCTTTTTAAAGGGATACATAGATGTTGTTGAGTGGTTTTCAATCCTGGTTTGCAATGGTTTCGACATCATCAATGACCTCAAGTAGGTCACTTAATTCTAAAAGATTTTTTCAAATTTATTAAGTTCTATAAAAACCTGTTCAAGGGCAAGATTTTTACAATCAAGTACATCAAATCTCCAAAGAGTCAAGGTCTCCTTAGCATAGTTTGAGCTATGGATGTAGGTCAAGTAGCAGGTGTGTGTGTGCCAGATTTCTTAGAGCAAAGCAGCAATAGAGAAAAGTTTTGTTTGGGGTTTTTCAGTGCTCCGCCACTCTCAAATAAGCATTGCCAGACCACATTTCTATGAGAGCCTTTCACTGTTTAACATCAAAACCTGCAAGGGTCCTTCATCACACTCTCCTGAAATAAATGAGAATCAAACAGTACTCCAGATGACTCCTTTTTCCTTGTCTCTAGGCATCAGTGTCACAAGAATTAAGATCTCATAGAATGGGCCACAAAAGTGGAATGCTGTGGGCAGGAGAAGTGTGGACTGAGGTGTTTGTCATTTTCATGGGTCTTGTGAAATCTTCTTCCCTGTAGTGTTATGCTTATTCTGTAGAATTGCGGTTTTCTAACAACTGCTAGGTCATGCAAATAATTTACTGGGTTGAACTAACATTCGTTTTAATGATATAAAAGAAAATAAAAAATATCACAGAGTATTGTAGGCAGTAAAAGAAAGTATTACTTGAATGTTTTTGTTTCATTTGTGTGTGTATTTGTTGCCAAGGGTTATTGTCAGAAAAGTTTGACAAACATTGCTTTGAAATAGCATAGAAATATGAAAACCTAAGGTTTATATTGATGATCACCCAAAGCTCCCCTAATATTTATATTCTCTTTTTGTCTTTGATTTAAGATGAGCAAGGATTTTCTTTGTTTCCAGTAATTATAGCCCCTCCACAAAATGAAACAAAAGAAGTGGAAATAGGTAAGAAAAATTTAAGAGTGCTGTAAATGTTGCCTGGAAAATCCTTCCCTATGACCCCTGAATTCCCCAAGCCGGGGTCAGGCAATTGGCATAGTAGATTTTGAGGATTAAATGAGATGCCGTGAGCGCTAATGTTGGGAATGTGTGGTCACAGCAATACGCAGCATGTACATTTGCATCACACTTTGTAACTCATGGTGCTTTCCCGTGTGCCATCTCATTTCATTCTCGCTCTGTCCTGGAGGTAGCTATTGTTCTCACTTTACGCTTGTGGTTACTTAGGCTCAGAGAGCATCAAAGACATGCCCAAGGTCATGGATAATCAATGACAGAAGGATGAGAACCCAGACATTCTGACTCTGTCCATCTCCGCCTTTCCTGGTTCTTCACTAGTAGCGGGCTGCAACTCAAAGTTCTTAGCATGTAAAACAATGACCTGGTCCTCACTCCATCCTGGCCCATCTGCAGCCATTAACCCCATGTGCCCTGTGTCCCTACCCCATTGACCACCTCACGGTTGTTACAGTGATCTGCAGCATTTCCACATTCTTCCCTGCTTTTGTGCATATTGTTCCTCCTCCTAATCTCTCAACACTAAGCTCAAATATCACCTCCTCTGTGAAATCTCCCATACCACCCTCCTTACCTGCCAGAGAGCACGACCTGAGCCTCCATCTGATCAAGTCCAGGGGCACCATTTACATGCTCAGCACGGCAGCCGTGCTCACTGCAATGATATCTCCCTCTGTATTCCCATGTCACTTTGTCAATCTTTCTATTAGAACACTAGAATAGCTTGTGTTCTAATCATTTGTTTATATGCTTGTCACCTTCCGAGAGACTCTTAGCTCCTCGTCCCTCTTCAGATGCCTAATTCTTGACACAGGTACCAAGGGCTCAGTAAGGATGGCTGAATGCATGTCCCAAGGCAGGAAGGCAGCCCTTATGCTTTCAGTTCTGAAAGGAGGAAGTCTCAAGTTAAAGGAATTGGAATGGAGAATGCTCTTGTTGGATGATTAAATACTGGGCTTGTAGCTGGGTCAGGTAAAACACAGTTTTACCAGGGTCGGCCCGGTGGTGCAAGCGGTTAAGTGTGCGTGCTCTGCTGCAGCGGTCTGGGGTTCACCAGTTCGGATCCTGGGCGCGCACCAAGGCACTGCTTGTCAGGCCGTGCTGTGGCGGCGTCCCATATAAAGTGGAGGAAGATGGGCATGGATGTTAGCCCAGGGCCAGTCTTCCTCAGCAAAAAGAAAAAAGAGAGAGGAGGATTGGCAGATGTCAGCACAGGGCTGATCTTCCTCACACACGCACACAAAAAACAAAAAACAAAAACAGTTTTACCAACGAAAGTAGCTTATAGAGAGATGAAGAGAATTTGGTAGGAGGAGAAAGGTGTGGGAGAGAGAATTTAAAAAGAAATTCCAGTCTATAGTAAAGGGAAAGCCTACATTTTAACATGGGATTGATGAAGCCGGAGTCATTTGCCTCTTTAGTTCCCACTGCATGTGAGAGGGGGGTGGGATCTGAGCTTCAACTGGAACTGAGTGAAATGAAGCTCATGGGAGAGATGGAGGAGGCAACGTGAGGGCAGAGGACGATGGAGGTGCTAAAGACAAGGAAGGGACACAGGAATCAACTCATGACGCACACTAGCTGTTCAACAATTTTTTTTCACATTAAATGAAATTAAATGCTATTTGCAGAATTTAAGCTTATTGGTGTAATTTCTTTACTTCTCCTCTAGGAAAAACAGCCAACCTCACTTGCTCTGCTTGCTTTGGGAAAGGCTCTCAGATCATGGCTTCCGTCCTGTGGCAGGTGAACAGAAGCAGAGTTGGGGACGTTGGTGAAGCAAGAATTCAAGAGAAGCAAGACCAAAACCAAAGGTATTTTGATACTGAAGTGAAAACATCCCCCTCCCCTCCCACACAGTTTGCAACTGCAAAGTAAGCACTGAAAGTAACAAGCTGCCTTCTTAGTTCTAGCAATGAGCTGACTTGTCTAAACACCGTGCTGACAATAGCTGCTGTGACAGAAGAGGATTTATCGCTGAAGTACGAGTGTCTGGCCCTGAATTTGCGTGGCTTGAGAAGGCACAGCATAAGACTAAGGAGGAAAAGTCCAAGTAAGGAGTGTTTCTGAGACTGGTTACTCGAGTTTGCTGCCTCGATTGTAAGCTGAAATCATTTTCTTAGAGAACAGTGTGTTGGAATGTGGTTCCAGAGGGATCTAGCAAGACAACGGAAGTGGCTCGTCTCATAAAATGTTCTTCTCCTCTTGGGAACACTGACCAATTGCAGTCTGGGCTTCTCGGAATGTCTCTGTGTGTCTGGTCGCCTCTCTACTGTGTTACTCTCCCCCCCGCCAGGTCCTCTCCCACCTACTTCTCTTGCTGGTTCCTCTTTGACACCCAACTGCTTCCTTGGTCATCCTTCTGTGCTCTCTAACTTCATTAGCTCTCTCTGTCTCACTGTATGTGAAAAAAAAACACACCAACCGTAACCTGTGAACACGTTCTTTTGTTACCTTTTATAACTTTCATAACATGTTATAAACACGTTCCCTTTTTTGACTTAATTTTTTGTCATAAAGAACACACATTTTTTTTAGCGAGGCTGGCAAAGAGGACGAAAAGGTGAAGTATTTAACTATTGCCCATTCTAGTAAGAAAATCTTAAATGCTGCTTTGTAATAAGACATGCATTATCATTGTTAAACTTTATAATATGTTAAATTTAGGTGGAACTCATGCGACGTTTGGTAGCTCAGCCCGTTTCTGTATTGTGTCTGCTTTCAACATGCAATTCAGGTACCACCTCTTCCAAGGAGCCTTCCTTGACTGCCAGTTTGGAGTATATACATCCTCTATGTATTCTTATAGAGTTCTGTCTCTATCACTGCACTCATCACACTTACAAAAATCTATTTGAGAGTCTGCTCAACACGACTGTAAACTCCATGAGGGCAGGGGTGGCATCTTACCCATCTTTGCATCCTCAGGCTGTAGTGCAGTGCCTGGTACCTAGCATGTGCTCAGTAAATATTTGTTGAATGAATAAATGAATGCACACCAAAGTTATCAAGGAAAACTATTTTTGTGTATTTCTATTTCTCTAGCTATAAGGCTTAGTTACACAACAAAACAATAACTTATATTTATGTTTGTTAAGTTGAATAACTTTCCTCATAAATTGGAAAGGCCAAATTATTTATTGCTTCCCTATAGTTTATGGTTTTATCTAAATGTAGCATGCTTTTACTGATTTCATTATAATTTGATGCAATAAAATACTATAACAAATATGAAATGACTACTCTTCAATGGATTAATTTCAGACACTATATATAATCTTTTAAAATGTAACATGCTGGGGCCAGCCCGGTGGCATAGTGGTTAAGTTTACACGATCCGCTTTGACAGCCTGGGGTTCACAGGTTTGGATCCCAGGGGCAGACCTACACACCGCTCATCGAGCCATACTGTGGCGGCATCCCGCATATAAAATGGAGGAAGATGGGCACAGATGTTAGCTCAGGGACAATCTTCCTCAGCAAAAAGAGGAAGATTGGCAACAGATGTTAGCTCAGGGCCAATCTTCCTCACACACACAAAAAAATTAACATGCTCTTTCACAAATAATTGGTGGCATATGGAGGCAAGGTAGAGCAAGTGATCTGCCTGGGTGTAGACAACAGGAGGATACATGGTCTGTAGAGAATTCAAAACAGTAAAAAGCCAGCAAAGAGTCATTGTGCTTTCTATTATCCGCATTCCCAGAAAATGTTAAAGTCAGTGATGACATAGTCCTCCTCTCGGCGGCAGACTGCTTCTTCCTCCCACCCCCTTGGCGTGTCACTGCATGCAATGATGTCAGCAAAAATCATTTTCCAATCATTTCCTTCCTCAGAGCCTCTCAATTTCCTCACTCGTTTGCATTTCCAGGCAAAGACATCCTGTTTGCTACATGAAGCATTTAATTCAGTATAAAAGGACGAGGAGAAAAATATGATATTTTTATACTTGTCATTTCATGTACAACTATATAGAAATTATTTAATGTGTTTGTCAAGTAGCCAAAGGGAGAATTAAACTCTGTTTATGCTCCTAAGTGGGGCGTAGCCCAGATTAATTTGGATCAACCCACAAAGGCACAACGTGATGAAAAGGATTGGGGGTCATGAGAAAGCAGACCACCAATTTGATGTGGTTGTGGTAAGTCTTGGCCTGCCATGGTGCTTTGGTATTTTTCTTGTTTTAATTTCCACGTTAACGGTTGATTTGTAAGTTTTTATAGGACAAATAGAATCATGACTACTGTAAATGATTTTAAGTGCTATCGTGTTCTGTGGGTTGTCAGGTTTCCGCCAATTATAACTGTGTCACCCGGAACATGTGGACCACACCATGTTAGGGCAGTGTTTGTGGGGCTGG
The DNA here is from genome assembly GCF_020826845.1 of Diceros bicornis minor. Lineage (NCBI taxonomy): Eukaryota > Metazoa > Chordata > Mammalia > Perissodactyla > Rhinocerotidae > Diceros > Diceros bicornis. The sequence continues at coordinate 11,192,434 of NC_080779.1, read as the reverse complement.
TGGGCACAGTGGATCCCGGAGGAAAGGGGAAGCCACACTCCCCACCAGCACTGCCATCACATCCTTAACCCCATGGTTTGCTTATGTTGTCATGTAAAAATGTTCTTTGGTTACCTGTGTATTGGAATTGTTTTCATTTTACATGTCCTTGGTGATTTTGTTCCTTCTGATTTATTTGTCCTTGCTACTTTTCACCTGTTTTTCTTCAAATCATCACAGCTATACTCTGTTTCAACAAGTGTGTAAATTAAACAAAAATTGTTGCTACTGCTGTTGAATTGTCACAATGAATTCCTTTATTTCTATTCATAGAATAAAAGAAATTACAGCACTGACTAGAATTTTAAAAACAGAAACTTAAAAAGCCTATGCCTCAATATTATTAAATAAATATTTGATGCTCATAATAACAACAGTACACATTTATTCATTATTTCCTATGTACCAGGACCTGTCTAATTACTTTTCATTTAATTTCTCATTTATTTTACCAATACTCCATAAAGAAGAGACTATCATCTAATTTTTTTTTTGGTGAGGAAGATTGGCCCTGAACTAACATCCATTGCCAATCTTCCTCTTTTTGCTTGAGGAAGATTGGCCCTGAGCTAACACCTGTGCCCATCTTCCCCTATTTTGTATGTGGGACGCTGCCGCAGCACGGCTTGATGAGCAGTGTGTAGGTCTGCGCCTGGGATCCAAACCTGCAAACCCCAGGCCACCGAAGTGGAGCACACAAGCTTAACCACTACGTCACCGGGCTGGCCCCACGATCATCTAACTTTTTAGATGAGGAAACTGAGACAAAGAGAGGTTGAATAACTTGCCAGGTGCTAGAGTCAGAGAGCCAGGATTCAAACGCAGGCAGTGTTTTCCTGTTTACAAGCACGTACAGAAAGTATTTAGTATTTAGTCATCACATGCAATAATTAATTATACATTTATAAAGTCACTAACACTTAGAAAGATATTGAACTTCAACTTCCTTCAGTGTCTTGGATTGACTTTCTTCTAGCTGAAAGCAGCCAGCCACACGCACAGCTATACCTCACAGCAATCTGTACAAGAAATATAGATGCCCAGCGTGCGTCCAGATAGGATTTTTAGAAAGTGAGCTAGAGAAGAATCCTGCTGAAATGATTAACTTAGGGAGTATTTTTCATTTAAACCGATGACAGTGCAGACAATAAGCTCTCTGCCAGTTTTCAGTCTGTGCCCCCTAGTTTTGAATCACTTCACCTTAGTCATTCTTGATTTCATGGTGCTAGATACTCAGGGAGCTGATGAAACATTGGAGGAATTTGCAAACATGGGACAGTGACTTTCTGTAGCAAAATCGGGAGCCCATGCTTTGAGACTTCAGATGAAAAGGAAAAGAGAACTATGTGGCCAAGTGTCAGCGAGATTCTTCTCACATTCATCTTTAAGTGGAACTATTTGTAAGATAGGATAGTTAACAACTCTAAAGAGGGAAGTAAACTTAAAACAGCCAAAGATACTATTAATGAGCACAGTTCTTATGTTCAATTTGTGCATACCTATTACAAGTTCTTGGAGATGGAGACCATCTTGCATATGTATTTTGTGAAGCGATGAATACAGGATAAAAGTTCAGTGATGGCTAAATAACGTTCACCATAAGAGAAATAAAGGGTATGTGTAGGACCTGGAACCCAGTAATTTGACTTCTCCATCAAATATGCTTTAGAGACTTACATGGCTCTTGTTTCTTGCCTGCTTTCCTATGCCACCCACCCCAGGTGCAATGAGTCCCCAAGACCTGTTGATTCTTTCTCCTGGATGCCCCCAACAGCAGGCTTGTCCATTCCTTTCTCATTACGAGTTTGAACCCTCCTCATCCCTCACCCCATGTACTGCAGAAACTTTCCGTCTCATTCTACTCCGTGTATCTACAGAGTAGGTGTCCTTCAACAGAAACAAACCTCCCACTACTGTCAGATTAATCTTGCTTGAAAACCACTTTCATTGTTAATACCCTCGATACTCTTCGGTGGCTCCCATGACCTTCAGAATAAAGGCAAAATGCTTTATTGGAGCCTCAAGTCTGGTCAGAACCTAGCCCTGACCCACCTTTCTAATCATTTCTTCCACTATTTCCCCAAATTGGATTACTCCAGTTCCTCAGAAAACACACTCTCACCTCTGCCCTTGGGCTCACAGCATCCTGTCTTGCCAGAAGTACATTTCCTTTTTTTGCAGCTACCTGAAGCTTACCTATCCTTCAGGAACCTCCTCCTACAGGAAGCCTTCATTGCCCAGTCCAGCATGGAGTGAGTGCTTCTAAAAACCTCTGCCAGCTGAAATTAATGCTTTTACCTCCTATCTTAGTTAAATTTGCACGTGTCTCTATGTCTTTTATGCTTTGAGAATCCCCTACAACGTCTAGCCTGGTGCCTTGCACAGAGGAGGGGCTCCAAAAATGTTCACTTACTGATTCTTACAGCAGCCACGACAATTCCAAGTAGGCATCTCATGTCTGAATCTCATACTCCCAATGGAGGCCAGCATTGATGTATTTGTTTTTTTTACCTTGTTTTAGTAATAATAATGATCATTTTTGTCCTCCCCCTCTCTTTTGAATAGCTGATCATCAAAGCACCTACTACATACTTGCAGGATTTAGCATATTGTTAATGCTAATCAACGTCATGGTGATAATGTTAAAAGTATTCTGGATTGAGGTTATTCTGCTCTGGAGAGACATAGCTAGACCTTACAAAACTAGGAATGGTAAGTGGCAAGTTTCAAGTTTTTCTTCAAAAGAAAAGGTCCCATAATTGCTGTTGGTTACTTGTCTATTAATCTCTTAATAGCTATGCTACTAAACCCAGATTCCCTTTTGCTTGCTAATATAGTATCAGTAAATCTTTTCTGCGTCTACTCAGAGAACATTCGCCATCCTGCCTTAGTGCCCCTCATGGTTCTGAGATTCATCTCAACAGCTCAAATATCCTCTCCGATAGGATTTCTGTCCCTATGAACTCCCCGATAACAGAATCTTCCCAAGCCGAGAAAGGTTTAAACATTTTGGAAAATGTGTATTGGTAAAACTTTATGGAATTCAAAACATTAACAAAATTGTTCCTGTTTTCCAGATGTGACTAGATTAGAAAGGTCCATCAGAATGCAGGTGTATTTTACCAGAAACCCTGTTCCATACAGAGTCTTACCCATGCACGTATGCATGTGCATCAAAGAAGACAGTTCTGCCTGCTAAGTAGGAACACCATTCTTTCATTTGGAAGCAGATATACGTCAGATTTTCCATATGGTCCACTCAAATAAGGGCTAATTGTTTTATTTGTGGGAAACCCAGCCCCTTAAAAATTCTATCCTCTTGCCACTATTAGCCTTTAGCATTTTCACTTGCCCGTGGGAAGCATGGGGAAAACAAAAGATAAAACTGAGATCTATCCAGCACAGAAGAAGACCCCTTATCCATGACTATAAATACTTATTTTAATAGATTATTAATCAAAATTGACAATGTGGTTTGAACTATACTGGACAGGATCTTGCCTATTCTCCATCATTCAGTTTGAGACAGTAAAAAGAACTTGGGGATTAAGTCTGATTTCCTGATGACATTTTGTGGCTGTAGGTTGTTGTCCTCATCTCTGGATTCTAGAATATTTTAGGGGATGGGATACACTCATCAGCTCAGTGAAAGAATGTTTACTAAGAGTCAAATGAGAATTTTAAAAAACCAAGTAATATAGTTGTACTTCTTGTTCTCATTTTCAGATGGAAAGATCTATGATGCTTATGTTATCTACCCGCGGAACCACAAAGATAGTCCAGAGGGGACCAGTTCTGTGGAGTACTTTGTTCACCAGATTCTGCCTGATGTTCTGGAAAATAAATGTGGCTATAAATTATGCATTTATGGGCGAGATCTGCTACCTGGAGAAGGTAAAGCTACCATATTTCAGGGCCAGAAATTCACGTTCATCAGAAGGCTAAGAGATAGGTGGTCTTACCTCTGCACTGGATAGGAATTGCAATTATTATTCCAGTCCTTATGAACAGAGCTTTTAAGTATTTCTCTAGAAGAAGGAGACACTTACTCTTTGCTCCCCCTGCCACTATCGCCACCCCCATATGAAGTCTTCACAGTAGCGTCAGTTATGTGAAGACAGGGTAAGGCGTCCTTGCTGTGTGGATTATCAGGGCACTGCCCCTACTTTACTTCCTGTGTCCTCCACTAGGATAACTCTGACATCTCTTAAGTCCCTCTAGAAGATTTGAAGGAAGACTTAAAAATCAAAGAATTTTGTTCTAATGTCCAGAGGCATTGGCTAAAAGATCTGAAAGGACTCAGCAAGTCTTCATGATTTTCCTTATATTGGTAAAACATTTGCAAATTTATATTCTTACAAGAACAAATAGAACTGTGTCTCCCGTTTCCTCATATCCCTTGCTGATTTCAGGTACTTTTGACAGTTGTGTCACAATTCCAGCATTTCGGTAGTTGCTGAGCTCTTCCCTCCATATTTATGTCAAGTACCTATGACCCCTCCTGGGAACCCTTCTTGAATTCCTCAGAGACCAGAAGGGTTTGGAATGTGAATGAGGCAGGGACATCATGAGCATAAGTCCAGAAAAGTAAATGTTTAGTAGACTGTGAATTTCAACTGGCATTCCTCCTGAAAAGAGGGAGTCAAGTGCCTATAGATTTAAAGGTATGCACAACAGGTGAATTTGGTTTGTCCTGGAATATTTGGGTAATGTTGAGAGCCGAGTAATGGCTTGGGAGACTTGTAAATGTACAATTCAGAAAAATGTAATCTGGGTCTTCTCTTGAGGCTTTCTTCTTCCCCCAGCGGTCCCCATTGGCTACCCACGCAAGTAGAGACTAATGAGTCACGGCGCTCAAACGCTCTCTTCATGTTCCACATCTGCTCAGGATGCCGCAGAGACTCCAATTGTTTGTCACGTCACACCATGTGCTACATGTGGCCGCAAGTCCTTCATCTCTTGTTTCTCAGGTCCATCAACCTCATTTCTAGTTACCCCTTTCCCCAGCCAAACGTGAATGCCAGCTCACTGATGCTCAAGCTTGCGTTGCCTTTCTTGTGCTACTTTTCATTTGGAAAGGTTTCCCACTTTCCCTGCCTCAAGTACCTCCTCTGATCTTTCCTCAACCAAAGTAAAATAAAATCCAACAAAACAACACCAAACTTCACTCTTCCCTTACAAAAAGTTTATGACTGACTGATGCTGTGTATTTCTTCCCGTGCTTGCTATCTTCCATTCGCTTCTTCAAATCCACTCTGCATCCTCCTGCATCCAGAAGACCTGGGTGGTCGATCATTATGGAATCCATCACTCTCTTGCCCTCTGCTCCATGCTGGCTTTGGCCAGTGGGAAACACTGGCAGAGTTCAGAGGGCAGGCACATCCCTGCCCCCTCCAGATGGAGTTGCCAGGCTAGCTGTGCTCCTCTTCCCTGAAGCACGGGCTCCTGTCAGTTGGCTTTTCTCAGGCATTTGCACTCCTTGGGTTCCATAACTGCTTCCTCCCCTTCATGCCAGGAGGATGGTAATGGATCCCTGGTGTTGCCAGTTGTAGGGTTCTGCACCATCTCTTGTTGATTTTCCTTGGCTCTGCCCATGTCTTGCATAAATTGACCTTTCATTAAACTCTCTTTAGCCGGTCCTTTTGAGTGTGCCAAATGTTCTGTTAGGTTCCTGACTGACACAAAGTCTCTGTCTGGCACTATTTAACATTCATTTCCTTATTTCTGACTGCTATAGGAATTGGCAGTCTTTTAGCCGCTGCTCTCTAAGACCATCTTGAGTTGTTTTGTTCATGATTACATTTCCTTAATCATGCTGTGACCTCCTTGCAGTGAGAACTGGGTATTTTACATGTTCTTTCTAAGTCCTCCCAAAAGTTAACTGAAATCACCGTGCCTTGATGCTCCATAAACCCTGAGTTGATAAGGGGATTTGGTCTTTCTTAAGATTTTTCTGGTCTGGATCAAATCAGCTTCTAAAACAGAGACTATTGAGGGGTGAGGTAGATCCGGGACTTTGCTAGAGACTTTAGTCACTTCAGAGGAGCAAGGTTTCCTGAGTTTGCATTCTTTGAGAGTTAAAATTCCAAGCCCTTTTAAAACATGTAAGCTAATGTTCTAAGAAGAAATGTAGCTAATGAACCTGAACTAAGTCTCCCGCTAAATCCTTCTACGTTCTCATTTAACTGGAAGAACTGTTTTAGTTAGCACTGCTCCACCTGGGAAAGAAGAGGGCCTTGGAGCTAATGTTCTCATGGTGAAACGGGTAAGGCGAACACAACGGGTCTCTATCCGAGTACATTCCCACTTTCCTGAATAAGCGAATTGATCACTGTCAGAATCTCACACCAGATTATAACAATGATAATTTTAAAAAAATTCAGAGCACTTATGATCAAAGCATTAGACTTCAAAATGCAACAGTAGGAAATCTTACCCATGTCTTTCATTCCTAGATGCAGTCACTGCAGTGGAAACCAGCATACAAAAGAGCAGGCGGCACATTTTTATCCTGACTCCTCAGATCGCGCACAGCAAGGAGTTTGCCTACGAGCAGGAGATCGCCTTGCACAGTGCCCTCATCCAGAATGACTCCAAGGCAATTCTTATTGAAATGGAGGCTCTGAGCAAGCCAGGGGGACTGCAGTTTGGGGAGCTTCAAGACTCCCTAAAGCACCTCGTGAAAGTGCAGGGTACCATCAAGTGGAGGGAAGACCACGTGGACAACAAAAGGTCCCTGAATTCCAAATTCTGGAAGCACATGAGGTACCACATGCCTGTGCCAAGCAAACCTCCAAAAAAGACCTCCAGTTTGGCTTCCTTGAGTGCCCACCAGCAGGAGTGCTTGATTTGATGTGCTAAAGCACCAGAATTTGTAGATCCAAACTCCTCCTAGTGGGGTTAAACCGCTGTATAGACACTGGGAACTGAGCCTGAGAAGTAGGTATGCCAAGGGTATTCAGGCCTCAGGTTCCTTCTGGTAACTTTACTTCTGTTTTCCTGATTCTGGGTGGATGCAAAATGCCCAGAAATTTTTGTCCTCAATCCCCCTTTCTGCACCCCACATTTATTTCCCTTTTTCCCTTTTGCTGGTCTTTCTCCATTGTGGCGTAGGATCTTTTCACTACGTTCTTTTTCTCTTTCTCTCTCTCTATCTTGTTCTCCCTCTCCTCATGCCTTGTCAATAGTCTACATTCTGAACATCAAACTAAAAGTTTTTCAGTTAAATTTTCATGTAGTATTGAAGAACACTCAGTTTCCCTCAAGCAGAACGTGGGTAGCAAATCTTGTTCCCAAGATGCCAATTTGATCAGATGCTTAGTTCTATCATCTCAATATTGTCCATTTTGTTGGAGTACCTTATCTCAATTGCCATTATAATCAAGTTGTTTTCAATTCTAAAAATTCTTTTGTATATTTTTATTCTCTTTAGAAATATTTTTTCTCACTATAAAAGTGATAGAAGTGCATTGTAGAAGAATGGAGTGTATAAAAGAAGAAAATAAAAATCATTCATAAACGCATCATCCTAAGGTTATGACTTTTAAACATTTTGGTAAATTTTCTTGTATTTTTAAAAATTTTAATTCATACTTAAACATACCATTTATATAGCTGAGATTACATAGTGTGTAGTTTTTGTGTTTTTTTCTACTTAACATCATGATAAAAGCATTTGACATGTCATTGAAATTTGAACATTTTAAAATATTCATAGTATTTCATCTCATGGTTGTGCTACAGTTGACATACCTAATTCCTCACTGTTAGATATTTAAGTTGTGTCCAATTTAAATAGACATCTTTATAAATAATTCTACAATGACCATGTCAGAATACCTGCCAATTAAAAAAAAATTTTTTTTTTAAATTGAGAAACTTCGTTTGTTGTAACATTTCTACAAAATTAGTGTGGCAATTTGGCACAACTGTTTTGGCAATACTGAAGTTAATTTTCACAGTCAAGGCCACTCCCATCAGTTTCCTGAAGGAGATCACATGCCATCAGGGGCCACAGAGCCCATCAGTGGATCCAGAGCTAAGGCAGTGTCCACTTAGGCTGAGAGTCCTATTGGAGCCTCAAATTTTGCAAGTAGATGGAGAGCCTACCCTCAGCTGAGCTGCTTAATAAAATGTATGATTCCATGTTTAACTGGCAAAAGAAAACTGCATTCCAGATCCTTGACGGGGAGTGTAGTCTTCAACTCACTGTCATTCAGTACCATACAGAATCTTGCCTGAAAAGAAATATTTCTGGAAGGTTGCCTAAAGGATCTGTAGCTACCCATCCCTCTAGATACCCTATGATCTAAACCTGTAATCCCTGGATTAGAGTTGCCAGGTGAAAGACGGGACATCAGTTAAAGTGAATTCAGACAATGAAATTTCATCTGAAATTGATCTGAAATTCAAATTTAGCTGGGTGTCTTTTATTTTTGTTTGTTAAATCTAGTTACCCTACTCTGGGAGATTATTGTGCTTTTATGTGGTGACATCTGATTTTATTGAATTACTAAAAAATTAGCCAATGAAAAATATGCAGTATAGTTGATGGGTTAACATCATAGAATTTGAAATCCACACATCCTCCTCAGCTATCAGCCAGCTGTGTGACCATGAGTAAGTCATTTAACTTCTCCAAAACTTAGTTACCTTAGGTAAAATGAGAATAATCATACCAAACTCTTTGTATTTCTGTGCTGATCAAATGAAAAAAAAAAGGAATTATTTGGACCAGAGTAAAAATTCAATAAATAGCAACAGTTGTTATGACACTTCACATGTTTCTTGTAATGTGGATTATATTCCATTCCTCTCTCAGTGAAGACCTCTAAAGAATAAACTCTTTCCAGCCTCACTATCAGGAATAGATGTGCCTTTATTCTTGCTTCCCCATCCAACCAGAATGACAGATGTGTTTTTGATTTATGGACACAAGGAATTTTAAAACTGATTTTATTTCCCTCTTTACATTAGCTACTTGAAAGCATAGAGCCAAATCTGAGATCTTTCTACAGCGAGTATATAGCATATCATAACAAGGAATTTATAATAATCTCTTCCCTTGCTCCATAATATCTTTGTTTTTGATTTGTCCCTATTTCTTATTTTTAAATATATTTTAAGTGTCTGTGTTATGAGCTCCTTTGCAAATACTCAACAACAATTTACGTTTTCTGAAAGTGTGCTGAGTATCTGTTGGGGGGGACAGGGAGAGGAAGGGCTGTAAAGGGACATACGTAGGTAAATAAGGCACACACCTTACTTACCATATGGGGTTTCGAGTCCACTGTGGGAATGTGGAAAGGAGTGAGAAACATTCCAGAGAACCCAGACAGGGCAGGGGAAACTCGGACATTGCTGAGGTCTTTTTTCCATCACCCCTTTTCCTAAACTTACACCCACCTCCCAAGTCACTGGAGGTCTCTGGGCCTCAGATTCTACAACTGAAAAATGGGAGAATGGAGAAGAAAAGCTCAGAGGGTTTTCTCAGCTCCAATAGCCCATGATGCCAAGCTGCCCACCCATAGAGAGATTGGGGAGCTGCCGGAAGACCTGGCTTCTCATACCAGCAGCACCACTAACCTCTCTCGGTTTCTTCATCTCTACAGTGAGGGTAATAGATGCTTCCCCTACCACACCAGGCAGTGTGAACAAAATGAATTCAGCCAAAACCTGTTGGGTGTTTATCAAATGATCATGTAAAAACTCCTGTGAATTATAAAAACACAAAGAATTATCTTTAATTGAGTCAAATTTGCACTCAATAAAATGCAGATCCTAAGTTTGATGAGTTTTGACAATTACACATACCTGTGTAGTTATCACCTGAAACAAGAGAGAAATAGTCCCATCACCCCAGAAAATTCCCTCCTGCCATTTCCCCGTCACTCTCTCTCCTTCCTCAGAGGCAAACAATGTTCTGATTTCTAGCTCCATGGATTCATGTTGTCAGGTCTTGAAATTCATATCAATAAAGTTGGACGGCATTGTGTCTGGCTATTTCCACACAACCTAACAATTTTGGGATTCATCCATGTTTTGCATGGGTCAGTAGTTTGCTCCTTTGTGTTACGGAGTCACATTCCATCGTATGGCTATACAACAGTTTGTTTAAACATTTCCCTGTTGATGGACATATGGGTTGTTTCCCGCTTACAGCTATTATGAACATTCTTGTGGACATATGTTTTATTTCTTTTGATTGAATACCTAGTAGTGGTCATGGGGTAGGTGTATATTTAACCTTTTAAGAAACTGACAAATTGTTTTTGCAAACTAATTGTACCATTTCACATTCTCACCAGTTATGTATGAGATTTCTGTTCCCCCACTTCCTCACCAATGATTGGTATTGTCAGGTTTCATTTTGTCTCAGTTATTTTAGTGGTTGTTAAATGAATCTCATTGTAGTTTTAATTTGCAGTTCCCTGATGATTAATGGTGTTGAGCTTTCTTCATGCTCTTATTGGCCATTCATATATTATTCAGTGAAAGGGAAATCTTTTGCACATTTTTAAATTGTATTGTTTGTCTTCATATTGTTGATGTGTAGAAATTATTTATATATTCTGGATACAAGTTTTTTAGCAGATAGATGTAAGAATTTTTCCAGGCTTAACTATTCATTTTTTTAATGGTGTCATTGATTAGTAGATATTTTTAATTTTGATGACATCCAATTTATCAATTTTTCTTAATGGTTATTGTTTTCTGTGTTCTAAGAATTTTTTTTTTTTACCTACCCTAAGGTAATACAGATATTCTCCTATGTATTTTATGAAATATTTATGGTTCCAGATTTTATATTTAGGTCTATGGTCCATTGTGAATTCATACTTGTATGTAGAATGAGGTAAGGGTCAAAGTTCATTTTTTTTTTTTCATAGAGATACCCAGTTGTTTCAGCAACATTTGTGAAAAACTTTTCTTTCTCCATTAAATGGACATGGTGCCTTAGTCAAAAATTAATAGACTCTGTATGTGTAGGTCTATCCTTCTACTCTCTATTATTTTCCATTTATATGCTTATGCAAATATCACAATGTCAAGATCACTGTTGCCTTTTTGTAAACCTTCAAGTCAATGTAAGTCCTCTGACTTTGTTCTTTTTTTTTCAAGATTGTTCTGACTATTCTAGATCATTTGCATATTGATGCAAATTTTAGAAACAGTCTCTCAATTTCTTCGAAAATTCCTCCTGGGACTTGGATTGGGATTGCATTAAATATCTAGTCTCTATTACCTAGAGAGTCTAAAAATGCATAGACCCTATAAACTCTACAGTTTGTGGAGAAGAGATATCTTAACAATGTCTTCCACTCCGTAAACATGGTATATCCCTCTGTTTACTTAGATCTTTCATTTCTCTCAGTAATAGTTTGTAGATTTCATAGTAGATATCTTGTACGTCTTTCAAAGGATTTATACTTGGGTATTTAACAATTGAAAATCTCGATTCGACACCTCTATGCCCCTCTCTCTTACTTCTCAGCAGAGAACTCCCCCTCCCTCAGCTTAAGCAGAAGGCTTCAGGACAGACCTGAGACCTGAGTACTTGAGACAATGACCTCCTCACTTTGGCTCACCTCAGGGAGCCGTCCCCTATATTGGGGACTCTTCCTTGGCTTCGGTCCTGTCCCCAGCCCTCCCCAGGCCCTTCCCCTTAAATGCAGATGTGGCCTCCCTACCTAGTGCAGGTTGACTCCCTCCCCACCTTACTCTGGTGTGTATTGCTCTGCGGCTGAAGCGGGCGTAGGAGCAGCACTGGCGCGCCACCTCCAGGCTCTGCATGTCACTCGGCCGCCGCCCACCGCCCGGGAGCTCGCGCTCCCCGCGGCTCTTCGCCGAGGCCGCAGACTTCCGCGGGGAAAGCGCGAGGCGCCGGATTTTCCAGCTGAGCCCCATCGCCCCCGGGATCGAGTGGCTCCCGGAACTCACAGGCGGGCGCCCGGGTGGAGGAGCCGATACCCCGGCACGCTGCGAGGAGCGCGGCGCGCCCCCGACCCGGAGCGCCTCCAAACCCGGAGCACCCCAGACCCGGAGCACCCCGGAGCAGGAGCATCCCGGATCAGGAGTACCCCCCAACGAGGAGCACCCTAGACCCGGGGCACCCCGGATCAGGAGCATCCCGGATCAGGAGTATCCCCCAACGAGGAGCACCCTAGACCCGGGGCACCCGGAGCCGCAGTACCCCCAAGGAGGAGCGCCCCAGGCCGGGAGCACCCTGCGACAGGGAGCATCCCCCACCGAGGAGCACCTGCGACTGGGAGGATCCCCCGACCGGGAGCAAACCCGACGAGGAGCATCCCGGACAGGGAACGCGCCCCGCTGGGAGCGCCCCAGACCCGGAGCGGCGCCCCCCCGCGGCCTCCGCCAGCCAGGGGCTGCCAGACGCTGTCTGTCCTCTTCCTTTGCGTTTTTTGTTTGTTTCTTCTTCTTCTTCTTCTTCTTTTCCAACCTTCCCTAGCTGCCACATCTCTGCAGCCACACTCGCGGCTCCTCTCTTTCGTTTCTTCTTTCGCAGTCCCAGGGGCGCAGCACATTGATGCTTCTCACTTGCTTTCCGAACTCCTGCCGCTGCCGTCGCGACCGGTGGAAGGAGGGACCGCGCCCCCGCCCCGGCCCCGGACGCCGGTCTGAAGGTGAGGACCGGCGCCGCCGCTGCCGCCGCACCCCTCCCCACGGCCCTCTGCCGCCCGCGGGGGCAAGGGGCAGCCCAGCCTGGGGGGCAGGGGCAAATCCCACCTCAGGGGCAGGGAGCAGCCCAGCTTCAGGGGCGGGGATTCTGAAAGCAAGACCAATTCAATAGGCATGCTATTATGTATACCTATCTGTGTGTGTGTGTGTGTGTGTGTGTGTGTATCTACATAATTTTAAATATTAGGTATATACGCACGAGTAATTGGTGAGACAGCATCATCAACTTTCCCTGATAGTGTAGTTTTAGAGGTTAAAACCTTTCCATTTTTTTTCTGGAAAAGTGAGAACAGCTAAAATCAGTGATAGTTTTCATTTATTAAATACTTACTGTGTCTGACACTGTGTAGGCAGCTTTTAGATGCATGCTTTTCACTTAACCCTCTTGCAGGCCAAATGAAACAGGCACTATTATGATGCTTAATGAAAGGAGGGGAACCAAAGCACAGAGAGGTGCAGTAATTTACGGAAGGGCATCCAGCCAATAAGTTATAGATCCCAGATTCACACCTAAATTTTCCTGATCCCCAAACATTTGTCTTTGATCCCAGATGCCTCCAGGAGTTAGAACCCCCTGCAGGTCGCCTCTCAGTTATCAGACAAATTAATGACTAGACAATCCCAGTCAGATGTAGACACCTAGATTCTCATATTAATTTCACCCTCTTCCCTTGCACCATTCTTGGGACCTCAGCAAACACCCACTAGGTGCTATGCAGTGCTGGGATCTGGGGCACACTTCTCAACCCAAGGGTCCTGGATGGACTGGGAGGGTGTAGGTTTGGGGGAAATTGGGTTTGTGCAGGTTCTGGGACAGTGTGACATCCCCCCCACCCCGGAACAAACACAGATACAAAGGCTAAGAACAATCGGTCTGGGAACACAGTGGGAAGGCAGGGTCCTTGCCCGCAGGGAAACCGCCAGAGAGTGCGACCGAGTCTGGAGTGATGGGAACTCCTTGTGGTGCAGGCTTGGCCCAAGGTTGTTGGGGGCAGTAGCAGCTGGAGAGCTTCCTTGAAACGGCAACCATTGAGGCAAGTTGCAAGGACTGAAGGAACCCGGCAGCTTCTAGGAGAGGTAGGGATGGAGATCTAGGTCACACTTGGCTGGAGGTGGGGGACGCCTAAGGACAATAACAGCAGACATTTGTGTCACAAGGATGACGAGAAGGTATGATTTTCCTGGCCTTGCAGATAAGAAGCCTAATTCAACGTAAATTCCTCTTTTCTTAAGAGTGGAAGTGTGTGTGTGTGTGTGTGTGTCCAAGATTGTTTTTTTCCCTTTGCATTTGGTTGTTTTATCATCTCAAGGGCTGAGTGAAACACTTATGCGGAGAACACTGTAGACAAAGAATTGTGTTTAAGTAATCACTGGTATTATGATTTTCATCAGGGCAGTTTCTTTTAGGAGGCGCTCAATGATATGTTTGCTAATGAGAGTGATGTACGTTGAGGCAATCTGCACCTATTTGTTGTGGGTCAGTGTAGCTCTATAATCTGGACTTGACTGTTTCACCTGGGCATGTCTCAGGTTCCTTATCAGAAAGATCTTTGAAGTGGCCTAATAACTATAGGTTTCTGCGAATTATTTTTTTTAGAGAATGGTCACTTTGCTCAGGGTGAGGTCCATAAACAAGACAGTTGGGCAGAACCAGGGGCTTGGGAGATGACCATTCGGACACTGTGGAGGGGCCTTGGACTGCACTACCTCGAGGCTCAGAGAGAGTGGTCGGCGTATACCTGACCCTCGCCCTAGGTCACACAATTTTTGGAAGAGAATCTTTTTCATTTAGAGAACACTTCATGCCATTGAGTGATTTAGGGGAAGTTTATGAGTATTCTTTATGTATGTGTGTGTATGTACGTACATACCTACATATACACACATGCATACATACATACATATATATATGGACATATATTTATTAAATTTACTTTTAAGTATACAAATAAGTTCCCTAGGTTGGTGTCTCCCTACCTCAGCTGCATGTTAGAATCACCCGGATGATTTTTATAAATTAGGATGCCCAGGCTGTACTCCAGACGTCCTGGTGGAACCCAGGCATCGTTATTGTTTTTTCAAGCTCCGGGTGAGAATGAGTGCCCTGGACTTAACAGCAGTTGTTAAAACATACTTTTCAGGGTGTCCTGATTTAAGAAGCACTTCACAGGTAGAAGACTATGTGGATGTAACAATGGATTGGATGGTCACCTAAGACTCCAAACTGTATATATTTTATGAATTTAATGCATTCATTGATTCAGCAAATAATAAGCAAGTAAACAGACACAAAATGATAGTACGTCAGTTAGTGATAAGAGGTATGAATAGAAAAACAAAGCAAGGTGGGAGATTAGAGAGAGAGGAAGGACCTGTGCATTATAACTACAGTATCAACAAACTGTAAAGGAAAGGCAGACCATTAAATTAATGATAGAGAAGTCATTAGTAGCTATTTGGGGAAAATAAATTAAGTTAGACCCTATCTTCATACTAAACAAGAAGATTGTTAATGGATGAAAATAATTAAAAGTAAAAAAATTTAAGCCATAAAAATGAAAAAAAAAATATAAATATCTATCTAACCACTAAGGAGAAAGGAATGTTCTAAATGTAAAAGTAATGGAAAAATCTCAAAGCAAAAGAATGATAAGTTTGACTGCATAAATATAAATTTTTCCATATGTTAAAACATCAAAAGAGGAATTAAAAGGTAAACTAAACAATAATTTGGAAAAAACACTAAGCATCTAAGAACTGGCAAAAAGCATAAAAAGATAGTGCATAAATATGGAAATAAAATAGCTAAAAAACACATGATTAATAGTTTGCCTCATTTGTGCAAATAGAAATGCAGATTTAAAAAACCACAAGATACCATTTTACCAATTTGAACATCTAATTAGATTTAAAGAATGAGAATGCTCAATGCTTGCGTCAGGGTGTGGCAGATGAATATTCTCTTGTACTGTTGAGGGAGTATGAATTATTACAACATCTCTGGAATGCAGGTTGGCAGTATGCATTTATCATGTGCAAAATGTATTCTTTGACTCATAGATTCTACTGCCATATAGTAGCACCAAGAAAATAATGAGAAATGTAGATGGATAATAATAACTAACATTTAAGTGATATTTATTATTCACCAGACACTTTGCAATAGTAATTCAGATAACCTTCACATCAACTCTGGGAGGTAGGATTGTTATTCTCTTTCATGGATGAAGAAATTGAGGAACAGAGAGGGTAAGTGACTCGCCCAGCATTATTCAGCTGGTAAAGTGTGGAATGAGGATTCAAATCCAACCAGTCTGGCACCAGAGGCCATGCTCCAAAAACTGGTCCATATTGCCTTACACGAGAAGATGGTTCTGGGGTTATTTTAAAATACAATACATCTTGTAAATTATAATATATCCATATGAAGGAGTATTATGTGCAATTAAAATGATGTTAGCAAAGAGATTTTTGTGACATAAGAAGATGCTCATTTAATAAGTGGAAAAGACAGTATATGAAATTATTTAAACATCATCTTAATTATTTGAAACTATATAGAAAAAGTACAAGAAAACATGCTAAAGTATTATGGGTATTGAGATTATTTTCTTCTTTTCAATCTTCATTTTATAAATGTCCTATAATGCGCATTTAATACTTTAGAAACAAGAAAAATTAAAAAAAGAAAGAAAAGGAAGAGGAAGGAAATTTAAAAGTAATGGAAAGGCAAAAAAGTGATATCAAACATCAAACATAACACTAGAAAAATACCCCAAAATTTCCTATGTGCAAGAAATTTGATATTTATATCCTCCTACACATATTTTATTAATACTTACTAGGGTATCTATGACATTTCTCAAAATAGCTTTTCTTTTGAGAATGAGTTTCATTATGTAATATCTTTATCTTTTAAATCCACATTAAGTAAAAATTTTATATATGTACACACACAGAGTGGTGCAAATATCAGCTAATTTGTATACTGGGACCTTAACATGTTTCATATTGAAACTCAGAATTAACTCATCAGAATGCTGAATTATCTTATAATAACTTTACCTCTTAGTAGATCTTGAAAATTAAAAAAAAAAAAACCAAAACCCAAAAAACCAGCCGTGTCCTTTATAAGACTGTAAACGTTAACCAGAGGAAACAACACTTTTCTTTCTACTTGAGATAAGAGAATAGAGTTAATAATGTGTGTGTGTGTGGGCAGGGGGTTGATTTCAAACCATAGAAATATTCTAACTTCGTTATGAACAGTTGGTACTTTCCATACAGACTTATTGTTTTGTCTTTGCGTTATTGATTATCATCTCTGGGAA
Source organism: Diceros bicornis minor (assembly GCF_020826845.1). Classification (NCBI taxonomy): domain Eukaryota; kingdom Metazoa; phylum Chordata; class Mammalia; order Perissodactyla; family Rhinocerotidae; genus Diceros; species Diceros bicornis. Next base: position 11,175,365 of record NC_080779.1, on the reverse strand, counting down.
ATTACATCAAATGATTAGTGATGTTATTCATAAAGATTGATGTAAATGATTTGGCAGCTTAGCTGTTAAACTTCATCCAGGATTTGGGAATTAACAGTCCGTCTTTTCAGTATAGGAGATGAGTGGCAGTTGGTGAGAGAACTATTTGGGGTTAAGAGGCTGCCATGTCCCCAGGAAGCCTTCATAAGCATTAGCTCATTTAATCACTCATTAATTTTAGAGAAAGGGCTTCTTATCATCTCCATTCTGGTATTGAGCAAATAGGCTCTGAAACTTTTAAGTAACTTGCTGAAGGTTGCACAGCTTTTCAGGGCTCAAGCCTGAATGACAACCCAGGTTTATGTGCCCCAGAAACCAAGCTCTTTCTGTCATGCTGTGCTCCCTCCACCCAGTGGAGCTAGTGTGTGGTATTCAAGGAAGATAGGATTGTTTACAAAATATTCAGACTCGGTATATGAGCCCCAGTGCGCTCTTCCTCTATTCTACTCTCTAAATTTGTAATCGGTAGGACAAGAGATGGGTTGGAGTAGGATCGAAATTCAACACAGATTTGAGTTCATTGAGTCTGTGTAGATTTGGCCTCTGGAGTATAGAAAACTCTGGCTTTGTCTCTCCACTTCCTGAAATAAATGTATAGGGGCATGCGAGTGTAGACACAAGCACACACATCCACACAGCTCGTCCTCTTGAACAAGTATTAATGAGTGCTTACTATGTGATAGGCATTGTGCTGGTCTTTAGTGATACAGTGATGAGTAAAATAGGCTTAGTTCCTAAATTATGAAGAACCTAGTTCTGAAGAAGAAAGATGGATATCTAAAAATTCAACCCACAAATGAAGATCGTGATGAGCATTTTTATGTGGTGAGAGAAAAATCAACTGGAACACACACACACACACACACACACACACACACACACACTCACTTCTACGTGGGCAGAACTGCCATACATATCTTAGTATATCATAGATGGTCTATTCATAGAATAGTAGATTTCCTGGAAATACTGTTGTCCTCAACTTTGACCTTGGAAGTAAAATTTAGTAGACCAGGCTTAAAATACACCAGGCTCTCTTGTAACAGAAAATTGCATTATCGGGGATTTCTTCTGGATGCCGAAATTCATTGCCTTGAAATTTATTAATTCTACATGGCTGAAAGTTCTGAGAATAGTTGGTGACTATATTAAAGGGTACGAAAATTTACGATTTTTTAAGAGTCTGTGTTCCAGAAGATTTTTTTTTATAAATTTATTTATTTATTTATTTTTAATTTTTTTTGTGTGAGGAAGACCAGCCCTGAGCTAACATCCGATGCCAGTCCTCCTCTTTTTTGCTGAGGAAGACTGGCCCTGGGCTAACATCTGTGCCCATCTTCCTCTACTTTATATGGGATGCCACCACAGCATGGCTTAACAAGGGGTGTGTTGGTGTGCGCCGGGGATCCGAACCCGCGAACCCCGGGCTGCCACAGCGCAGCGCGCACACTTAACTGCTTGCACCACTGGGCCGGCCCCCAGAAGATTTTTGAAAACCTCCTTCGTAAGACAGGTATGCTTTTGTTTGAAAGTTTTGGCTGAACCTGTCTTGTTCTGTTTTCCAGAGAAACTATTTGAAACAGAATCCTAAACATGCCTCGTAGAGAAATACCCTTGACACTTTTGCTCCTTATGTTTACAAGCACCTCAGGTAAGTAATTATAATCATTCACAAACATACTTCCTGGGTGGTCCAGAGGGAATACCAAGGTTTTTATGTGGAGGTGGCTACTGAAGATGCTGAATTTATTAAAATTAGTGATTTTACATTTTACTTTATAAAATTGCCAACCATTTGGTGTTCCTGGCATAGATAATAAAAGATTCATAGGAATGGGATCAAGTCAAGACTCGTATGGAATAACTGAAAAAAAAAAGATTCAGTGGTCTGAGTTTATAGAGAGAGCAGGATATGAAAACTTGTATCCTGAAATAAATTACATTTGTCTGAGATGAAAATTTGCTTCATGTTATTTGAAACTGAAGTCACAGCCATCTTTATTATTGATTTTTAGAAAGTTTTACACACATTATTTCCTCCCTGAAATGAAGGCAAAGATTCCTCTCATGATTTAGGTAACAAAAAAAGTGAGTGCGAATACCTTATGGATCTTAAAGATAATAATAGAGTTAGAGGGAATCCATAAGAAAGAGACCGCCTAGACCAGGGAATACAAGTAGGCTTTATGCCAGGTGTCAAACGCCAATTTTAATTTATTAGCAGTGATGCTTGGAGACTTTCACTGAGAAGCGTTCTGAGGCCTCATCAGGATTCTTTGGAGGAGAGTTCCATGAGTGATTAGCAAGGTTTTCCTTAGGCTTTGGAGGAGAAAATGGGGGTACAAATATTGATTTGCCTTGATCTATTATCTAGGAAAGGGAAACACATGAGCCCATATCCCCTATTTCTGCTGAAGAGATAATGGAATTAAGTTACTGATACTTTCAAATAACTCAGGCCCAAAATTGAGGTATATTTACTTAAGTGGACCCATGTATTATTGAGATCCATACAATACACTACTACCCAGATGTTAAGGGAAGGAGGTAGTTCTGCTCTTCTTGATATGGAATGATCTATCAGAAACTGCTGAGTGAAAAAGCAAGGTGCAGGAGAGTGTGCCTCCTGGGTCCCTGCTCTCTGCACATACACTGATACACTTGTTCCCAGGTTACAATGAAATCACGTTTCAGGCTCAAAAACAACCATGGAGTCTGTTCTGTAAGGTTGCTAAGGTCCCAGCTCTCTGTCCTTTGAGGTATTTGAAGAGCACCTTTTATGGAGGGTTCAGTCTAGGCAGACATGACAATATTCTATGTGTAGGATTCATTTAACCTAGTTGAAATTAGATGACAACATCCTACTATTATCCAAACTCAAAACAATTCCAAAAACAGACATCATTCTAAAGGGTATAGGTTCTGGACCCTGCTGGATTCTTATGCTCTATTCACGTAAAAATGGGAGTGCCTGTTCTGGACAATCCATATACCTTGAATTCCACTCATTTCTCCAATCAAAAACCATTTCTGATCAACAAAGCCCATAGTGTTAAACATGAGGTTAGATATCTGAAGCCACTCGCTGCCTGGGGAGTGTGAACTTTCAACTGCCAACCATCCACTCTTGGAGAGTATGTCTTCCAGGTTAGGTTTCTTCAAATGATAACTCCCCTCAAAGATGAATGATTGCGTGTGCCTATCACAACACAGGCACAGCTGTTTACAGAAGCTTTTCTAAGATTGGCCCAAACCTGAAAATCACCCAAATGTTCAACACCAATGGAATGGATAAAGAAATTGTCAAATCCTAACACAACTGGATACTCCATAACTATGAAAAAAGAACGAATTACTGCTACGTGGATACCTGTCATAGACACAATTATGAACAAAAGAATCCAGACAGAAAAGAACACACATTGTATGATTTGTGCACTTCATTGTATGTATATTATGTCTCTAAAATAGGAAAATAAATTAAGCTTTTTATAATCTACCATCCTTTTGGGTGTCATTAAAAAGTAACACCCACGTTGACACATATCACACCTTCTATGTTGAAGCGCTGCAATGCACAATAGAGATTCTATAACAACCACCACACACAATGTTGATGTTCACTAACTCTTGTGCTTTGTGGGAGATTTGACATCCATGTTTTCAAAGAAAGCTTCTATCAACTGAGCCACTTCCTCTTCATATTGTGGTTAACAACACTGAACTAAAACCAGGCAGTTGCTTTGAGAAAGAAAACCTAACTATAAAGAAGGCATTTTCTCCATGCCCTCATAGAATGCTCTACGCAGTTTAAGGACTTTATTCTCAAAACATGGTTAAAGGGCACCCTGGAGCCACTGGAGGACAGGATATGGGAAAGGTCCGTTAATGTCAACTTTCAACTATCAGAAGTGCAAAAAGAGGGGGATGATGACCTCGTCTAACTGAAAGGATCAGATAAATTTCCAAAGCCCGAGTATCTGGGTTAGTTGAGAAAGAAGGAGGGAGGAGGGGAGAGAGAGAGAGAGAGAGTTCAAAAAGGGGAAGTGACGGATACCCAGATTTGGAGTGATACTATATTAATCAATTCTTGATTGTCCACCTGGTAACCTAGAGAAATAACGGATTTACACACACTCTAATCTACACCTTCAACCATCCCCACACCTGCCCAGGGAACGCTTAGGTAGGCTGATTGAGAGCAAGATAGGTGAGACTTCTAATGATGCAGATGAAAATCTCTGAGGTCTCTAGGTTTCTTGTTTTCTTTTCCATGGAGACTCCTCAGTTGCAGATGTTTTGAGGTAGGTGTGGCAACACCGTGACTTCCGTGGCTTTTCTTATGAGGAAGTATGTGTAACATTTTCTTTTAAAACATTACACTACATGTATCTGTCTTCTAGCTATGACAGGTTAAGTTGTACAGGTACCTTCCTGTCTGGGAGAAGCTGTTGGAAGGTTTGTCTTCATTTCTGTTCTGAAAGTGTCTGAGTGTTAGAAAGATTGACCCTAAAATAAGAGAACCTGTAGGGCTGAGACACTGAGATTTCTCAAGACTTTCTGACGTACCCGCCTTCTTCACCTAATGCATTAGGAAAGAAAAACAATTTACCTTTGTCATTCTGTTTTTGTTTTTTTCTTTTACTATGCTAATCTTTTGAAGAAGATTGTACTTCACGTCCTCGCATTACTGCAGTTGAAGGGGAACCTTTCTATCTGAAATATTGCCCTTCTTCATCTGAGCATAAGAATGAAACCACCACCATAAAATGGTACAAAAGCAGTGAATCACATGGCCCCGTGGAGCTAAACTCAAGCAGATCACCCAGAATTGCTCTGCGTGGTTATGTTTTGGAGTTTTGGCCAGTTGAGTTGGACGACAGTGGATCTTACTCTTTCCAAATGGGGTGAGTGCACCTTCTCTTTACGGTAGTCTATCTCCTCGCACTTTTGGACTTTGTTCAGCAAATCGAATTTACTGTAATCTGAAAGGTCAGATAATCCGTGCTTTTCTCTCCCGACTCATCCTGCCGCATGAAATAAACACTTCATTATTGATAGATTAAATTAAATACTGGCCCTATGTTTGTTTTCTTACTGATCTTAATGAAAGGAGATTACCTAATACGATTTCCTTTTAGGGGATCCTTGCCCAAGATAAGTGAAGACTGAATGAAATTCATTTTAAAATTCAGCTGTCCCTATTGTCGCGAGCTGCTGGTCAAATGAAACAAATGGCTAGGGCTTCGTAATGTTGTGAACATGTAGTGAAGTGGGGCAGTGTCAGCTTCTTGAGTAGTATCCTCAGGCTGGGGAGAGGGGTTGGAATTGGTGTAGACATATCCTAGTCTAATTTTCAGCAATTTGTTGAGAGCCAGGTGGCAGTGCTAGTGAAAGATGTGTGTGTTTGGCAGCCAATCACAAACCAACAGCCAGGGGCAGTGAGATAGGGAAGCACAGAAGAGGCTTTGTACAGCCTTCTCATGACATAACGCTAGAGTCTCCCAGGAGACCCATAATCAAGAACCATAGGTTCTATGACATGAGAGCAACCAGCTGAATGTGTCAACAATTATTACTGAACTTGGTTCTCTTTATACTTTATTTGGTGAGATGGGGAAGGAGTAACTGGGGCAAGGAATCTTCCATGTGATAGACTGTTAGTGAGAACATTGATGCCATGGTGTTTATCTGGTACATTTGTGATGTTATGTACATAATTGGGTATGTATGTATGTGTGTATGTATATGGATGCATGTATGTGTGCATATGTGTGTATGTATAGATGTAGATGCATGTGTGTATGTGTGTATATGTATGTGTGTGTGCATATGTGTTTTTATAGGGATTTGAAACTGCCCTATAGAAAACAGCTCAGGGCCAGGTGAGTGGTGATGGTGTGCTGTCAGAAGTAGTAGATTTCTTTCACGATTGCTTCTGGAGTGAGTCTTGATCATTATCAACAGTGCCATTGAAAGCAGAGTGAGATATCACAGTGAAACCTTGATAGCACTCCTGTGGTTTTACACAAAATGAGGTCATTTTGGTTTGTTTTTATACATAGGAACTCCCAGGAGTCAGAAAGAAATTGAAGAACTCTTTTTTTAAACCAATGAATTTTATGTGACTTTTTAAGATAGATGATTCCAGCAATGGGTCACAACTGGGTCTTTCCACACCAAGCTGAGGAAGAACGAATACTCACAGATGGGGTAGAGAAAAACGACCATCTCCTTAATCCTGATTGAACAGAAGCAAGATTTAAATGAACAAAGTATTCTGGACAGGGCAGAAAGAGCAAAGTGGGAAGAGCTAGTCGCCTCCGAACGTCACTTGGAGACAGATAGGAACAAAGGGCATTAACCGTCTTTCTGATCTGGAAGGTGGAGGACACAGCCTGGGTTAGGAAGAAACAGTGGAATCATCAGATAGAGGCAGGATGTCAGAGAGGTGTAGAGCGACTGGAAGAGGCTAGGAGAGGGCAGGAGAAATGAGCTGGCTCACAGCAGCTGTGGTGATGAACATTGAAGGGCGTTGGAGGCTGATGAATAACGTGAGACTAAAGTGATGGTGGGAGGAGCAGCTTGACAATGATTTTGAAAATAAATGGGAGCCGACATGGGAGCAGGTTGTTTCACACATCTGGGAGCACTGAAGATATAGACTTTCAAATATAGTGCAACTGGTGAACAGGTTCCTGTGTGTGCCCCAGAGGCATGTGTGTGCAGATGTGTTTGTACGTCTGTCTATGTGTGCATTGTCTTAGATGAGTGAGCCTTTGTAGTTGCATGTGGCTTCTGTCAATGACCAGACTCCACACCTGGAATCCTGCCTTAGAACTGTAATCCTATTAATTTTTCAGGAATCCATTGCTAATGATCAAATGCCTCTGGAGACTGAAACTTTAGTCCTGTGATGAAAATCACTTTTTTCTCAGATCGGATTTTATGGAGGAAATCCGCGAAGATGGGAAGAGTGCAGGAGACAGAGTTTTCGATGATAGGGTGAAGAAATGAGTGTAGAGAGAAAAGCACACACAGAAATCATGTAATCAGGTTCTAGGCTGACAGGCAGCAAGGTTGGCTTGGTAAGGGGCCTCAGGGGAGTGGGCTAGACCTTCTCAAATCCCTTCTGTGTGTGGCCAGGAGTGGCTCTTCTAATCAGGATGGGCTGGCCTGGAGGGTCACAGTTTTGGATTAGTTGACCTCAGCTTCCCACTAGCCTTTGTGCTCCCATACCAAGTACAGTGTGCTACGTGTTTCAGCACGCCCAGTGCAGCGTCTTGGACACGGAGGTGTTCTGCCAGTCAGTATTTGTTGAGTGTTAGGAACTGAGGACTTCAGAGGCAGAGAACAACATGGCCTGATAAAATGGGAATGTGCATGTGCCCTATTCTTTGTAAGCAACAAGACAGAGGGATCCAGATGTATGTCTCTGTCCAGCTCAGCGAGGCTGAAGTCAGGGAAACATTACAAACACACTTGAGAAGAGGATGCTGTCAATGGGATTCTGAATCCTTCCCAAGGGCCAGGTTGCTCTATTATGTTCCATGGCCACTGACTCACTGTCTTGAACCTTTAGGACAGCCTGCCAACACACCTCCCCCCACCCCGCCAGCCCTGGCCAATCTTGTATACTTTCATATCCAAGGGGAAGGACCAGATTCACATCAATTATGAAAGCACACCATTGTGAAAGCACTCCTGGCGTGTAGGGCCAAACAGATGTGTACTTGCACCCTGGCCCTATCGCTGACCAAGTGTGTGATCTTGGGCAAGTTATTTAACTTTGCCTGAAGTTTAGCTTTCTCATCTAACATAAGGAAAATAGTCGTCTCCATTGCACATCCATGGTGCAATTCCTGGAACTCAATCAGTGCTAGTCTCCCTTCCATCCTGTTGTAGACTTAAAGGCCTACGGTGGGCACAAAATTGTCAGGCACACAGGACAAGTTAACAACACGGGTCTGTTATATTTAGTATACGGGTCTATATATATCATATGAGCAGTTTAAGCAAAACTCAGACTGCAAATGTTTTCTTTTTCAGAAGCTCCTTTTTAAAAACACTATTCAATGTTTTTCCTCTTCCAGATTAATAATTTCTAATCAGAAGGAAGAACAACAATAGAGTCTATTCAAACTAGCTTTTGCTCAGTAAAGAACTTAAAGTGCCAAATACAACTACACTGAGGGTTTACTGTTGGGTTACTCAACAGTAAGAGAAGAGGACTGAAATAAACTGCCCTGAGAAATAATAAAACCCAATGTATATATACAAACTTTCGGAAAACAAGTTCAGGAGATTTTTATAGACCTCTTGAAACCACCACCACTCTCCCATCCTGGGTTAAGAATTTCTGAACTTGTCTGTCTCCAAAGATTACTGAAGTTTTAAACATTTCTCTCCTGACATCTATAATATATGGTCTGTGATAGGTTTTGTGTGTGTGTGTGTGTGTGTGTCTGTTTAGGACTGCTCATATTTTTCTCTCTCACTGCCCCCTCCTCCCATCCCATGACAGTTGTTACATTTCTTGCTGCACAGAACCAAAAAGAGGCAGAGCCGGGTTTGGGCATCAATGAATAAGTCTCTTTATACAAAACCAAGGAAAAAATTTTGTTGGATTGGTTACTAAAAGGTGGTATTTGCAAAGTCTCTGTACTAATTATAAAATATCTTTAAACGTTTATTTCATAGAAATGATTCTCATGAATGGAAATTAAATGTCATCGGAAGAAGTAGAAACAGCTGTTTTACTGAAAAACAAGTGACGAGTAAAACTGTGGAAGTTAAAAAATCTTTGCAGATAAACTGTGAACATAGTTACTATAAACCACCAGCCGGCAGAACATTGTTGTATAAGGTAATGCTTTTAAAATATTTTAACTTAAGACTTGATAGAAAAAATAAAATTCCAAAATGGAGGTCTCATGGCTGTAGAGCATTTTGGCCTCCTGACTTGCAGGCTGTGTGACCCCATGCAGCTCAGCTGGCCTGTCTGAGCTGGGTGCCCTTTCAGTGTCTCTGTCATGAGCTCCCACACATAATGCCTGTAGCACAGTTCCTGCCTCATATTAAGTGTTTAATCAAGGATAGCAGCTTCCTCTCTCTTGCTTTCCTTCATTTTTCTTCTCTTTCAAAAAATTAATTTTTAGGAATGCTAGTCTAAGGATTTTAATGTTCTTCTGCCACATGTACTTAAAATTTAAAGTTCTAGTGTATATATTTTTTCTGAATATATGAGTTCATTTTATAAAGTTGGAAGAGGAAAAAAATGAATAATGAATATAGCAGAAATCACTCATAATCCCACCAGCCAGAGACTTGAGTTGTTTTTATGAGTAAACGCCTACTTTTAAAAAGTGGTATTTTTTCATTGCTTGTATGTTCCTTTTATCCACTAAAGATTATATGCTGATTATTCTCCCTCATCTTTCAACATTTTTCCAAACATGGGATTCTGTTGTGTATATACTTGTTTTTAATAATCCTGTTATTGGACTTTGTTAGGTTTCTACTTTTCACTATTATTTATAAAGCTAAAATAAATATCATTCCCGTAAGTCTTAGGGTGAATATATAATTTTATCCTTCAACAAAATCCCTAAAAGTAGAATTACTAGATCAAAGGCTATGAGCATGTTTATGGCTTTTGGTCCACATATCAAACTCCTCTCCAGGGAGTTTGGAAACTATGTCAGTTTCTCACATCCTTACCACACTATAAGGTAATACTTTTAGAAGGAAGAGTTAAAAATCTGACATGCAAAATTTCTAGTAGTGGCTTTTTCCCCATTTCTTTTCTTAGTATAAATTAAACATTTTTTATATATTTATTGCATCTTAGTATTACTTCTTTTGTGGATTGTCTTTTTATTTTCTTTGTCTATTTTCTTCATTTGGTGAACTTTTTACATGAGTTGTAAGAGCTCTTTTAGACAATACTATGGAGATTATATATACACATGTATGCACACACATACGTTATGTATCTATGTATATGTAATATACATGAACACATACATAATGTACACACAAGGCACATGCACAACACACATTATATTACTTCTATAGAAGAACAAACCTGAGAAATGTGACTCTGTTGTGGAGACTTTGAAGAGCTGGAAGAGGGGGGTCTGGACAGAAGACCTGGGGAAAGTTGAGGCTACTGACGACGATTTCCTAGAAGCTTTTGTTTGTACCTTTTGCTCAAACATTGTTTCCTCATGACTTTTCAAGGACAGTCTTGCCCAAAATATTTTCTAAACATCTGAGTCAGTCCAGAGTTGACTTGACTCTGTCTCCCATCGAATGTGCAAATAATTTATAGTACATATAAATCTCTAAAGTTAGTGTACTGAGTTTCAAGAAATCCCAACATGCAGAACTTAAATTTAGAGAGTAGATGTAATGAGGATGTTTTTAGCTAGATAATTGGCCACGGAGTTGAGTATTCTCAGCCTGTTTACAGATCATGACCTACCTGAGGGGAGGGGAACAGGAGGCTAAATCAGTAAACAATTGATTACAAATAAGAGTAGTCTTTGATATTTTAATATGCCTTGGAAAAAATCAGCTTAGGTTTATAAAAATTTGGCTTACACAGAAACAATTTACTGAGTGAGGTACACATGTGGGTGCTTTGCAAGCCCGTTCTAGGCACCCTCTGTGCCTAGCCCCAGTTGCCACCAGCTTTGAGGGAGAAGCCTGTGATTTCATCAAGGTGCAAGAACGGCACACCATGTAAAACTTATAAATTGTTTATTTCAGTTGGTATTTTCAGGAACGGTGTCACATAGTCAAGGTTAGCAATTCAGCTCCCGTTTCCCTCTCCTGGTTCTTAGATAGTTTCAGAACCTATCTGTGGGTAACTGATGGCTGGATCAAAGAAGATGACATTTTATTATTATTAATTCCTGTGACATATATGGAAATTTGTGATAGAGAGACATGTTTGTATGCACCTGTGGATTTGAATGTTCTTGATGCATTTCTAATCAGTCCACTTCCTTCTGGTCGAGGACATCAAGGAGGTGGGTAGTCTGCTGGGTACTCAATTCTCTGAGTAATTCTGCCCCCACCCCCAGGACGCACCCTCAGGATGGGTAGTCCTGAGTGCCTGGAATTAGACTAAAAGTGTTATGAAATAGAATTGTGCGGAAAGTTTTGACCCAAGCAGCGATTTTTTACTGTGTTCTCTCTGTCTCTTGCTCTCCTCTTCCCTTTCTTTGTGTGTAAAAGAGAGTTAAAAGAAAATGATGAAAGCAGCTACAATGCCCCCTATATTTTATTTCCCAGCATTTATTAATAATGATAATGATAATAACAGTAATGGGACTGTAGTTCATTCTTCTAGTAGAGGCAGTGCCAATTCACTGGGACATTTACTCAGAAACTGCTAGTTTTCATACTGTTTCCCTTTTTCTCTAAAAGTCTTTAACTTTAAAATTTTGAATTATTTTAATATAATACTGCTTTTACTTAAAATATTTTAACTTGTTTTTTTAAAAACAGAACTGTGAGAAGATAGAGAGCAATAAAAACTCATCTTTACGGAAGAATGCAGAGTTTAAAGATCAGGGATATTACACCTGCATGTTTTTCCTTCATCATAATGGCAAAGTATTTAACGTCACCAAGACCTTCAATATAACAATAGTTGGAGGTAAGAGAAATTTTAGAATCAGGAATAAACAAATGTATCTCAGTAGAACAGAATATTTTTTTCCTACTAAAGCAGTATAGAAAGCCAGAGGCAACTTAGTTGGAGTTATGACCACATGACTAGCTCAAATATAAGAATCAAAATCTTTTTGGCATCATCCACTGTGCTGAAAAGATTTTTGGGGGTAGCAAATGAAAGCTTATGTATGTGAACTTCCCATGAATCAGCTCTCTTATTTGGTATTTGAGTAAATTGTGGAATCTTTTGTTGTTATGCTTATACTTTCAGTCAACAAATATTTATTGACGATGTCTATGTTCAGTAAACCGTACTAAACATTGGGAGGTAAGAGAAGCAGGGAAAATATGAAATGAAGTAAGTAATACACTATTTTCAAGGAATCTGATTATAGTTAGGGTGGGCAATAAGCCAAATAGAGGTACCATGGTATATGAAACTGGAGTCATCAGTGAGGTGTTAAGGGCACAGGTGGAGTCCAGAAGAAGAACCGATGTAGGAGGCACTGTTTGAGTTAGTCTTAGAGGCTGAGCATGATGGTTGGGCAGGAGGACATGCTGGGGAAAGGGAGCTCTGATAAGAGCATATAAGGAGCTCAGGTGTGGTCGTGGCAAGGGACAATGCATTTTGGGATCATGGCTATGAGTCTGGTTTATCATGAACCCAGACTATGTTTAACGGAAAAACTGAAGCCTGGAAGTTTAGAGTGACAGAGACCTTAGAGGTAATTTAGTTAAACCTGTCCCAGTGAAGATATCCTTCACGTGGCATAGCCAATAATTGGTCATTCAGTCCTTTCTTGGGAACTCCCAAGGAAATTACCAAATCACACAGCAGTTTAGTCCAGATTATAATAGCTGACTGTAGAGAAGTCTTTTATTTCCATTGAGTCCAAATATGCTTTCTTGTAACTTCCACCTGCTGGGTTTTGTTTGCCTTCAGTAACTCCACAGATTAAGCGTGGTCTCTTCCTAAAATAACAGCTCCTTCGAGTATTTGAAGATAGGTGACTCATACACCCTAGATGTTCTTTTCCATCATTCCATCTCCTAGGATGACTCATTCAACAAAATTGTGGGCTCCTTTGCTTTAGCAACATTTTTCCTCCTCACTTGAACCTCCATTGATATAGCTCTACACCATGTATTGCTAATGTACAAATTACCACAAACTTAGCGTCTTCAAACAACATAAATTTATTATCTTACAGTTGGAGGTCAGAAGTCTGAAATGGTTCACTGGGCTGAAATCAAGGTTTCAGCAGGATTGCATTCCTTCTGGAGGTTCTAGAAGAGAATAGGTTTCCTTGCCTTTTCTAGCTTGTAGAGGCCACCTGCATTCCTTGGCTCGTGCCGCTTCCTCCATCTTCAAAGTCATCAGTGTAGTATCGTCAGATCTCTCTCTAACCTTCGCTTCCTTCATCACATCTTTTCTCCCTCTTCTGAGGACTCTTGTAATTACACTGGGCTCACCTGGATAATCCAGGATACTCTCCTCATCCAAAAATCCTTAATTTAATCACATTGCAAAGTCCCTTTTGCCATGTGTGGTATAATATTCACAGGATCTGGGAATTAGGATGTGAACAACTTTGTTTGGGTGGGTGGGGTGTTATTTTGCCTGCCACAGCCCAAAACCTGGGAATCCCATAACTGAAACCTTAAACTCAAATATCTGAAATTCTATTTATCTACCCTGAATTCTTCAGTTTTACTTTCCTATAAATATTCTTTAATCTCATATAAAGCTCTGATCTCTCGACACTTCCACCACCAACACCCTCCCCCAATCCATCTTTGCTTTTTGCCCATAAGCTCCTCTTTCCTTCCTCCTTGGAAGGAGCAGTAAGAATATCCATTATCAAAAGAGCACTTACTATAGGCCAGGAATTGTACCCAATACTTTAGATGAATCATCTGATATAACTCTCACAACAGCTCTGTGAGCTTGTGATCTCGGGTGAGTTAAATTACTTTGTTTCTCTCTGCCTCAGATTCCTCAGTAGTAAAATGGGACAGTAATGGTTCATCCCTCACAGAGTGACTTTGAGGACTGAGTGAGTGAGTGTGTGTAAAGCATCGAGAGTGGTGCCAAGGACACAGACAGCTGTATCGTCACTCCCATCTCCCATTGCCTCGCGTCCACCTCTCCACACCGCTGCACATGGTATTTTTCTGCCTAACTGCCTAACTTCTGCCCATCTTATTTTCCTTGTCTTCTTGGAGACAACTGTATCTTTCAGGACTCAGTTCACATGTCCTTCCTCCTCTGTGCTCCCATGGCTTCTTGCTCATATTTCTAATTGTTGTCAGAATTGGATTATATGTCTGTTTCTGTCAGTAAACTGAGAAGCTCCTGGAAAGCAGGGATTGAACTGAGTTCTCTTCCTCATTCTTTATATCTCCCATCCTTATGGCCGGCACTTGGCACATAGTAGGTCTCATTACATGTCTGTTGAGTGAATTATTGAGACAGAAACAGTTCCTTCAACCATGCCTCATTCAGCAAGAAATGTAGACTCTTAATCATCCTGGATTTTTCTTTGGATTTGGTGAAGTTTGCCACCATTCTTCTAAAATGTAGAGCTTAAGAGTTGAAGTTGATAGTCAGGAGGTGTCCTGACCTACGCTGAGGACAGTGGGACTCTGAGCTCCCACCTTCTCTATTTTGTGTCTCTATTACAGTTCACCTGTGCTCATGGACGGAGATTTCTTAGCCACCACGTGGTGAGCACCATTGCCTTGAATCACAGTCCTCTTGGTTCCCATCTGGCATCTGCCACTTTCTTCATCTCATGCTCTGGCTGATCTGGTGATGTCTCATCCTACAGCTGACCAGCTCTGTGCCATTTTGATTCTGTGATATTAGCTTCATACGTAGACTAGCAAGTTAGGGGTATACACTGAGGTGTTTTCTTCCTTCCTTTAGCTTCAATAGGATTGTACCCTTCCCCTTACCCCAGTTTTACAAACCTGGCGCCTCTCTGGTTTCTCAATGATATACTTCAAGTTTTAGTAGATGGTATCCTTTCTTAAAGATGTCCTTTCCTAAAGATGTCCTTTACACCACCTCTTCCCAGGACTCCCACCAAAGTTACTGAGAAAAAAGATGGATCCAAAGAAAGATCATCAGTAGCAGTTTTCCTCATTACACAAAACCACCTCCTGCCCCTTTGTCCTTGAATCAACTCATGTTCCTCAGTACTCTCAGACCTGAGAGTTAGTTGTTTCTCTGGAGGCATCCCAGCTCCTCCTGCCTGCCTCCAGGAATTCCAGGCTTGCCCAGAGTCCGAATCCCAGAGGAACCCAGACCTGACTCAACCTGGGGTTTCGCTGCGCTGGTTTCATTCTCCAGTTCCTGCCCACAGATCCCTCCACTCCTTTCTCCACTCTTCGCTCTGTAGCACCACACTTCCTGAGAGAGCATGGGAGGGTGTGGACGCTGTAGGAGAGCTCCTGAAAAAGGGATTCTGTTTGCTGAGCACCTGCAAGCCCCATGAAGGCTGCTCTGGACATTACTCGTAAATGTCCCAGAGGCACCGGATGGACTAGAGGGGAGAGTCCAGGTCATGAAGAAAGTTTCCAATGCTGATAATAGGAAAACAAGAACTAGACTACATAGCAGTGTAAACGTAGTACCACAGTTACCCTGAGTTGTGCAGTTATTAGCCGCCCTAGGTTGTATTATAGCATTCAGTGGGAGGCTGCTGGGGGGTTATTCAGCATTACTAAATGTGGGCTGAGGTGGAGAATATTTAAGTACCTCCAGTCGGGATCAGAAGTCACTCAGGAACAAAAGTAGAACTGAGCCTACAGGTGTGGACGCCCCAGCAGGGCCGGTACTAGGCTGAGGCCAGTGAGGCCTCCAGGGCACAGAATTGAAGGGGCACTCCTCTCAGTGTCCTGCCGGGGGAGGGTCGGGTCCCTGAGTGCGGTGTCTTGCCCACCCCGCCCAATAAATCTGTGAAGAGCAGGGGAGAGCAGAGGAAGAAATCAAGGCAGAGCAGAAAGGCGCTTCCCAGTGACTTTGCATCCTCTAAGTCCAGCAAGTTCGGTTGTCTCCCTGGATGAGCATCTTCTTCTGGCTTTTAGCTGCGGTGAGCAGAAGCCACAGATGTGAATTGAGGGAAAACCAGATTCAATGTGCTTTCTCCAGCTGTGTGAGCTTTGAGTTGATGGAAAGTGAAACAGCAAACAATATTAGCTGCAACCACTATTTAATGAAAATACGACTAAAGTAAATGTGCGGTGATGACGATTAGAATCTTTGTCACACGGAATAAGCGTATTACAGCACCTGTTTGTCTTAGAGAAGCTCAGAGCAACACTAACGCATGTTTCTTTTCTTTTTTCACTTTTAGATCGCAGTAATGTAATTCCAGTTCTTCTTGGACCAAAGCTTAACTATGTTAAAGTGGAATTAGGTATATTTTGATATACATATATTCTGCATTTATGAATGAGGCATAATTGAGTCTTCCAAAGCTAAATCTGATTCATTATTGATCCATATTGTGTGCATAACACATCCCACGTTCAGTGAAGAACATGACAAAAGCAGAACCAGCCTGTTATTGTTTGCAAGTTGCCATTTTTAGGCTAGTTAAAATGAACCGTCTATTCAAAAGGTTATAGAACTGCCTGTGGTTCGTGGACTAGAGTTTTAGTTGCCTTGTGTGTGGCTTTTCTCTAATAGTCTCTGTGGTCACTTTTAAATATGAAAAGTCAGTGAGAACACTCTGGAGAAATGATTCAAACCTGTTGTGTGGTTCTAATATTTGATTAATGGATTCACTTTGAATCAATGGACTGACGTGACTGTACATTTAGGATTCATCTAGACAGGCCTTAATGAATCAACATGTCCAGTTGAGTAATTTCTTTCCAAAAGCAAAGGAAGGAAGGAAAAGAAGAAATTCACATATGCTAAACTAAGTATTGTGTTAGGTGATTGAAATATATTATTGAATTAAATCATCCAAATAACTCTGAGGGGTGTTATCCCCATTTTATGAATTAAATGGCCAAAGGTCAGAAAGGTTAATTAACTCGTCTAAAGTTAAACCATTGGAAAGTGGCAGAACTGAGATTCAAGTTTCTGTTATTTCCGAAGCCCACACCTTTTGACCACAGCTGGTCACAGTCGCTTATATGAGCACATGTGCCCATGTAGCTTGGGCACTTTGCCATTTGTATTTGCGTTCGCCTGCTTTCTATTTTTATTGATTTCTGACCTTATCTTGATTATTTTTTCTTTTCATTTTGGGCTTAATTTGCACCTCATTTTTCATTTGTTGACATGGAGAGTTAGAGAATTAATTTCGATTATCTTCTCTTTTAGTATGTGTATTTTTAATCTCTAGATTTCCCTGTAATCACTACTTTAGCTGTTTCCAACAAGTATTGGTATGCCATATTTTCATTACTGTTCAGGTTGAAATATTAAAAAGAAAATTCCCTTGTCATTTCTTCTTTCACGTATGGATTATTTGTGTTTCTTAATTTCCAAATATCTGGAGGATTTCCTAGCTATTTTTCTGTTATTGATGTCCAGACTAGTTCCATTATGGTGTCCAAGATTATACACTGTGTCATTTCAATCTTTGGAAATTTGTAGTAACTTGCTTAAGGACCAGAATATGGTGTATCTTGATGAATGTTCCAAGTGCATTTGAAACAAATGTGCATTCTGTAGCTTTTGGTTTTTATCCTTCTATAAACGTCAATTAGGTAAGCTTAGTTAATGGTATTGTTCAAATCATCTATATCCTTGCTAATCTTTTGTGTGCTTTCTCTATCTGTTGCCGAGAGAGTTGTTAATATCTCCAACTATGATGGTCAATTTGTCTAAATGTCCTTTCATTCTGTCAGTTTTTGCTTTATGATGTGGAGGTTATCTTATGGGCATAAATTGATGCCTGTTGAACTGACACTTTATCATTATGAAGTTTTTCTCTTTATTTATCATAATACTTCTTTCCTCAACACCTACTCTATCTGATATTAGACACACAGTTTTCTGTTTTTTGGATTGGCGTATTTTATCCTTTTACTTTTTTTCCTATGATCCTATTTTTTTTTTTTTTCTGTGAGGAAGACCAGCCCTGAGCTAACATCCAATGCCAATCCTCCTTTTTTTGCTGAGGAAGACTGGCCCTGGGCTAACATTTGTGCCCATCTTCCTCTACTTTATATGGGACGCCACCACAGCATGGCTTAACAAGCGGCACGTCGGTGCACGCCTGGGATCCCAACCCGGGCCGCTGCTGCGGAGCGTGTGCACCCAACCGCTTGCACTACTGGGCTGGCCCCGACCTATGACCCTGTTTTATTTATTTATTTAATTTTTTATTGAGGTAGCATTTGTTTATAACATGATGTAAATTTCAGGTGTACATCATAATATTTCGGCTTCTGTATAGACTGTATCTGGTTCGCCACTCAAAGTCTAGTATCCATCTGTGACCATACACATGTGTCTTTTTGACCCTTTCGCCCTTCTCCACCCCCTTCCCCTTTGGTAACCACCAATCTACAACAGACAACAATCACGTACACACAGAGGATAGATTGGTGGTTACATCCTTTTACTTTTAACATTTCTTTGTCTTTATACATAAAACGTGTCCCATATAAACTGTGTATATTTGGATCTTTTTTGAAATCCAGTCTGTAGAGTGTCTAGTCCATTTGCATTGAATGAATTACTCATATAGTTGATTTGAAACCTCTCATCTTGCTTCCCGTTTTCCAGTTGTCTTGTGTGTTATTGTTCCTTTTATTCCTCCTTTCCTTTTGGATTAATCAAGTATTTTTCTTTCTTTAATCTGCTTTATTTTTTAAAGATTTTATTTATTTATTTACCCCCCCCAAAGCCCCAGTAGATAGTTATACGTCACAGCTGCACATTCTTCTAGTTGCCATATGTGGGACGCGGCCCCAGCATGGCCAGAGAAGCGGTGCATCGGTGCACGCCCGGGATCCGAACCCGGGCCACCAGCAGCAGAGCGTGCGCACTTAACCGCTAAGCCACAGGGCCGGCCCTATTTTCCTTTTAGTTATACCTTTTTGTATCCTTCATTAGTAGTTCTCCAAGAGATGACAGTATGCATCCTTGTCTTACTACAATGAGACAAATGTACATATTAGTACATTTACAACTTCACACACATGCCAGAACCTCACAACAGTTAATTTCACTCATCCTCTTACCTCACTTGGCACTATTATTTCATATATTTCTCTGCCTGTGTTATAAAACTCGTAAGAGATTGGCATTATTACTGCTTTAAACAAGCAAAATTCTTTTATATTTACTCAAATATTTATCTTTTCTTGTGTCATTCATTTGTTCATGCATTTGCTTGCTTTCATCTGGGATAATTTTTCTTGAGTCTGAAAAATTTCCTTTGATGTTTCTTATGGTGTGGTTATGCTGGTAATAAATTCTTTCAGCTATTGCTTACCTGAAAATATCTTTATTTGCCTCCAGTTTTGAAGAATATTTTCTTTCAATAATTTCAATAATTCCAGGTTGGCAGTTTTTTACTGTGCTTTAAAGACGCCCTTCTGTTTTTCACTGGTCTCCATAGTTCTGTTGAAAAAGCAGCCTTCAGTCTTATTGTTGCATTTTGATGTGTTTTTCTGGCTGATTTCAAAGCTTTCTCTATCTCTTTGATTTTGATGTGATCTAGGTGTGGTTTTCTTTGCATTTATCTTGCTTGGGGTTCCATTGAGCTTCTTGAGTCTGTGAGTGGATGTATTTAATCAACTTCGGGGAAATTCTCTGCTATTATATCTGAATATTTCTTTAGCCCCTTTCCTCTCACTCTCCTTCTGATGCTCCAATTATATGTATTAACTATATTCCACATGTTTCTTATGCTCTCTTCTGTTATTTTCATTCTTTTTCTTTTTTCCATCTGTGCTTTAGTTTTGATCTTGGCCTGAATTCAAGGTCAATAATCGTGCCTTCTTTTATACCTGATCTACTATTAAAACCATTAAGTGAGTGTTTAAATTCATGTTTGTTTTTTTTTTTCAGTTATCAAATGTTCATTTGATTCTTTTTAAATAGATTACTCTTCTTTGTTGAAAATGTCCGTCTTTTCAGGTACTTGTCCATCTTTTCCTCTATTTTCTTTAACTGATTTACAATAGCTATTTCAAACTCTTTATCTGCTAAATAGAATCTCTGGGTCTGCTTCTGTTGTCTATTTTTCCTCTGATAGCTCGGGGGAGTCATGTGTTTGTTGCAAGCCTTTCCCTCTAGTGGGCCTTACTCTCCCAAGTACTGTGAAACTGCGGGAGAAATCATTAAGCCTTTGCAGTCTCTGCTGCTCCCCAGTCCCTTAGCAAGAATCCCGCAAGCCCGCGTGGCTGTCAAAATCTCCTGTGGACTCTCTTTTTTCCATGAGATTCCCTCTGTGTTGTACAAACCAAAGCAAATTCCTCCAAGGAGTAAAATGGCTGGCTATCTCAGCTTACCCTGGAAGGACTTTTTCCTGACTGCACTTTCAGTTCAACTGTTTCTCTTTGCTTTCCCTGCATTTGATGTCTTTAATTTTTAGCTAATTTAATTTAATTTTTTGTGATTTATCCATTTTGTTTTTCTAGAAGTTGCAGTGAGAGTGTTGGCCTGACACTACCTACTAAATTATATGTTGAAAAGAAAGTCCACTGGCCACCCTACGTTTTAATAATTGATTTAAGCATGAACATTTGAAGAGAAATCAATTCATATTTTGATGATGTTATCTAATTTCTCTGCTTTACAAATTTTTTAAAATTTAAGAACAAGGCATATCTGTGTTCTTTCTGGGATGTAGCACTATATTAGCGTTATACAGTAGGTTAACATATGTTGATTATATTAATTTTAAACTGGGAAATCTGAGTTTCTAAAATCAGACGATCGGTTGTCAACTTTTACCCAGGAAAAGATGTACAGCTCAACTGTTCTGCTTTGCTGAATGAAAAGGGTGTGGTTTATTGGAACTTCTGGAAAGAAAATGAAACTGATCCTAATGAACATGAAGAGCAAGAAACAAGAATTAGGTATATATATGTGATATATGATATATCTCATGATATGTAAAAGTCATATTGTATCATATATACATGATATAAAAAACACCAGACTCCTGAATGGCTGATAGGATTTTTGGGTTATTATAATTATAATTTACATATTTTATAATTATAATTTCAATACTCTGGGTTGATGGATTATGCAGAATTTTATTGCTGAGATCTAAACTAGAAAAGGCAAGTCAATGAAGCTTTTTAGCATTATCTTACAAAAGTAGCTTTTGGTCCGTCAGAATCTGATGGGGATGGGAATTTTACCTAAGCATCTTGTAAAAGAGCGATTACCTAGGCCACACTTTCTTTGATTTTTAAAATCGTGTTAAGTGCTTTGGTTTTACTAACGTTCCAGAGAAAAGACCAGGTCAGGAGATGGGACGTGTATAAATTAGTTTAGGCCCCTTGAGTGCAGTAGGTGTGCCCAGTCGTGTTGCCCACACATCACTCTGAGACGAGCCGGGGTCTGCAGGTTGCAGAGTGCGTCATCTGTACCTTTCCCTGTGGGGCCTGGTGCAGCCAAGGCCAAAGGCAGGACGTCCACTGCTACCTCTCCAGATCTGTATCCTGTACTTTACTTCCACACACACCTTTCTTTTTTCTGATTGTTGAAAATAATTCATTATAAGAAACTTGAGAAATACTGAAAATCATAAAAAATGAAACAGTCATTTGAAGACAGTTTTCTGTGTGTTTTGGGAATTTCTCTGATGGGCATGAGCTACGTTGACAAGGATACTGCCTCTTGCTCATTAGAGATGAGATGTAGCTTCATTTTGGAACATTCGTCACAGTGATTATCTTTCTTAAAGATGAGCATTAAAAAATTTCATCAAGTATGGAAGGGTCTCCGGAGATTGTCAGATCTAAGTCATGTCTCAAGGAAATACTAATTTTTTTTTTTTAGGAAGATTGGCCCTGAGCTAACATCTGTTGCCAATCTTCCTCCTTTTTTCCTTTTCTTTTCCTCTCCAAATCCCCAGTAGGTGGTTGTATGTAATAGTTGTATAGCCTTCTAGTTGCTCTCTGTGGGACGCTGCCTCAGCATGGCTTGATGAGCAGTAAGTATGTCCGTGCCCAGGATCTGAACCGACAAACCCCGGGCCGCCGAAGCGGAGTCCAGGAACTTAACTCTTATACCACCAGGCCGGCCCTAGGAAATATTACTTTAAATTACCAGCCTGCCCCGTGACTTTCATTGTTGGTAGATTGACATGGAGCATAGTGATTATTGCAGCATTTTCCTATCAGAGTCCATTGATGGAAATTAGAAACACAATAAGAACAGATAGAAAAAGCAACCAGGGCAATGGGTAGATATAAATATCTAGGAGGCAGCGTTGGTGTAAACATTTCCAAGTGATATGCGTATTAATACTTAGATGGCCTATATTCTTCCGTTAAGGAATGGTCAGACTTATTAAAACAAAACCCACTAAGCCTATGATTATTTAAATGTGTCTGAAAGACTTTGGGTCATTACTGTAATTATTAATGTACCAACACATTCACGTTCTAGTAAGTAGTTATCCTAAGGTGTCTATCACCTTAGTTGCACTTTTGAGTTTTTTCTACTTTTTAAACTTAAAAAAAATATATTCTTTGTCATCATGCTGGCAGCTCTCAAGTCTTGCTAACACTTGTCTACAAGCAAGGTCCCTTCCCTCATCCAGGACCAGGCACGAGATTAGTGCTCCGTGAATGTTGGATCCGCTGAATCACATGGCCCTCCTGCCGTGACATCTTATCCCCAGCATCTGTCCTCCGCTGGGGTTCTGCATTTCACCCTCTGTTGATCTGTTGCTACTCTTTGGAGGCATAGAAGACCAACTCACCAAACTCATCAGAAATGAATCTTCAGCTAAGCTAAGACGGTGGGGAGGTCTTTCTTTAGAGTTGGGTGCTTTTTATGTCATCTGTTTCTGCTTCTCAGTGGTCTTTTGTGCCTCTCCTCTGGAGTTTTCATTGATGTTAGATAGTTGATATCTCTGGATTGGTGACTTCTGTGCAGAATTATGTTCTAAAATTTGTTTGAGACAGTTGGAAGCTACAGTGGTACCCTGTCCCAGGTATGAGAGACCCCTGCTGCTAGGGGCATGGCAGGTGAGCGACTGCAGCTGGGAGTGCCCGCTGACACAGTGCCTTCAGAGCCTGTCACTGGCGGGGAAGCAGATGTCATGAGCGTTTGCTTTGCAAGAAAGACAGGGCAACTTGAATCCTTTAAGAAGAAAGAGAAAGAGAACTTGTGGCCAATGGTTGTCTCAAGTCATGTTCTGACACTCGCTGAACAGCTTAATTGGTATTTCTCATGTGCCTGGGGGTGTCTGAGAATAGTGCTGTTTTTTTAATCTTATTTTAAATGCTGAACAAATAAAAGTGATCTTTAGGATGGCATGGACAAACTTGATATGAATCTGTATCTAGGCTGCACAATTTGCAGCCTTGTCATACTTGGTGGCGACCTCACCGTGGGAGAAACGCTGAGTAGTTAGGAGAGGAGAAATCGGGAAAAATAATCGAGAGTGGGAATGTTTTCTTGTACTTTCAACTTAGCGTCGTTACCTTCCAGGCATTTTAATTATAGACAGTTTGCAGCAGTGTCCCCAGATGGTCTCAGGAGGGCCGCTTCTGTGGACCCTGATGCTCCCCAGAGGAGTCGGAGGTTCCCTGTGGCCCACACTTTGAGCACCCATCAGAAAGGGATGATCCGATGGAGCCCGCAGAACCACTGCCTTTGAGAATTTGCACATATGAATTCCTCTCTCGTGGTCAACACTGCTGACTATGAACAAAGCCTACCACTAAAGTGTTTTCCTCTCTTGCAGGACTTCAGAAGGCAAAAGTTATGCTTCAAGAATATTGAGAATTGAGAATATTAATGAAAAAAATCTAAAGTTTTCATATAATTGCACTGTGGCCAGCGAGGGAGGCACAGACACCAAAACCTTCATCTTGGTGAAAAAAGGTGTGAGAAAATTTTATTTTTGGAATTTTGTGGAAACTTAGAGTGTTGCTGCTGAGAGACCCCCTGAAGATCCTCACTTCCTCATTTACACCAGGAAGCAAGCTCCTGACAGGGGGAGTGGTTCACCTTGTGGCACAGGCATTCAGTGGCAGAAGAGTGTTCAGCCCTTGCTGGAATCCCCTGTGCCCTGATCCCAAGCGGAGAATGAAAGCACCAAGTTTCTTCCTTTGCTCTCAATCGTATTCCAATCCTATGTAGAAGCCAGGGCCCCAGAGCAGGGAGGCAGGTGGATCTCAGGGACACAGATGCTGGTGGGTGAGGGCTGTGGGGGAGGCGGTGAGGGCAGCTCTGG
The DNA here is from genome assembly GCF_020826845.1 of Diceros bicornis minor. Taxonomy (NCBI): domain Eukaryota; kingdom Metazoa; phylum Chordata; class Mammalia; order Perissodactyla; family Rhinocerotidae; genus Diceros; species Diceros bicornis. The sequence goes on along the minus strand of NC_080779.1, from coordinate 11,151,240 downwards.
CGCATCCAGAACAACCAGAGGAAAGTCTGCGGCTCAGTGTAGGATGAGGCCGATGATACTGGGAGTAATTGCTGCCTCCAGGCTCCATTAGCTGGGCACTGGGCACGGGGTCCCGTGGGTGTGACCGTTCCTTCAACAAAGATTAACAGAGGCAGGCGGGCCCCGTGGCTTAGCGGTTAAGTGCGTGCGCTCTGCTGCTGGCGGCCCGGGTTCGGATCCCGGGCGTGCACTGACGCACCGCTTCTCCGGCCATGCTGAGGCCGCGTCCCACATACAGCAACTAGAAGGATGTGCAACTATGACATACGACTATCTACTGGGGCTTTGGGGGAAAATAAATAAATAAATACAATTATTAAAAAAAAAAAAAGGATTAACAGAGGCCTCCCTTCCTTGGGCCAGTTCCTGGACTTGGCAAGTGGACAGCAGATGGTTCTGATCAACAGACTTTTAGTTTTTCAGTGCCTACCTGGTGGAGCATTCCAGAGTCACTCAGCTCCATCCTCCAACAAAACAATACAACCCTGAGCTATTGGCTCAGTAGCTGCTCAGAGGTGCCTGTGTCTGGGGCCAAAAAGCTATGCTTTCCAGTTGTTACTACTCATTCCCAGGCTGGGCCATCAACTCCCTGGATATGTAGGGAAAGGTTAGGATCTGAGAGGGAGAGACAGAGATGAGACAGAGAGACAGATACACGTAGAGACAGAGAGAGATGAGACGGAGACACACACAGAGACAGAGGGACAGAGAGAGAGAGAGACAGAGACAGACACAGAGAGATGGGAGACAGAGAGAGAGAGAGAGAGAGAGAGAGAGGTAGAGAGAAAGAGAGAAAGAGAGCACTGTGTGGCTTTGGTTAGAAACTGAAGGAGTGGGAGAGAAAGGCCCGAAGGCCAGAAGCTACCATCTCTAGGTGTGTTATCCTACTTACCATTTGCAGCTCACCTGGAACACCTGTTCTAAGGCTATCACTCGACCACATGCAATAATGATAATAGCTAACATTCTTTGTATGTTTATTATATGATAGGTTCTGTGCTAAGCTCTTTACCTTGTTTAACCTGATCTTTACAACAAGCTTTTATAGGTGAAGAAGCTCACCCCACATCACAAACAAGTAAAGATATCAAAACTCAGACGTGATTAACTCTGAAATTTGTGCTCTTATCTTCTGCAGGAATCGTCACAGGTGTCCCCGCACCTTGTGTGAATGGACATGCCTTGGTCAATGCACCTGTGAGGGGGAGGCTCTCAAATCTGTTTTTGTTGTTGTTTGATCCCCTGCCTTGCCTGGATTTTCTGATGACTGCTGGCCATCAGCTGTGTCTCCCTCTTAGATCAGTGCATGGCTGTCCTCTCCTTGCTATAGAAGTTTCTACCCTGATCGTTTCTCCTCCTGCTTTGCTCACAAATGTTGGCTGGGGAACAGGGTCTCCACTCCACCGTTATCCCTGGAGGAGTGTGTGCACCAGTGTGAGAGTGTGTGTTTGTGGGGCACAGTCACGGATATGTAGATCTTTCAAAGAAGCAGCAACTCCCAGGCCTGGCTTTATTCCGAGTTCACTTATTAAGAAACTATGGTTGCTTACTTACATTCTAATAGTTAATTTTACTGGAAAGATCATTCCCAAAAATTGTGCTAAGAGGGCAAGAGCTTTATGCATATTTATACTCTTTGACCTAGAAATCCGCCCACCATTAGAATCTACTCTAGGAAAATAATCAGAAACGTGGATAAAGGTTTACGTTTATATTCGTTGTAGCATTATGTATATTTATGAAAAATTGCAACCAATCTAAATATTGGGATATTATGAATTATAATTTTAAAGACCTACTGAAATGCTTGTAATATAATGTTAAGCAATAAAGAATGATTACCATATGATCCCAATTAAGTAAATATTTTTCAGGGAAAAAAGAAAACCCAGAAGGAAATATACTAGCGTGTTAGCAGTGGCCATTACCATATTGTGGGATGGTTGTTAAAAATTACTTTATCCTTGAGCCAGCCCTGATGGCCTAGTGGTTCAAGTTCGGTGCTCACCACTTCGGCAGCCCAGGTTCACTTCCTGGTCGTGGAACCACACCGCCCGTCTGTCAGTTGCCACGCTGTGGCGGTGGCTCACATGGAAGAACTAGAATGACTTACAACTAGGATATACAGCCATGTACTGGGGCTTTAGGGAGGGGAAAAACAAGAGGAAGCTTGGCAACAGATGTTAGCATAGGGCGAATCTTTCCCTGCAAAAAAATAAATATATATTGTCCTTTATATGCCTCTGTATGATCTCATATTGGCCATAATGAGCATAAACCGAATCAATCTAGGAAACGTAATTTTTTTCCCCAAAGGACACTTTTATACAAAAAATATGCTAAAATTCTCAGAGCTGTGTGCCAGGCACTATGTCATCTACTTTTGTGTAATATCTCATTTAATCTTCCTCCTAAACAGCAACCTATAAGTGAAGCAGAAACTATTATTAGCTTCATATTACAGATGAAGACACTAACAGTTAAGGGCATCAGTGATTTTCCTAGGACACAACATAAGTGATGGAGCCAGGTTGCAAGCCCAGACGGTTTCAGTCCAGTGCTTGCTCTCTCAAGACTACGCACCTCTATTTATGCTCTCAACCCGCTCCTCAGATTTATGTTTGAGTCCCTCTCTATTTTACCTGAGTATCTTATCATCCTAGAGCTCTGACTTCCACAGGTAGGGGCAGACTACATTACAATGCTTTGCATTCAGGTCTCTGAATATCCCTGTACACATTTTTATTCTTTAAAAATTGGAGTAGAAGGATGACTACTCCAGACTAAAGGCAGGAACGTGGAGTAACTCAACGGAATGTGTTGGCTAGACAACTGGATTAGTGTGTAGGTAAAAACTGACAGCTGCAGTGTGGACGGTGGAAGACACTGGTAAAATTTCTTTGATTAATTATTCCCATTTTCTTTTTCTTTCTAGAAGATATGGTTGATATCCCAGGCCACGTCTTCACTAGAGGAATGGTCATAGCTGTTTTGATCTCGGTGGTAGTTGTGTGCGTAGTGACCATGGGTGTCATTTACAGAGTTGACTTGGCTCTATTTTATAGACATTTCATGGGAAGAGATGAAACATTAACAGGTAATGAATGTCATAATGCTAGAATTTCTTATCGTATGGTTTCATTAAGAAACCAAATAAAGAAACATTAATCTTCATCTCATTTTGATTATATTGTTGATGTAATATGTGGTAAAGGTTTCCCATAGGAAACATTGATCTGAACGTATCATCCATTATGAATGTTGTCTGTGTCACATTTTCTTGTTCTCATTTAAATGTTGCCAAAAGCTGTTCTCTAATTGTTTCATGCATGCACGCCATGTCCCCTTAAATGCCCTGTGAGATGCCTGAGCCCAGGGACTGTGTATCTGAATGTTATTTCTCACACACCATCTGGGCACCTTGTACAGTGTGCATACTCAATAAAGGTCATTTTAATTGAATGAATTGTTTTATGGTTCATTACTTTAACCTGGCAAAGGAGGCTGCATGGTGTGCCTGCAAGAACCCTGACCTAGAAGCCACGTGACGTGGGTTCTAATCCTCTAGATGTGCCAGTTTTCGTCTACTTCTATTTCTATCTGGTGACTCTATGTCTCAGTTTTAAAGGTGACTAGAAGTCCTCAAGTTTCAAGATAATTACTGAATTTAAAAAAATCAGTTTACTCAATTGCACTTGCTTTTGTTTTCGTGTGCGTGTGTGCGTGTGTGTGTGTAGGACACACGTAGTTCAAAACACGAAAAGTCTAAGAAATGATACAGTAGAAATTCTCCCTGCCAGCCTATCCCATGTCTGTGTTTCCCACGTCATCCTCCGTGGACGGCATGTCCAAACAAATATGAATATAGACTCTTATTCTACTCCTGTTTAAAAAACAAATCTTGGTGTAGTATGCACACTATTCTGAACTTTGCTGTACTATGGCTTGGATACCCCCCGATATTAGTTTATAAAGTCTCTCATTTCTTTAGAGTTGCACAGTATTTTATTTCTAAGGATGTACCACTGTTTATTTAGTCACCTTTTGATGAACACTTGTGTGGTTTACAACCCTTTGTTATACAGAAGCGATGTGATGGGGAACTTTGTACAGGCTTTGTTTCATATGTGTGCAGCGTAACCGAAGGAAAAATTCCCCAAAGTGCAAGTGCTGGAAATACAAAGAGTAGATGCAGTTGTGATTTTGGCGATAAAACCTTGCCAATTTGCCCTCCACACTACTGTATTACCTACCACCTTCAAAGGATGGGAGTAACTTTTTTTCCCATAGCCTTACCCACAACATTTTGGATATTTGCCAATCTGATAGGTAAAAGGTAAAAGGCTTTATCTCAGTGTAGTTTTCATTTGCATTTCACTTCCTATGCAAGAACAGGAGCACCTTTTCATTTGTTTAAGACTCATTTATGTTTCCTTTCTCAAAGTACCCATATCCTTTCCCAATTTTCCTATTGGATAGTTTGCCTTTTTTTTTCTTGTTTATTTCCAGGAGTTACTTACATTTTAAGAAGGTTAGCCTATGGTGTATGGTATGAAATGTAAATATTGTTCCCAGGTTGTAATTTGTCTTTTGACTTTGCTTATAGTAGTGTGTTATGTGGAAGATTTTTTAATGTACTCAAATTTATCCTTTCTTTTATGGTTTCTGGATTTGTGGTCATAAGTAGAAAGGCCCTCTTAATCTCAAGTTAGAAAGGGATTCTCATATTTTTCCTTTGAGGTTTTTATAGATTCATTATTCATATTTACTAATTTACAAAAATAAAATTAACAAAAAGTTAGTTAATTTGGCTTTGAGGCTGCACATGTGTGCAATTTTGCTATGGAGAGAGATGCTGAAACAAACTGGAAGGTGTGTTTCTGATATTTGATGAACGGGTCTCTACTTGCATAGACCAGTATACATCTTAGGATGGGCATTCACTAATATCTCTCTTTCTGATTTTTAACTAAGATATTTTTCCTCTTCAATTGTGTTTGACCCAATTCACATTTCTTAGCTCTCAAAGTGGCAGTGCATAGAGACATTTAGAGATGTGCTCTAAATGAGCCTTACTTATAGTGTGGCCCATGGACAGAAGCCAGTCGTGAAAAAGGCAGAAATGGAGATATAAGTACAAAAATTAAAAGTTTTGTAGAAATTTGATATTGCTGCAATATCCAAGAATGTGTTCAGTATTGATTTATGAAGGACTGGAAATGAACGAAACCAATCAGCCAAAAAAACTGAAATTAAATTAAAACATGGTCATTCACCACACAGAGTTTGAGAAGCACTGGTCTAACTGACTCCTTGTTGTCCCAAAGATCCATTCACAGGATGGTTTCATTTATCCAGAACCAAAATAATTATCATTAGCTTTCAAATTCCTTACCAGGAGCACTTTACCTTATCATTTATCAAAGCCACCTACTTTTCATTACCTGGGTTTAAAGTAAATTATAATACAAATTGACAGATTTGCTAAACCAAGAAGAGAATTGCTTGAAATAAGGAATTTGAAAGCTAATTAATAGTTGAAAAACTATTTTTTCACGGGTAAGAGTAAAGCTATATATCACATGTGTTTCGCAGTATAAAGTTGACTGAATTATCTTCCCAGTTTATTGCAATTAGTTACATCCTGATTATAAGAAAAACGTACTTTTTAAAAAAGTGTACTTATTTATTTTTTGCGTCTTGGTGCCTGTTTTAATCACTGACATAATGACTACACTAATGGAAACACTAGCTCTTACTTATGCTAATAAATAGCTGTATTTCACAGCAATCTAATAGAATTATCCAGGGGACCCACTTACTGATTAAACTAAGAACTGGCTCTATTTCTACCAGCTTCTCCTACCTTTGATATGCATGTAAATTCTGCAATTTTTACCAGAATGTCCTATCTTTCATATGCATGCAATTCTGCAAAGCACTTGCTTTACATCAACAATAGATTCTGACTCAAAAGGCTGAACTAGAACGCTGTAGGTAGACCTGAAAGAGCTTTTGCCAGAAGCAGAAAGTGTTGTTTTGTGAGCCTGGGTGCTGTTGAAGATATCAGCTGGGCTGTTGAGCATAAATGATGCGGCACCACAAAGAACCTAAAATGGTTTCATCCTATTAGATTTTAATGAGGGACCTGATAATATTTGGTCTTCAACTCAATAGCAAATTCATTAATCCCAATGATAGACCCAAGCACAAATCTAACTCCTCTGCCATCTAACCATTGTCCTGGGATAAGGATAGACCATTCTCCTCCACTTCCCCTTCTTTCTCTGCCAATCCCAATTAGCATCAATTTATTTGAGACCTCACTCAAAATTTCCTTCTTTCAAAAAGTGTGTCCATTGAGATCACTCCTTATTCTCCCATCAGGTGATTTTGTTTGTCAGTTTCTTGTGTGTTACACTGTCTCGCATCTGCAAGTGTTGCATCTTTGTCAAGTTTTTCAAGTTGTTGCATTTGTCTGCTTTGTCTCCTCAAATAGATTGGATGAAGGTAGAAGAGAGAAATATATATAACTATTTAGTTACCCAGTTGCTAGAATGGTCTTTGATGGGTAACACATTCCTCTGGCATTTGTCCATTCAGCCATCTGAATACTGCTTCATTATCAGGAATTAAATAGGGGCAGATGTTAGCATCAACAAAAACTTTTCAAGAGACCAGAAGGTTTCGTGTTGGCAGCTAATATCATATACTATTTTTAAATATCATAGCTCCTGTTCCTATAGCAGATTGTTTCATTTGTCTCTATTATTTCTTCCCACTTTCCAGTGTAAATGCTAAGCTTCGTTTTTATCTTCACTTCCCAGGGGGTCATTGTGAGGGTAGACATTTTGATGGTGTAGAATTAAGTGATGCCAGTAGAGTAAGCCAAGGAGAGATGCGCTTTCCAATCCTGAAACGAGGGCATATTAGGGATCCTCAGTCTTCCGTTGTCTTTAAATTCCTTTAGTTCCCTGATCTATATCTTGTATTTCTCTCTATTCCTCTATGGTGTCAAATGGGAGTCAATGTACTTTGGGAGTCAATGTACACGCTTAAAAAAAATTTGCTAATTGGTTGCTTGATTAGCATATAAGATTTGAGGATGCTATTTTTTATCTTTAATAAAAATTGAATTTATTCCTTGTTTTTGACCCTTAAAAAATCAGACATGAAGAATAATGAGTAAAAAAGAATCGTAAAACCAAAGAATATTTGAGGGACCTTGGGAATTACCTAGTTTAAACATTCTTGTTTTATTTTTTAATTTACCTTCTATCAAAAATGTTCTCTTTATTCTTTTTTTTTAACAGGTTAATTGAGGTATAATTGATATACAAAGAACAGCCCATATTTAATATGTACAATTTGATGAGCTTGGACACGAGGAGGCTATATTTAACTTTTCTTTTCAGTGATTCTATTCCCATTACTCATGACTTTCACTTAAATTTGTACTTAAACTTTTATTTACACACTAATTAAAAGAGTAAACCTTATCTCCTAGATGGAAAAACATATGATGCTTTTGTGTCTTACCTAAAAGAATGTCGACCTGAGAATGGAGAGGAGCACACCTTTGCTGTGGAGATTTTGCCCAGGGTGCTGGAGAAACGTTATGGATATAAGTTATGCATATTTGAAAGGGACGTAGTACCTGGAGGAGGTAAGAAAGGGAATGATATCAGATAGAAAGCTAATGGAGAGACTTTTTTTTAAAGGATGTATAGCTTAGCCTTACAGAAGGCTATCCTGTTTTGCTTGAAAATAAACAAATGAACATGGTCCTCTAACCCAGAAATAACCAGCACGATCGGTATAATCACGAGTGAGAAAGCAAGCCAATGACGCTGCTTCCGATAGTGGCCTATCTAGGATCCGGTCACAGTTCTCTGAACCTTTGGGGAGAGGGAGAGGGCATTCCATTTTCAGAACTGGGTCCAGAACTGACATTACCATGAGGCATTTATCTAGAAATGCCCCACAGTAAGTAAGAATACCTTTTTTGATAATGTGTTGTACAACAGAACCAGTTTCTAATATAATACGTGATCCTTTGGATTATAAACACTGTTAATTCTTATCAGAAAATGCCTGTTCTTTATTGTGTTGCCATTGGTGAGAAAATTAAAGTAGAAAATAGGAGAGTTGGAAAAGGATCCATCAAAGGATATTGGTGGGTTCATACCATATTTTAGTTATGAATTCAATATTTTTATTAATATGGGAATACAAATGACCATAGCACATATATTGAAGCAAATTACAGTTAGAATCAAAGCATTAGGAACATTTCCATGTATTCTCTGAAGTCTTCCAGAGCAAACATTTGAAATCTAGTGTCAAATTATTTTGGATGCTGATACATTACAAATGATGCAATACAAATGTCTGCATTGTTACCATCATGCATTCACTCATCTAACATTTACATAAGAGTTCCATCCTTGTGCCAAATTCTGAGCTGGGCATTGAAGATATAGCAGTAAATAAGAAACAATTGTGTTTGTTTCCTCCTGTATTACAAATTAGAAAGGGAAAATACTTCAAATTAGAAAGAGAAAATATCCTACTGTTTAATAATAAATAACTTCTCAAAGGAATAACATGCCAAATTGTCGGATGCATACAACATTGTGATATTTTTGTGTGTCAGTTCTTTGTATCTAAGAATACATGTCGCTTAGAAAGCATTTCTGCTTGGGCAGAAATGGCTTTATACCAATTTTATTATATTTCCAACATTTTCTAGGAGTCATTTTGACAATGGATTTTTTCTTTGTTCTTAAGTAAACATAAAGAATGTATATTCAGTGGTAATTAGTTTTGGCTAAAACCTCTATTTGAGAAGCGTTAGAAGTCTAGGACAGAAGTTGCCAATCTACCATCCATGGTTCAGATCCAGCCTGCCACCCTTATTGAAACACAGCCACGCTCATCTGTTTGTGTTGTCGGTGGGCTGCTTTTCAGCTACAACAGCAAAGACGAATAGTTGTGACAAAGGCAGTATGACCTGCAAAGCCTGAAATATTTACTACCTGGCTCTTTACGAAAAAGTTTGTCAACTTCTGGGCTAGAGTAATGGCAGGATGTTTTTTAATCTTTCAATTCTGCTTTTCGAATGCTCCTCCGTGCTGTGGAGAGGCACGATAGTGTAACGGTTAGGAACGTATACTCCAGAACCAGACCACTTGGGTTCAGATCCTGGTTTTGCCATTTACCAGCTGTGTGACTCTGGGCAAGTTACTTAACTACTCTATGCTTTGGCATTCTCATTTGTAAAATGGGAGTGAGAACAATACTTTCTTCCTTATGATGATTAAATGAGTTAATATACATAAAATATTTAGAAGAAGTTGTGGCACAGAGTAATTGCTAAGTAGGTATTCATTATTGTTTTTGTGTAGATGATTGCTTGTTTTAATAGGCATATAAAATTGAGAATAAATGGTCTGTCTTAAAAAACTTATTAGTGAACTTGAGTTAAATAACGCAATAGGACTGTGCAAAATGATTTTATCTCATGCCCACCCTTTCAGTTCTCTTAAATTAATACTCCATATCTTGCATTTGCAGCTGTTGTTGATGAAATCCATTCATTGATACAGAAAAGCCGGAGACTAATCATTGTCCTAAGTAAGAGTTATATGTCTAATGAAGTCAGGTACGAACTCGAAAGTGGACTCCACGAAGCACTAGTGGAAAGGAAAATTAAAGTAATCTTAATTGAATTTACACCTGTCACTGACTTCACATTCTTGCCCCAATCACTAAAGCTTTTGAAATCCCACAGAGTTCTGAAATGGAAGGCTGAGAAATCTCTGTCTTATAACTCAAGGTTCTGGAAAAATCTGCTTTATCTGATGCCTGCAAAAGCAGTCAAGCCATGCAGAGACGAGTCAGAAGTCTTGCCTGTTCTTTCACAGTCCTGATCTTCAGAAGAGCGGAGTGTAAGAAAGAACTCTTGACACTCTGGGGGTTGAGTCTATGAGCCTATTTACAACAAATGGCCTTATTCAAAATATTTAACTCTACTCTATGAAAATCCTACTCACAGTTTGAAGATGAAGCTTGTCGTGAGGTTGCCAGGGATAAGACTAAACACTGAGCTGTGGTCATGTGCTCCCAGAAGACCCTGGAATTCAAAAGAAATGGATCTTCTGTTTCTCCCTCTTCCATAAGTGGGTGCAGGTGCCCATACTCAATACGCTTACTCAAACCCCTGAGTCTGGGCACAGTGCAAAATAACTCGCGCATTACAACAAGGGTGCATTTTTAAGAGATTTTAATGCTAATTATTGAACTAAAGGGCTTTAAGTTCATGAAGTGGCATTTTCTATGAGCCAGTAGGTGACACAGTAACTGGAATGGTGCCTTCACTCTCCGGTAATAGCTACCTACCTCGACACACCCCAGACCGTGCCTGGGACGTGGGAGAGGGCTGGCAGGGCTGCGCGCAGAGCAGGGGAGTGAGGTATGAGGCTGCTGTCACAGGACCTTGGCCTCGGGATGTGTTTACTGTATCTGGGTCACAGCTGCAGGCCCACGGTTCTTGGAACCCCACCAAGGTGCTGCACGGAGCTTGCTTAATGGGGCCTGTTTGCGGGAACTTCTTAAAAGGAACCCAAAACAACTTTTTGTCTTTTACGAGAAACACAAATTTTAATTCAAATAATTTTCTTGGTCTTTCAAAAGTGGCCTAAACCATTTGTTGATTTTACATAAATGTTTGTATACAGGATGAATTCCAGATCATATTAGCCATTAAACATCAAAAAATAATCGTTACTTGCTTGATTTTTTAAAAAAAATTACGTTTATAAAATGCCCTTAGAGCGGGACAGCATGGTTTGGTGGCTAAGAGGATGAGCTGTGCAGCCAAGAGGCTTGAGCTCCTATCCTGGGTTTGCTACTTACTCCTGTGACCTCTGGAACATTTTCTAACCCGTCTGTGCCTCAGTTTCCTCATCTGTAAAATTAGAATTTATAATAATTGTGGCTACTTCACAGGGGGACTGAATAAGTAAATATAAATAAGTACTTACAACAGTTCTTGGCACAGACTTAACACTCTGTAAGTGTTGCTATTACTATTATTGTTATTATTATTAATTATTACTTAGATCAGTTCTTTAGCAGTGGACTAAAATGGAAGCCAGAGAGCAGAAAGGGAAAGAGATCCGGAGGGGAAGGCAGTTTTGACTTGAGGACATTTGCGTATAGAGAAGCCTACAAGAGAAGCATGTCAGTAGGGTGAAGACATTTCTTCACTAGACATGTGCAACTTTTGATGTTGGAAGACGTATATCTGTCTCCCTAAAGTAGGCCCAGCCCTGTGGGCCTTCCTGATGGCCTCAGCGGTCGTGGCTGTCCATGGGAAACCACTGAGTGAGTGAGAAACATCAGCCTTAAAGAGAAAGGAAAGAGTTGGGTGAGTTTGGAAGGCTGGTTAGAATATATGGGTGCAGCATGAATATTCCAGAAAAGTTTAAAGCAGAGACTGTTTAAAACAGCTGTAGTAGATATTACTGAAAATCAAAAAATGAGATTTTCAGTGTAAGAAAGTGATTTAATTTTTGTAGAGCTTACAATTTTGTGTGCTATTTTGATGGCCAAAGAAAGTAAGAGCATTTAATTCCTAACTTACGCTTTATATATGAAAATATATGGTTAGGAGAAATTTTATTGCTGTCATCATAGTCTCTAACACAGAGTGATTTTGCTTTTCTCTTTTATGATGTATGCTTTAAAATACATTAAATGTATTTTGTATTAAATGTGTTAAATATGTATATTAAAAATATGCTTTAAAATACATTAATGAACCATTGGTTTAGAGCCTTTATTTTTGAAATATCTCTTGCCATCTTTTTCACTTACTTTACGATTCCTGTCCCTCATTCTCATCATAGATTCCCACCTTTTTTTTATAAGTTATGGGTCACTCAAAATGAATTTCTACATCTATCTATATTTTTTTTATGTCAAATTACTTTATACCTACCTTCTTTATCTTACTTTCCATCCAGGAGCAGAAGAAGAATTCTCTTTCCTCTCTCACAAGGTCACTCAATACCCAGCACCAATATTAGGTCTTCAGATGCCAGTTAATTAATGTGCATATTTTAAAATTTAAGTGCAAACATTTCCAACTAGGACCAATAAATAACTTTTATTGATAGAATAACATCATTCACTTCTGTGACTTCCATGTCCTTAAACTGCGGAGTCCATTTCAGGGAATCAGTGAACAACCGGCTCTCTAAGATGTATAAAGAAATACATCATGTATGTCTCTTATGTAGTGGAAGCATTTATTAAATTAGAGTTATACTCTCTTAAAGCAGAGAGAGACCTTATTACCCACATATTCCAGACCCAGGAACCTGAGACATGGTAAGTCCAGGGGCTTGACCCAGGTCGCAGACCTAGCTCGTGTGAGAGGCGGGGGCAGACAGTTGTACCGTCTCCCTCTTTGGAAGTGGCTGTTGGACAGAGAGACTTGAGGTAAGTTTTTGGAGGCCACGGGCACTTTCCTGGGGAGGCACCTTATACTAGGAGGGTTTGGGCAGAGTCCTGCAGAGAGGAGGCAGGGCTGCTTAGCACTGGCTCCGAGGAGGAAGAGAGTACAAGGGATCTTCAGGCTACTAGGGTAAGGATGGAGGAGGGGAAATAGCATTCAAGTCCTCAACAGGATGAAAGAGAGCACTTGACTGGAGCGTGCCCACTGTGGCATTGCCAAGATCCGGGCAGTTAGAACCCTGACAGGTACCAGGAGCTCACCCCATGTGGATGCTGAAAGGTCAGCCAGTTGGGCTTACCAGGACTGTCAGCAAGGTGCAGAGAGGATGAGATTCCCTGCAGCTATCAACTCGCTTATCTGAAGAGGGAATGCTGGCAAAACCAGAGCCCAAGGCTAAGTCGAATAATAGCTTTAAATACTCAGAGGAAATCACTTGTCATCCTGGTGTGAAGTGCAGCTCTGTGGGAGGAGACTCAGGGTTGGAGAGAAGCCGTCTTTCAGAGCAGAAGCTACTCTGAGAGGAGGCTCATGAGCAATGGCGGGCCCTTCAAAGAGCGGCCAAGCCACAAATCTAACAGGAAACGGGATGTGTTTGAGCTGTGGGCAGGACACAGGGTCCTTCCAGCCCCACCTGCATGCCACACCGATAGTGATCACAATCTAGGCTGATCACAATCTAGGCCGGGGTGGGGGGCGGCCTGAGACCAACACCTCCATTTCTGTGCAAGGCTTGTGAAAACCAGCTTTTATCTCTTTACAGCCTGCCTTGTGGTTGCACATTCACACCCAGGGAACACAATACCCCATTTATGCAATTGCTACAACTTGATGCATGAGTTTAACAATTAATGGTGAACATGTTAAAAATAGACTTTCAAATTGTGTTTTGGGAATTAGGGTTCCTTGGAGGTGCCTGAGGGACCATCCTGGACGGTACGATGGGGACCACGTGTGCTGGGACCAGCTTTCTGCCTCCCTCCCACTCCTTCCAAATACTTCAACTAGAGCAACACTGCTTTTACCATTTTAATGTTTAGGTTCCATATAATAATCTTATTTAACAAAATCAAATGTCTCTAAATAGGTCATGGTGTAGATGTAATGGCATAATCCTCTCCAGCTATTTTAAACAGAAATGGTTATAGAATTGTTTAGAAAGGGGAGGAAACAGACAGGCTAATCTTCCAAGGATATCTTGCAAAGTCACACAAAACAACTGGGCTGCCAAAAGCGCTGCTGATCCTGGCACAGACAGGAGGAAATCTGCGGAACCATGAAAAGCCTGCCACAGCGGCCACCTCCAGAAGCAGTCTGCAGTCTAAGTTGAGCCCCACACTGTGGAGTCGTTGAGGGCTGAAAAAGCCAATTGCTTCCATGCACCCGAGTCTACTAGGAGCCACAAAATTATTAATTTGCTTTATCCCAAGATAGAAATAATAGCCTCAGAATAATAATAATACTAACACAGCCATCAATATTTTGTTTACTAAAAACAGTTCAAGAGTGTTTTCGGCCTGTTTTATCCCTTGAGAATATCCCATTGGAATACAAGTTCAGTTGTGTTCTAAAGTCACTTGAAATTATTCCTCTTGATGTAGTTTTGTCAACTCAATATATAGTTAGATTTATTTCTCTTATTTTGATTTTTAGGGATTGCTTCTTAAAATTTTATTTTGTTCTCTAATAATGCAAAATACTTACATCCTTCTAAGAGCAAATCTGCAAAATAAGGTATATGCAGAGAGATCTAGCTTCTAGACCTCTCCTTGCCGCTTGTTTGTTCCATCCCCATAAGCAAACCTTTCTAAAAATGATGTTGATTTTTCCCTCCATGTTTTTAGTATAAATAAATAGGCAAACATGTTTAAATCCCCTCACCTTTTACAGATAAGTTGTAGTGTATTACATACAATTTTTTCACCTTGCTTTTCCCTACTTGCATATGGAGCTATTTCTCATTCTTGCAGAATAAACTACAGGCTCGGCTGTAGTTTATTCGACCAGTCTCAAATGTTTTCAGACGTTTACTATTATCAATTATGTTGTAAAGAGCAGTCTTATGTATACATCTTCCCATATTTTTGCTGGAATATTTCTGGGGTTGATTCCTAGATGCAGGATCCCTGAGTCAGGGGGTAATACGTGCATAATTTTGCTCAGTATTTTCAAATTCCGTTTCAAAGGGGTGTATCGCTTTGCATTCCCAGTAGCAATGTAAGGAGTGCTTGTCCCTTAGATTTTGCCAATTTTACTGTAGAGATGTTGATCTTTTTCATCTCTATTGTTGGAAGGTCTTTACATATCAGAGCTATTAAGATATTGCGACATAAGTTACAAATATTTTTTTTCCCAGTTTGTCATTTTACTTTGCTTTTGGTATTTACCCATTCCCTAATTACAGAGGAATTCACCCATTCTTCCAATACTTGCATAGATTCATTTTTAAAATTTAAATCTTCAACCCATTTGGAATTTATCCTGGTGTGCAGTGCAAGGAATGGATCCATCACATCATTTTCGATACAGCAATCCAGTTATCACACTACTTTTCAAAAAGGACATCTTTTACCCACTAATTTGGGATGCCCCTTTTAACTCCTACTAAATTTCCATGTCTTATTAGATCTATTTCTGGACTATATAGTCTGTTCTATTGGTCAACTTTCTATTCATGTGGTAATACCACACTGTTTTAATTGTAGAGATTTTAAAATATATTTTAATATTTGTAGGGGCCATGTCCTCTACCTCACCCCAAAGCTCCTATTTTTCAGTGATTTCCTGACTTTTAAGGCATGTTCTTTCCTTCCAAATGAATTTTATAATTAGCATGTTTAACTCCAGAGAAAAAACCGATAGTATTTTATTGTCTACATTAAATTTTTAAATTAATATAGGGAGCATTGATTTCTTTTCGAGGTTGTGCCTTTCCAGCCATGAACATAGGCCATCTTTCCACTTGCTCCAATCTGCATTTGGTTCTCTCAAGAATGTTTTATAGTTTCCCTCATAGAGATTTTGGATATTTTGTGTTAAGTTCATGCTATTTTGCTATTAAAATGGTGTCTTCTCTTCCTTAATCTTCTGACTTCTATTTTTGTTTATGTACTTGAAGACTATTGGTTTTTGTGTTGATTCTTCTGCTACTTTATTAAATTCTTGTTGCTTGTAGCAATTATTTAATTGGTTCTTTGTTTTTTCCAGATATATAATCATATCGTCTGCAAAAAGAGATGGGGGTTTTCCTTCTTCCTTCCAATTCCAATGCCTCTAATTGCTTTTTCCTGTTTAATTGCATTGGTAATTAAACCTCCAATATAAGTTTCAATAATAGTAGATGTAGATATCTTGTCTTGCTCCTGACTTTAGTGGGAAGGTGTCAGTGTTCCCCACTGAGTAAGAAACTATTTTACATATCTGCATCATATGTATACATATATATAGTTAATTACATTAAGGTCATCTCCATTAGTTCCAATTTTATCCAGTGATTTTTTTTTTAATATAAATAGTTGTTGACTTTTGTCCAATAACTTTTCTGCAACTATGGAGATAATCATATGATTTTTCTCTTTAGAGAATATTAAATTTTCATAACATCAAACCATTCTTGCATAAGTGGACCAAAGTCCACTTATTCCTAACGTATTTTTAAAATAATCTATGTATTTCATTCACTAACGTTTTATTTAAGAAAGTGCACATTTTTTTCTAAGCAAGTTGATCTGTAGTTTTGTGTGTGTGTATAACCTTTAAATATTCTTAAGTATTAGTGAGGAGTGAAAAAAATCACTACACATTTGAGAAAGTTCTTTACTATGAAAGGTCAAGATTAACAACAAAATGGAGCTTAGAGGAAAATGGAAATAAGTCAAAGGAAAACATATTTAAAAACAAACTTTAATGTTTTCAGAGAAACAAGAAAAGATGTTACATCAGAGCATAATAAAGTGGAGCTGGAAATTAAAAATGAGATAACTGAAGTGGAAAACACAATATCGAGAATGGAGGATGGTGAGTGCCACCTAGAATGTAAAACAAAAAGCTAAGTAAATTGAAAATAGAGGGAAAAAAAGAATTAGAATATTAGCCTAAATTAAAGTAATAGAATATCTATAAAATGAGAATAAGCAGACACCCTATAAAATGAGAATAGAGAAATAAAAGCAATTATTTTAGAAATAATTAAGGGAAATATCTCAAAATTAAAGGACACGAGTTTGCAGACTGAAAGGGCCACCAGTCACCCAGCAAAATGAATAGAAAAATGTCTTCAAAATTGGAAGGAAAAATGACGTGCTCCCTAGAGTTCTACACTCAACCAAACAGTTATTCAAATAAGAGGACAAAATAGAGATTTTCATACATATAACACCTCAAGATATTTCCTTCCCACCTACCCTGTGTCTGGGGTCTACTGGAAGAGGTGTTCCTCCAAAAGAGAAGAAGAGAATGGTTTAGGGTTCGGAAATAGGGGCTCCAACTTAGGAAAGTGGTAGACAGTATCTCCAGGTTGATGGTAAATGGAAATCCTAGGATGACAATTGTGCTTAAGCCGTATTTGAATAGAAGAGCAAGCTCCAGACAGACCCTTTCTCAGGAAGAAGATAGCTTTCCTAGTGTGTTGAATGCATTGAGAGGTGATTTACATTTCTAGTGAAGAGTTTAGGAACAAATTAGTGATAGGTATAGAGAAATTCAATTAAATGGAGAAAAATAATTATTAGCTTCAAGTGAAACGAAAGTTGGCATATGAAAAGAAATGTAGTCAAGTAACACTATATGGTTCAGCTGTAAACAATATTTACCTGGTCACAGTGGTGTAAACATTAAACATTTATTTAACTAAAATTATAATGTAAAAACATTGGGAGGCTAAAGAGAGGAGAATGTGTTTGTGGTGGTGGTGGGGTGGTAAGGCATAGCTCTCACTGTTAGGAAGTCAACAGATTATATCTAAAACTTTGTTCAAAGTCCAGGTCCTTAAAAATGCAGGCTACACTTTGCTTTCTCATTAATCCCTGCTCCATTTGCTGTGTTGTCTTCCACACTCCGCAGTCCAGTGGGTCTGCAGTCTCTGGATTGCCAAATCTAATGGAAATTTTTAGTCCTCCTGCTTGACTTCCCTGTTGTATTCAACACTGTTCACTCCTGTTTTCTTCTCTAGACCTCCCTCAGATCTGTGTCTTCCCGCTCGGTTCTCATAGCACCATTGTTATATTTCCTTTTCATACTGCTGTAGTGGTTTCTCTTTCTCTGTCCCATGTTTCCCCCACCTTAAATTTTCCAGGGTTCCTTTCTGGACTCTTCTTTTCTTCTCATGCTGCATAGTCTCCTTGCCTATCACTTCAGCTAACCTGTAGAGAAAAATCCCTCTTCCTATCTGAGATCTGTTTTCTGAGCTCCAGAGTCATATATTCAGCTCTACATTGGGTAGTTTTGTCTAGAAATGTACATAGCGTCTAAAACTCAACTATATATACTGAACTTTTTCTAGTTTCCCTAAGCCTACACTTCCTACCACATTCTCTGTCTTGGTTAACAAAACTATTTTCTACCTGATGACCAAGCAGGAAACAATTCTCTTTCTTCCATGTCTCATATCAGCCAGTACCTTCTACCCTGGACCTGTATTCTCTATGATAGCTCCTTAGCAGCTGCCTTACTTATGTTCCTTACTATCTCTTGCAAAGATAGGTGGGTAGATGCCTTGGAAGAAGCTTATAGAAGTTCTTCTCTGCTTGTTGCAGTTTTGTCAGTCATCAGCTGAGAATGAAGATGAGGGAGGAGATTTTAGATGAAAGGAAGAGCTATGGAACAGTTTTCTAGGAGAAGGGGAGAGTGAATGAACTAGAAAAATATAGTATGGCTGCCAAGAAGCATTCAAGTCTCCCTTGGGTTATTGAGAGTGAGATCAAGCAGCATGGCTGTGTGTTTTCTCCAGCCATGTTGAGTTGTGTATGTGCAACTAGAGAATAGAGTTAGTATTTTTCAAGCTAGTATGATAAACTAAGAGAGTGGAAGGCAAATTAAGGGTATATGTAAGGGACTGATAATAATGAATGATGACAGAATTTAAGTTGGAAAATGCAAGCATGGGGGGGTGGTCATTGAAAATTTGGTAAGATCAAGATAAGATTCTTCTGTGACCAAATGATTGTCATAGTTGAATTGAAATTGGAGCACTTCAGGAGGTAAGCTGATAGGAGGTGAATGTCAGGGAGTGGGATGCTTGAAATGGAGATTACGGAGGCATGGCAATTATTAGTAAGGACAAGTCTAAGGTATGACCACAGGAGTAAATGTCTGAGGTCGGGGTGGAGGACAAGACATTTGGAAGAGAGGAAGTTAAAGAACTAAGAGACCAGGGTATTCCATGGCTTATCTATGTGAGTACTAAAACTACCAAGAGGAAAAAGAGGAAGAGTTCAGGTGAGAGTAAGAGTGAGTAGGAAGCTAAACTCTTCAGGGAATGAAGTGGAGTGACCAGGGGTGGGTTGCGGACAACCTCAACAAGATGGGTACCGGCTGGTATTGTTACTGAGCCCTAAGGGATCTGAAAGTGGGGCCTTTTGCCCAGAGCCCCCTGAGCCAATAGAACGAGACCGGGTTCAGAATAGAAGAGCAGAAATGTTATTCATTGATCAATGAATGCAAGAGGCAGAGCTTGTACTTTAAAACACCTTCTCCCAGAAGGGATGGTGAGCACAGTATTTATGGAATGTGAAGGCAGAGGGGTCTCCATGTCACAGCTTGGGCAGGGGCATTTGGGGCACGTGCAGATCTTCCCTTCTTGCACACGGCACCTTTTGCACATGTTTCCTTTTGTGCATGGCAGCCCATCACCATCTTGGACCTTTCTGGTTTGGACTGATTGTGCCATTTGGCCACGTGTTAATGTTCTGCCTTCATTCCTATAAGCAAGCACAACTTAAAAACAAAGCATTAGACATGGAAAGTGTTTTAGGGACTTCCCTGGGTGACAGTATTACAGCATGAGGACATGCTATTCAAAGCTGGGGACTCTTAGGAAGAAGAGAGGTACAATGGCTGGGAATCAGTGGTACAAGTGGTCTAGAAGAGGATACAACCACAATTTAAGTGTACTGTTAGAGAAACAGTGTCCTCAGGGGACAGTCAAATAGCAGTTGATGGGGGAGGGAAATGAAAGAAAGGCTAGAGCAGAGTTTGAAGATATTACAGATGATCAATTTAACCATCTACACCTGAGGTTAGAAAAAGAATTAATGAAAATTCAATGAATTCCCTCTAGGAGTCATCCCCAAGCCCACAGTTTGGCTAAGAGCCCCTCCCCTCTGGTCTGCTGTGCATACCTCTATTGGGCATTAACCACGTAAGAAATGACCTTCAGGGGTCCACTTTCTCTCCCTCCAACTAAACTGGTCACTTCTGAAGGGCAATGTGCAATGACAATTACCAGCAAAAGACCTTGTAGGTAGTAGATGGTTAGCAAATGTGTGTTGGATTGGACTTATTACTCTGCTCTGTAATTATTTCTCTCTCCCAAAAAATATGAGCTCTTTAAGGACAGCGACTGCATTTTATTTATCCTTGTATTATCTTTCTGATACAAGGATAGCCATACATAAAATGATTGGAATCATGAATTCACAGAATGGACTAATTTTTATGTCTCCCAGCAATTTACTCCAAGGGAAATAGAATTTATTTGTCCAATGGTAATACATGTTTTGATTATTTATTGCTATTGTAGGGGAAGAGGGAGAATCCCACTCTGCCCTTTTGTTTAAGGTTCTCATGGCTGGCCAAATAATTAACAAGACAGGTTAGCAGGAGAAAATAATACCAAGTTTAATAACATGTATACATGGGAGAAAGCAGGGACACTGCGTTTCTCAACACAACAGCAGAAATTCTCGTCTTAAATACCATCTTCATGTAAAGACAGAGGAGGATGTTGGGGGTGGGGGGTGTCAGTTACAGGAGATTACCACTAAAGCACAGTAAACAAGAGTAAGGTTATTATGCAGATTTAAGGCCTCAACTTCCACACTGGTAAGTTTCTAGAAATGAGGTCGTCCCCCCTCTTCCCAATACAGAGAGGGAGATACCTTTACAAATGGAGATTTCCCTTATAAATGTAAATGTTTGGCAACTCCTCGCAGGGCCATCCAGAGAATATGGCCACAGAGACAGAACTTCCGATAAGATGGGCTTGTTGGTGCCTTTTCTGTTGTAACATCTATTTTACATTATATTACAGCCATCAGACAGAAGATCTGTTCCAGGAAGGAGTTACTATGTCAAATTCTTTAGGCAGTTAGTGGAGGAGGTCAAATGTCCATCAGAGAAAACAATCAAGATAAAGAGATATATTTCAGGGTGGCCAAATCTTGCTCTCCCACACTATCTAACAACCCCAAAACTTAGTTGCTTAAACAGTTTATTATTTCTCATAATTCTGCAGTCTAGGTTGGGCTCAGTTGGACCATTTTTTCTGCTACATATGGTGTCTGCTGAGGCTGGAATATCTAACATGTTCTTCACTCACATGTCTGAAGCTGGGATGGTTGAAGCAACTGGAGTCTGGCCAGACATCTCTTTCTCTGTCTCCCGGAGTTTTTATAACCAGCTTATACAGCTAGCTTGGGTTTCCTTACAGTGATCTCAGAACATTCGCATTTCTTATATAATGTCTAGCTTCCAAAAGACACGAAGTGGGAGCTGAAGGTCTTTTAAAAAGTAAGTCCAGAGGTGGCGCAAGGTCACTTCTACTGCATTCTATTGGTCAAAGCAAGTCCCTAAGTCAGCCTAGATTCAAGGACAGGAAAAATGGACTCTACCTCTCGACACGAAAAGCAGAAAGCACAGGAAGGGGACCAGAGGAGTTAATGGCAGCCATTTTTGTAGACTATCCCCTCTTGGGGTAGAGGGAGAATCCCCCTCCACCCTTTCCCTTGAGGTTCTTATGGCTGGCCAAATAATTAAAAGACAGGTTGGCAGGAGAAAATAGTGCCAAGTTTAATAACATGTATACATAGAAGAAACCAGGGAAGCTGAGTGTCTCAACAAATGGCAGAGATTCTCATCTTAAATACTATTTTCAGCTAAAGACAGAGGAGGATGTTGGTGGGGGCACGGGGGGAAGACAGCTATGGGGGATTACCAGAAAGCACAGCAATCAAGGGTATGCAGATTTAAGTCCTCTCCTTCTGTACTGATAAGAGTTTCCAGAGATAAGGTCATCCCCCTGTTCTTCCCAGTAAAGAGAGGGAGATACCTTTACAAACATGTATGTTTGGTAAACAGAACTTTAATAAGAATGGGTTTAGCAAGGACCCTGCCACTCTGTCCCTACCCAGAGTTAAATTCCTTTAGGCAATTAGTGGGGGGGGGGCAGGCTCAAATATCCATCAGAGAAAATAATTAAGGTAAAGAGACATAGTTCAGGGTGGCCAATTTTGATCTCCCACACCCCTAAAGCCTATACCAGGATATTCCATCTCCTGCAAACTCTATTCAAAGTCTATTAAAGAGATGGAATTCACTTTAGGAAACACCTCTCTAAACAAGTGTAGACTCAACTTCAAGGTCTGCATCAAGATCTCTGAAACTTCAGAAGGACAGCTCCCACACCCCAACTCACTGGAATCTAGTTCAATTCAACAGTTATTGAATACCTGTCATAAACAACCCCTTATGCTGAGCCTTCTCCTTCCATTGTAGTCTTATCTCTCTCCAGCTCCCCAGGTCTGCTGCCTTTATTCTCAGCACTGTGCTGCTCCCGTGTGACACTGTGAGCCTAGAGCGTCACAAGCCTGGAAGATCCTGTCAGCTGCTCCCTATGACCTCTTTTGAAACAGGCCTGAAAAAAACCTCACATCCTCTTGGAATCCTAGGCAGATTCATGACAGGTGGCGAATACATTTTTGGGTTCATTCCTAGCTATAACGGCTAACTTCCTCTTCCGTCCTCCTACTCTTACCTCAGGTAAACACTTAATTTGCCTTTAAAGTGAACTTAGTCATCATTTGTTTTTTATGTTATCTTCTAGTCTGTTTAGAATACCCCTGGAGCTTTGATGTGCTCAGATGAATCAGCCTTATCCTTACTAGAACAGGAGATTCTTGAGGGAGGGTGATATCTAGGCTTAACCAAGATGCTTTCTGGACAAAGCTCTTTCTGACCAGTGTGGTCTCAGGGTGTTCTGAGATCCCTATTAAGTGATTTTAGTTGTTCTATCAAAGAAACAGTGTTATATGTTATATTTTGAAGCTTTCTCTTAATAAATAGGTGCAAAAAAGCCTTGGTGTTTTTAGCCTTTAAATTTATTTCCCTCTCTGCATCAGTAAATTATTGCTTTGTGTAAATGACATTGGAGAGATTTTTTTCTTTTTCAGAATTAAAAAAATCAATAACAAAAAAAGCTTTAGATTATATCTTAAATGTTATACTTTCAGGGGTTAGCTTTACAAGACAGAAAAAAAAGAAACCCACAGTTGAGAAATGGAGTTGAGTGCTAATAATCTTTACAGGAAATTCCTGTAAAGGAAACAGGCTTACTCACTCTTTCAACTAAACCTAACCACAAACCTTATCTAGCCGAGGAGGTTGGTCAGAGAAGAGTTTTAGATGCTTCATCTTCAGGGTATTGTCTTCTACTGATAGATGTAGTTAATTTGAGTTTCTTCTGTATGACCACGGATTTGACAATGTCAATGGTCATTTATAAAATACTAAAGGTTTTCTTTTTTCTCTAGATGGAACTCATTATTTCCAAACTCGTGCGAGTTAAATGGCTGTTGCGTCTTCTCCAGTGATCTCTCTGGCTAGGAAGAGATACAGTAGGACTGTTTGAAAATGGATATTCTCACACATTCTTCTTCAGATAGAGAAGCCAGCAGTCACTGACATAAGAACTTGAAGTTCCTTCCTCTTTTTTTATGTATTAAGAACAGGAATAAAGGTAAGACAGTATTACATTTTTTTTTTACTAGATTTCCTAACCAGAAAATATAAGTTGAAAAAAGAGCTTAAATAGTTTTCAAAATGAATTACTAACACAATTTCTTTTCATAAAATATTTTGTAATAATAGATGTGGTATAACTAGCAAAATTTACATCTTGTATATATGGAGTCTTCACTTTATTAAAAACAGGGTATAACTGGTGGTTATAAAATAAACCTATCTGCAGTGCTTTGAGTATTTTGTGGAAAAGGTGAAGAGTAGAGGGACTCAAAATGTTTCCAAATTTGAATGCTCATCTTGACTTGACCATAAGATCTTTGAGAGCGGGCACTACACACTTGATTTTTTGTAATTCCTAGATAACGGAATATAAAGCTACCATGGACCATGTGAGAACCATAATAATATCAGTTGAATTAAATAGTTCCTATTACACTGGACCAATCTCTATGCGTATGTATGTTCTCTGTGTGTAGTCACCTCTGATGGTGTGGGAAATTGTTGTTTGCCTATCTTTGACAATGAGATTCACCTACCAGAGCCTCAGACCCTCTGTTGACACTTGCCTTCTCTGTCATTTTCCTCTCTCTTCCTTTCTCCCATCAAAAGCTTTGGCCAGCAAAAATTCTGGTTACTGATTAACCAAAGGTAGTTGAAGGTATAGCCTTGACAAGCTGAGGGTGGGAATCTTTGACCTCTGATGAAATACATAAAAGTGTATAAAAAGTAGCTATGGAAAATGTTTTAGAGAAGAGAACATTCAGATACTTGAAGTCACCCTGTTGGGTCCTCAACTCCTTCGGTGAGGCAACAACTTGTGGTGATGGGAAATCAGAGTCTTTGAGACCTTCTGCACCTGGACATGAATTCTTCTAATACTTACCAGATGTGTGATTACCATTAATAGCGAGGACTGCTATTTCAAGCAATATGAGCCTTGGCCGTCCATCCATAAAACAAGAAGGACGACAACTGTCTTTCCAAGTGTGACCAGGAAGTAAACGAGAGAGCAGGGGCACACTGTATTCAGTGCTACCTGTCCATCATTTTACTCCTGCAAACAGAGAGTCTGCAGCCTGGTTTGCATTAAGTTGCTAAATGCTTGATAAACAACATATACTCTGCACCTTGTGTGATTCCTTACGATTCATGGAAGCGTTACAGTGATGGTGGAATGAAGGCATCATGTAGACATTAAATGGTCTTAAAGAGGTAGATGTTGACAAACAACATCAGTTGTGTTATCCCACATAAATGGGGTTTCCAGAATGGGCTTGTCCTTGTGTTGTTCATTGGCCAACAGTGCTGGCAACAGCTGCTATAACTCGGCACAGGCCCACATCCCCAGGCTCTATTCTTGTCCCTGAGCTGGGGTTCCCATGGGTGCTTCCTGGATCGTAGTGATCACCTGACGCTTGTTTATAGAGTAGATTCCAATGTTCTTCTCCTTGAGAATCTGATTTAATATGATTTGGAGAGCCCAGAAATCTGCATTTGTAAGAAGTGTTCCAGGTGATTCTCATCATCAAGATAATTTGAGAAATACTGTTCCAGAGACAAAACTGTAGCCTGGAAACAGCCCCAGATAGCCTGAGGTCCTAGGCCAGCAGGTGCATGCATCACAGAGAGAGCATCTGTCCACTGATGGGTGGGATGGGAATTCCTGAGGGCTGGAGACTGCTGGGGGTCAGAGTAACCAATTTGTTATAGGCTTGGACATTCAAACATGGTGTTGGGGAAGAGGGAGAATCCCCCTCTGCCCCTTCCCTTAAGGTTCTTATGGCTGGCCAAATAATTAAAAGACAGGTTAGCAGGAGAAAATAACACCAAGTTTAATAACATGTATACATGGAAGAAACCAGGGAAACTGAGTTTCTCAACACAATGGCAGAGATTCTCATCTTAAATACTATCTTCAGCTAAAGACAAAGGAGGATGTTGGGACTGGAGGGTTTGGGATTTCAGAGCAGAAGAAGACAATTCACATGAAGAGGGAAATGTAAATGTTTGTCCTGCAACTCTTTTCAGGGCCATCTAGAAAATGTGGCTGGGGAGAGACAGAATTTTTGATAAGATGGGCTTGTTGGTGCCTTTCCTGTTGTAACATCTATTTTACATTACATTACAGACATCATATGATAGTGGCTCCTTCCTGAAACAGGTCTTTTATGTTAAATTCTTTAGGCAGTTTGGGGGAGGTCAAATGCCTGTCAGAGAAAATAATCAAGGTAAAGAGACATATTTCAGGGTGGCCAATTTTGGTCTCCCACAATGGAATCACAGAATGTTAGAGCTGAGATGATCTTTGCAATTATCTGTTTCCATGGTTCCCAAGTCAGGCAACTTTAAAAAAATAAATACAGGTTTCCCAGCTTAATCTCCAGAAGTTCTGATACCTTAGCTCTAAAATGGAGGAAGTACTGATATAATCCAAATAATTTATTTTGCATATAAAAAAACCCCAAAAACAGAGAGAGGTTAAGTGTCTTAACTAGAATCACACGGCAAGTTAATGGTTAAACCTAGATTAATATGTATTTGTTTTGACTCCTCCTGAAGTATTTTGCATTTATTTGGACAACAGAAGTGATTATGATTTATGCATGAAGCTTTGTCCTAGGATTTGGAGATAAGATTTCTGAAACAGGATCCCTGCTCTTAAAGAGTTCTTAATCTAGTGGGGAAACACGGTATATGAAATAACAAGTACTCTGTGGTGTGGATAAATTATGAACAAGGTTACTGAGCCCCTCTTGTTAGCCAGGCATTATTCCGGGAGAGACCACGCAGGCTGGAAAAGACAAGCTCAGATCCTGCTGGCATGGAGCTTCGATTCTAGTTGGGGGAGAAGTTTTTAAAATAAGACATTTTCAGACAATAATGTGTGCTAAGACAAAGTAAAATGAGTAATAAGAGAGAGGGTTGCTGGCTTATGCAGTGGTGAGGAGGGAGGGGTGGGCTTCATCAGGCAAGTGGTCAGGGAAAGTCTCTCTGGGGAAGAAATCTAAGATAAGATGTGAGACAGCCAAATCAAGTCATACAGCGTTTTGCACATGGTGCTTTGGAATCGATTCTTTGTCTCATGGGCAGTGGGGTCAGCGAAGTTATTAGCATGGAAATAATATCCTCAGGCTTGCTTTTTAGGAAATTGCCTCCAGCAGCTGGAGGTAGGGAGATTGTTCCCTCAGGGGTTTTGCGGGCAAAGGAAAGGAAGACAAAGGGGGCAGACCACGTCTTGAAAGGCAGTTGCTTACCCTGTCTCATTCTTTGACCACCGTCCTTCTTAAGAAGAGCCACCAGTTGTCCCCAGTGGGGATAAATAATGCAGTGACTCTAGTCCCCATCCCTGGCACTCTTCAAGGCCCTCCACCATCTCCTGAAGCCCCTTCTTTGCTGAGCACTCTCCCCTCAGCAGGTCAGTAGCCAGGTGGAATCATCCTGTACTTCCGGCCCCCACCTGGGCAAATTGGTCTGCAAAGGCCTTCCCACCCTGAGTGGCTTGCCCACCTCCTGTCTAAGATAATCTCCCCGTGGTTTTCAAGGTCGCATCTCTTCCTGCCTCCTCCTAGAAATTGGTCCGTGCCTTCTCTCCTTACTCTCTCTTGTATTTGACCTGCTACCCTGCCGACTCATTCCCCTCACAGTGGAATCACGTCCAAGCTCTCCCCTTGTCAACAAGTGAGCAAACACCTCCCTGTCTTCCCTGCACAGTGTAGCCTGTGGAAGGCATGGTTTGTCCCTACTCTTCACATTCCTTCCCCTACTCCCTTGTCACCGTGCAGCTCCCCACCATCTCACCCCCTCTGCTCATGCTGACCTTATCCATTGGTGGCCAAAGCTAACGGACACTTTTCTGTCCTTATAGTGCCCAACTCCCCTGTAGCTTCTGACTTTGACATCTAGTCTTTCCTCCATACTTTCTCTGTGCTTAATGTCAGGGTATTCTCTGTGTTCTGTTTCTTTTTTTCCTTTGAGTTTATCCTTTTTAATTTCCCCGTGGCCATGACCCACCCTTCCGGGCTGCTATTCCTCAGGGAAGTCTATCTGCTCTCTTCTTGCAGCTTACACACTTCTTTAGCCTGAATTCTCCCCCATCCTGCTGACTCCCAGGCCCCTCTGTGAGTCCCACCAGGCAGCCCTTGGGTTGCTCCAGTTGGATCCCCAAAGACACTTCAAGCTTGATGTTTCTGTTAGAGATATATTAATTATTTATAACTAATTTATAAATATTAAATTTACTCCTTCCTCCTGCATCTGAAGATGTTGGAGACGTGATGTGTGCATGTAGGAGTGTGTGTGTGCTGGAAAATGAAGAATTTTGGAAGATGAGGAAAGCCAAGTATTTCTTTTTTTTTTTTTTTTAATTTTTTGTTTATTGCAGTAACATTGGTTTATAACATTGTAAAAATTTCAGGTGTACATCATTGTACTTCTATTTCTGCATATATTACATCATGTTCACCACCAAAATACTAATTACAACCCATCACCACACACATGTACCGAATTATCCCTTTCACCCTCCTCCCTCCCCCCTACCCCTCTGGTAACCACCAATCCAATCTCTGTCTCTATGTGTTTGTTTATTGTTGTTATTATCTACTACTTAATGAAGGAAATCATACGGTATTTGACCTTCTCCCTCTGACTTATTTCACTTTGCATAATACCCTCAATGTCCATCCATGTTGTCACAAATGGCTGGATTTCATCGTTTCTTATGGCTGAGTAGTATTCCATTGTGTATATATACCACAGCTTCTTTATCCATTCGTCCCTTGATGGGCACTTAGGTTGCTTCCAAGTCTTGGCTATTGTGAATAACGCTGCAATGAACACAGGGGTGCATGTACCTTTGCAAATTGGTGTTTTCAAGTTCTTTGGATAAATACCCAGCAGTGGAATAGCTGGATCATATGGTAGTTCTATCCTTGATTTTTTGAGGAATCTCCATACTGTTTTCCATAGTGGCTGCACCAGCTTGCACTCCCACCAGCAGTGTATGAGAGTTCCCTTCTCTCCACATCCTCTCCAACACATGTTGTTTCCTGTCTTGTTAATTATAGCCATTCTGACGGGCGTGAGGTGATATCTCATTGTAGTTTTGATTTGCATTTCCCTGATAGTGATTTTGAACATCTTTTCATGTGTCTGTTGGCCATCTGTATATCTTCGTTGGAGAAATGTCTGTTCAGGTCTTTTGCCCATTTTTTAATTGGGTTGATAGTTTTTTTGTTGTTGAGATGCATGAGTTCTTTATATATTTTGGAGATTAAGCCCTTATCAGATGTATGGTTGGCAAATATCTTCTCCCAATTGTTAGGTTGTCTTTTCGTTTTGTTGATGGTTTCCTTTGCTGTGCAGAAGCTTTTTAGTTTGATGTAGTCCCATTTGTTTATTTTTTCTATTGTTTCTCTTGCCCGGTCAGATGTGGTGTTTGAAAAGATGTTGCTAAGACTGATGTCAAAGAACGTACTGCCTATGTTTTCTTCTAGAAGTTTCATAGTTTCAGGTCTTACATTCAAGTCTTTAATCCATTTGGAGTTAATTTTCGTGTATGGCGTAAGGTAAGGGTCAGATATTCCGTGCTCTTGGATTGGAAGAATTAACACAGTTAAGATGTCCATACTTCCTGAAGCCATCTATAGATTCAAT
Organism: Diceros bicornis minor; assembly: GCF_020826845.1. Taxonomy (NCBI): domain Eukaryota; kingdom Metazoa; phylum Chordata; class Mammalia; order Perissodactyla; family Rhinocerotidae; genus Diceros; species Diceros bicornis. Next base: position 11,122,070 of record NC_080779.1, on the reverse strand, counting down.
GCAATCCCTATCAAAGTTCCAACAACATTTTTCACAGAAATAGAACAAAGAATCCTAAAATTTATATGGAACAACAAAAGACCCCGAATAGCTAAAGGAATCCTGAGATAAAAGAACAAAGCAGGAGGTATCACACTCCCTGATTTCAAAATATACTGCAAAGCTATAGTAACCAAAACAGCATGGTATTGGCACACAAACAGACACACAGATCAATGGAATAGAATCGAAAGCCCAGAAATAAACCCACACGTCTATGGACAGCTAATCTTTGACAAAAGAGCCAAGAACATACAATGGGGAAAAGAAAGTCTCTTCAACAAATGGTGTTGGGAAAACTGGATAGCCACATGCAAAAAAATGAAAGCCAAGTATTTCTTTAGGAGAAAAGATGGAGATACCTGGAAGGAAAGGTCCTGAGAAAGTTGGGAGTGGAGGGAGTGGTTTCAAGAATGGCCAGTGAGTGCAGGGAAGAGTGAGAGGAAGTTACATGGCCAGTTAGAGGTGGGGAGAGAGAGATATTGATTTTGTCAGCTGCCAAAAAAACAAGGATGCTGTGGAGAGAAGATTTTTAAAGAGAACTTTCAGAGTGGATTTATGATATTTAGTGTAAGCTTTCTTTCTCTCTTTTTCTCTTCATCCCTTCCTTCTTTCCTTTCCTTCTTTCTTTTCTTCTCTCTTTATCTTTCCTTTTCTGTTATCACTGCATTTGTTCATTGCATTTTCCTGTACTTGTTTATTTACATGTTTGTGTTGACAAAGACTCTCTCCTTGATCAAACTTTAGTCAGGCTCCTCTGAGCCCTCTTTTTGACTAGGCCTTGATCTGGGCCCTACCCTGTCTTTGGTCTGCCCAGCTCAGTACTACCAACGAATTCTGCTAGTCATCCTCTTATTCTTGGTATCTAATCACCCTTGATATCTGATCAAGGTCCTCGTCTCCCACCCTTGATATCCAAGTCTTGACCTGCCTTAGCAAGAATCCTGTCAGGTCAGTTGGGAAGAATTCTCCCACCCTTGATGTCTCCTCTTAGTAATTATCCACCCCTGATCCCTTCACCCTGCTCCTTGGCTATAAATCCTCACTCATGCTTGTTGTATTCTGAGTCCAGCTTGATCTCTTTCCCCCACTGCAATAGTCTTGAGTAGAGTCTTCCTTACCATTTTAAGAAGTGTCGGAACAATTGTGTCTTTGGGGCCGGCCCCGTGGTGTAGCGATTAAGTGTGCATGCTCCACTGCTGGCAGCCTGGGTTCTGATCCTGGGCGTGCACTGCACTGACGCACCTCTTGTCAGGCCATGTTGTGGCGGCGTCTCACATAAAGTGGAGGAAGATCAGTATGGATGTTAGCTCAGGGCTGATCTTCCTCATACACACAAAAGAAGAATAATTGTGTCTTTAACATTGTTCTCCACATCATGACAGACCCTTGAGAACAGAGACTGTACTATTTATGTTGCGCCCCCTCCTTTAAAGAGCCTAAGACAGTACAGGAATGTTTTAGGGGAAATTTTTAGCTAAAGTTCAAGGATAAATTACCTTATTCCTACAACCCCAAGAGTAATATATAGGCCATTTTTTATGTTAGAGATAATAGTTTAGAACTCTCAGAGACACAGATGAAACTGTTCTTTAGCAAAATTACCTTTATTTTCTGTTCACAACAAAATTAAATAATAATCAAATCTTACCGAGTGCTATGGTCTGAATGTTTGTAACCCCTTTCCCCCAAATTCGTATGTTGAAGTCTTAACCTCCAAAGATGATACCCCTAATGATGGTATTAGGATGTGGGGTCTTTAGAAGGTGCTTAGGTCATAAGAGTGGAGCCTACATGAGTGAGTTTAGTGTTCTTATAAAAGATACTCCAGAGAGCTCTCTAGTACCTTCCACCATGTGAGAACACAGTGAGAGGCACCAGCTATGAACCACGAAGAGGGCCTTCAACAGAGCATGACCATGCTGGTGACTTGATCTTGGGCTTCGCAGCCTCCAGAACTGTGAGAAATAAATTACTGTTGTTTATAAACCATCCAGACTTTGGTATTCTGTTATGGCAGCTCAAATGGACAGGACACCCACCCAGCATCCTTATCTTTTGTTCCTTGTACATGGTTTCAAATTTCCCGTGACCACCCTATCAACAAAGGGGACAAGAACCATGAACCTGGCCCAGGCTCTGATTCTCTCTCTTGAGGTGACTGCTCCGCTTTTGTTTCAGAGGATTGGTAGTAATGTCATCCAGTGACAGCCATTTCTTCTTTGGGGCACCAAGTCAAGCATCCTCTATTCTTGAACAGTTATTATAAACTGGTAATGCGCAGACATTCTCAAATTTTGTACATATGAGCTGTAACACCACCTTCCCTAACTGTGAAGAATCTGACATTTTCATTTCACTTAGGTCATCTTTTCAGGAAAAGTATCACTTAACTTTTTCCAAAGTACTCATAGAAATATACATACTAGGTGAGAACATTAAAAAAAAGAATTCCTTGAATAAATAGAGTCAAAAGAACACACCGTACGGTGCATAGGTCCAAGTGATACCATGAGCTTGAGATATTCTCCCTCCTTTAGCTGTGTAAGAAATGACACACGCAAAACACTGCTACACACCATTGAAAATACCACACAACTGTGGGCATGTGAGGGCTCGTTTGGGTAGGACCTGCCCTTTCAAAGCTTCCTGTGTGACTTGCGTTTTGATCACCGGTTCCGATTTCTCCATTTCCCATTTCTTGATTTACAGAAATGAAGAAGGTTCTCAGGACAGAGCTCTGAATCACAATGTACTGCACTCTGGCGACAGAACAAATTCACTAAAGTGATGACAGGACCCAGGGAGAACAATGCTTTATTTGAGCTGGATATTTCTTTGGCTTGTCACAGGAGTGAAAATTAAAGGATTTAATATTTCAGGTACGGGTTTTCACTTTTCATATTGACACTGTGAGTTTTGTGGTCAAAGTTCAAAGTGACAGATAATCTATCTGATATATCAGCAGCATGACATATTAATCAGAACATTTCCTTCCTACTGTTAAGACGAGTGTAGAAGGAGAAACTCTTGGGGTGAACAGCTTTCAGCTGATACCAAACATTAATGGGGAACCCAGTCACTGTAGTTCAATGGGAGCAGCTGAAGAGGAATGAGGTGTGGTTTGGGCATCTTTAACAGGCAACCACCATTGCTACTGGTGATGGAGTCCACCGGGAGGAGTTAGAACATGAACTACTTTTCCTCCACAAAATGGGAACAGTCAAGAAGAGAAACACAGGGGACTTAATCCCTTGTTGAATCAAGTACTCTTTGTAAATATAAGTTAGTTTCTTCTCCTAATGCATTTCTGTGTTGCTTTGTTTATTGTGGTTTTCAGATTGCTCCACCAAAAAAATTCTTTGGATGTATTCTGTGAAGAGTGAGGAGGAGTTTTTCTTATTTTGTGATTTACCAGAGCCACAGAAATCCCATTTCTACCACAGAAGTCAACTTTCACCAACACAAGGCCCTGGACACCTGCCCTGCAGTGGTATTAAGGACCTATCCGATGTCCAATGGTACCTACAACCTCAAAATGGAGGTCTACTAGAGGAAATTACTGAAAACTATCCTCACATCATCCAGGACAAGAGCACCCTACGTTTTTTGACCGCAGGGATGAATAATGCTGGGTCATATATTTGTAGACCCAGGATTAGGTACGCCCCAAATGCATTGCTATGTGAAAACATTCCCAAATCTTATATTATCTGGATATTATATCTATGTTCACAGGACCTTTTTGACTCTCCTAGGAGCCCCCAGGATGAGGCCTGTTGTGTCAAGACGATATTAGAAGTTAAGCCCAAGACAAACACGTCCTGTGTGAGCTCTGTTTCACATAAGCAATACCTTCTTCTTGGTAGCACTGACTCTATTTATTGCCCCAGTCTCAGCTGCCAAAGTGATGCACAAAGTCCAGAGGTCACCTGGTACCAGGTAAGAGTGACTTCTCTGAAACTGGTGTGAGAGTGGTTTTTATGATACAGTTTGTAGGTACTTTATTGAAATGTAGGTTTGAGAATCTGAGGTCTAGAGCTTTCCAAAGACTGGCCTTGTGCCTACAGAGAAGACTTGACTTTCTAAAATGGTCTTTCTACTAGTTAGCCACAGAGCCTGGTATTCCAGTCACTAGAACCATCCTTTTGATATTGCCAGAAAAATTTCTAAAATACAAGTATATTGCATGTAAGGTAAGACATAAACTTACAAATACGCACTAATGCAGAAGGCCAGATTAGTTCACTTTTACTGTCTTTGCAAAGCCATGGGCATGGCTAAGGGGAAGAGTGTGCCCAACAGGTAAGTCTTGAAGAGTTTCTGAAAGAAATAGGAGACTGGAATACTTTCCAAAGAGGATGCATCTGGGAGGACAGTTATGGCAAACACAGGGTGGCCTGTGTGACAGGTGTCTTGCACAGGTGAGAAGGTAGGAGGGAGCACAGTGCTATGAGGAAAAGGGAACAGACAACAGGAAAAGGCAAGTTTCATGATGATTTTGAGTTATGAACCACATGTGAGCAAACATTATTACAAAAATACTTCACATTTTCACCATTTTTTATGGGTTTTTCAACTGCTAACGGATATATAAATGCTGCCTAAGCATCTCTTCCCATGTAGCCCTAGGTCAGTTGACCCCTGGGTGGTGGAATCTGGAAATAGAATTTAAATTGCCTCCTACACTTGCAATAATTGTTTGAAGTCCAGTACTTTGCCTTAAAAATCATGCAAAACTTTAAATTTGACTTCAAAATATATCTGTTTGTTAATATAAAAATATCATTTTAAATTGCCGCGGATGAAAGTAAAGAATGTGGCCTGTGTTTATCCAGTGGCCTTATGAACTCTAATACTCAGAGAACTCAATAACCAGAGACTCCCGGGAGCACAGTCACCGTGCTGTGAAAACACATTTCCTAGCTGGATTCTCTTGAGACACAGTGACAATATGTGGACAGGTGTTAGTAAGTCCATTGCAGAAATAAGTACACAGGGAGGGTGAGTGATGTGCTTAAGATGTCACATTTGTATGTTAAAGTGACACTGAAAATATGCTGGCATTAAAAACATTTTAATTTAAGAAACATATTAATTTCATAACCTCTCAAATGAGGTTAGTAACAACAGTTGATGGTTCTGCTCGTTATTTTCAGTTCTCTCTTAGGAACAAAACTTCCCTTGGCTCAAAAGTATTTGTAATCTGTGGTTACAGATGTCTTGCTATGTCAAAGTAGGCTGTTCCTAGGCCAGAAAAGCAGGCTTGTCCCAGTTGTTTCAGATGAAAACGCATCTGAATTTGCAATGATTGCATCACTGAAATGAAAGCTATTTTCGCTTTCACGTAAGCACAAGCCATGTAGTAGTTGCCAGCTTTCTGCATATATGGCTCTTGTAAACTAAACCCTAGAGCTATATGGCACTCACAAAAGGAAGCTTTATTTCACTTCTCTGTGGCCTTGACTGCAAATGTCAGGAGTGCTTCATGTTTAATAGGCATCTGTGTCAAAAGTAGGCAACAGTGGCTGTTAAAATGGTACCATCTGACGCAGATTTGGACAGGTCAAGGTTCAGATTATGTTTCATGAATTGCATGTGTGTATGCACACGTGTGCACATGTGCATACACACACACACGCACACATATATACCTGCACTCAGTAACCTGGAAAGTCACAGACCTTATGGAAGCCATGTATCACTAAAAGTGATGACACTAGGCAGGAAATAATGCCCAGGGCTCTTTCCTTCATGTTAAACCCCAGGTGAGTCACACCTAAGGCATCTCAGAACAGATGACACTAACATGACTGAAAGGATGAGAACACGGTGTCGCTGAATTCACATGAAACTGCTGACCAGGGGGCACCTGACAGACGTATAGAATATCCAACTGAAACAAATCCAGGGGCTGGAGTCTCTGGGGCCTTCCAAAATATTTTAATGGGCACATCAAGAAATTTAGGCTTGGAGATTCTTAATTGAAATACTTAATGACCGAGAAGTCAGAATTAAAGTGAATTATCTGTTATTTATTTGAAGAATAAATTTTTTCTCTCTATTTTCCTAATTTCTGAAAATAGAATGAAAAAATAGGCTTGGCATAAACAGACTTCAGCTTAAATAAATGATAATTACATTTAATGAAAGGGTATTTCATGTTCCCTAGCTAAGTGAATCTTTGACCTAGGCAAAATTATAACAAAGGGCACGGGAGAGGCTCTTCTGCAATGGCCTAGGGCACTGAGATATGGGTGTCTGTGACGCTGCTGCGACCCGTCAGTAGGACTTGTGCCCTGAATAACTTTTCCATTGGTGGTTTAAGGTAATCTCGCTCATATGCCGCATTCACTTGCCACAATACTGACGTGGCTGCTGCGTCGTCTCTGAGCCCTGTGTTCCATGGAATTTTCGCACATAGACAGACCTTCCACTTCTCCTTCTCATTTCCTTTTGGCCTAATTCTCGCAGTAACTGGCACCTTATGGCATTCTGTGAGCCTCATGACATGCGATCTGGGGAGTATGGTGAGACTGGCTACACCAGAGATCAATATGATGCCAAGGAGGGAAGAAGCAAAGATCATTTAGATTTGGTTTTGAAATCTGTGTCCAAGGTCGAGACATTGGCCTGCTTGGTTGTTTTCACTGTGACATTTCAGAACTCTCAAAATCCTAGACAACTTCCTAACATCTGTTCAATGCTAGAACCCGCATGCCGTCTAACCGATACTGAAAAGAGAGAAACTATTTCCTTCCTTGTTCGGAACAATGTAAGTGCAGTCGATGATTGTATTAGCTTTGGGACAGCTCCCTTCCCTGCTTGGTTCACTCTGATTTGGCAGGTAGGTCTTTTTTACAAGAACTGCCATCTGGCCTGATTCTCTTTTGTGCTAATAGAGTAGAATTTGTAGCCCATATTCATGATTTTACATTTATTCTTATTGAATTCTAATTTGTTGGTTTTAGCTTATCATTCTATGTATGTCAAGAGGCTGAATTCTGATTCATATTAGCCTTCACTCCCAGATTTGTGAGATTTGTAGAGGAGACGTGAGCATGATAGGTCTTCACTCAAGACCTTAGTAAAAATACTGAACAGCCAGGCACTGAGGACAGAGTTCACAGCTGTTGACTCTAGATTGATCCTTCTAGTTACATATGGTCCATTAATCCACAACTTTGGGGTACTGCTGCTCAGTTAACTAAAAAACACACCCATATGTTGAATCATTCAGCCCACATGTATCCATTTTGTTTGACAAGGAGATCATCAAAGCATTTTCCAGATGACTCACTATAGTGAAGATACGGTGTGTCTACTGTATTCCTCTGAGTCTCTGGTCTAATCCTTCCATCATGGAATGAAATGAGAAGACTGGCATGATTGTTGTTAGTGAATGCAGGCTGGCCAATATTAATCACCTTTTTGTTTTAAGGGTTCATAAGCCATCTGTTTAATAATTCATTCAAGACTTTGGCTAAGGATTGATATCAGATTCATCAGTCCATAATTTCCATAATGTACCCTTTGCCCATTAAAAGATAAATATTAGTACAAAATTTAGATATAAGTAAATGTTGTCAGTTGATGATTGGGGCAAGAGAGTGTGCAGCTGCACTCAGCAAGAAAGCGCAACATGAAGGCTACATTCTGTGAATGGTGAGTGGCTCAGCACGGTGGGAGCAGAGAGGTCTTGAGTGGTGTAGCTGGGTTAGAGCTGGAAAAAGACTGTGGGTGGTTACGTGGTACGGTTATGGAGTCCTTGTTGGTGTGGTTGAACTTTACACGTGCGAGTACTGATCTGGGGAACTAGCAGTGGGGACAGAGAGAAGATAGAGGATACTAGTGAGATTTTCAAGGAGTAAAATAAAAGATTAAATACTTTAACTGGGGGTGTGTGCAAGAGATGACTATCATATTTTGGGTCTTTTATGGCTTAAAATATATTCACAGCATTTACCAAGTTGGAAAAAGTAGAAACTAATTCAATTAGGGGTGAGACAAGGTGAATATGTGTATACACATACAGATCCAGACACAATGAGTTGTCAAGACAGACACGAAAACCTCAAGTACATCAGGGAGGATAGGGCTCGAGATGCAGATGCTGGAAGTCCTCCCAGACCAGGTGGTGGAAGCCCAGGGAGGAGCTCCACTGTGTTGCCCAGTTCCAGGGAGCATGGTTCCTAAGAATAACACATTGTGTGTTGTGCTCCCTGGAGCGGCTGTACTGCCTAGTAGTACAAGAGCTTGACAATTATAGAGGATAATATTATAATACCCGCTCCTGGTATTCTTATGAATGTGTTTTCTTCGTTTTTCTCCATGCTTCACGCACACCTTTAAAAGTCATTGTTAGTGTCCTCAGATTTTTTGGGGGATGCCTCAGTTCTCTCTAGGACTTATTGACACTATTCATACAGGCCCACACTGAGATGTTCCTCCTTCCATATTTTGTTCATGACTGTTTCACATCTGAGCAAAACAAAGAATTCCCTGTGCAGCCCCATTAGCATCTCTCTTTCCTTCTAGGATCATTTGTGAATTTATTTTAGAATGGATTTCCCATCGTTCTTGACACAAATTGCTTCTCCTTTATCTCTTTTCTTTGATGTTTCCTTTCAGTTCCATCTTAATCATACATACTAAGCCATACTTATCTTTTTGATATATTTTCTTGTGAAAAAAAATCTGGTCCACTTTGTTATGGCTCAGCTGAGGTCTTGGTTACAACTCTGCTTCCTCTCCCATTACTTTCTCATGTGATTTACCACACACCTCCACTCCAATTTCTGTTCTTTGCCTATTACTGTGTTTTCTAGAGTTTTATCTCTGAATTTTACTCCATGTTCTGAACCTTCCTTTCAAAGCGTTCTTGATCCTTGGGATCAGCTGGTAGATATTTAACCTTGTCTTTCCCACCTCTTGGCCTTATTTTACTTCCTACCTGCAGCTGCTCCTCTCTGACCAGTTCTGACCCTCCTCTTACGCTGTTTGCCAACCTACTGGAAATTTCTTCTTGGGCTACAGGAACCACACCAGAGACTTGGAGTGGGGAATCCCTGCTGCTATGACTCAACAGGCAAAGTGGAAGGGAAATTCCTCAATCAGAACACGAAACTCAGAGTCAGAAAAATTTAGATTGATTCTCAGCCCTCTCACTTACTAACTCTGTGATATAGAGCAAAACACAAACTCCAGAACCTCCATTTTCTCATCTATAAAATGGAAAGTATAGAATCTGTGCAAATCAAGTCAGAGACTACAAGGTAATATGTGAGAAAGAACTTTGTAATCTTTATAGACAATAGGTTCTTATTATTTTGTTATTTTTGTTGTTTATCTCTTTTCTTTTGACTGGAGTGGTGAGAGAGATGCTTCTGGTACTCTCAGTTGGAAGTTGGAAGGCCATGTGCTACATGGAGGTTAGGGGCCACAGGATTACTGGTACAGTGATACTGGATCATTCAACAAATATTTATGGAGCCGTATATATGTCCTAGTCCCTAGTGATACTAAGTTGATTATGATAGTTCTTGCTTAAATTTACAGGATCTTCCACACTCAGTTGCCAGTCATTTTCCCAAAAATGTCTGATCGCGTGACTACTATGCTTCAAAACCTTTCTTTCAATTATACATGCATTTATTCACGCATCATTTACAAAGATCTTACTATTGCTGGCCTGCTTGCTGTACACTGGAGACCAAAGATGAAACACAGCTTTTTCACCTTGGCCTCATTCTCCACACCGATACTGTGCTTCAGATGTTTCTAAAATGGCATTTACCTTCAATTGACTGATTCCTACATGTTCTTCAAGGCTCTGATTACTGAAGGGAGCACGCCTGCTTCGCCTGAACTGAGTTAGAGCAACCTGAGTGCAGCGTACTCTGGCTCACCGCCAGACTAGAGAGCGAGAGTCTAATCTAAACTGCCAGATTAGACCGAGAGCTCACTGAGAAAGCATCTATGTTTATTCCTCCCAGTGTGTCCAGGACCAGCTCTGCATTCTGGGACAAAGGCTGCTCTCAACAACTACAGAGAAAGAGATACCTAAACACATAATTACTATGAAGGGCTATGTGCAATGATGGAGGTCTGTGCTCACTGCTCTGGGAGCAGGAAGTGACTGATTTGGCTCAGGAGCTCCTGACAACTCATCTCCATGAGAGATACCACTTGGGCTGGAGTTGAAGATTGAGCAGCAGTGTACCCAGTAGGGAAAGTGGTGGGAGATGTGCAGATGTGTGGACTGAGAAAGAGCATGGTTATCTAGGCAATGGCAAGTGGTTAGAGGGGCAGTGGCAGAAAATGAGTCCAGGAAGGGATGGCAAGGTCAAACTGTGAAGAACTTTAGATTTGATCCTCAAGGCAAGGGACTGTCACCGGTAGATTCTAAGAAAGGGAGAGAAACATTCATAACTGTATTTTAGTTCTCACTTGGCTTTGGGTCTACTATGAGTTAAAGAATTGTTTCTCAATCACCAGTCATTCTTTGTCATATTTATGCACACCTGATTAGTTATTCACTTAATATTTTTAATTTAAGATTTATTTTTAGTAGAGTTAAGTTTATTTAAAGAGGAAACTTTGTTAGCCCCATACACAAAAAAATTTATATCAAGCTCCAGAAACATTAGTATAAATATATATGTTTTTTAAAAATTCATTTAGGTGTCAGCTTCTTAGAACACTATGAGTTTTCCAGAATTGGAGCCTGAGCCGCGCTTTGGGAAATACTGAGTTAAATAGCTCTTGGTGGGCTGACTGGATTTGATGCCCTGATCTCCACACATAATGTAATTGTAGTCGAAAATGCATCTCACTTCAAGTAGAATCTTACAAATACAGTTTTTGAAAAAAATCTCTTCATAGCTTAGGGATATCATTGCAATGTCCTTATCTCAGACTGACTTTCTCCTTCCCTGGTTCAAACACGTGAAGTTTTTCTCTAGGTGCGATTAACATTAATAACAATTCTCTGGTTAAAGAAAGTTGTTTAATTTTCTTGTCTCTTGGATTAGAATGGAAAACTACTCTCTGAGAAAAGGAGCAACCCAATCCTAGTGGATGAAATTTACGACTATCACCAGGGCACATACGTCTGTGATTACACTCAGTGGGATAACGCAAGTTCCTGGACAGTCAGAGCTGTTGTTCAAGTGAAAACCATCGGTAAGCAAGATTCTGGTTTCAAGATTTGAGCTTTGAACACCAATTACCTAATTAAGGTTATCTTCCTTTGACTTAGTAATATTTTCCTTTTTGGAAAAAAAAGATAGTCATACACTATAGTCATGTAAAGCCTTGAATGTTGGCAAGCATCAATTTTCCCATTAACCTACATTCCATCCTCCAAGGCAGACCTGGTTCTGCATCACAGTCAAGTTCACATGTTGGGTTTTCCATGCATTGATCTCTGGTTTGTTTTTGTAATAAATTAAAAAACAATATCAAATATTTCACGCACAGAAATAAGTGACACTCATGTGTCTATCACTAGCTTTAATTCTGTTAACGTTTTTACACATGCTTAAAATCTTGCTTTTTCCTTAAAGAATCAAAACATCACAGATATAACTTGAGGCCTATGCCCTCATGCCTTCCCACTCTCCAGCTTTCCAGATGTAGTCCAATCTTGTAGATTACATCCTCTCCATTTATGTTTTTATGCTCTTTCTACATATGCATGTATCCGTTAATAAAAAAGAATATTGTTTTATGTTATAAAATATGTTTTGTGTTATAAACAAGTGGTATTATTCTAAGGTATCTTTGTGCCAATTTACACTCCCATCAGCAACGAACACATTTCCATTATTCCCAAATAACATTTGGTGTTATCAGACTTTTTGATTGGTGTCAAGTGGGGTCTCTTTTTTTATACCAATTTACATTTTCCTGACAACTAATGAGGCTGAATATCTTGTCATACATTTATTGGTCCATTGGGCTTATTCTTCTGTGACTTGTATTTTTGGCCCAGTCTTTCCTTTGGGTCATTCTTACTAGATTTACAAGTGTCAGCATGAATAAACTATCTGATATAATTAATTTAAGCAAGGCCTATGTCAAAACGTAACAGTCAGCCACTCATGCTTTGTATTTAACGGCTACAGAACGGTTGACTTCGCTTTCAGTAAATATATTCATCAATTTTACCTCCTCTTCTTTTATGGCAAGATACAAACCAGATGAAGCTCTGAAACCAAGTCAAACACTCCTGCCTACTTCCTGGCCCTTGCACTCTCCACTACTTCAGATCTCAGCAATTTAAATTTATATTAGATTGTTCGTTGGACTAGAAGTTAGAACTCAAATACCTTACTATTATCACTTGCCCTCTCCAAGTGATGTTGTTGTTCTTTCCCTCACGCATGATAATTCAGCCCATCAAATTTTCAGTGGCAGAATCTGCTTTTCCCTCCCAAGGGAGGCTCTGTAACATCTGTTGCATCTGTTTCAACCAAGCCTTCTCTGTCATCATTCCTGTCTTCCTCATTTACTCATTCATTCTTTCATTTATTCATTTTTACACAAATATCTGTTGAACATCTACTATGTGGCAGGCACTGGGCTTGGTGCTAAGGATGTAAGAATGAGTACCTGGACACTTTCTCTGGTCTCTCAGATCTTACCATTTTGTGGGGCAGACAGACAGGAAACAGGCTATCACGGTACAATGTGATGAGTGGAGAGAAAGGGAAGCAGTAAGGCATATGGGAGACCCACCGAAACCAAACCTGGGTACACCGAGTCCAAGTGAGAACTGAGGGGTGAGGACAAACTAGCCCAAGGAAGGTGGGAAAGATGCCGTTCCAGACAGATGGAGCAGCATAGTTAATGTCCGGGAGGTGAGAGAAAGCCTGGTACAGTCTAGGAAGAAAGCGAAGGTCAGCTGAGGGTGAGTGTCTGGACGCAGGACTGAAATAACACTGTTCTAGTAAATTTGAACTTCATTCAAGGAACAATGGGGAGCCATTGAGGGTTCTAAGCAGGAGAATGTCACGAGTATATTTGTATTTGAGAGAGATCACTCTGCCTACTGTGTAGAAAATGGGTTTGGGGGATCCAGAATGGAGGTGGAGAGAAGAATTGGGAGGCTGCTACGGTTCATCAGGCAGTTGCTGGTGGTGGCCTGAACTAGGAGTGGCAGGGGGAATGCAGAGAAGTGGATGGACTCAAGAAATATTTAGAAGGTACATCTGAAAGGATGTGGGAATTGAGAGTGAGGAAGAGGGAAAAGGAGAAGTCCAGGATGACAGCAGGTTTTAAGTTGGGCAACTAGGTAGACTGTCTGTAATATACTGATAGGGATAAGATAGCATAGCAGAGCATACATAAGAGCTGATATAGCGCACAGGTGGGGCAGCAGCAGGTTCGATTCATGCCCTTAAAAGATGTCTCTGGTTGTTCTTTGAATAGACTTAGCAGAAGTGATGAGAAATGACTTTGTTTGTGCATCAACAGAACATGATGATGGATTTTATGTGGAAGATAAAAGAAAAAGGGAAATCAAAGATGTTTTAGTTTTCTGGCCTGGATAAGTTGATAAATGGTGGCACCATTAAATGAGACAGAAAAGGCTGAAAAAGAAGAGGGTCAGAGGAAGAAATTAAGTATTAGGTTTGAAGGACTCTTAGTCACCCAAGTCACGATGACTAGTGGGTATCTGGATAAATCAGTCTGGAGATGTTAGGGCTGGGGATGTGGACGTGAGGGTGGTCAACATGATGTCTATAGCAAAGGGACTGAATGATATCACCTAGGGATTGAGTGTAGAGAGAAGAGGGCCTGGAACTGAGGCCTGGAACATTCCAACACTCGGAGAGGTGGGGAAAAGGGGGATCCCCAAAGGAGATGGAACAAGGGTATGAGAACAGAGGAGAACTGTCCCTGGGCACAGTGACTAAAGTGTCCCAGAAGGAGGGAGGGATGCACTGCATCAAATAGTGAGGCCTGAGAACTTGTCATCGGATTTGGGAAGATGGAGGTCGTTATTGACATCAGCAAGTGGGTATCAGTGGAAGGGTGGTGAGGAAAACAGTAGAGGAAGTGAAATTGATGACATAGGAGAGACATCATTTCAAGGGCCAAGATCTTTCATAAGAAGGAGGCCTAGAGAGTGAACTGTACCACCCAGAGAGTAGGTAGAATGAAAGACCACTAGGAGAGAACTAAGAAGAGAACTGATATTCACAAAAGGCACAGAGGAAGAAGAGCCCACAGGCACACAGAAAAGTGAGTAGAGAGGTGGAAGGTGAGCAGGAGAAACATGGAGCCACAAGAGGAGAGAGTTCCAAAGAGGATGTAGCCAGGAGTGCCCAATGCTGTCGAGAGGTAAAAAAGGTTAAAAACTCAGTTGTACCCAATGGATTTAGGTGCGATGAGGTCCCTGGTGACTTTGGCCAAAGCAGCATTGAAGGAGTGGTGGGGGCAGAAATCAGACTCCAAGGGAAGTGAAGGAAGGGAGAAAATGAGCACATAGCACTCTTTCAAGAACCTGGCTGGGAAGGTAGGAGAATGAGTGAGGCAGGGATGTGAGGTGGAGAGTTCTTTTTCTTTTTTAAGATGGAGAGACCGAGCATCAATAAGCGCTGATGGGAAGAAGCCCAGAGAGAGAGAGAGCAAGTCAAAGTCAAAAAATGGTGTAATTGAGGGAAGGAGGTCCCTGAGAAGGAAGAGAGGACGATGTCCAGAGCAGAGACGATGAATTTTCCTTTATTAGGAGATAGGACATCTTCAGGAGAAAGTTTGACAGTGGAAGCATATTTGAAAGTTTGTGGCAGGAAGTTGAGGGATAAATAATTAATGAAGAGATGGATTCACCTTTATTTTGAAATGAACCATGAATTTAAGGATGGAAGGGTGGACTCTGATCTGGCTGACTTGTGCCTTTTCTCAGGTAGGTTCTCCTTCCTGTTGGAGTACTCAGCCAGATGGCACCAAAAAGCATCTTGTAGGAGAAGAAAGGGATGGGGACTCAAGTCTGCAATGGGCAAGCAGAGCTGCTGTGGAAGAAAATGCACCAGGGCAGATATGGAATTAGCAAGGACTAACGTTTTGCTAGCACCTGCAACCTGGCGTCACAGTCATTTTTTGGAGGCAAGCTTTTCATATGGAAACTTGAGTTTCTAGCCTATGAATTATGGATAAAATTTGAAGAGGGAGTTCCAAAACATTTAGATCGAAGTGCGAGCATGCACTCAAATCTTCAGCAATCAGGCCTTCAGATTTCCCAATGCAAATAATAATTTTTATTTTCATCTTTTAGTGAAAGACACTAATCTCAAACCAGATATTCTGGATCCCGTCAAGGACACACTGGAAGTAGAACTTGGTAAGGTGGGTTGTATTTTCACCCTTGAATTACATTGTGCTTCTGGGAGCAGGTCTAAGTGTGATATAAGGAAAAGAACGTTGAGATTTCAAGTCAGACAGAACTGGGTGTGAATCTTGACTCAGCCACTGACTAGTTTTGTGAACTTATATAGTTACTTAATCTTTCAAAGTGTCCGTTTTTAAATCCGTAAATAGGCAAAATAAAACTGACCTCACAAGGTTGCATTGAGAAATACAGGACAATGTATGTTAGGTGGTTGGTGCATTGGACACGATCAATAGATTTTGGATTCTTCCTGGCTGCCCCCATGAGCAGGTGGTTACATATATTGGTTGGGTCAATTGGTTAAGCCTATAAATTTAACCAATTTACTAACCTAAGTAGCATTAACCTTTATGAATACGGTGTTTGGTCCAGCCTTTAAAATAGTTATAGGGGAATACTACAACCCCTGCTCAAATAATTTGTATTTCCAAGTAATGTCCCAAAAGAATTTGGTTAGAGAGGAAAAGTGACTTTCCCGTGGTCCCCTTTCATTTTGTCAACTTCGATCACATCTAATCTTCCCACACAGCCAAATAAGAACTGCTCTATTTAAAACCATGTGCTCGTTGTTTCAATAAAGTAAATGTTCTTTTAAATGCTAGTAAGATTTTTATAATTGTGGAAAGAAATGTAAAAAGAGATATTATGGTAAAAGAAGGTGGCCACTAGGTGGCAGTAGCAGTGTATCCTGATTTCAGAAATTGAAACAGCAATATGGGCAACATCGCAAGATTGGAAGGAAGAAGGAAAGAAGGAAAAAAAATAATTAACTCAAAAATAGCCAAGTTACATATGGTATCAGTGAATTTTAAAGTATTACTGGGGGAAAGCATTCTTCGGGTGCAAAGATGAGTTTTCAACTGAAGTCCTTCACCATTTGATCATTAAAATGCCGAGCATGAGGCAGAGCATATCTGGATACCCCGGACAGAGAGGCTGGGTAGAAAGAGGGTAGTGTAATAACATGCATGGCCGTTCATAGAGCACTGTTCAAAAAACAGTTGAATATCTAAATAATTTCCTCTTTAAACCACATGCTACAGTAACCTCCTGATTTTTATTTAATATGCAAATATTGGCTAGTAAAATGTTCTTCATTGACACACCCTGTGCTTCAAAAGCAGCGGTGGCAGACAGGGCAGATCACTGAAACTCCTCATTTTCCTGGTGTCTGTCCTCAAACCACATCAGAACCTTTGATGCTCTGACCATGTTAGTCTCCACTTTAAGAATATCGTCACAGGTTTAAGGTCTAAGTATTTCCCACTAGAGACAAACATACCTGGTTTTATTTGTTTCTGAATGAGAGGCAGAGAGACGTTTGGTTATTTCTGGCATGCCTGTTTTACCTTCAAACCTGACTGCGTCAGGGGACAGTCATCAGGTAGAGTCTTCCTCCTGCCCAGGACAAAGCCTTCTCACGGGCTTCCTTCCTGTTTTCTGTGGCCCCTTCGTTTTCAGGAAAGCCTCTGACTCTTAACTGCACGGCACGATTTGGCTTTGAAAAGGACTTTAAATCTGTGATAAGATGGTACGTCAAAGATTCTGACCAGGAGTGGGAAGTCCCAACACCTGAGGGGAAAAGGTAAGAAGGAAATTAGCCGACTATATTCTTTGCAACTCACGCTAAATGCTTTCACCTTTAGAAACCTCTAAAATGTGCACACAGAGGTGAGCAAACACACCGAGTGGATGGTGTAGCCACTAGCACCAACTAGTGGTGAAAATAAAAGTACAGAAATGCAAAAAGTGTGTTAATTTTAAACATGGTGACCAAATGCAGTTTCTGAAAGGGCCATAGAATGAAATATTTAAGTTGTTTTAAAGCTCAATTTGTAGCAACAGTTTGATGTGGTTGCTTTAAACATCAAGCTAACAGACAGGCATACTGACCCAGGCTCCTTGAACAGTAGCAGCATGTCCAACAAATGGGAAAGGAAGCTGCCCCTACTCTCCCATCCCCCCATCTTCCCCAGTGCCATCCATCCGTTCAGGGTAGTGGCGAGTTCAGGGATCCCAATCTGCAGAGTCAGAACAGTCCAGAACTTATCCAGAGGGAACGGCAGAATAATAAGGAGTCGGACCAAAAATACGTGAAGTGAGGTACAGTTGAAGCAACCCCACCTGGGAAAGGAGACCCAGGGGTGGACGTCTGTCTTGAAGGACTTGGGAGCTATTATGTTTCATGAGACACTAGACTAAGTTTGTTTCTGTCTGGAACACAGAACCCGGATTAGTGGGCAGAATATTCCGGGAAGATAGTTTGGCTCAATAGAAAGGAAAACTCGAGACATTTCAGGCTATGTGCCTCCTCACGAGACTGCAGTCCCGGCCCTGGAAAGGTAACGGGCTTGGATCCAATCTGTCAGTCCTGTCGCTAAAGGATACAGTCCCTCATTTTTCAAGATCTGTTCCAAAGTAATAGTCTATATTAAGAACTTCCTTCTGATTTTCAAAACATTTCAATAAACAAATGTATTATCCTTTTGCAAAGTATCTATCACTACAAAAAATAAAGGACAGATTTTTGTCCAGTAGTAAAATTTCCCAAGAACTTAAAGGAAGTAATTGGGTCCCATATTACACTGATATTGCGTCAAAGTTCAAAGTAGTTGAGTATGGCCAAGAGAGTATACTCTGACTTCACATGCCCTTGGATTTGAATCTCTGTTTTCCACCCGTTGGCATTGTGAACCCCTGCGAACCTTCGTCATGCCATCTGTAATCTATGGACATTAACCTCCACTTTGCAAGGTCCCTGTAATGGTGATATGCTTATTGCAGCCTCTGGCAGATAGGAAGCATTCAGTGAATAAGAGTTGGTATCGTGGGCTCCAAGCAACACTGCCTGAAACACCATTCACATAAACAATATTCTTTAACTTGAAGACAGCTGTAGATGGGCCACTTTATGGGACCACTGTTGTGTGTGTGGTCCGTCGTTGACTGGAGCGTCGTTATGTGGCACATGACTGGCCTGCAAATGGGTGTCAATTTACGTTACTGAACGGGAGTGGTATTTTCCCTCCTGTTCCAGTGTTAAATCCACCTTAAAGGATGAAGTCATTGAGCGTGTTGTCCTCTTGAAAGAAGTTACTCAGAGTGATCTTCGCAGGAAGTTCATTTGCTTTGCCCAGAACTCCGTCGGGAACACTACCCAGTCCGTCCAACTGAAAGAAAAGAAAGGAGGTAAGCCTGGAAGGTTGCTGCGGAATGCACACAACTGCTGTTATCTGAGAGGAGAGGAATTTTCCTAAAGAATAGTAACGATGATGACAGCAATTAACATTTGCTAGATGCCAGACAGTGTTCTAAGCACTTGGCTTGTGTTAACCTATTTAATACCTTGACCAAGGCCACACAACTAGTAAGTTTCCTATCAGTGATCCAGAGCTGGTCCTCTTCGCTAATACTCTGTATTTGGGGGCTGTGTTGGAAAAGCCCATCATTCATTCATTCATTCATTCATGTATTCACTCACTCACTCACTCATTCATTCATTCTACAAATTCCTACAAGGCATGCCCGATGTGGCAGATATTGTGTTAGAACCTAGCTCCCTTTCCTATTTTCCTTTCCTGGCTTCTGAATCCAGATGACGTGATGGTCTGGTATTGGAGAGCGGAGGAGAGAAAGAGTAATCTTGCTCAGTGTTCAAAGTAATATGTGTATCTCACAGAATAGCCTTTTAAAGCTAGAGTGGAAATTCCTGGTAAGGAATAGTTTTTAAATTTCTTTAAGAAGATGCTCAGAGACGAAGTTGATATCATTCATTCATTCAATTAATAGATGATTATAGAACAAGTAGGTTTTGAATGTTTGTGAGGCTTAAAGGAGACAAAATTGTGCCTGGCCCCTAACAGATGCTCCGTAGAAGGGTGCGGAAGGTCCCATGCGTTAGGTACCGTGAAGATGTGAAAGTAAGCCAGAAGTAGCTCCTGGACTCAGGAAGTTTAGACTGTAGTAGGGACAATAATGCATAAAAATAGTTCACAACATACAATGAGAGGAATGTAGATGGGTGGTGTGGAAATTTATGTGGGAAAAAAATAAATAAAAGTGGCGCTGTCAGTTTCCCAGGCCAACTGATTGATGAGGAACCGCTCATTCCCCTAGGTTTTCTCAAGTTCATGGTAAGATAGTTCCCTCAAGATGTGATTTAAGATGTTTCCAGATTCAAGAGAAGTGCTTCCAACAGCAGGGATTTTGATAAAATAAAAGGGCCAAAAAGGCGTTGGGTGGGCTCACAGCGCTGACCTGCAGGTGGTCTTGTGCCAGGAATGCTGTCTCTGCATCTGCTCATGGCCCCCGTGTTTCCCCAGTGGTGTTCCTGTACATCCTACTCTTCACGGTCATGATGCTGGCAGGTGTGCTGGCGGCAGGGGCTCTCCTCTACACCTACTGGATTGAAATCGTGCTGCTCTACCGAACCTACCAGAGCAAGGATGAGACACTTGGAGGTAAGGGGACCCCAACATGCCTCTGACTTTTCCTCTCAGAACTTAGAGGGAGGAGCTCGAGAAATGGATGTTTCCTGATGGATCAAGTCATGTCCCACAGGCTTTGAGACCTTTCCCCAGGGCTGGTGGCTTTACACCTGGGAGGACTGGGAGCCAGCGGGAAACAATTTCTTTTCATTCTGGTACCGAGGAGTCTTGCCGACGATGCCATTGTAAGACGGATTGGACCTGAAAATCATCTCTCTGCTAAACACCCTGAAGCAATATGGCGAATGACTTAACATCCCTGTGCCTTAGTTTCCCCTTCTGTAAAATAGGAGTGTACTGCGACCACCAGCACAATGAATGCTATAGGGCTTATTGGGTGACGACGTGTGAAGCATCTAGAACAGCACCCAGCATGTGATAGACACTCAGTCCATGCCAGCTATCGTTATCTCTTGAGTACTGAGTGTTTGCCAGTCGTGTGTATTCGCTACTTTAATCGTCACCGCAATCGGACAAGCCAGGCAGAGAGATGTGCAGTCACCTGCCCCGAATTGGACTGCCAGGAGGTGATAGAGCTCGAGATTAGGACCCAGGCAATTAGGCTTAGCGTCCCCGTTAGCTATGACATCGGTTAGCCTCGTCTGTAAAGTGAGGGGCTGCAACATGGTGCAAACGTCCTGAAAAGCGTGAAGTTCTGTAAAATGCAAGTACTATTACCATTTATGAAGTCTGTCAGTTTTCCCATGGGACAAGATAATAGCATGTATTAATGTTTGCTTCTTTAGAATAGAAAAGCTGCTTGCATGTTTTTCTAGTTCTGGAGGTCTCTAAGGTTAGAATGTTTGCAGTTTTTAGTGAAGAAATCGATTGCTTGGAAAGAGCAGAATCCCTTCTGCCGGATTCCAGGGTCATTACTCACCTGACTGCGATGCCCCTTCACTTGCCACTGCTTTTCCCACATTAGGAACTCAGGGAGGAGCTGTCGGATCTCCAAGGAAAGGGCGAGTAAAGAAATGCATCCATCACACCTTTCTTTAGACCAATTAGTGAGACTACATATTAGCTATGCTTAAGCCAAGAATGTTTTTGCGATTTATTTTTTTTAATTAGCTTTTCAGTTTTTTTGAACTGAACAAATTATCTAATCAATGTCTTAATTGTTCCCCTAGATGACTCATACTTCTTTTACTAAAATGCTATTTATCTTAAGATTCTAAAGCTTGTACAGAAGAGTCAGTCAACTGTGAAACATTTTAAATGCATCCTGTTTCTTTTTACTTTGCACAGGCAATGTTTTAGTAATCTGATGGGGAGGCAGAACCTGGGTTTCAAGCATGGCGACTCCGTCCTCTGTGGCCAATCTAACGTTTTTCAGCAAAATGACTATTTCCTTTGAAATTGATACTGAATATCCAAAATTTTAGCCAGACATAGAACGTCGGAATCGCAGAGGACCTAAGAGATGGTCTAAAACTCCCACTCTCTAGTTTTATTACCAAAGACATTTAACGTTTCCAGATTATAGAAAGATCCTAGTTTGCTGGAGTTTCACAGGGATATGGAAGGAATCGAGGTGCCTGTGGTGTGTTGCACATTTAAACTGCACGGCGCTTACTTGCTGGCCACGCCCCATGAGCCGCCTCCTTCCCACCTGGGCAGTGAGGAGCTCCGTGGATCAGCCTCCTGGGCCTGGGTTCTTTGCATCCTCCTCTCTTCGCTCCTGGACCTCCTCCACTCCCTCTTCCTTTGCTATTGCTGGCATTTCCACCCGTTAAGGCTTCTCCTAGGACCACGCTAAGCAAGTGTACTGCCGAATTGAGAGGCGCTGGCTCTCGGCGGTGCTGGGCTCACTGGACAGTATCATGCTTCAGTGGAGCAGGCTTCTCTTTGATGTGTAACTAATGAGACAGCAGCAACCCTGCAGATGCGGAGAGCTCCGAGAAACTCCCGAGGACGCGGGATTTAATCATAGCGGGCCCCAGCTGTTCGATCCGACCTTGGTGAAAACGCAGGAGCGCTTCATAGATTAGAATTGGAGTCTGGGCGGACAGTCAATACCACTCAGCAGTATGATTTTGAAATGGACACAGCTGCTGTATTTTATGTTTTAAATCAATTCGGTAAGACTCCCAAAGCTTGATTCTTACCCGCTGCCATATGGTCTGCGCGTAGGTAGGTATACCATGATAGTAAAAACTACGTAAATGGCTTATATTTTCCATTGTCCTTCTTCCTCAGATAACAAGGAATTCGATGCTTTCGTATCCTACGCGAGATGGAGGTCTTTTGAGAGTGAGGCCACTTCATCTCTAAGTGAGGAAAACTTGGCCCTGAATCTCTTCCCTGAAGTTTTGGAAAACAAATATGGATACACCTTGTGTTTGTTTGAAAGAGATGTGGCCCCCGGAGGAGGTAGGTCCTGCATATGCCAGGAGAGAATGTAGAACAGGAAGATAGTTAAATGCAAGCGCTTTCTAAGTTTTCCTGACACTCTTTCCGTTGGGGTCTACATCTTCTAGAAGTTTTCACGGGCTTAGAACATCTTGGGCAACAATCCAGAAAAACCTGTGTTGCAGAGACAGGCTCCCTCATCAAAAAAAATCCATCTTCAGAACAAAAAGAATAGTATCGGGCCCTAGGGAGGTCTTCCAGAGCAAAGGTATCTTTCTTGGCTCCTCGGCAGGAAGTCGTCTCTGTCATCCCAAACAGGTGGTCCCCTTGCTTTCTGGGACTTTGCTGGCCACAAATCTCAGCACTGGGTCAAGCAGGCTCCTCAGACCTGGGCCTAGCCCTGGCCACCCATCAGATGTGCAGACCTCGTCCTGTCCTGCTGACCTCCTCTGCCGCAAATACCCCACCAAGGAGCCTGGGACATTCCATGCCCCTCCGTTGTCCCAGCCTACCTTGTTCCTACAAGCTTTGCTCCTGCGGGAATTGACAATTAGAGGAGACAGAATACAAGAGGAGGAATGTAAAATGAGAGTTATAGACACTGGAGTATTTCTTCAACTCTCGATGGAGTTGATATATCAAAAGTGATATAGTAAGCTCTCTTTCCTTTCCTCCTTGCCTGAGATTGTCCATTGCAAGGAACCCTCTGGATAGATCTGGGAGAGACAGGGTTATAGAGACTCAAGGTTTAACAACAACAATAATTTTAACAATTGCAAATAATTAAATTCTTTATTTCTAGTGTATGCAGAAGACGTTGTGAGCGTTGTTCAGAGAAGCAGAAGAGGAATATTTATCTTGAGCCCCAGCTACATCAATGGACCCAGTGTCTTTGAACTACAAGCAGCAGTGAATCTTGCCTTGGATGATCAAACACTGAAACTAATTTTAATTAAGTTCTGTTCCTTCCAGGAGCCAGAGTCTCTACCTCATCTTGTGAAAAAAGCTCTTCGGGTTTTGCCCACAGTCACTTGGAGAGGCTTAAAATCAGTTCCTCCCAATTCCAGGTTCTGGACTCAAATGCGCTACCACATGCCTGTGAAAAACTCTAAAGGATTCATGTGGAACCATTTCAGAATTATCCCAAGAATTTTTTCACTGGAAAAGACTAGTAAAACAGAAACCACTGGGAGGAGCTCCCAGCCTAGGGAAGGGTGAAATGGGCCCTGAACCACCTCCCCTCCAGTCCTTGGCAAGTAGAGATGTTGATGGAAGAACGCACAGCATGGGTTGGGCTGATGTAAAATGGAAAGAGTTCTGCCAGCCCTGAGCAAGTTTGACAGGTACTGGAATGACACTGAAGCTGTGGTTAGAGCCTCTGATTTCCTGGACTGGACAGAGGGAGAGTGAATTCTCCAGATGCTTCACACATTCAGCACATAATGCCTCTAAGATTTTCCTAGTGGTCTAAGCAGAATCAGCAGATACAGCCATGTTTGCTTTGTAACTATGGACCATCCTGTCTACTCTGTATTGTACGTATAAATTTATATACATTTGCAATCAAATAAATATTATTTTATTAGAAATGAGTGATTTAAACCTTGCCTAAAGCTTCTCTGTAAAAAAGACAGTTCTTACTCCCTGTTCACCCATTAACTCTGGAGCACAGAGTGCAAGTAGCAAAGGCAGAGACCAGGGGCACAAGGAGCAGACAGGGCCACAGTTATTCTCTACTGTGTCCTTGTGGGAAGTGCCCCGTCTGGGCAGATTAACTAGAGGAAAGGGCCCCTTCCATTGGACTGATGCAGCCCTGTGCCAGACACAAGGCTTAGGGAGCAGAGTATGACTCATTTCAGCTCCTCCTTGTCCCCTCGGCTTTTGTGCAGGGCATGAAGTATACGACCTTACCCTGGGCCACTGGAAGTAGGGACCAACTAGGCCAAAATGATGAGGCCAATGAGGAGACAAGGAACAGACTAGCAGTTACTTACAAAGTAGAAGGCAGTGACAAGAGTCAGCAAAGTAAGAGTCCGGAACACAAGGGTATACACTGGTTGAAAGATAGCAAGATTGAAGCTTGAACAGAGCTTTCATTTGAACCATGTGCGGGTTGAGGCTAGCACTCCTTGTATGTGCTCCCTGACCTACTGTTCTCAGCTGAAGTTCTCCTAAGGAATAGGGTATGCTGCAGTACCAAGTGGTTGTTCCTGATAGACGAGGCTAATGTCATTCTCATAAGTTTGCTTTCCTTATGAGCATTTGATCTGTAGTTAAAATAGTGTTCTAGTCATATATAAATGTCAAACCTTCATGTTTTGTCATCCCTGATGGAAAGGAATGATTCATTTGGGCAATAAAGAAAAGGCAACTTTTGGACTCCTTCACATGCAATGTGTTGCATCCAGTGGTATGAATGTGACCTATGTTTGGAGTGGCTAAAATTCATTGTCATCTGGCCATTGCTTGGAGCCTGTGTGAAATGCTCTGGAGCTCTTCTCACAGAGGTGCCCACATCAAAAAAACCACTGTGGCTTTGGCACCAAGCAACATCTTTGTTGGGAATTTCAGTGATAAAGTTAAAGATGAGTTAAAGGGTATAAATTATTCCCGGAGGAAGTTTCTTGTGGGAAGGCTCATTGCAGGTTCTCGGCAGGGAATAGTCCACACTATTATTGTCCCATTGTGCCATGGTGATGGCCAGAATCCCAGGTTTTCTTGCCTGCCACTTTTTGAGATCTAAGACTCAGAAACCTCTTTTGGCTGGTTTACCCAGGTTTATTTTATTCTAAAATAAACATTGCTATAACTGATCTATCCCGAGGTCCAGAGTTTTGTTCTTAGCTTAACAGAAACTCAGACTAAGACTCAGGTTTGTGCATACACACAAAAAGGAACTATCTAGGTCTAACATTTACAGAATACACTCTTTCCAGGTTTGTAGGTACATTGAAGATGACAAACTAGCATTTAGGACAAAGGTTTATTTATATTTCATATATGTAAATCAATCAAAACAATGGACGACCAAAGCAAATTTTCTATATATGTAGGAGACTATTGGTACTTAAACGACAGAACTCGGTAGAATACAATGAGAAAAGAACATCATTTTCCCACCGCACCTTCTAAATAAGGTGGTTATATGTTCTGCTTCCTGGTTTACACCTGTTGTTCAAGTAAAATTTCTCTCTCTGTAAATGTGTCCTGGTTGGATGATGGTAGACTAGAGTACTCCTTACTGTCCCTGGATGATATTTCAGGCAGATATCACAGCCTTCTGGGTCTCTTCTGTGTTTTAAATACCTGTAATTTACTATCTATATCATTTCCAGAGCGCAGTTCCAGGTAAGACGGAGTAAGCACACACCACACTATCCCTCCCACTCACTGCAGCTGTAAAACCTGAATAAAATGCGTTGAAAATCACTTTGAGGATTCTGAAAAGTGAATCAAAGCAGGAAGATGGAAGAAGACAAGAATTCAAAGTTCCATGATTTTATTTTCTTCCTATATCCCTTGGCCTAGACTCAGTGCAGTTTGAAACCCAGAAGCGGACATTAGTGATGACAGAAGGAGTTCCAGAGGAAGCCCTCTAGTTCTGCCTTGAAGACTGGAAAAGGAGTTTTCTAACACTCCTGTATTTTTTCCTTTCTATGTTCTTTTACTTTGGCCCCTATGCAATCCTATAATGGTGACAGAGGCACCAACAAAAGTAGAGGCAACAGGGACACTCAAGAGCCTACATCTCTGCAGACAGGGAATTGTCTACTTTGATACGAGGAGCTGTGGTCCCAAGAGAGTGTGGCAAACTTCTATTGATTTTTTTTTTGTCTCCCTGTCCTCTTACTATTTGGCTGTGGAGACGGAAGTAGTTGGGGGAAGAGCACTGCAGAGTGGGTTATATAAAACACCAATACTCTGGCTAGAGAACTGCAAAGAGGAGGATAAGAGGCCTATAGAACCAGAAAGTACGGTGGAGATTGCAGGCAGAGAGGCGCTCAGGAAAGCGAACCGTAAAGTTGCTTACAAACTCCTGGGCTGACCCCCAAGCTGCAGATGCATGAATCTGACCTTAAATAGAATACCATAAACTTTGAGAATTGAACTATAGGGTAGATCACTTCCTGATTTCCAGACTGGCCACTGAAAGGTGTCTATACGGAACAAGTCTAAACAGAACTGAAAGACAGCGAAACAGAACTGACACTGAAACCACAAGACTGGTTAAAATTTGGGGCTTGAATCCAACTGGGTCAATTGCCTGCTGAAACAAAAATAACATTCGACACAGGATTTCAACAAGATCCAGAGTTACATGATATAATATTTAAAATGTTCAGGGTACAATCTGTTGAAAGCAAAAATTTCTATTTTCTGATAGAATCTTCCATGTAGGTAGATGTAATATATAAGTCAATTACAACATAAAGAAGAGAGGGTAGGGGAATTTTATGGTGGTAAGGTATCAACATATCACTTGAAGTGGTAAAATATTGATTCTAAGCAGGAAGTGAAAACATAAGTATGTTATATTTTAATCCATTGGGAAACGACTAAAAACACAAATGAAAAATATTTTTAAAACATAATAGATAAATTAAAATGGAATAATAAAAATGTTTAAATAACCCAGAAGAAGAAAGAAAAAGGAAAACTGAGGAAATAAACAGAAATAAAGTAATAAAATAGTAGACATAAATCCAAACATTTCAATAATTATATTAAGTGTAAAATGTATAAAGATAGTAATTAAAAGACCAAGATTATCAGAACACATTTTAAAAAACTACCCAACTATCTTACCTTTACAATAAACACATTTCAAATATGATGATATAAGTAGGTTAGATATAAATAAGTTATGTGAACATTAATTAGAGCAAAGTTGGAGTGCCCATATTAACAACAGCTTAAGTAGACTTCAGAACAAAGAAAATTACCAAGGATAAAGATGATATCACATGATGATAAAAGGATAAATTTGCCAAGAAATATAACAATCTTAAATGTGTATACACCTAACAGAGCTTCAAAATACATGAACCAAAAACTAACAGAACTAAGAGAAGAAGTAGACAAATCTACACCTGTAGTTGGAGACTCTAATGTTCCTCTCCCGGGTATTGATAAAACTAGTAAACAGAAATTCAGCAAGGATATACAAGTACTGAACAATACCACCTAATTGATAATTTCTGGATCTACTTGACAATCGTAGCAGAATACCTAACAACAGCAGCATACACGTTCTTTCGATTTGCTCATGGAGCATTTTCCAAGATAGACCATATTCTAGGTCATAAAACAAACATTAACAAAAATAAAAGAACTATATGAAAGTATGTTCTCTATAATGAATTGAGACTAGAAATTAGTAACAGAAAGATGAGAGGAAAATATCAAAACACTTGGAAATTAAACAACACATTTCTAAATAATCCCTGAGTAAAAGAGGATGTCTCAGGGGAAATTCAATAATATTTTGAACTGAATGACAATAAAAATGCAACATATCAAAGCTCGCAGGATGAGTCTAAAGCTGTGCTTAGGGGGAAATTTATAGTGTTAAGTGCTTATATTAGAAAAGAAAAATATCTCAAACCAATAATCTAAACTCCCACTTTAACAAGTAGAAGGAAGGAAATAATAAAGATAAGAGCACAAGTTGATTATACTCAATACAGGAAAACAATACAGAAAATTAACACCACCAAAAGCTGATTCTTTGAAAAGATCAATAAAATTGATAAACTCCTAGCAAGACTGACCAAGAAAAAAAAGAGAAAAGACACAAGTTACCAATATCGGGAATGAAATAAATGATAGCAGTACAGACCCTGACCTCTTAAAAGGATAATAAGGGAATACTATGGATAACTATGTGGACACATATTTGGCAACCTAAATGAAATGTACACATTCTCAAAAAATCATAAGCTCTAAAAACACACCCAAGATGAAATAGATAACCTGAATTTCACATAACTATTGGATTTTCTTTTTTTTTTTTTTTGTCAGGAAGATCAGCCCTGAGCTAACATCCATGCCAATCCTCCTCTTTTTGCTGAGGAAGACCGGCTCTGAGCTAACATCTATTGCCAATCCTCCTCCTTTTTTTCCCTTTTTCTCTCCAAAGCCCCAGTAGATAGTTGTATGTCATAGTTGCACATCCTTCTAGTTGCTGTATGTGGGACGCCGCCTCAGCATGGCCGGACAAGCAGTGCGTCGGTGCGCACCCGGGATCCAAACCCCGGGATCCAAACCCCGGGCGGCCAGTAGCGGAGCACGTGCACTTAACCGCTAAGCCACGGGGCCGGCCTCTTACATAACTATTAAATAAATTGAATTCGTAGTTTAAAATTTCCAAAAAAGAAATCTCCAGACCCAGATGTTTTCACTTCCTAATTCTACCAAACATTTAAAGAAAAAAAATAATGGCAATTCTACACAATTTCTTCCAGAAAATGGAAGATGAGGGAACATTTCTAAAGTTATTTTATCTGGCCGTAATTTTCCTAATGCCAAAACCAAACAAAGAAAGTATAAGAAAAGAAAACCAACATTCTTTATGAACATTAGTGCAAAAATATTCGAGAAACTATTAGCGAATTGAATTCAGCAATATACAAACATAACAATACACCACAACCAAGTGGAATTTATCCTAGGTCTGCAAGGCTGGTTTAATACTCAAAAATCTTTCAATGTAATCCTGCATATTAACAGTGTAAATAGGAGAAAAACCACATGGTCCTATCAACCTATTCCAAAAAAGCATCTGACTAAATTCACCATCCATTCATCGTAAAAACTCTCAACAAACCAGGAATAGAAGGGAACTTTTTCACCATGTTAAAGAGCTCTACAGCTAACATCATACTTGATGGTGAAAGACTGTATGCTTTCCCCATAAGATTGGGAACAAAGGAAGGATGTTTGCTCTCACAATCCTATTCAAGCTTGTGCTGAAAGTCTTCACCAGTGCAATATTGCAAGAAAAGATATAAAATGCATGCAGTTTGGAAAGGAAGAAATACAACTATCCTTATTCTTGACACACGATTTTCTATGTAGAATATCCAAGAGAGCTACAAAAAAAAATTCATTGGAGTAATAAGTGAATTTAGTAAGATCTCACGATATAAGATTAACATGCAAAAATCAAATATATTTCTGTCTCTAGCAATAAATAACTGAAATCCAAAAATTAAAAAGCATTACCATCTACATAGTTCCCCCCAAAAAGAATTTCTTAGGGATAAATCAACAGAACATGTGGATGTTCTGTACTCTGAAAACTACAAAATACTTATGAAAGAAATCAAAGAACGGTTAGAGGCACAGCATGTTCATTGACATAAAGATTCAACATATTCTCAAATCAACAATTTTCCCCAAATTAGTTTAGAAATTTAACAAGATTTCAATCAAAATCCAAGCAGAATTTTTTGTAGTTACAGGCAAACTGATTCTAAATTTATATGAAAAGGCAAATGAATAACCAATTTGAAAAAGAAAATAAAATTGGAGGAGTTAACACTACTCAGTTTTATGAATCAATATAAAATTATAACATTCAAGACAATGTGATGTTGGCAAAGTGATAGATCAATGGAACAGAGTCAAGAGCGCAAAAATACACCCACACAAATATGGCCTGTTGATTCTTGATAAAGTTTCAAAGGTAATTCAGTGAAGAAAGGATAGAATTTTAAACAAATGGTATTGGATAATTGGACAAACATGTGCAATAGGATGAACTTCATACATTATACAAACATTAACCTAAAATGGACCAAAGATCTAAAAGCAAATCCTAAACCTATGAAACTTTTAGAAGAAAATATGACTTGAGATTAGGTAAAGAGTTCTTAGATATGACACCAAAAGCGTGATCTATAAGAAAAAGATTGATAAATCAGAATTCAACAAAATTAAAAACCTTTGTCCTGAGAAAAACACTGTTAAAAGAATGAGAAAACAAACTTTAAACTGGTAGAAGAGATTTGAAAATCACATATCTAACAAAGGACTTGTATCTAGAATATATAAAGATCTCTCTAAATTCAATAATAAAAAGCAAACTACTCAATTAAAAAAGGAACAAAAAACTTGAAAAGACAATTCACTGAAAAGGATATACAGACAGCAAATAAGCATATGAAAAGATGTGCAATGTCATTATCTATTAGGAAAATGAAAATTAAAATGACAAACTAAAATGGCCAAAAAAAAAAAGAAAAGAAAAGAAATCTAACAATACCAAATGCTGGTGATGATGTGGAGCACCCGGAATGCTCATGCACTCCTGGTGGGAACACAAAATGGTACAGCCACCCTACGAAACAGTTTAACAATCCCTTATAAAGTGAAATATCCACTTACTGTATATCCCAGGAATTCCGTTCCTAGATGTCTCCCCTAGAGAAATGAAACCTCATGTTTACACACACACAAAACCCTGTACAAGAATGTTTATAGCAGCTCTATTCATAATCATCAATATCTGAAAACAACTCAATGACCTTCAACTAGTGGGTATCAGTTTGGGTCCAATCAGCAGACATAAAACACATAGTAATTTTAAAAAGGAAATTTTAATATAAATAATTATTTGGCTATAAGAGAGTGACTATAATGATGTAAATAGAACTCTATAGTATCTTAGGGTTGAAAAAGAGTGGGAAGACAAACTTGGAAGGTGTGGTGCTGCCCACTGAATGGCAAAGTTCTGTTGGATGCCTGGGCCAGAGCTAGTCCGTAGGTGCTGGAAACAGCCAGAAGACCTCCGGGATGTGGCAAACCATGGCTGATTGACAGGCTTGCAGCATGAATCATGGCATGGCTGTGGGTATGAGGTCTGAAGCACACAGTGTCCACACTATGGGAGCTTCGGAGAACAAAGCTTTGGTATGCAGGTGAGCTGCAGCTGATGTGAGGGTACACAGGGGCATGTGGAGTGCCACCATGGGCACGAGGCTTGGAGTGCACAGTGTCCATGCCAGGAGGCTGTGGGAAGGTGGTCACCTGACTTAGGCCAGGACTGCCAAGTCACTGAGAGATGGCTTCCTCTGGATGCACGGCTTGAGCAGGGCACCAACAGATGTCTCACACACGTGCTGCTGACTGATCGTGCAGCACAAGCAGAGAAACACAAAACACAGCAGCTGTACCAGGAAGACTCTCCTGCAATGCCCCTCCAACTCCCTCTGCTGACAGAGCTTAACACTGTGCTCACTGTGAGGGCTAAATCTTCAAAACTCCAGTCCACTCAGTCAGCAGATACTGAATGGTGAATTCGGGGCTGAGAGGGAATAAAGCGATAACTGGCACAGGCCAAATCAATCAATAAACAGTTGTACATGCAAAAAATTAAACACTTCTCAGCCATGGAAAAGAATTCACTACTGAGACACACAACAACGCGGATAAATCTCAAAGCATTATGCTGAGTGAAAAAAACTGATGTCAAAAGGTTACCTTTTTCCATTTATATGACATCTTCAAAAGAGCAGAACTGTGGCAGAGGAGAGACCTGTGGTTTCCAGGGGTTGGAGGCGGAGGAGGGTGTGACAAAGGGACACCCAAAGGGAGAGCACAAGAAACTAACCTGATTGCCTTGGTGACTCTGTGAAGCTATAAATGTGTTCAAATTCATACAGCTGTACACCAGAAAGGCCAATTTTATTGTACATTAATTTCAAAATAAAATTTTTAAAAGTCTAGTCCAATCTAATATCAAAACTGTAATCTCTAATCCAGTTCAAATGTCCCCTCTTACCCTAGCTTAGGCCCAACCTGTGATTCTCTAGACCAGCAATGGGAGGGGGAGTGTGGTCTGCTTCTCTCTCCTTGTTCTGCTTCCTCCTGTTGGCTTCTGTCTTTCTCTTCAGTGAGTTTAGAGGGAGGAGGGACTAGAGGAGGAAGAAAAGTCCTCTAACTCAGATGGTGCTGTTTGAAATTCTCTCTTAGTGGTGGAATGCCCTTTCGTCCTCCTGATGCCAAACTGCTTGCTCCTTCTGTCTGAGGCGTTCAGGTGGGTTGTTTGGACAACCTCCCCTCCCCCCAACTCTACCAGGACCTCCACTGCTCATGGTGCACCTCCTGCAGGTCGTGCCTTCTCTGGACCCCCCTCATCTCCTGCCCATGCGGTGAAGCCCCTACTGGGCAATTCTTTCAGTGTGATTCACCTAGCTCGTGGGGAATCCGATGCCCACTTCCCCACTGTCGTGCCCGTTATTTCTCCTCTCTCCTTGCTTTCCCACTGCAGCTGTTCCAGCTGATCTCCCTCTGTTAACGATATTCTGCTGAGGGTCAGGCTCCAGTCTGATCTTTGAATCTCGAAGGAAAAATGTCAAACTCTCCCCCAAGTTTTTCACTCTTCTACATCCCAATCCCATGGATACTGTAGGAGTGATAAATCTTCAGCTCTGTAAACCTTCAGCCAGAGTGTAAAATATCAGTCTTCCTGCTGGCAGAAAGGCCCCCTCTCTATGAGCTGTTCTCTCAGAGCTCCCTCACTGGTGCTGGGGCTGGAGGGCCTCTTATGGAGGTTGCTAGGTGTTGTGATTTGGCAGTTTGGCTGCCCTTAGCAAGTCCTGCAGGAGTTTTGTCTAACACCTCTGGACTGAGAAGGCATTTGCCACTCACAGTCCTTAAATTTGTGACCGCTGCCGAAATTCAGAGTCAACTGGAAAAGCTGCACTCAACGTCTTGTTGTACCCACCCCCAGGTAAGTTTCTGTGCTCTCTTAAAAGCAAACTATGTAAAAACAAGTTTCTGACCAGAATTTTGCATATTTGAATACCACATGATGGCTAATCTTATCTTTCTAATCTGCTCATTTCATGTCTAGGAGTTTCTCACAGTCCTCTACAACTGTAAGTGGATTATTGAACAGGTGGAGCTTACTAGGATATTTGCAGGAAATGGCTTCATTTTTCCCCCACTATTGCCTCATCACATTCTCTAGGGTCTCCTCACTTCCCTGCTCAGATCCCTCAGGAAGATATTTACAAATCTGAATTCAGCTATGGGCAGATGATCACTTATGCAATTGTACCTGAGTCTAATTAGAGCTAACTGCAGAGGTGTAGTAGATTAGAGCTAACTGCAGAGGTGTAGTAGAGACTGTGCTATGTGTTCACCAAGATCATTTCATCTTTCTGAACACATAGGATGCCACCTTCCCCAGCCTCCTTTGTAGTTGGTTGGGGACATGTGACAACTTTTTTCTAGAAGGTGAGTGGAAGTGATATGTGATTTCTAGACTGAGGCAGTTCAGTGCAGATATAACATTTCCACACTCTCTCCTCCTGCCATTGTGACCTTGGAGGCCACATGCTTGAGATGACATTGCCACGTGATAAAGAAGAGCTTCCCAACCACACTGAACTGTAATATGAGAAATAAATGCTACGTTGAGCCACTGAAGTTCCAGGATTATTTGTTACTGCAGCAGAGTCTAAGCTGTCCTGACTGATATAAGACAAAAGACTTCTCTGTTCTCCTTAACATCTCAGAGTACTCTCCCAAGGATTTTGTTATCTGAAACTGTCATGTTTTTCAGAGTTAAAAAAAATTATATTGAAACAGTTCTCCTTTGGTGAGGAAAGTCCTGATTTCCCTCAATGTCCTTCCATCTCATTTTCCTTCTATGCTTTCTCCCCTTTGCCTACTTATTCTGGATTATGTGCCTGTGACAGAGTAGTTCAGTCAATAATTGTTGAATTGAACTGAGCTCTGGAGCTCTGCTTCATGAACTGCCACATAAGAGAAGATCCTGATGAAGAAATCATCCACCTACCCCTAGACTTGCACACAAGGTATTTACAACTTATTCCAACAGGAGCTCTTTCCAAGTCTTCCTTTTTTTCTCCTCTTAAAATTAACTAAATGTCTCTTCTCTTTTGTTGGATAAGTAGAATATAGACATTTCTCAAAGGGAATAGAATATACTAGAATCACCTCATTTAACATATTTCTCAGCAAAATAGGATCCAGTATGAGTGTGTGGATGTGGGTAACCCATTGTAAGTGGGCTTAATTGGTGTGAAAACATTACATACATCCGTTCCACATCCCCAGTCTCCTTTCCCACCACATACACCCCACACACACACACACACACATGCATGCACATGGACACTGAACTCAATAAAATAGAGTTGGCTGCCTCAGAGGAAGCACATGCATCATATCTTGTGGCTGATTTCCCTAGATTTTTAGCTTTCTATTGATCACAGAAGCCAGTCACTTTCTCCATGCAATGAGATTCCTGTCAGAGTTGACTAAATAGCCCCATTCTTGGTATCCCACTATTCTTGATCCTACTTTATATCACTATTCCACATAAAATTGCACTAACAATCTGTGATTCTGTTGAAGAAATTTACAAGCCTTGTGTGTTCTTAGTTATTGAGCCAAACTCAACGTTGGTTCAGCCACACCTCTGAGCAGGGAGAAGGCAGAGACAATGTCTAGGCCTCTGAATTTCACTTCTGCTCCTGCTTTCTTGTGTCCCAGAAGCCCCTTTTTTTCCTCACAGAGAACATTCTGACTCTGATTAAAATCTGTCTTTCTTGAGTGGTTCTAATACCGATGTTGGGCTAAGAATCACGTGCACAAGCTCATTTGTCTACAACAAGACATGATCCCAAATAGATTAAAGACTTGAACGTTCAAGACCTGAAAACATAAAACTCCTAGAAGAAAACATAGGGGGTAAACTCCTTGACATCAGTCTTAGCGATGATTTTTTGGATTTGACACCAAAAGAAAAGGCAACATGGATGGAGCTTCAGGGTGTTATGCTAAGTGAAATAAGTCAGACAGAGAAGAATAAATACCGTATTGTCTCACTTATACACGGAATCTAGAAAAAAAACGTGAACTCATAGATACAGAGAACTGATTGGTGGTTGCCAGAGGTGGGTGGAGGGGAGTGGGAGAAATGGGTGAAGAGGGCCAAAAGGTATAAACTTCCAGTTATAAAACAAATAAGTCCTGGAGGGGGCCAGCCCTGTGGCCTAGTGGTTAAGTTTGGCATGCTCCGCTTCAGTGGCCCAGGTGCGGATCCCAGGCGCAGACCTACACCACTTGTCAGCAGCCATGCTGTGGCAGTGACCCACATAAAAAATAGAGGAAAGATGGGCGCAGATGTTACCTCAGGGTAAATCTTCCTCAAGCAAAAAGAGGAAGATTGGCAACAGATGTTAGCTCAGGGCGAATCTTCCTCAGTAAAAATAAATAAATAAATAAATAAGTCCTGGAGATGTATTGTACAGTATAGTGACTATAGTTAATAATACTGTATTGTATATTTGAAAGTTGCTAAGAGAGCAAATCATAAAAATTCTCATTACAAGAAAAAAAATTTTTAATTATGTGTGGTGATGGATACTAACTAGACACTATGGTGACCATTTCACAGTATATACAAATATTGACACCTGAAAATAATATAATGTTATACATCAATTATATCTCAATAAAACAAAAGTAGATTTAAATAAAGAAAAAAAAGACATGATCTCATACAGTTGCT
The DNA here is from genome assembly GCF_020826845.1 of Diceros bicornis minor. NCBI lineage: Eukaryota > Metazoa > Chordata > Mammalia > Perissodactyla > Rhinocerotidae > Diceros > Diceros bicornis. The sequence goes on along the minus strand of NC_080779.1, from coordinate 11,086,246 downwards.
TCAATTATCAAAAAGCTACCTCACTGTAAGAGGCTTTCTCTTATACCCGAGCTGAGCATTTGGTAAATACCCCAGCAACAGGTCCTGTCTTCTAACTTACAGGATCCAATTATCCTCCCACTTCCAGCCTCACAAATTTCTGGAACCACACATATTGTGCTACCTTGGCTTCCCATGTCCATTGTTTACCAGTTGTCTCTTATCGACATTGTTTTATCTGTTCAGGAACCTGCTCTCGTCTCTCCATCATGGAGGAGAAGTCAACTCCTCAAGCAAGGGAAGCAGTACCTCATGGGCTGTGGAATTTCAGGCCAGCAGACCATCATGTAGCGGGGGCCAGCATGGCATCTGGCCCATGCTAAAGAGGTGGAAATTACATCTGGGCCCCAACTCTCTTAAAGCATTGGGGGAACACCAGATGTGGAGGTTTGAAAACTAACTCTCTCCTGAGGCACCCTGGCAGGTTAGTTAGCTACAGGAATGCTTGTTTTCCTCTGCTTCAACTGCCATGGGGCTAATGAGTTGCCAGGCGATTTCTCCAGCTCTGTGCTAAAGCATTCTGGGATGAACAGTCAGCCTCAGAGATTTAATATAGAAGGGTCTTTGGAGAATCTGTCCAGCATTTCATCAAAAATCCTCCTTTTGCTAAAGGCTGACAGTCTTGACTGTTACACTATTAAGGGGCACAAAACTCTGTCTTGTAACAAAGAAAAAGATCTCAGAATTCAAGAGCCACCTGAGAAAGCCTCTTGGACCAGGGATATTGACAAAAAGACTCTTCTGTATTAATTGAGTATCTAAGAAAACTCGGGCTCTGCCAGTTGAGGTGACAATGAACAACTTCTTCTACTGGTAACAACTAGCTTTGTCACAGGAAGTCAGGAGCTAGTGTAGGGGAAGAGGGAGAAGAGGGGGATTCTCCCTCTTCCCTTTCTCTTAAGGTTCTTATGGCTGGCCAAATAGTTAACAAGACAGATTAGCAGGAGAAAATAATACCAAGTTTAATAACATGTATACATGGGAGAAACCAGCGACACTGAGTTTCTCAACACAATAGCAGAAATTCTCATCTTAAATACCATCTTCAGCTAAAGACAAAGGAGGATGTTGGAGGTGGGGGGAGTCAGTTACAGGAGATTACCACTAAAGCACAGTAAACAAGACTAAGGTTATTATGCAGATTTAAGGCCTCATCTTCCACACTGATAAGTTTCTAGAAATGGGGTCATCTCCCCTCTTCCCAATACACAGAGGGAGATACCTTTACAAATGGAGATTTCCCTTATAAATGTAAATGTTTGTCTGGCAACTCCTCGCAGGGCCATCCAGAGAATGTGGCCAGAGAGACAGAACTTCCGATAAGATGGGCTTGTTGGTGCCTTTCCTATTGTAACATCTATTTTACATTATATTACAGATCTTCTATGTCAAATTCTTTAGGCAGTTAGTTGGGGAGGTCAAATGTCCAGCAGAGAAAGCAATCAAAATAAAGAGATATATTTCAGGGTGGCCAAATCTTGATCTCCCACACTAGGCAATGGCAAACTCTTCCTAAAGATGTCTGCCGTATACTGAATTGTGTCCCCTCAAAATTCGTATGTTGAAGCTCTAACCTCCAATGTGACTATAGTTGGAGATAGGGTCTTTAGGAGGTAATTAAGGTCAAATGAAGTCATAAGCTGGGTCCGTGATCTGATAGGATGAGCGTCCTTATAAGAAGAAACACTAGAGGTCTCACACTCTCTCATGTGTGTGTGCACAAAAGAAAGGCCACATGAGGACACAGTGAAAGGCAGAGAAGAGAGCTCTCACCAGAAACTAACTCAACTAGCACCCTGATCTTGGTCTTCCCTGCCTCCAGAACGGTGAAAAAAAATAAATTTCTGTTGTTTAAGTGACCCAGTTTATGGTATTTTGTTATGGCAGCCCAAGTTGACCAATACAGTGTTGAAACTCACCTAGGTATTTGGTGTTGGAGACAATGTGCAGCAGGCAGAAACCTTGAAGGGGAGCGAATTTACCTGTACTGAGTCACAGAAAATGGGCGTTGGCAGTGGTTTACTGGCATGCAAGTGGGTTCCTTGAGAACTAGTTGTGAAAAAAGGTCACAATTGTGCTTTCTCCACACGCACCTGTGTCCTTGAAGCCCAATTAGAGGAGAAGGTTGGAAATCTCCTCTGGCCCATGGTATCTCCCCATATCCCACTAGCCTGTATCTGTCACTTCCATTTAACCAAACTGCCTGAATATCTACCCATGATTCTTCTGGGCTAGCAAAAGCAGCCTTTTCCCAATGGCAGCGCATGTTATCCGCCTACTGTAGTGAGAATCTGTGTTCCTTGAAATCCAATGTCAAAATCACCCTAAGGAAACAAGAATTTTGTTGAGGAAAGAAAGAAAAAGAGGAGTAATTTCAGAAAGAGGAGAGGGAGAACAGACCTACTAGGCCTTCCTAGAACAAGTGATGGTGGTAGATGGGAGGAGGGGGTGACAGCTCCTGGAATGGAGGGAAAGAGTAGGGAAGGTACAGTTGCTGGCTCTGCCACATTAGTCTGGGTTCAACTAGCCTTGAGACTCATTTTCTGAACAGTTGACTGGTGTTATGTGGGTAGGCAGAATAAGTGATACATTTTATTTTTACCACCTCACTCTCTTACTTCAGCCATTTAATTCATTGATTTAGGGTACACTGTGGACAAGGGATTGGTTAGGCATTATGGTGACTACAAAGGGATTTTACCTGTATGGAGTTTTAAATCTCTTTGAAATAAAATGAATCAAACCCTCATCTAGTATCTACTATGTTCTGAGCATTTTCCTCTCTGTTATATGTTATGTCACTTAATCTTCAAACTATCTTTAAAATAGGCATCGTCATCATTATCAACATCGTAGACAAGGCAGCTGAGGCTTTAAGGTGTTTAAGACTTGCCCAAGATCATGCAGCTTCAAGTTTCCCCCTCTGCAAAATCCCCATTCCCTTAGAGAAGCTATCACATTAGGATTGTAAGACCATGACATTAACCATGCTCTAGTGTGAAGACCTGTCCCACTCCAAAGCTCACATTCATGCCCACCCCATCCACTCACAGCACCATGGTGCCCATCCTCTTCTTTCCATATTAGGGAATCTCCAAGAGTTGATTATACCCTTTTGCAGCCCTCTCTGTTTCTCTCTGAGCAGTAGAATGTTGACTTCGGGGAGCAAGGACAGAGCTCAGTTTTTCTGTCCTGAAAGCGGGGTCAAAACTCTTGACTTCACTCCAGCCCAGGATTCAGGCTTTCAATTTAGCAGTATGATGTGCCAGAACTCCCTCCAAGGCCATTCAGCTTAATTGCTAGCTATGGGCTTGGAAAGCAAATCATGTTTCTGGACAGCACTGACTAGTCCTCTATCGCTGTTTTCTTCTTCCTCTTCCTAAAAAAGGAATAGAAATCTGAGCCCCAACACAGTAACGAGAACTCAGGGGCAAAGCAACAGATACTTCAGTCCCAGGAGTGCTGCACATATACTTTCTGGTAATGTCAATTACTACCCTCACACTATGGGAAGAAAGAAAAGATGTGCCGATCATTTTGTTTAACAGTGTTCCTGGAGAGAGATGACCTTCTAATTCATCATGTGCAGGCACAGGATATGGTGTCAGTTTTGCCCTTGTTTCTTTTGGAGCTTCTCTAAGACAAAACTTACCTTTGGGAAACTGAAGGTAAAAAGGGAAGAAAACCAAATGCTCAAGATTCTGCTTCCAGCTGTGCATAGCTGAAGCCCTGGGTGATGGGAGATTCCCCCACTAGGTGCAACACCCTCAGTTAGTCTCATGAGGGTGGACTGGACATCGTAATTTAAATTACAAGGGATCACTGGGGGGAGGACATCAGGTCATTCCTTCTCCACCACTGGACTCTGAGTAGACAGGTTTCCAAGAGCAGATGACAAGGATCACAAGGATTCTTGGGTCCTGGCACTAAAGGGGGTCAGAGCAGGCCAGGTTTCTACTGCCAATACAATTATTTGGATAATCAGACAAAAAGCTTCAGATAATTCTGTAGCTTGCTGCTGACCTAAAATTCCAGAATAATTCCTTTAATTCTCTGCTTTCCAAGTGAAAGCTGTTTTTTTTACCTTTCATCTTTCAAATTTCTTTTTCTAGGTACAACTATAGACATGTAAGTGTCCTGCAACCTGTAGTCTCCTGATGCCTCGTCAATCAATCTTTCCCAAAGAATTAAGTTAACCAATAATTACCATGTGGATCTTATTACAATATAGACACATCAGGAAGTATTTATTTCAACTATGAGGATCTAACCAAAAGGCTCCTTCTTATCATTTACCCTGACCCTCCCTACATGTCTGTGTTGTCTTTGTTCTAGTCAGGGAAACCTGCACAATGCAAAATGTGTTCTTTAAACACTATATTCTCTTCCCGAGACAATATCTTTTCTTTCCTCTTGTTCCCAGGGCATATGACAGCAAATTCTTCATGTTTGTTGAATGAAAAAGCCCATCCTCATCATTCCATCTTCTCCCCCTTTTCTTAAAAAAATTCTTACTCAGTGCTTTGTATGTGCCAGGCACTGTTCTAAGCATTTTATGAATATTAACTCATTTAATACTCAGAACCCTTCCATGTTTATTATTTTCCTTACATTATGGATGAGGAAACCAAGGCACAAGAAGGTTAAGTAACTTTCCCAAGGTCACGCAGCCATCAAATAGTTGAGCTGGGATTTGAACTCAGGTCATCTGACTCTAGAACCTGTGTTCTTAATCACCCTGTGGTATAGCTTCACTAAGAAGCATTCTCAAGCTACAGCTTCTCCAGCAAGACTTCTTAGCATTGTCTTCCTTAATTTTGACCCTTAGAAGGAAATGAATTTGCTGTGAAACTTCAAAGGAAGACTTTAATTTTTCCTTATTGAGAAAATCAGATTGTGCAACAACTGAGGCTGGTGGGAAAAACTCTTCATTTCAACATGAATTTCAACATCTATCAATCAGGTGCAGTCCGTTTGTGCCAGGCACTGTGCTGGGCACTGCAAACTCAAAGGTAAGCACTAACAACGAAGTAGCGGAAAGAGAAATTAGGAATACAATCCTATTTACAATTGCAACAACAACAAAAAAATACCTAGGAATAAACTTAACAAAAGAGGTGAAAGATCTGTATACTGAAAACTATAAAACATTGAAAGAAATTGAAGAAGACACAAAGAAATGGAAAGATATTTCATGCTATTGGATTGGAAGAATTAACATAATTAAAATGTCCATACTTCCTAAAGCAATCTATAGATTCAGTGCAATCCCTATCAAAGTTCCAACAGCATTTTTCACAGAAATAGAACAAAGAATCTTAAAATTTATATGGAACAAAAGACCCCGAATAGCCAAAGGAATCCTGAGAAAAAAGAACAAAGCTGGAGGTATCACATTCCCTGATTTGAAAATATACTACAAAGCTATAGTAACCAAAACAGCATGGTACTGGCACAAAAACAAACACACAGATCAATGAAACAGATTTGAGAGCCCAGAAATAAACCCTCACATCTATGGACAACTAATTTTCCACAAGGGAGCCAAGTCTCTTCAATAAATAGTGTTGGGAAAACTGGACAGCCACATGCAAAAAAATGAAAGTAGACCATCATCTTATACCATACACAAAAATTAACTCAAAATGGATTAAAGGCTTGAATGTAAGACCTGAAACCATGAAACTTCTAGAAGAAAACATAGGCAGTACGCTCTTCGACATCGGTCTTAGCAACATATTTTCAAGTACCATGTCTGACCAGGTAAGGGAAACAACAGAAAAAATAAACAAATGGACTACATCAAACTAAAAAGCTTCTGCACAGCAAAGGAAACCATCAACAAAACGAAAAGACAACCTAACAATTGGGAGAAGATATTTGCAAACCATACAACTGATAAGGGGTTAATATCCAAAATATGTAAAGAACTCATACATCTCAGCAACAAAAAAACAAACAACCTGATTAAAAAAATGGGCAAAAGACCTGAACAGACATTTCTCCAAAGAAGATATACAGATGGCCAACAGGCACATGAAAAGATGTTCAACAGCATTAACTATCAGGGAAATGCAAGTCAAAACTACAATGAGATATCACCTCACGCCCGTCAGAATGGCTATAATTAACAAGACAGGAAACAACAATTGTTGGAGAGGATGTGGAGAGAAGGGAACACTCATACACTGCTGCTGGGAGTTCAAACTGGTGCGGCCACTATGGAAAACAGTATGAAGTTTCCTCAAAAAATTAAGAATAGAACTACCATACGATCCAGCTATTCCACTGCTGGGTGTTTATCCAAAGAACATGAAGACACGCATGGGTAAAGACACATGAACCTCTGTGTTCATTGCACATTATTCACAATAGCCAAGACTTGGAAGCAACCTAAGTGCCCATCAAGGGACGAATGGATAAAGAAGATGTCATATATACACACAATGGAATACTACTCAGCCATAAGAAACGATGAAATCCAGTCATTTGTGACAACATGGATGGACACTGAGGGTATCATGCTAAGTGAAATAAGTCAGAGGGAGAAGGTCAAATACTGTATGATCTCACTCATAATTAGAAGGTAAAAACAACAACAAACAAACACATAGAGACAGAGATTGGATTGGTGGTTGCCAGAGGGGCAGGGGGGAGGGAGGAGGGCAAAAGGGATGTGTGTGTGGGGATGGATTGTAATTAATCTTTGGATGGTGTACATGGTGTAATCTGTGCAGAAATAGAAGTATAATGATATACACCTGAAATTTATATAGTGTTATAAACCAAAGTTACCACAATAAAATGAAATTAATTAATTAAAAAAAACAAACAAAGGTAAGCATGGCGGCCCCTGCTTTGATGAGCTCACCATCTGGTGGGAGGAGACAGGTGAGCATAAGTCCCAAGAGAAACCCTCTTCCAGAGTGGAAGGAGGTGAGATGTTTATGCCCTGAGTCCTAAAAAACCAGAATGTATTAATCAGAGTAAGGGTAGTGATGGGAGATGGAATTGGAGCTATTCTAGTCAAAGGGAACTGAATTTACAACTATGCAGGTTTGAAAAGAGAGAGTAAGGCTTTTCCCAGGAACAGTAAGTAGTTTTGGATAAGTGGAGCTGAAGATGTAATCAGGGGTTAGATCCTGCAGGCCAACTTAGATCATGCTAAGAAATGAATTGATCAGAGAGGCATTTTTTTACCAGACCCAGTGAATGTGCCATCACCTCTTCCTCCCCCCAGGATTTGCTTGGCTCCATCTGGATGGGCTTTGACCACTTGTTCTGGCTGCCATAACCTTGCTTGCTCAACTGGTCCCACATCAAATTGGTCTTCTTGGGCAGACGCCCTTGAGCCAGTGCATGGGTAGCTATTGTTGGAACACTAGCTTCTTACCCAGTAGAAGGGTAGGATAGTAGTCTTAGGAAGCTAGAACACTCAGGACTTCTCCATGTGCTTTAAGGTCAGCTTTCACAACCAGTGATGAGTAGCTGCATGTTGTTTCATGCAAGGCCTTGCAGCTCATCCTCCTGTTCTGACCTTCTGGGCTGCAGTGTGGTTCGGGGGCTTCCAAATTGAAATTATTAATTTCCCCAGCTCTGGCATTTGAGGGGGGTATACTAAGACATATGGCAGCCTCTCTACTGTATTCTGTTCCAGCAGAATCAATGGCTCCTGCAGGCTCAGGCCTTCCATGGTTTCGGCTTGCCTGGACCCAAAAAGGCTGTGACTCCTCCTCTTGCTTCCAGGCCAGTATGAAGCCCTCCAGTGCGAGGTATATAATAACTGGCTTCCCTGCAGATACTCTGTAACTATATCCAGAAATATAAGGAGTTAATGCTCTATGGGGCAAATATGACATAGGAGATACAAAGGACCCTCCAGATAAATTCTTTTTCTTTTCCCCCATTTCCCATAGACTTCTCTAAAGCGTGGTGGTTCCACATTGCTTTCTGGAAGACATCCCATGTGACCAAGCATCAAATTGTGTTCTCTTCTGAAGCTATGACTGCTGAGTAATAACAAATGAACCTCCTTCCCTGGCTTACTAGTTTTTTAAACAGCTTTATTGAGATATAATTCACATACTATACAATTCACCCATTTAAAGTATACGATTCAATTGTTTTTAGTATACTTACAGAGTTGTGGAACCATCACCACACGAATTTAGAACATTTCAACAATCCAAAAAAAATCTCATAATCATGAATAGCTACTCTCCATTCCCCCTCTCTCTATTTCCCTCTCATTCTAGCCCTGAGCAACAACAAATCTACTTCCTGTCTCTACCGATTTGCCTGTCTTGGACATGTCATGTAAATAGAGTCTTATGACATGTGGTCTTTTGCGACTGGCTTCTTTCACTTAGCATAATTTTTTCAAGGTCATCCCTGTTGTAGCACATAACAGCACTTCATTCCTTTGTATAACTGTTCCACATTTTGTTTACCCATTCAATAACTGATAAGCATTTGGGTTGTTTTCACTTTGTGGCTGTTGTGAATGATGCTGCTAAAAATAGTCATGGACGAGTTTTTGAGTTGATATATATTTTCATTTCTCTTGGATATATATCTACGAGTGGAATCATTGGGTCATATAGTAACAATTTGAGAAAGAGCCAAACTGCACCATTTTAGATTTCCAGTAGTGTTTTACATTGCCACCACATTCTTGCCAGCATTGGCAGCGTTGGTTATTACTTGTCATCTTCTTTTTTTTTTAATCCATTATAGCATTCTAGTGAGTGTGAAATGATATCTCATTGTGGTTTTGATTTGTATCTTTCTTATGACTAATGATGTTGAGCCTCTTTTTATGTGCTTATTGGCCATTTGTGTATCTTTTTTGGAGAAATGTCTTTTCAGATCCTTTGCCCATTTTTTAATCGGATTATTTATCTTTTTATTACTGAGCTGTACGAATTTCTTTATATATTCAGGGTAGAAGTCCCTTATCAGATATGTGATTTGCGAGTATTTTTTCCCATTTTGTGAGTTACCTTTTTCACTTCATCGATAGGATAGTTTGGCTCATCAAGTTTTTTATTTTGATGAAGTCCATTTATCTATTATTTTCTTTTGTTGATTGTGGGTTTTGGTGTGTACATAAGAAAGTTTTGCCTAATCCAAGATCATCAAAACTTACTCTTGTTTTTTCTATGAGTTTTAAGGTTTATCTCTTACAGTCCATGATTCATCTTGAATTAACTTTTGTTTATGGTATAAGGAAGGAGTATGTCTTCATTCTTCTGCATGTGGATATTCAGGTTTTCCAGCACTGTTTATTGAACAAGTTATTTTTTACCTATTGAATTAATTGTCTTGGAACATTTGTCAGAAATAAATTGACAATAAATGTAAAAGTTTCTTTTTGGTTTTTCAATTCTGTTCTATTTATCTACATGTCCATTCTGATGCCAACAACACATTATTTTGATTACTGTAGCTTTATAGTAAGTTTTGAAATTGGGAAGTATGAGTCTTCCAACTTTGTTCTTCTTGTTTCAAGAATTTTTGGCTCTTCTTGGCATATACCGTATGAATTTAAGGACCAGCTTGTCAATTTCTAAAAAGAAAAGAGACACAGGATTTTGATAGGGATTATGTTGAATCTGTAGATAATTTGGGGGAATATTGCTATCTCAACAAAGTTAAGTCTATTGATCCATTAACAGAGTGTCTTTCCATTTATTTCAGTCTTCTTTTACTACTTTCAACATTTTGTTTTTCATAATACAAGTTTTACACTTCTTTTGTCAAGTTTATTCCTAACAAGTTTAGTTTTTGATGCTATTGTAAATGGCATTATTTTCTTAATTTCATTTTGGTTTGTTCATTGTTACTGTAATACACAATTTGTTTTTGTATATTAACGTCATATCTTGCAAATTTGATGAACTTATTTATCAGATATAATAGTATTTTAGTCAATTATTTAGGATTTTCTATGTAAAAAAAATATGTCATGTGTAAATATAGATAGTTTTACCTCTGCCCTTCTAATCTGGATGTCTTTTAATTCTTTATCTTGCCCATTTCTCTGGCTAGAACCTCCAGGAGAATGTTGAATAGAAGTGGCAAGAGTGGACATAATTGTCTTGCTCTTGATCTTATGAAGAATGCGTATAACATTGGCCGTGGATTTTTTATAAATGTCTTTTATCATGTAGAGGAAGTTCTCCTGTATTCCTAGTCTGTTGAGTGTTCTTAAAATGAAGGGGTGTTAGATTCTCTCAAATGCTTTCTCTCAGTCTATTGAAATGGTCATGTGGTTTTGTCCTTTATTCTGTTGATATGATATATTATTTAAATGACTTTTGGATGTTAAACCAACCTTGCATTCTTGGGTAAATCCTGCTTTGTATAGATAAGTTTATAACTGTAACATTCTCTTGATGAATTGTCCCTTTATTTTCAGAAAATGTCCTTGTTTATCTCTAGTAACTGTTTTTTATCTTAATGTCTATTTTGCCTATTATTTGTATAGCCACTCCAGCTCTCTTACCACACTGCTTGTATGATATATATTTTTCCATCCTTTTACTTTCAATCTGCTTGTATCTTTGAATCTAGAAGTGTGTCTTTTACAGACATCGTATAGTCTCTTTTTTGTTGTTGTTAAAAAGTGGTCATTTAAAATGATATCTTGTAGCAATTGTTGATACTGATTCTTCTCCCTTCCCCAACTCCAGGTCTTATGGTTGTTTGTTTGTTTATTTGTTTAGCAACTTGGCTGGACTATTTCAGTGAAATCTACTTCCCTATGCAGACTTTAACATTGCCACTCAACCAGTACAGCCTTGGGCATGCTCATAATCCTCCTGACCTCTTCCTCTCTCACCCAGGATGACAGTGGTTTTAGCAGAGTTCTCTTTGACTCTTTCACTGATATCCCTATTAAGCTCCTAGCTGGTCTGTTGTCTCTATTGACGTCATACCCAGCTGTCAACCTTCAATAATTGCTGGCTGAATGACTTATTGTTTTCAACATGCCTTGGGTCATAAATTGCTCCACAGTCTGATCCAATTAAAGTCAGGCTCTTTTGCAGTGATAATCTTCGAGGCCAGTCTTTGACACTTCTCTGACCCCATTATGGCTCTTCTTAGCTGTTACTTTCCCTTATTCTTCTGTCAAATTTTCATAGGTCTACCTTTCAGGAGTTGATATCATGGAGCCACCAGCTCTTCTTGCTCACTACCTAAATCTCCATTGTTTTTGACAGTGCCCTTAGGCTTGAACTTCCCTACATTCTGTTCCAAATAAAGTCAGCTCCCTTAGAGATACGTATGGAGTTCTCTGTCTTATGGCCTGCATCCCCCCTTTAACAGAACCTCTACTCCACTACTCTGGAAAGGGAAACAGGGACATCAATCTACTTCTCTTGGAGTGACACCCTTCTTTATGAATGGGGTACTGGACAGTGGCAGTAGCTCCTAGTCTTCTTGGCTTGTCTCCCCTGGTACGGAAACTCAGCCCTATGAGTAAGCTGGGATGAGAGTGATTGGAGCCCAGTATCCTTGGACTGCCATATTTGGGGTAGAACTTCAAGCCTATGAGTGGGGCTTTGTAGAAGAAGGATTCTCTCAGTCACACTTGCCTGCAATAGAGCTTGTGCAACACATTGCCGGGGGAGAGGATATTGATGACAAATACTGACAGCCTGACTTCTGAGTAGAAACTGCTGCCCTAGACTGGGAGATGGGGTCAGAGGACCCCCATCCTCTTGGCTGTGTCCATCCAGAGTAGAGTTTTCCTCACACTGAGCTGGGAAGTGAGGGGAGGAAACAGGTCCTGACACAGACCCTTACAGTTTTTACCAGTGTTTAGAAGATTGTCTTCAATTGCTTTATGCTCTTAGGACAATTTCCAGAAACTGAATGGTTGTTTTTATTTTTAATAATTCTCACCAGTTATGGTTGTTTCATTAGTGAGACGGTCTGTAGAGCACCTCACGTGGTCATTCTGGAAGTGTTTCTCCCTTGCTTCTCTTTTCTCTCACTCCTGCTGCCTTTGGTTTGCACCACTCATATAAGCTTTGTCTCATACTGTGTTTTCCAGAGAACCTGGATTAAGAAAGCCTTTTAGAAAGAATATTCAGGCAGCTGTAAGTACTACTGCATGGGTAGAAGTGATGCCAAGAGTTGACAAGGTTGACAACAAAATCTTACCCTGGAAGACAAGTTGGTAGGCTGCTGCAGAATTCAAGTTTTTCTCTTACTATCCTCCTTATATTGGCATCACTTCCCTGATAGTGATTGTGCTATCAGAGTGTACTACCAGCTGTCAGTTGATTGCAAGGGTAAACATGTTATAATATATTCACAAAGATTTGGAATTTTAGAGCAGGAAAGGGATACCTGGTGTGGAAAGTATCTTCATTTTATAAATCAAAAAATCGAGTCTCAAATGGGTGAAGTGACTTTCCCAAAGTCAATCGGACAATGCCTGAGAACAGAGGTCTTCTGATTCTTAGTTTTTGTCTTTCTACAGAGCACCACGGGAAACTCTCTCTCTCCCATTTCTTTTTAGAAGAAAAGTAAATAAAAAGATAAAATATCTATTATAAAAAAGTTTTCCATTACAAGGTTACTCATGTAATTTTTTCTGAAAAAAAAAAAAAAGATGACCTTCTTGTGGTCCCCCTATAGTCTCATTTTAGTGACTGGATCTGATCTATTTTACAGTCACACTATGAAGAAAATAGAAAGAAATCCATATGTGAGTTCTTAATTCTATTTTCTTACTAAGAACTTGCATCTAGATGCTAGACTTTGTCAACACTTCCAACCTCAATTTCCCAATGATCTTTGCTGAGTGTGAGGTGGGGGGAGGGTCAGAATCATCTACACTGACTAACATGAACTAAGAAAAAAACACAAATCATCATGCAGTGTGGTATGGAAGAAGTGTGGAGATAGTCTATCAATTGTGAATAATAATTCTTATTTTGTATTGAGCATTGTCATTGCAATAGAGTTCTTCTCCTCACATAGAATAAGAAGTGTGATTAAAAATAATAAAAACTGAAATTTAGTGAGTGCCAATTATATGCCAGATACCTTACTTGCTTTACCTCACTTCATGCTCCTAGCCACTGGGTGAGGTAGATATTATTATCCTCCCCCTTTTCAGATAAGAATGCCTTGAAAGTTAAGTAATTTGTTTAAGTTCACCTGGCCAGATGTAGAAGTAGGAGGAGATCTATGGAAGCCATTTGAAAATTCTTCCATAAACACTGTCATACTGCTTCTTTTGAACAAAGGAAAGAGATCATAAAAACAAAATTCTTTAAAATGAAAAATTTGGATGTGCTATGGGATTTTTAAAAACTGGGTTTTTAGATGTATTTCATGGAAGTTGTTCTTCTGCTTATAGTTTTTTTTTTTTTTTTTCCATGTAAGGTTTTTGGAAAGCTGGAACTTCATTCTTTCTTTAAATTGCTGCTCATAGAGTTCAGTAATGTGCTATGCTTCCTCCTCCTTCTTCTTTTCCTCATTTATAGAGATCATATGAGAAAATTTGCCAGGACAGTCCTGGTTTACAGCCATGGTCTCGCATAATTATTTTGTTTGTTTGATTGATTTTTTATTGAGGTAACATTGGTTTATAACATTTTATAAATTTCAGGTGTACATCATTATATTTCAACTTCTGTGTAGACTGCATTGTGTTCACTACCCAAAGTCTAGTTGCCTCCATCACTGTACAAATGTGCTCTTTTACCCCTTTTGCCTTCTGCCCTTCCCCTCTGGTAACTACCAATCTATTCTCTGTGTCTATGTGTTTCTTTGTTGTCATTCTTGTTGTTGCATGTTCCACATATGAGTGAAATCATTCAGTATTTGGCTTTCTCTGTCTGACTTATATGGCTTAGCATAATGCCCTCAAAATCCATCCATGCTGTCACAAGTGTCAAGATTTCATCTTTTTATGACCAAGTAGTATTCCATTGTGTATATATACCACATCTTCTTTATCCATTCATCAGTTGATGGGCACTAAGGTTGTTCCCAAGTCTTGGTTATTGTGAACAATGCTGCATTGAACATAGGCATGTATACATCTTTTCAAATTAGTCTTTTCCTGTTCTTTGGATAAATACCCAGAGGTGGAATAGCTAGATCATACGGTAGTTCTATTCTTAATTTTTTGAGGAATTTCCATACTGTTTTCCATAGTGGTTGCACCAGTTTACATTCCTACCAGCAGTGTACAAGTGTTCCCTTTTCTCCACATCCTCTCCAACACTTGTTATTTCCTGTCTTTTTTACAATAGCCATTCTGATGGGAGTGAGATGATATCTTGTTGTAGTTTTCATTTGCATTTCCCTAAAATTAGTGATATTGAACATTTTTTCATCTGCCTGTTGGCCATCTGTATATCTTTCAAAAAGTATCTGTTCAGATCCTCTGCCCATTTTTTAATCAGGTTGTTTGTTTGTTGTTGTTGAGTTGTATGTGTTCTTTATACATTTTGGATATTAACCCCTAGTCAGATATATGGTTTGTAAATATCTTATCCCAAATGGTAGGTTGTCTTTTCATTTTGTTGATAGTTTCCTTTGCTGTGGAGAAGCTTTTTAGTTTTTAGTTTGATATAGTCCCACTTTTTTATTTTTTTCTTTGTTTCCCTTGCCTGAGAAGACATGATATACAAAAGATACTGCTAAGGCCTGTGTCTAAGAGCATACTGCCTATGTTTTCTACCAGGAGTTTTATAGTTTCAAGTCTTTAATCCATTTTGAGTTAATTTTTGTGTATTGTATAAAATAATGGTCTACACTCATTTTTATGCATGTGAGTGTCCAGTTTTCCCAACACCATTTGTTGAAAAGACTTTCCTTTCTCCCTTGTACATTCTTGGCTCCTTTGTCGAAAATTAGCTTTCCATGGATGTGTGGGTTTATTTCTGGGCTCTCAAATCTGTTCCATTGATCTGTGTGTCTGTTTTTGTGCCAGTACCATGCTGTTGTGATTACTATAGCCTTGTAGTATACTTTGAAGTCAGGGATTGTGATGCCTCCAGCTTTGTTCTTTTTTCTCAGGGTTGCTTTGGCTATTTGGGGTCTTTTGTTGTTCCATGTGAATTTTAGGATTCTTGGTTCTATTTCTGTGAAAAATGTCATTGGGGCTTTGATAGGGATTGCATTGAATCTATAGATTCCTTTAGGATGTATGAACATTTTAACTATGTTAATTCTTCCAATCCATAAGTACAGAATATCTTTCCATTTCTTAGTGTCTTCTTCGATTTCTTTCAGTCATGTTTTATTGTTTTCAGTCTACAGGTCCTTCACTCCTTTGGTTAAATTTATCCATAGATACTTGATTCTTTTTGTTGTGTTTGTAAATGAGATTGTATTTTTGATTTCTCTTTCTGCTAGTTCATTGTTAGCATGTAGAAACGCAACTGATTTTTGTATGTTGTTTTTGTACCCTGCAACTCTACTGTATTCCTTTATTATTTCTAATAGTTTTTGGGTGGATTCTTTAGGATTTTCTATATATAAAATCGTGTCATTTGCAAATAGTGATGGTTTTATTTCTTCCTTTCCAATTTGGATCTCTTTTATTTATTTTTTTTTTTTCTTGACTAATTGCTCTGGCTAGGACTTCCAATACTATGTTAAATGGCAGTGGCAGAAGTGAGCATCCTTGTCTTGTTTCTGTGCTTAGAGTGATGGCTTTCAGTTTTTCACCATTGATTATGATGTTAGCTGTAGGTTTGTCATGTATGACTTTTATAATGTTGAGGTACTTTCTTTCTACATGCATTTTATTCAGAGTTTTTACCATAAATTGATGCTGTACCTTTTCAAATGCTTTCTTTGCATCTATTGTCATGTGATTTTTATTCTTCATTTTGTTATTGTGGTGTATCATGTTTATTGATTTGTGATATTGAACCACCTTGCATCCCTGGAGTAAAGCCCACTTGATCATGGTGTATGATCCTTTTAATGCACTGTTGTATTAAATTTGCTAATATTTCATTCAGGATTTTTGCATTTATGTTCTTCAGTGATATTGGTCTGTAATTTTCTTTTCTTGTGTTGTCCTTGTCTGGTTTTGGTATCAGGGTAATGTTGGCCTCATAGAATGAATTAGGAAGCCTTCCCTCCTCTTCAATTTTTTGCAAAAGTTTGAGAATGATAGGTATTAAATCTTCTTTGAATGTTAGGTAGAATTCACTGAGGAAGTTGTCTGGTCCTGGACTTTTGTTTTTTGGGAGGTTTTTGATTACTGTTTCAATCTCCCTACTAGTGATCGATGTATTCAGATTCTCTATTTCTTCTTGATTCAGTTTTGGAAGGTTGTATGATTCTAAGAATTTATCCATTTCTTCTAGATTTGCCAATTTGTTAGCATATAGTTTTTCATAGTATTCTCTTATAATTGTATTTCTGTGATGTCTGTTGTAATTTGTCCTTCTGATTTTATTTATTTGAATCTTCTTATTTTCTTCGTGAGTCTAGCTAAAATTTGTCAATTTTTTTTTATCTTTTCAAAGAACCAGCTCTTAGTTTTAGTGATTGTTTCTATTGTCCTTTTATTCTCTATTTCTTTTATTTTCACTCTGACTTTTATTATATCTTTTCTTCTACTGATTTGGGGCTTTGTTTGTTATTCTTTTTCTAATTCCTTTAGGTGTAATGTTAGAGTGTTTATTCGAGATTTTTCTTATTTCTTGAGGTAGGCTTGTATTACTATAAACTTCCCTCTTAGTACAATTGTTACTGTATCTCTTAGATTTTGGTATGTCATACTTTGATTTTCATTTGTCTCCAGGTATTTTTTGATTTCTCTTTCAATTCCTTCATGTACCTAATAGTTGTTCAGTAGAATTTTGTTTAAATTCCACATATTTGTGACATTTCCAGTTTTCCTCTTGTAGTTCCTTTCTAGTTTCATACTGTTGTGGTTGGAAAAGATGCTTAATATTATTTCAATATTCTTAAATTTATTGAGACTTGTTTTGTGGCCTAATATGTCGTCTAGACTGAGAATGTTCCATGTGCACTTGAGAAGAATGTGTATTCTGCAGTTTTTAGAAGGAATGTTCTGTATATATCTGGTTATTAAATCCATCTGGTCTAATGTATCATTTAAGGCCAATGATTCCTTTGATCTTCTGTCTGGATGATATAGCCATTGATGTAAGTGGAGTGTTAAAGTCCCTTACTATTATTATGTTATTGTCAATTTCTCCTTTTATGTCTATTAGTAACTGCTTTATATATTTAGGTGCTCCTATATTGGGTGCATAGATATTTACAAGTGTTATTTACTCTTCTTAGATTATTCCCTTTATCATTATGTAATGCCCTTCTTTGTCTTTCATTACAGTTTTTGTTTTAAAGTCTATTTTGTCTGATATAAGTATTGGTACCCCAGCTTTCTTTTAATTTCCATTTGCATGGAATATCTTTTTCCATCCCTTTATTTTCAGCTTGTAAATGTCTTCAGCTCTGAAGTGTGTCTCTTGTATGCAACATATATATGGGTCTTTTTTTTTATTCATTCAGCCACCAAGTGTCTTTTGATTGGAGTATTTAGTCTATGTACTATCAATAAGTGTATACTTATTGCCATTTTGTTACTTTTTTTCTGGATGTTTTTGTAGCTCTCTGTTCCTTTCTTCTTCTCTTGCTCTCTTCCCTTGTGATTTGAAGGCTTTCTTTAGTGTTATGTTTGGGTTCCTTTCTCTTTATTTTTTGTGTATTTATTATATGTTTTTGGTTTGTGCTTACCATGAGGTTCATATATAATAACCTATGTAATGAGCAATCTATATTAAGTTGATGGTCTCTTAAGTTTGACGTTTTACTAAAAGTCCTACACTTTTACTCCCCCACCCAACATTTTTTGTTTTTGACATCATATTTTACCTCTTTTATTTTTGTGTATCCCTTAACCTCTTACCATAGATATAGATAATTTTAGTACTTTTGTCTTTTGACCTTCATACTAGCTTTATAGGTGGTTGATCCACTACCTTTACTGTATATTTGCCTTTACCAGTGATATTTTTTCTTTCGTAATTTTCTTATTCCTATTTGTGGTCTTTTCCACTTAAATAGGTTCCTTTAACATTTCTTGTAAGACCAGTTTAGTGGTGTTGAGCTCCTTTAGTTTTTGCTTGTCTGGAAAACTCTTTATCTCTCCTTCCATTCTGAATGATAAACTTACCAGGTAGAGTATTCTTAGTTGTAGGTTTTTGCCTTTTGGCACTTTGAATATATCATGCTACTTCCTTCTGGCCTGTAAGGTTTCTGCTGAGGAGTCAGCTGATAGTCCTATGGGGTTCTCTTTGTTGCTTTTCTCTTGCAGCTTTTAAGATTCTCTCTTTATCTTTAATCCTTGACATTTTAATTATAATGTGTCTTGATGTTGCCCTCTTTGTGTCCATCTTGTTTGGTCCTCTCTGTGCTTCCTGTACCTGGATGTCTGTTTCCTTCCCCAGGTTATGGAAGTTTTCGGCTATTATTTCTTCAAATAAGTTCCCTGTCCTTTTGTATCTCTCTCTTCTCCTTCTCTGAAACCTACAATGTGAATGTTACTATGCTTGATGTTGTTCCAGAGGTCTCTTAAACTGTCCTCATTCTTTTTAAATTCTTTTTTCTGGTCAGCTTGGGTGATTTACTCTACTCTTTCATCCAGATTGCTGATCCATTCTTCTGTGTCACCTTCTGTGCTGTTTATTCCGTCTATTGAACTTTTCATTTCCATTATTGTGTTCTTCAGCTCTGATTGATTCTTTTTTTAATTTCTAATTCTTTGTTAAAGTTCTCACTGTGTTTCATCTATTCTTCTCTCTAGTTCAGTGAGCATCCTTATGACCATTAGTTTGTACTCTTTATCAGGTAGATTGTTTATCTCTGTTTCATTTAGTTCTTTTTCTGAGGATTTGTCCTGTTCTTTTATTTGGAACATATTCCTTTGTCTTCTCATTTTGCCTACTTCTCTGTGCTTATTTCTATGTATTAGGTAGATTAGCTATGTATCCCGATCTTGGAAATGTAGCCTCATGTAGGTGATGTCTTATGGAGACCAGCAGTATGTTCTCTCTCATCGCCCATGACAAATGCTCCAGGAGTCTCCCCTGTGTGGGCTGTACGTGCCCTTCTGTTGTGGCAAGCCTGCTATTGCTGCAGGCATGTGGGTAGGCTGGGCTGGCTCCCAGGCCAGCTGGTCATGAGGCCCAGCCACGTGTGGCTGCTATGGGCACATTATTGGGTGGGGCAAGTCCCTGGCATGGCTGGCTGCAAGGTCTGGTAGGGCACAACTACTGCAGTTTTCTGAGTGAGTCAGGCCCCAGTGCAGCTGGTTGCTAGGCCCGAGGGTGCACAACTGCTGCAGGCCCCCAGTATGGCTGGCTACATGGCCCTACAGTACTCAGTTGCCTTGGATGCGTTAGTGGGCAGGGGGTGCTTCTAGTGAGGCTAGCTATATGAGCTCAGCTGTCGCCAGCTTGTTTTTGTGCAGGGCAGGCCTCTGGTGTGAATTGGCTATGTGGCCCTGAGGTGCACAGCTGCCTCAGGTGCACTGATGGGTGGGGCAGGCCCCAGGTGTGGCAGCATTCAACCGTTTCAGGCATTGATAGGTGGGGCAGATCCTCTGTGTGGCTGTTTTTGAGGCCCAGTGCTGTAAGTTTGCTGCAGGCTTGTTAGTGGGTGGGGCTCATCCCTAGGGCAGGTTACCTGTGCTGCTTGGCTGCGTTCAATCACCTTGGGTGCTCTAGCGGGTGGGGCAGACCTCTGTGCTTATAGGCTCAAGGAAGAATTCTAATGGCACCTGCCAGGATTGGTGTCAGTACAGCTGAATTAGGTCACAATAATGGCTGCCACCAGTGTCTCCATCCCTAGGGGGTGGGCCCAGCCACCTCCTGCCTCTCTGGAATATGCTCTGAGCTTAGCAAGTCTCTTTTGCCAATGGACTATGCACTTTTCAATCTGGTGTTTTGTGCTGGTTTCCTGTGCACAGGCCCTTTAAGAGCAGGTTTTCCTTTACCCGAAGTTCTACAGTTTTCCTGGGCATATTCCCTGTTGGTTTTCAAAGCCACATATTTTGAGATCTTGTCTCTCTTGTGCTAGATCTAAAGGCTGCATGCCTAATGTGGGATCTTGAATCCCCTGCTCCTCCGGGAAAACTCTGTACCTTTGAGATCGCTTTCTACCATGAAGTGCCACAGCTAGGGTGTGGTTTTTTCCTCAGAAGGTTTGCATCTCTGTCTCTTCCCCCTTCTCTGTGTTGTCCCTTGTTGTGGAGGTTTTTTTCATCCAGTTTCCAGATCTCGCTCAGAGGAAATTGTTCCACAGGTATTTATAGGTTTGTTGCATATGTGGGAGGAGGTGAGTTCAGGATCCTCCTACATGGCCATCTTCCAAACTCTGGCATAATTAGTAATAGCTCTTCTTTACTCACAAGCCCTGATTTGGATGATAATTACATAGTCATATTAATTGTTCGTCATTAAACATGCTAAGGTGTTGTGTTGCGGCTGCCCACTAGGTGTCAGAAGTGTAACCTTTGGAGAACACTCAGGGAAAGCGTTTCATTACAAAAGTCAAATCACAACAAATAATTAAGCGTAGCTCAAGAGCTACCTGCAGCCTCGACCATTCAAAACAAGTGAGAGAGCACGGGGAGGAGAGAAGGAGCAGGTGCAGGATAGGTAGCTCCTTACTGGGATCTGGTAGAGAGAGAAGGATTCCCTTCCTAGTTAGAAGGACTCCACTGATATCTGGAATGAGCACAATGGTGTCCTTTTTAATTTCACTCACAAGATGAAACCAGCGTGCAGTGAAGTGAGGAAACAATTTCGAATGAAGAGATATTTTCCTCTTCATAAATTGTTTTTCAAATCATGGTTGGATGAACGTCACACAGGCAGTTCCCTGGGTTTTGACAAGTCTATTGAATGACTGACTGCATTTGAGCCAGAAGCTGTGTTGCCTGAACACAAATCCTCTAATGACGATTTGAAAACATCTATACTCAGAACTCAATGGCACTCTCGGACTCTTCTTGGAAGGACCCATGGACTGTACGTATATTGCCTTTGACCCACGTGGATACCACTGCTCTCTAGAAACTCTCCTCACTTCAGATGTGTGCGCGTAACGGCACACAAGGTAGGATAAGTCCACAGCATGGGTTTTCAGGGGTTTGTACCTTTCGGTCTTTGGAATTGGTTGCTATTGCTAGTGGCCCTCAAGTGTTCTGAAGCATCTTCTGATGTGAATGAATTCACAAATTCCACTGCCCAGCGTGAACCTAATGTTCAGTTTGCTGCTGCCAGCTCAGAGCCAGATGAGAAGATAGCTGTTTTTGCACTGGATTATGACTACGTGCAAATTCCTTATGAGGTCACCCTCTGGATACTTCTAGCATCCCTTGCAAAAATAGGTAAGTCCCCAAACACCTGGTTGTGGGAGTAGTTTTCCACATAAGATAATGTATGTGAAAATGCCTTCTGGTCAGTGAGCTAAGTGGATTTTAACTGTTACTGCTATGACATCAAAAATTCTGTACCGTGGAGTCAAGGGAAAGTCATTTTGCTTTTTATGAAGCCATTTAATACTTCAGGATTGTGCTTTGAAATTTAAAATCATACTTCTGGATCATGGGTTGTTTTGATTTCTTTTCGTTTCAGGGTGGCAACCATGTGACATTATTTGGCATGTAAAAATCTCGAGTTCTATGCTTTAAAAAATAGAGAGTAAGACGTGTAGACCTTAGAATGATGCTCACTGGAAATTTCAGGAACCACATAAAATTCTTCCTTAATTCTCGGCCATGTAACCTTGGGCTTCATCAACGACTCCCATTGTTTATTCTTTATAAGTGGCACGTGCTCCTTGCAAATTGGCAGAAAGCAAGGAACAAGACAACCACAGACGACTCTTATATCACTCTGTGATGGGATACGGGGGCATATGAGATGATATCTGTCAGTAAAATATTGGTTTACACCTGAGCCAAATGGAACCAGTGGGGCATCTCTGGTTTCCCTTGTGAAATAAGGTGAATTCAAGTTAATGGTCTAAATTCTAATCAGAGTTCTTTGGGCCAAAAACTAAAGTGATGGTTTACGCTCTGACCATTTAATCCCTATCTCCACCCCTTGTTGCCTTAAAACCAGCTTATTCCAAAGTGGAAAACTGATACAATTATCTCAATTATTAAGCATAACATCTCCTCTACCTCAGTAATGAACTTTTTTATTTGAGTAGATAAATTGCTGTATTGGGATAGAATCTGTGAAACATTTTGATGCTTATTTACATTTTTCCTCTAGAATGGGTGTGAAATATGGGTTGAGCCATGAGATCTGGCAGTTAACTCCTTGGCATCAGGACTGTGGGCTCTGTCTATTCATCTTGCTCCCTCCCCACGGATGTTGGGGGTACTGGTGTATTCATCAGTTGCTCCTTCATAACTACTGTTCATTTGGAGCTAGTAAGGTGTGAAGATTGAATGGAAGTTGTTAGCTTGAAGAACACTTGTGTGATTTGTCAAATGATTAAATTACACAAAGTGTCTCACATTATTTCTAAAAAGTGCTCAGGTAAAATGGCTTTCTAAAGGGATAATATTCTCAATTCAGAGCTAGGGGTCTAATACCTTTCATGCAACCACATGGACTCGGAGAACATTCAATGTGATCGTATATATGCATTTTGAGTTTTCCTTTGTAAGCAATGACAGAGATTCTGGCCGCCCACTCCTTTCCTTTTTTACAGTAATGGGTGAAGTTGGTCTGGGAATCAGGAAACTAGATCTGTTGCTGACTAGCTAGTCACTTTGTCTTTCTAAGTCTCAGTTTGTTCACCTGTGAAATTATTTCTAAGACCTCTTTTGGTTCAGATAAGTATTTTCTAATGGAAAAGAGGCTTACATTCTATATCAGTAAACATCTCAATGCAGAAAAGATATATTTTATCTTGGCTTTATATTTGCATAAAGCATAAATTGTTCTTTAGAAGCATTGTTTGTGCTGAGCTCATAGTTTTATATGTCACCTCAGTCACCTCCGGCAAAAAAAAATGGCATAAAACTTTAACACGTAAGGAACCCATATAGATTTGTTAGATTCTATATTATAAAACTTGAATCAAAATGTAATTAATAATCATTACTATTATTATTCTTTTATTCAGTCATTCTATCAAGACACATTTATTGAATGCCCATGCAATATGTGTGAATGACCGTGGTCCCTGCCCTCAAGAAACTTAGTTTAAAACCTTAGTTTAAAGTCAAATCCAGCACTGTCTGACAGAAAAACATTACAACTGTCCCCAATCCTTTTTAAAACACTAAACTCTACATGTTATAAAAGAATGATATTACAGAACAAAGATAATACAAAGTCACCTCAGACTTTTGTTTATTTTTTATTTTAGTTTCACTTCTTGGAACATTATAAAAAGATGTTCCTTGAATCATTGGGCAGAATAGAATTGTAGGGCCATCTTTGACTTTCAGGCAGGACTTTGTTATTTGTGCCATTTAAGTTTCAGACACTGGAACTGTAAAATCTCAAAGTAACTGACTTTATTGTCAATTGTGAAAGGGGAGAGAGTTGTGAAATGTGAAATGCACATAGAATGTCCCTTTACAGTGCCCTGTTCACAGGCATGAAGCCTCTTCATGCTACTGCTGTGTAGATGCAACTCGGCTTAAGGCAGGTACGTGTCGGATCCATTTCAGGAAACTCGATTTGTGGAAACAGGACCAAACTGGGGAGACACAGGGCCTGAGAAAATCACACTATGGGCTCTTGCACCTATTTTACATATTAAAAAGTTCAGTGTGGTTAAAACAAGCACTAAATGCAAAAGGAGAATGTAGGAGAAGAAGGAGAAGAGGAAGAAGAAGAGGGAGGAGGAGGAGGAGGAGAGGAAGTAGGAGGAGAGAAGGGGGAGGAGGAGGAGGAGGAGAGGGAGGACAAAGGTGTCATTAGGAAATGGAGAGAGCAGGACTCTAGAAGGAGAATTTAAGCTAGTCTTGAAGCCAGTGGGCCAGGCTTGTGGTTTGGAATAGTGTCGCTTGATACTAGCGATACTCCATTGTAATCACCTGCCTGCTGATAGTGAATGGAGAAGTTCTAAGCTGTGGGCAGGGAAACCCACATGCTCATTGGATGGCTGAACCTAAAAATTCCTAAGGAGACATTCAATGCCTCTCTATGGCCCATGGGAGCAAGCCTATACTCCTTAGCCTTGACTTCAAGGCCCTCCGTTATTTGGCTCAAAATCATCTTCCGACTCTTTTTCCAACGCTCTTTCCAATTCAAAATTTGCTCCAGGCAGGTGGATCTCCTCAATGAACGTCAAATATCTGACTGGGCCATCTTGTCTCTCTTCTTGTTTCTTGGAGTTCTCCCCGCCTAAAATATCTTCCATTGTGTTGTTCAACCGTGTAAGCCCTACTCATTCTTCAATAACCTGTTCAACTTCTGTTTCCCATGTAAAAGCTTCTCTGATGAACATTTAACCTGTTCATTCATTCATTTATTAACTTGTAGATTCTTTCAGCAAATAGACCAGCTGTTGGGAAATGACAACTTGCTAAGGGCTTTGGGGAGATATAAAGAAGTATATCATTCTGCCAGTGTTTGAGGAGTTTAGAGATTAGTAGGAGAGACAAGTCATGCACAAAAAACGGTAGAAAAAGATCATTCTTATTAGACAGTTACAGACAAAATGTTATAATAATTCAGAGGAAGACATATTATTTCCTCGGGAAGTGCTTGGCAAAATCTTAACCTCAAAGACTGAGCAGGACCAAAATAGGTTGAAGAAAAGGATAATCCAGGCAGCAATAACAGTATACGAAGACAAGGAAGAGGGCCTGCAGGATGAAAAGGCCTGTGGTTGACTATAATGTTGGATTGTGGGATGTATAAAGATAGTGCAGGGTGTGTGAAATATTGACTAGGAGAGAGCCCCAGGGTGACCCCCTGTGCTCTGATCTCTTATCATATTTGTTGATATATTCAATATGCATGGCATTATATACTTATACATTGTATTGTTTTTATATTCTTACTTGTAAATATCTTATGTCTAAAATTTTGTCAACAGTTGGAATTGTAGAAAACATGTTTGGTCCTCCACCTCACAATACTTGCCAGTGGGTTGGTCTTGGCACAGGGATGCTTAACAAATACCGTCAGTGTAAAATCCATGAGATGCTCTGTGTGCCTTCAGGGTCTTAGGTGGGGAATGAGACAATCAGATACTTGTGGTGTAGAAAAGTCATCTGGCCGCAGGATGTGGAATGGACCGGGGGCTTGAGGATGAGGAAAGAGATCAGGACGACAATGCAGTAATTAGGATGCGAAGTAGGGAGGCCCTCAAAAAGACAGTGGCTGTAGAAACGGAGAGGAAGGGATGGTCTTTAAGGCAGCTAATGAGAGACATAAGTGACGAAATGGGGAGCTGACTGTCTGCAGGGGCAAAGGTGATGGAGCAAGGGCTTCATGAGAATGTGACTTGATTTCCCTCTTAAGTGCCTGACTGGATGCAATGTCATTGGTTAAATAAGGGAAACAAAATTAAAGGACTCAATTTTTGTTTGTTTGTTTGTTGGTGGAGAGGGAAGTGAGGTAAGGTAAGTTTGGAACAAGCTGAGGTTTAAGTGACTGTGATCGACTGCATGGGCTTTAAAGGTGGGTTTTGCATGAGTGCGGAAGAGTTCCACCCTCTTCTCTCCTCTTCTCTAATGTGCCTCTCGGATCCCTGTAAGATGGGAAAGCAGAAAAGAGGAAGGGGAAGGGGACTAGCAGGCTGGACCTGGCATGTTAAGCACTTGATCTTGTTTAAAGCCCCCGCAACACTCCCAGATCCTGCGGCAGATGGGATGCTGAGGCCCAGAGATGCCAGCCAGCTTGGCCAAGGCCCCATCTGCTTAACTTTGAAAGATCTCTTGTACACTCATCTCCTGGGATCTTAGTGGCCAGAACTGTTTTATTTGCAAACATCTAAATGTGGATCTCTGTTCTTCCATAGGCTTCCATCTTTACCACAGATTGCCAGGCCTCATGCCGGAAAGCTGCCTCCTTATCACCGTTGGGGCTCTGGTGGGTGCCATCATCTTTGGCACCGACCACAAATCACCTCCGGTCATGGATTCGAGCATCTACTTCTTATATCTCCTTCCACCCATTGTCCTGGAGGGCGGTTACTTTATGCCCACCCGGCCCTTCTTTGAGAACATCGGCTCCATCCTGTGGTGGGCATGTCTGGGGGCCCTGATCAACGCCTTTGGCATTGGCCTCTCCCTCTACCTCATCTGCCAGATCAAGGCCTTTGGCCTCAGCGACGTCAACCTGCTTCAGAACCTGCTGTTTGGCAGCCTGATCTCAGCCGTGGACCCGGTGGCTGTGCTGGCTGTGTTCGAGGAGGCGCGTGTGAACGAGCCGCTCTATATGATGATCTTTGGGGAGGCCCTTCTCAATGATGGCATTACTGTGGTGAGATGTCAATGACGCGTCCCCAGGGAGATGAGGGGTCTGGGGTGTGCCTGGGGATAGGAGTCTGTCCTCAGAACTAATGGAAAAGGCTGAGCAGGACTGGGCCACAGCAGGATGGAGATAGGCTTTGGTCAGCGCAGTGTGGCCCAAGTTCTGGCGATTTCCCTTAGGATCTGTGTTGTGTGCATAATTGCTCACTAACACTGTTTGTCATTCACTAGCCAACTAGCTTCTTTAAAGAGAGAAAAAGAAGAGAGAACATATAATTCTTTAGTTAAATTCCGTCTTTCAGTTAGCAAGCAGAAGCTGTTGCTAAAGGCTCTTCTGGGTTTTCATACTAGGACGAGCAGTACTTATGTTTTTATTTTCTCACATTCAGCAGACCTCACTCTCATTCCCTTTATATGCTTTTTTTTTTCAATGTGATACATTAGATGATGAAGTTAAATAAAAGATAGGGGTAGGAAGAGAGATGACAGGATTTGCAAAAATGCATTAGCTTGTACATCAGTCTCGATTGCATGGCTCATACAGAAAACGTGAAAGAGGCATTTTTGCTTAGGAGTCCTTCTGGAGAGAAGTCAAGAACGACTTACAGGCTAGATCAACAGGTAACATTAAAGGCCCAAGAAATGTCTTTGGCTGGAGACGCTGGAATTTTCCTGATTAGTCATCTCATTGCTCAGTTTCTTTACCTTACTACAAACCTTCACCAAGTGTTAGTCCATGAGACTTTTTAGATATACTTTGATATACTTTTCTTATTTTAAAATTTATATCACATCACATAAGTAATACTAGAATGCATTTTCAATGTAAAAGACTCACACAGTACAAAATTGTACAGCATAAGAACACAAAAGCCGCCGTTGTCCCGCTCCTCACTCTCTATGCAAGAGGTGACCCCTTTGTTCAGTTGGGGGTTTTCCCTCCTCATCTTTATTATATGCACACGCATATATATATACGCAGATGTAGATTATATTACTTTACATAAATTGGATGGGATTATATTATCTGTGTTGCTTGGATGTATCAAGTCTTGGAATTCTTTCTAGGTCTTTTCAGCTGTTGCATAGTATTTCACAGATTACGTTTACAATAATTTATTTAACCATTTCCTGATGGATTGATATTCAGGTTATTGGCAATATTTCACTTTTAAAACAATGTTGTAATGGAAAGTCTTGTTTATGTGTGCATCTCTTTTTGAATTTGTGAATATTTTTATGGGATATATTCTTTGAAGTGAAATTTCTGGGTTAAAAAGCAGGTATATTTAAAAATTTGAAGGTTGCTTCTGTTTTAATCACCTCCTTTTCACCCAATTGATGAAGGAGGGATTCTGAGCTAGGGTTATGGAGTGACACCTGACACTAGACAGATGGATCAATAACAGTTTGTTAATCACGTACACTCCCAGCCCGGGAAGGAGGACACCACACCCATGCGGAGCCACATGGGGGCTGCACTCAGGAACAGAGGGAACAACCAGTGGTTTGGGAGGCAGGTTTTGCAGTATTAAGAGGATGGGGTGCTTCCTGGTTCCCACGGGATGACGTGATTGGCTTGCTTGACTAATTCCAGGGACTGGCAGGGGGCTCACACACAATACTCAGGGATAAGCAGGAACTGTACCTGGTCCCCTTGATAAGGAGCGTAATTTGGCTGGAGGACTTTATCCATGGGGTCAGACTGGGGAGGGGAGCTTGCAGTTAGGCCATTCAAGACCCTCACAGTTTTACCAAATGTCAAGGTAGCAAGTATTATTGGACCTGAATTTTAGTCCTTACATCACAGCTGCCAAGATTTTCCAGAAAGTCTTTATGGGCTTACATTTCCATAGACAGTGTATTGAGTGCAGTTTTCCTTGTACTGTCAACAAGAGATATTGTTTTCTTAATATTTTCCAATCTAATGAACAAAAAAAGGATTACTCATGTTTGTTTTAATTAGCATGATGATTGCAAGCATCTTTTCAATGATTGTGGATCATTAGTGTTTCTCACACTGTAAATTGGAAGTTCATGTCCTGTGAGGGTTGCTAGACTTAAAAAAAATACAGGACACCCACTTAAATTTCAATTTCGTATAAACAATGAATAATTTTGTCATAAGTATGTCCCAATTATTGTATACAAATATTGTGTCTTGTCCATTTTTCCTTAGAATGACACGTTGATTTGTAGAAACTCATTAAATTATCTAAACTTTTGAATATTACGTAAAATGCAAATATTTTCTTCCATTCTGTCACTTAAAATTTTTTAGATTATGGTGTCTTTTATCATATACAGTTTTAAATTTTTATGATGCCAAACCCACTAACACACTCTTTTATTGCCTCTGGGTGTGATATTTTGCTTTTGGAGATTGTGCCTAACCAAAGAACCTGCAAATATTATGTTTCTTATTTCCCCCGTTTTACAGTTAATTAGTTAATTCATCTGGCACACAATATTTTATCATGAGGGTTTTATGCAAAAATAGATAGTACAGAGGGGAAAAGGCTCTTGAAAAGTAATCCAAGACATCCAGGGTAGGTTGACCAAGTGAAGGAGGCCTGTACTTGAAGACAGAAGTCAATCTGTCTGTTCACGATGAGAATCTCTAACTGTTGAGCAAGATACTAGAGTCATGAGGCCTGCACGTACTTTCTTCACCAAAGGCCAAGTTGTCGGGAAGTTGCCAGGGGCGCCTAGATTCCAGACTGCCATGGGTTCAGATATTTAGTTTCTCAGAGTGTGACCCTCAAGCACGTGCCTCAGAATCACCCTGATGAGCTTGGTGAGTATTCAGATGTCCAAACCCCATCCCAGACCGACTGACCCAGATTCTCTGGGACTCAAGCCTAGGAATCTGTATTTTTTTTTCTTTTTGTGAGGAAGATCAGCCCTGATCTAACATCCAATGCCAAGCCTCCTCTTTTTTGCTGAGGAAGACTGGCCCTGGGCTAACATTCGTGCCCATCTTCCTGTACTTTATATGGGACGCCGCCACAGCATGGCTTGACAAGCAGTGCGTCGGTGTGCGCCTGGGATCTGAACCAGGGAACCCCGGGCTGCCGAAGCAGAGCGTGCGCACTTAGCTGCTGTGCCACTGGGCCGGCCCCCCTGGAATCTGTATTTTTAACAAACACCTCTGATGACTGCTGACATTTGAGAACCACTGGTTTATTGCCTTTAGGTTGAGAGAAGCCGATGTATCTTGATCTAAATGATGATACAGCTAGAACAAGGACTGCACCCCTCTCCTTAGACTGGGCTAGATTAGGTCCAGGGGGATTAGATTAGGAAATCCAAAACTTTTGGTTTTGTTACAATGGAGTAAGTGTCCTTGGCTGGACATCTGTTCCATCTCCTAAGGCAGCCCCTCTGAGCCATGATGCTTTCATTTCATAGTTCATCTCCCAGACACAATCTTATTTCACTAATATCCAAGTTCTTTGAGGTTTTTTACTTACTGTAACGCCTACTACTGGCAATGCCATTGAGAGTGTTTATCTGTGATAACATCAGGGCCACCTCCTGGCAGCCCATTCTGAGGTAATTATTCACCCTGTCCTTCACAAATTATTAGAGAAGTCTAGAAATGACTTTCTAAATACCAACTCTTTAATTTTCACAGAACACATTGTTTCTTCATTGGGAACTCTATGATACAATCTACAAAAATTCTTTCTGCGAAATAGTGTTTATTAATTACCAATGAAAGCATTTGACTCTGCTGTCTCCTTGGTGCTGCGGCTGAGCTTGCGAATCTGACCTCACCCGGATTTTGCCTAGATTTTACATCTAGAGCCAAACAAAGCTTGGTTTCTGGTTGGGGTTTGTTTGCTAGCAGCATTTGTTTGACTTTCCCAAAGTTTAATTGCTTCCACTTGGACGTTTTTTGAAAGGATAATTTCAAAATAAAATTATAATATTCAAGTGTCCAGAGTATCTGCTGAGGACATTGCTGTGACCTCCAGTGGGCGAAGTTTCTGTTGTGTTGGCTCCAGGGGGGTTGCCCACACGTCACTCCTGGGTCACTCCGTGGTCACCCACAGCACAGTGAGTATTAAGTGTGTGCTGGGGCACTTCCGCGTCCCTATGTGAAACCAGAGACGCTCCAGGGCTAGATTTAGAAAGCAGCTTGAAAGCAACTGGTATTTAATGCAGTCCAGTTGTATTTTGAGCCAAAGGCCTTGAACTCACCCTTTCATTGAGGAAGGAGCCTTCTTAGGGGCAAGAGTCGCAAGCAAAGTCTTTCAGTGGAAAGTGTGAGTCATCTAGAAAGTGATCTATGATTAGTGGGTTACATGTGACAACTGTACAGATCTTTAACCACTAAAGAGCTGCCTTCTCACTGAAAAGAAGGAGTTGCTCCAGAACTGCTGTGATAGCAATGAATCTGATTCTCTAGGTCTCTTGTCCCCCTGATTTCTCCCTTTCGCTGCATGTTTTAGGTTGTGGCTCTTATCACCAGAACATACCGTTAATGGTAGGCACAGAGAACAGAGAGCAAACCAAATAGTTTTAAAATGATAACTAGTATCCACAGTTGAATCTCATGGCTAAAATCACAGCAAGAAGAGAGGTACAGCTACTATATCCTAGTATACTAGGTCCTGTATGGGATCACTTTTACATTTATTATTTTATTAAATCCTTAGATTTTTCTATGAGGTATGAATTAATACCCACATTTCACAGAGGAAGAAAATAAGGCAAAGGAAGTTAAAATAAACTGAACAAGGGCATACTGCCTGGTCAGTCACAGACTGGACATGGGTGCTCAGGTCTGTCTCATTCCAATCTCTTTCCTTTTATTTCTCCCTTTTGAATTTCCAACTCATGGAGCTGGGAGGGACAGGAGAGAACCCATGTGTTACCAATAAGGAGACTGGGCTTATGCCCAGTTAGTAGTGAAGCCAGTGCTCCTCCAAATCAGAGCTAGCTTGATTGGCTGAGTCCAATGTGTGGCTCCAGGAAAGAATCTGATCATCTCTGTGCTTCATTTCTGTCCAGTTGGGGTGATGATATTGTTTAGCTCATAGGGTCACTGGAAAACTCATATTCAGCTCTTAGTACAGTGAGTGCCTAGCACGTAGTGAGTACTCCACGAATGCTGGCTGTTATCCTTATATTACACCAACTTACGAACATGGCATGATGGTTGGTTGCCTTAAGAGGCAGTTGGTTTTAAATGTGGCACTACCTCATTTACTGTAGGCAGATTGTTCATACATTACATTCTTCCTTGGTTTTCCTGGATCAACTTGTTGAATGAGCAACCAGGTGACGCCACCAAGGTTTCTATCATTTCCCATCTCTCGCCATCTCTTTCCTCCTCCCACTCATCTTAGAGGTGCACACATCTCCCCCTCCTCCCACTCATCTGAGAGATCCACACATCTCCCCCTCCTCCCACTCATCTGAGAGATCCACACATCTCCCCCTCCTCCCACTCATCTGAGAGGTCCACACACCTCCCCCCCTCTCCCTCCTCTGAGAGGTCCACACACCTCCCCCCGCCCCCTCCTCTGAGAGATCCAAAAGACCAGGACCGGCCAGAGCTGAGATTTGGATTCAGGCAGCCCGGCTCCAGAGCATCTCTTCTCCTAACTGATACTCTACACTGTTCCTTCACGTCTCCCTCTCGCCCTCCCAGTTTCTTTTCCTCTGGTTCTCTCCTTCCCTTAGTGATATCTTCACTTGGCGTCTTGCTGACGCCGTAGTCCACCCCCTAGGACTACTAGAATGAGAGAATGGTAGAGAGAGGTCGACTAAAATTTCTGAGCACAGACCTTGGGCCAACCAGTCACATTGAAGGGTGCTGTATGTACTTTTCCTTATTCGAGCCTCATAACAACCTAATGTGGCGGGGACTGTCGTCCCTATTCTGTGAAGGGACAGTATGTAGTGGTCAAGAGCAGAGACCCCTGGACCTGACGTGTGGGCTCACGTCTCTGTACTGGCACTTCTTGGGCCTTGGAGCCTCTCAAATGTGTTACCAGATCTCCATGTGCTTAAGTTTCCTCATTGTTGTTTTTATTATAAAGACACAGGCTGTCAAAGAAGTAATTTATTTATTAAATATAGTTTATTCTTTGTGGCTCGATATCCAGAAGATATGGTGAAGAGTTATCCTCGGGCTGCTTTTCCCAGACAGCAATCAATAGCAATGGTTTCTTAGCAGAGACCTTTTACCTTTCATTCAATTTGTCCTTCTATTTATTATGCCTTCTTGTTGCTGGCCTTAGATCCTAAATTTCTTGATCCCTCATGCTAGAATTCCTTTGCCCTGTACTCCTCTCATCTTTCCATCCCTTTAGCAGCCTGACTTTGCTAATTAGCTGCTGTTGATCCTCGTGATTTCTCTCCTAGCAGCTCCTGCCATCATCACAGGACCCAGCACGTAGCCCTGAGTGTTGCCGGGGGTGCAGAGTAAATGACTGTAATGCAGGAGAGAATGCTTCAGAGACAGTGAATAAATGAATGAGGGAGGGAGTGATGGGGCTGAGGAGAGGCTGTGCAGAGGCTGTGCTGGCCCTGGGGCCCACCTGCAAATCCTGCCCGTCTTGGTGACCACAGCCCTCCTCCCAAGAGTGACACTCCATTGGAATTTGTATTTGTCAGGGAGGCTGTGAGCAAACTGGGGTGTTCTCCCTCCTACAAAGTGCCACCGGCGAACTTCAGAATTGCTCCCTGAGCCTACATGCTAGAGGTACGATGAAACCAGGGGCAGGCGTGCTGGGAGAGAAGAGTCCCAGTCTCCTTCCTTCCCACACCTTCATGGAGCACCTGTCCACGCCTGTGCTGTCCTGGGCACTGGGCATGTGAAGGTGAACTGTGTGCCTCTGACCCATCAGGTGACCACTCAATGGCAGAGGGACAATCATGGCCCCCGCTAGCTGTGAGAATGAGATGGCGAGTTCAAACCAAGCTAGGACCATAGGGAGCAGCACAGAGGAAGCTGTGATTCATTTGGGAAAGATTTAAAAAAACTTTCATTTGGGGGTGAATTTTTCTTCGTGATTCTCTCTGGTTTATATTTTCCTGCCTTAAAGGGGTCCAATAACATCCCATTCAAGAGGCAGTCACGTGTAGCCAGGAGCCTGGACAGAGCGGCCATATGCCTTAGTTCAAGTCCTGACTTCACTACTTGCACACTGTGTGACTTCATGTGAGTTCTTAACTCCTCTGGGCCTCAGTTTCTTGTCTGTAAAATGGAGATCAGGTTGTGTGAGGGTGAAAATGAGTTGATACACATAAGCATTTAAAATAGTGCCTGGCACAGGGTGAGTACAGAGTGTTTGATGTTTGTGATATTATGATTTATAATCAGAAATATATATTTAGTCTTCATCCCCATTCAGGGCACAGAGCTCATAAAACCCTTGGAATTTCCTATGTGATGAGAATGATAAAAGTGTCTTTTGTTATGTTAATGAAGTTACTTTTGGAAAGCCCCTAGGTTACCTAAGGATGGGGGCTGGTTGCCATGGAGCCAACCATGAGATTAGAGGGTTGGAACTTTCAATTCCCCCCATGACCTCCTGGGAGGGGAGAGGGGCTGGAGGTTGAGTTTAATCACCAATGACCAATGATTTAATCAATCATGCCTACGTAATGAAGCCTCAATAAAAACCCAAACTGACTGAGTTCGGAGAACTTCTTGGTTGGTGAACAGGTGGAGAGGAGAGGGGCACCTGGAGAGGGTGTGGCATCTCCACGGCCTTTCCCCATATTTTGCCCTACACATCTCTTCAAGCTGGCCGTTCCCGAGTTATGTCCTTTTACAGTAAACCAGTAATCTGGTAAGTAAAGTGTTTCTCTGAGTTCTGTGAGCTGCTCTAGCTACTTAATTGAAGCCAAGGAGGGGGTCATTGGAACCTCTGTTCTATAGCCAGTTGGTCAGAATCACAGGTGACAACCTGGACTTGCGATTGGCATCTGAAGTGGGCAGAAGAGTCTTGAAGGACTGAGCCCTTAACCTGTGGAATTGAGTTAATTGCTTGGTGGTGTTGGGAACAAAACACACACAACGGAATTGGTGTCGGAATCAGTTAATAATAGTGTTATTAACAGAAGTTTTTCTACCTGGGCGTTTCTGAGCCACAGAGCTCTCCTCACGTCCTAAGTGGTGCCACATTCGTATTGTCCATCTGTCTGGACTTTGCAGTCTCAGCTTTTCCTGGAGAAGGGCTGTACACAAACTTGAACAGACTCTTTAGCGGGGAGCGGGAGGCAAATTTTTCTTGTCCTCTTTGTGTCTCCTTATTTCCTTTCATTTTATTGAGGTTCCTAGGATAGGAGGTGAGAGGCCCCAGGTACCTTTACACGTAGACAGTTTCTTCTGGCCAAGAATGTAGGGAGCTCAGGGTATGAAGAGGATGTGAACCTTACAAGTTGTGTGACCTTGAGCAGGTGACTCAATCCTTTTGTGCCTCTGCTTCTCCACGTGGAAAATGAGAATGATTGATCTGACCTCAGAGAGTGGTTTTGAGGATGATATGTAATAAGACACGTGGACGCCTGGCACACGGTAGGTGATGAGAAATGCCTTCCTGTATTTGAAAGGAGGTTCCACACAAGAGAGGCAATCTGGGTGGTGTCTGTGGGCATAGAAATGGGGACAAGGCCTAAACCTCAGAGAGGGCCATGCAGCCTTGGTTGGGTGGCTTCAGGTGACAAGGGAGTGAACTTCGCCCCTGGCAATGGCTCAGAAAGTGCACCTGAGCTGTGCAATGTCTCTCTCAGGGCTGCTTCTTACCCGCCATGGGGGAGGGCAGGTTCCGATGCCCACTCAGAACCCAGGCATTTGTTTCAGACATACACTCTCATCAAAGCATTTGGAGGTTTGCCTGGTGAGCTTCTCCTCAGCCCACAGCTGCTATCGGCAGTGAGATAGGGTGCTGGCTGTGGGGCCCCACTGTGTGTGTGTGTGTGTGTGTGTGCATGTGGCAACACACACAAATAGCTTGGGATGACACTTGAACCAGGTTGGGGAGGTGGGAGGAGATGGGAGAAATGAGGGGCAGAGGGCAGCTCATGTCAATCCCAGCAAACAAGGATGTTGAGGGCTCGGAGGTTCCCCAACATGGAGAAGGCAAATTTGATACTTAAACTTCCCCAACTGAATGACGCCTTTACCTCCTGCATGTCTGGGGTCTAAGCTGTAGATGCTGTTAACCAGCAGCTTGAAATATGTGTTCCTTAGGCGTGTGTTAATAATTCAGAGGCATGCTGAAACAATGCAGGGTCAGAGAGGAACACTTCAACAATTATTTCATTGGAATTCCTCAAATTTTACTCATAAACACTTGTTTGGTTCATTTTCTTCTGGTTGAAGAAACAGAGTGATTGAAGTTTGAATTGTACAAATTGCTTTTTAACCAGCCTACGCTGTGAGCCACTTACAGGGGGTTAGAACTCACTCCAGTTCACAGGGGCAGGGAAAAAAGACAAAGGCTCACTGGTATCAGGTTGTCCTTCCTTTGTCAGAAGGTAGGTTGAGTAGCTATTGAAATAGATTTGGAAAAGAAACACTTAGGGAGAAAAGCAAACTCTTTAAATCTTTAGGGAATAATCAGAATGAGCACAGAATAGCCTATAGAAGCAGTTCTTTCAAAGCCGTAACAACCATGCACTGTGCACCAACTGCGCTAAGTGCCAGGGATGCAGAAGAAAACAAACATTGTCCCTCCTTTTAAGGAGCCACTAGCAATGAACATTTGACATATTTCTTTTCATTTGTAAATTATTCTTCTTACTCAAAACCACAGACCTACCTATTCTTCTGTATTTTCTTATAGCCCTTTTAAGCCATAGAAATTTCCTGGGAGATTACATAGTACATTATGTAGAAATCCACATTATCTAGAAATCACTGACTTGGGAGAAAAGCCTAGAACTCCAAACACAGCCAAGAGAGCTTCCTAGTTCCGTGGTTTTCAACCGATCCGCCACCCCCAACCACACATCTGAGTGCATTGTCAAGAGTGTGTTGGGTGTGTTGGGTTGTGAAACGGAAAATGTATGCTCGGTATCATGCGAAAAGTCCCATGAGCTGGCTGGCTGAAAGAGCCGGTTGACAATGATTATGTAAAATGAACAGTATCCAGCAGAACCTGTTGTGCAAACCCACTCTGTAACTTTACATCCAGGTGATGAGTTGGAGAGGAAGCCATTGATCCAGGCTCTGGGCTATGGTTATCCACACTTCACTCCTTTCCACCCAGGATCAGCCTTGGTCATTAGCGAGTATTAGACTAACAGTATGGGAGAAAATTGAGAGATCTTGAAATCCAGCTTCTTTATTTAAAAGTAAATTTCAGTCCTGTTTGATTGAGCCAGAGTTCCCCTGAATCTGAATCATTCATTTATTCATCCTTCATTCATTCATTCACAAAAAAATATTACTGAGCAACTACTTTCTGTCAGAAACTGCTCTTTCCTCTATGCCAGAGTGACCTCAGAAGAAGCAAATCACTGAGCTAGTCTTCAGCGAACTTAATTCCTACTGATCACAAGTGATGTATGCTTTTAGAGTTAAAAAGTTTTGAGGTTGGGCCAGCCCTGGTGGTCTAGTGGTTAAGTATAGCGTGCTCGGCTTCAGTGGCCCAGGTTCAGTTCCCAGGCATGGACCTACACTGCTCTGTTAGCAGACATGCTGTATTGGCGGTCCACATACTTAAAAATAGAGGAAGATAGGCACAGATGTTAGCTCAGGGTGAATCTTCCTCAGCCAAAAAAAAAAAAAGTTTTGAGGTTAAATAGCCTTCGAATTACTTTTCCT
The DNA here is from genome assembly GCF_020826845.1 of Diceros bicornis minor. Classification (NCBI taxonomy): domain Eukaryota; kingdom Metazoa; phylum Chordata; class Mammalia; order Perissodactyla; family Rhinocerotidae; genus Diceros; species Diceros bicornis. Next base: position 11,048,939 of record NC_080779.1, on the reverse strand, counting down.
GTCATGAAGATGTACTAACACCAGATGGTGAAAGATAGTTCTGTGAGCATTTGCTCCAAGTTGGTGTGGGGAGCGAGGGAGGGGAGAGATTGCTAGGCTAGGGCAGTTCCTTGGACAATGTCTTGGGTGAGAACAGGTGTTGGTGAGGGTGGGTAATTACTATCAGGTTAGTTTTAAACCGCTGGGTTTGACATACCTACAGACTACTGAAAATAATTTTTCAGTAGTTTTAGAAACAGGAGTCAGGGGCCTGGGAGAGAGATCGAATGGAAATGCATATTTGGGAGCCATTGGCAGGTAGGTGGTCATTGCAGCTCCGAAATATGGCAGTCGTCTCCCCACTATTCTTCAAGTTGAGAAGAATTTTCGAACTTTTTATATTGAAAAGGATTTCTTTAAAGAAACGTCTTTGCTGTGCCCTAAATCAATAAAATCCTGCCACTCACACTTCTCTCCTTTTAGTGAATTTTCTGACGACGACGGTTCGGGTCCTCTTCCTGGCCTCTGTTCTCTGAGGTTATAAGCAACAAATGTTCAGGGATATCAACCTAGGAGAGCTGGTGAATCCCATGTTTCATTTCCTATCCTGAGATGCGGATCTTCTTCTTCCTTCCTTTAAGAGTGAGGTGAAAGCCTCTTCCCTTCTGTCTTTTAATCTTTATGTGGCGCCTGCTACGTAATCGCTGGTTTTCTTGGTTGATTTTCTTTAACAGTCAGAGCAAGTGCTTGTCAAGGAACTGCTGTATGACAGAGTCGAATGTGTCAATGCCCTTTCAAACAAAATGGAAAATTAACTGGGTTCATTGTTTAATTTCCTGTGTAACGTTGATGAATCCATTTCTTTCTTTCTTTTTTTTTTTTTTTGTGAGGAAGATCAGCCCTGAGTAACATCTGCCAATCCTCCTCTTTTTGCTGAGGAAGACTGGCCCTGGGCTAACATCCATGCCCATCTTCCTCCACTTTATATGGGACGCTGCCACAGCAAGGCTTGACAAGCAGTGCATCAGTGGGTGCCCGGGATCTAAACTGGCGAACCCTGGGCTGCCACAGCAGAGCGCACACACTTAACCACTTGTGCCACTGGCCAGCCCATGAATCCATTTCTTTATGATATTCTCTGTATCTTTCCACTATCTGACATACAGTAAAGATAATTTTTATTGTACTGTGCTGTGACTGTGAACTTTCAATGCTTTTTGCATGTATGTAGAGTCAGTCATTAATTAGGCTTTTTGTTTTTAAGGAACTGAGTTTATGGCAAGCTCAAGTAATGGGAATTAATTAAAAAGATACATAAGGTGATCAGGAAGACATAGATCCTGTATTAGTCCGTTAGGGCTGCCATAACAAAATACCACAGACTGGGTGGCTTAAACAACAGAAATGTATTTTTTCACAGTCTTGGAGGCTGGAAGTCCAAGATCAAAGTGACAGCAGGGTTGGTTTCTGGTGAGACACTCCTGGTGTCTCTTTCTTTTCTTGTAAGGACACCAGTCCTATTGGATTAGGGCCCCACCCTTATGACCTCATTTAACCTTAATTACCTCTTTATGAACTTCAACATATGAATTTTGGGAGGACACCATTCATAGAAAACTCCTCAGGAACCCAGGAAAAGGAAGTGCTTTACAATGAGGTCTCACAAAGGCTATAACTAGAACCAAGTTGGTTTTAGGGATTTCAGATCTTTTCTTACAGTCAGGATGGACGAGGTTATGCTGGGGTAATAAACATCCCTCCAAAACTCAGCGGCCTAAAACAACAAAGGAGTATTTCTTGTTTACACTACTTGTCTTACTCTGGCCAACAGAGGCTTCTATTCATCATGGTTACTCAGGATCCTGGCCTCAGAGAGCAGCCACCGTATTGAGCACTGCTGGTCATTGCACCAGCAGGAAAGAGAGATTTATGGAAGGCCTTACCTCAGCATGCAAACTCCCTGTCCCATAAATGGCATATATCACCTCTGCTCAAAACTCATTCAATTGAAAACTTGGCCGAGCATAGTCATATGGTAGAGGCTGGAATTGCAATCCTATCAGGTGCTTAGAAGGAAAATAAGTATTGGGTAAACAGTGCTAACAACTATCCCATCGTCACTCCAGAGCCCCACAATGGATGCCACTTGGTCACTTGCTCAGATTCCACTGCTTTTTTATAGATCTTTTCATTTCTCTTCCCATTCCAGTTAGCTTCCACATAATCTACTCAGTTGTCTTTCCCCTACTCCTTAGTTTTTATTATTCACTGTTTTTGATGCTCAAAACTTGTACTTCTTTACGGCCCCTCATCATCTCTTAATTTGTCTCATAGTATTTCTCTATTCATCCACATTTAGACAATTCTCTCTGTACTTCTCAGAAAATTGAGTTGCTTTATCTTATAACTGGGCAGAAGCTTTTACCTCAGGCTGCTTCACAGCCCCCAGTCTGTGGACAGTCTTCTCAAGGGTCTGTCTACTCCTATTCTTGAATGGGAGCTCTCATGTTGAAAGCAATGTAGCCACACAAGGCTAATCTGTCCTCAGATGCTACGTCATAGAAGTTACCCTTACAAAGGGCCGTGAGCATGGTGGGGACTATGGTTATCACACTAGAAGGGTTGTTAGTCACAAAATATGCGATCAATTGTCGTTAAGTCCTCAGTTATCAGTGTCGCAGGAATCCAGGAGATTTAATATTGTGAAGACAAATACCTTTCTCACTTCGGTCCTTAAGGATGGTTAAAAGTCAGTATACTTAATGAATCTACAAGGTTATAAGTTTATTTTATGTGAAGTGGCATAATGTTAACCTAAATCCTGTAAAAAGTTAAGAATGTTGTATTGTAGAGTACCAGTGAACATAATGCAAAGAAGTATGGCCAATAATAAAATTAAAATTGAATACTAAAAAGTATTCAAATAATCAAAGTGAATGTGGGAAAGGAACAAAAAAAAAAAGGAGGAAACTAGAAAACAAGTAATAACCTGGTAGATCTAAATTGAACCATATGAATAATTACCTTAAATGTTAATAGACTAAATGCTCCAATTAAAAGCCAGAGATTATCAGAATTGATTATAAAACAAGACCCAAATATATTCTATTTACAAGAAACACGACTTAATTTTAAAGATGCAGATGACTGGAAAGTAAATGGATACAAAAAGATACACCAGGCGAACAGTAAGCATAAGAATGTTGGTGTGGCTATATTAACATCAGTTACAATAGACATAAAGATAAAACTTTTACAAAAGTAAAGAGGAATATTTCATAATGATAAAAAAGTCAATTCATCAAGAATATCTAATAATTATGCATGTATATACACCTAATGATAGGGCCACTAATTACAGGAAGTAAAAACTGACAGATGTAAAGGAAGGAAATGACAATTCCGTGATCATTGCGGGCACTTTAGTACTCTTCTCTTAGGAAATGATAGAACAAGTAGGTAAAATATCAGCAAGATAGTGAGGATCTGAACACCATCAACCACCCTGTATAATTGATAATTATAGAACACTGTGCCCAACATTCCCGTCAAGTGTATATAGTATATTCATCAAAAATGACCATATATTTGACCACAAAAGAAGCCTTAATAAATTTAGAAGGCTTGCGACCAGAGTATATTCTCTGCCCATGACAAAATTAAATTAAAAATAAATTACATTAAAATATCCAGGAAAACCCCAATATTTGGACACTAAACAGCACACATCTAAATAATCCATGATTCAAACAAGAAATTACAGAGGAAATTAGAAAATATCTCTAACAAATGATAGTGAAAATACAACATATCAAAATTTGTGGCATGCAGTTAAAGATGTACTTAGGGGAAACTATATAGCTTAAGTGCTTATATTAAAGAGTTGAAAGATCTAAAATCAACAACATAAGGTTCTACCTGAAGGAACTAGAGAAAGTAGAGCAAAGTAATTCCTAAGTAATAGCAAGGAAATTTTACAGTTAATAAATGACAACAATAAAATAAATAATAAATTATAATAGCTAAGACACTTTATCTGTAGCTTAAGAAACAAATACTTATTCTCCATAAAACCTTTCAAAAATAGAAGAAGAATAAGGATTCTGGTCATAAATTTGGTTTTGGTTGGGATTGGTTTCACGCACACCACCAAGCAATGCTTAGACACCAGGTGGATGTCCTACAATTCAACACAATTCTGACACTATCTACTGGGAGATAGCAACAGATTCCACAGGTTAAGGGCTCAATTCTACAAGACTGCCCCGCCACCCACCTCAGATGCCAATTGAAAATCCAGGTTGTCGCTTGTGCTCCTGACCGACTGGCATTGGATTAGAGGTTCCAATGACCCCCTCCTTGGGTTTGATTAATTTGCTAGAGTGACTCACAGAACTCAGAGCAACATTTTACTGACTAGATCACTGGTTATTATGAAAGGATATAATTCAGGAATGGCTAGATGGAAGAGATACATAGGGCAAGGTATGGGGAAAGGGCACACAGCTTCCATGCCCTCTCTTGCACACCACTCTACCAGTATCTCCACATGTTCACCAACCTGGAAGCTCTCTGAGCCCAGTCCTTTTGTATTTTTGTGGAGGCTTCATTACATAGACCTGATTGATTAAATCATTGGCCATTGGTGATTGATTCAACCTCTAGCCCTTCTCCCTTCCCCAGAAATAAGGGGGCGGAACTGAAAGTTCCAACCCTCTGTTCCTAGTTGGTTCCCTTGGCAACCACTCCCCATCGTTAGGTGGTGCTTTCCAAAAGTCACCTTATTAACATAAACCCAGTTGCGGTGGAAAGGGACTTGTTATGAATAACAAGACGCTCATTGCACCTTTATGGGTCTGAGCCATTTCAGGAACTGAGGACAAGAGACCAATTATTATAGCAAAAGATGCTCCCATCGCTCTTATAGCTCAAAAAATTCCCAGGGTCTTGGGAGCTGTGGGACAGGAACCATGGACAAAGACCAAATACATATGAGAAATATACTTTTGGTCATCTGAATGACCAAATAAATACTTCTTATAAATCACAATATTGCAAGGATTGATCATCTTGCAACTCACATTATGAGGCCATCTTTACCCTGATACCAAAACCAGACAAAGATAATGCAAAGAAAGAAAACTACAGACCAATATCCTTCATGAATACAGACCAAAAATACTTATATTAGTGGGGCCGGCCTGGTGGCATAGTGGTTAATTTCATGCACTCCGCTTCGGTGGCCCAGGGTTTGCAGGTTTGGATCCTGGGTGTGGACCTATGCACCGCTCATCTGGCCATGCTGTGGCAGCATCCCACATACAAAAAGAGGAAGATTGGCAACAGAAGTTAGCTCAGGGCCGATCTTCCCCCCACCCCCAAAAAAAAGAAAAGAAAATATTAGCAAATCAAATTCAGCATTATATAACAAGGAAAATAAGTCATGAACATGTAAGGTACATTCCAGAAATGCAAGTTTCTTTAACATTGAGAAAACCTATCAATGTAATTAACAATGTAAATAGAATAAATGATTGTGTCAATAGATGCGAAAAACCATTTGACAAAATTCAACACTCAGTTATGATAAAAACTCCTGGCAAGGTAGAAAGAGTAAGTAACTTCTTCAACATGGTAAAGGATATTTATGAAAAACCTACAGCTAACATTATACGTACGGACATCCACTCTCAATGTTTCTATTTGTTAGGCAAGGGAACAAAAGCATAAAAACAAGATCACTAAGGAAATAGTGTATGTATCTCTATTTGTGGATGACATGATGGTTTACATAGAAATAATCTTCAGGAATAAAACTACTAGAATTAATAAATTTGGCAAGGTCACAGGATATAAAGTTAATGAACAAAAATTAATAGCACTTTAATATTGTAGTGGCAAACAACTTTAAATACTAGTGGCAAAAGAAAATTTTTAAGTTCCACTTATAAGTATTGTCAAAACAAAAATACTTAGAAGTAAGTACAACAAAGATATGCAAAACCTTTTCACTGAATATTATAGAACATTGCTGATAGGAATTAGAATACCTAAATAATATTATGTTTGTTAATGGAAGACTCAATAGCGTTAAGAGGTCAGTTTTGCCCCAATTGATCTGTAGATTCAATAAAACCCCAATCAAAATCCCAAAAGACTTTTCTGTAGAAATTGACAAGCTGATTCTAAAATCTGTTTGAAAGTTCAAAAGACAGAATACACAAAGCAATTTTTAAAAGGAAGACCAAAGATAGAAGACGCATTTGAAGATTTGCTATAAGGCCACAATAATTACAATAAAGCAATAAAATCACAATATTGATTAAACAATGGAAATGACATCATGGAGGAGAATAGAGAGTCTAGAAACAGACTTATGCATTTATGGTCAATTGATTTTTGGCAAAGGAACCAAGGCAATTCAATGGAAAAGGAAGACATGGCACTGAAATAACTGAATATCCACGTGGAAAATATGAAAATTACCCCTTACCTCAAAGAAAACTCAAAAATTGCCACAAAATGTATCACAGACTAAATGTAAAAGCTAAAATTATAAATCTCCTGGAAAAAAATCTTTATGACCTTGGAGAAGGCAAAGGACAAAAAAGCACAAATGACAGAAGGGAAAAGATAATAAACTGGATTTTATACAAAGAAGAAATTTTGCTCTTCGAAATTCACTATTAAATAAAAAAAAAACACAAGCCACAGAATGGGAGAACGTATTCACTATGCACGTATCTCACAAAAGACTTACATCCAGGATATGTGAAGAGTTTTATTACTCAATAATAGGAATATAAACAACTCAAAAGTGGGTAAAAGATTTGAACAGATACATCATAAACGATGATATATGAGTGGTCAATAGACACGTGAAAATATGCTCAACATCTTTAGTAATCAGGGAAATGAAAATTAAAATCACAATGAAATACACCCATTAGAGTGGCTAGAATTAAAAAGACTGACAATATCAAGTGTTGACAAGGATATGGGATAACTGGAAATCTCATACCTTTCTAGTTGGAACGGAAAATGATCCAATGACTTTGGAAAACAATTTGGCAGTCTCTATAGACTGAATGTTTGTATCCCCCTAAAATTCATATGTTGAAACCTTAACTCCAATGTGATGGTATTTGGACGTGATGCTTTTGGGAGGTGATTAGGTCATGAGAGTGGAGCCCTAATGAGTGGGATTAGTGCTGTTATAAAACAGGCCCCAGAGAGCCCAGAAAAGGGGTAGCTTCTGCCATGTGAGGACGTGACCAGAAGACAGCTGTCTTAGAACTTAGAAAGTGGGCTCTCACTAGACAACGAATCCACCAGCGCCTTGATCTTGGACTTGCCAGCCTCCAGAACTGTGAGAATATAAATTTCTGTTGTTTATAAGCCACCCAGTCTACGATGTTCTGTTATAGTAGCCCAAATGGACTATGACAGCAGTTTCTCAAAATTTTAACATGTATTGAACATACTAGCCATTCCACTCTTAGGTATATACCCAAGAGAAATGAAAACATAAGTCTGTATAAAAGACTTGTACATGAGTGTTCATAGCAGCAATATTCCAATAGCCAAAAACTCGGGAGCAGGGAGCAGGAAACAAATGTCCTTCAACAGGTGAATGGATGAACAAAATGTGCTGTAGCTGTATAATAGAATATTACTCAGGAATAAAAAGGAATGAAGGACTGATACCTACAACAACGTGGGAACTCCCAAAACATGCTGAGTTAAAGAAGCCAGATGCAAAAAAGAGTCCATACTTTATTATTTAACGTGTATAAAACACAACTTAATCTATGGTGGCAATAATAGACCAATGGTTTCCTAGGCTCAGGGTTAGAGGAAGAGATGGACTTCAAAAGAGGAATGAGGAACCTCTCTGGGTTCATGGGATTGTTCTAGATCTTGATGGTGGTGGTGATTTTATGGTGTATGCAATGGTCAAAATTCATTCATTTTAGAGGCAGTTTGTTATATGCAAATTATTCCTCAGTAAAGTTGATAAAGAAAAAAATGTCAGCACATTTGAAATCAACATTCCATCTCTGCTAAGCCTTGGTTGGTGGGCTGGTGTCTTTAGTCATTATTCCGTGTGTTGAAAGGGCTTTACAGACTTTTGCTGTGGTACCTATTAAAGGATTGCTGTTATTATGATCGTGGGTGGCTTAGTGAGCTTGGTAAACGTAACACAAAAGGGCCATTTCCTGAGACACCTCCTCTGAACTGGTTTTTGACAACACCATTTCTGACACGAAATGTGTGGGTGTTTTCCCCACACCAACCCATTCACCAACTGTTGGGACACCAACTGGGTGTCCTACAATGTATTTCAATTCTGACACTACCCAGAATTAGCATAGACCCCACAGGTTAAGGGCTCAGTCCCGCAAGACTGCCCCCACATCAGACACCAATCACAAGTCTTCTGACTGATTGGCTGTAAAGTTGGGAATTCCCACAACCTCCTCAGGTATGATAATTTGTTAGAACGATTCACAGAACTCAGGAAAATGGTTTACTTTTTATTACCGGGTTTGTTATAAAGGATGCAACGCAGGAACAGCCAAATGAAAGAGATGCATAGGGCAAGGTATGGGGGAAGGCGCACAGAGCTTCTATGCCTTCTCCAAGGGTACAACCCTCCCTGCACCAACCTGAAAATTTTCCAAACCCTGTCATTTAGGGTTTTTATGGAGATTCCATTACATAGGCTTGATTGATTAAATCACTGGCCATTGGTTATTGAACTCAATGCCTAGCCCTTCTTCTCTCCCTGGAGGTCAAGATGTGAGGCTGAAAGTTATAACCCTCTAGTCACATGGTTGGTCCTCTGGTAACCAGCCCCCCTCCTGAAGTTATCTAAAGTCCACAAGAGTCACCTCATTAGCATAAACTCGGGTATGCTTGAAAAGGGCTCATCATGAATAACAAAGGATGCTCCTGGCATCCCTATCACTCAGGAAATTAGAAGGTTTTTAGGAACTCTGTGCCAGGAACCAGCGACAAAGACAAAATATGTATTTCTTATTATATCACAATATCACACCTCCACATGAGTGGAGAGGCTAGATGTAATCTTGTTTTCCATTAGCACTGTGGACATGTTTGAGATTCAGCATTGGCTGAATTTTTCCCTCTATTGTGTGAAAAATACACACATTATTGTGATTTGAAATGAGTCCAAAGAAAATCTTTTACAACTGTAATGACATCCAGAGCCTGGTAATTCGAAAGATAAGAACTGTTTTTCATGTAGTCATATGGATTGTGTCTGTAAATGTAGTCTTTTTAATTGTATGTACTACTTTAGCTTCTGGAACTGCCATGGCATCTTCTTGGCAGGGCACAGCGGTGTCCAGGGGCAGGGCTGGCCCAATTGACTTTCCCAGGCCCTTGAGACAGACTGGGTGCCTACTTCATCCGGAGGGCTATGCAAAACAGTTTTAGATTGTGGCAACAACATGCAAATCTTTGAGTCTCAATCATATTTTGAGTTTCCTCTGGATTTGAGAGTCAAATAAACTCCCAGGTCCCACTTACATGACTCAAACCTCCCTTTCCTGGGTCTTGTGGAAGTGTCTGGATCCTCTTCTTGGCTTCACTCCTGGGAATGTGAGCACAGCTCCAAAGGTGTGACACCCACAGCATCTAAGACCCATCTTTGGGTTGCTCTGAGGTTAAGCAGGGGGTGAAATTGGACTAAACAAACCCACTAGTCAGGATACAACCACTAAGGTCCTTTAATTCATTTTGAAACCATTGTCAAATTTGTCACAATTTTCTTTCAAACACTCAGCCAAGATTTTTCTTAAAATATGACTTCACTTTGCTTGAATAAAATAGGCCAGTGTTATAACAGTTTTATAACATATGGTTGATACACAAACAGACAGGTAGATATTGTCCAGGTCGTTCATGTATTAGACACATCTAATGCCCTCTGGGCATTAGATGGGCAAGAGATTTGTAGGGAAAACGCCTGTAAGAGAAAATGGGGAAGGAGCTCAAAGAGAGGGGAGAGCCCTCAGTCCATGGGGCAGATGACCCCACGTAGAGATAGGGACGGAGAGAAACTGGATGGGACTGTCTCACTGCATTTCTAAGAGAGTTTACCAAGCCTACCGGGAGTCTCCAGGTTAAGAACACCCATCAGAGGAGTTCTGCACCTCCCAGGACTGGGCCTGCCTTAGCGCCCCTGCCACACTAGGTCCTGAGCTGAGACCAGCAGGTGGGAATCAAGATGCAGCAGCTATCTGTCAGTTTCACTCCCTGTGGTTGGAGATTTGAGGGGCTCTGACGGCCACAGACACAGAGGTAGTTGACAGATGCCAGATGAGTGGGGAGGCAGGTAGACAGACAGATAGACAGATGGCCAGACAGACAAGCAGGATTAGAAAAGAGATATATATAATACTTATAGTGGCTTTCTCTGCTAGGAATTGTGGGACATTTGTGGGGGTTTTCCGTTGCACTTTTATATTTTCTAAAACTTCTGTACTTCAGCATGTGTATTCTTTAAAAAAACTGGACTGAGATTTAAGCAACTCTTTCTCTCTTCAAGGTAATCCCTTTCCTAATCTCAGAAATTTACAATGCTCACGGTGTGTGTGTATTTGTGTGTGTGTGTGTATGTGTGTCCTTGCTTGGGCCAATTTGCACCAAGCTTTCTGATTCTTCTTAACGCTCCCAAGCTTCTTTTTTTCCCCCAGAAAATGTACTAGAAACATCTCTTTGGGGGGAAGACACAAGCCTGTTTATAACCTTCTGTCCACATCCCCTTATCTAACCATGCTTGTTGGCTACTGCCTACTAATTATATTAAAAAGTGGGAACTAAGCCAGACACTGAAAATATGTCTCCTAGGCTCTCTGACAAAGCATAAAAGATCCATCTTGGGGACAAACCACAGATTAGGACCTTAAGAAATGCAAAATGAAGTTGTGCCCTGAGAGATGTATAACTAAAATCTGCTAGTCTGTAATACAAGTTAATTCCATTGTAAGATCGTTTTGGTTATAGAAGCTGTACTAGATTCAACAGTGTCCCACCCAAAATTCATGCCCGCCTGGAACTTCAGGATGTGATCTTATTTGGAAGTAGTTCTTTGCAGACATAATTCAGATGACCTCACACTGGATTAAGGTGGGCCCTAAATCCAATGACTGGTGTAGTTATAAGAAGGCAATGTGAAGACACAGAGGAGATACACACAGGGAAGACTATATGAAGACAACAGCAGAGACTGGGTGATGTGTCCACAAGCCAAAGAATGCCAGGGATTGCCAACAACCACCAGAAACCAAGAAGAAGCGAGGAAAGATCCTCCCCAAGCACTTTCAGAGGAAGCATGGCCCTGTCAACCCCTTGATTCCAGATTTCTAGCCTCCAGAACAGTGAGAAAATAAATTTCTGTTGAATTAAGCCACCCAGTTTGTGGTACTTTGTTACAGCAGCCATAAAAGGAAACTAATACAGAAGGCGAGGTGACAAAGCTTCTTCAGGGAGGTGCCTGTGGACCAACAGCCTGTGAGCAGACAGGCCATTGCATGACCTCATGTCCCCTCTCCTCCATCAACAAAGTCCGTTAGTGATGAAGCATCCGAGATGAGGATTGGTGACACCTGAGCTACTTTGAGGACTGACTGCAACTCACATTCCAAAGCCAAAAGCCACGCTACGCTGGATAAGATTTTTGATCTCTACACATAAATGGATAGCAAAAATTGTATAAACAGTTTACACAGGGACTCGGGGGCACCCAAGAGCAAAGATGCTTATCTTCACAGACTAGCTGCTTCTATCTGTCGCCTCACTCAACCAAATATGAGGCACTCCTTAGGAAAGAGTGCAAATGAGATGAAGTGGGGCTTTGTTTTAAATGCACCCTGACTGTTGACGATTATGAACATAATAACGCTCCATTTGTAGTTGATTATTTGCTGCCAACCTCTCTGTGGGAAAAAAACATCCTTTCATCGTAATGATAACATCACGGGGAGTCTGCAGAGGCCATGCACAGAGCTGACCTGGAGGGGCCAGGACTGGGATGGGGCTGGGGAAGGATTGGCGACAGTTGTCTGCAGATTGCAGAGCACGGCTGAGGGACCAGCATGTTCACAAAGTAGCACGCAGTTCCGGTGAGCTCTGAGGGTGAAGCCACAGCCAGAATGTAAACGCTGTCAGGGCACCCTGAAGAACAGAGGTGCCACTGAGTGTCTCAGTAAAGAAAGACAGATCGGGAATGGAGAGGGCAGAGGCGAGCACGCGGCTCAGGCCTGGGGAAGTCTGGAAGGTTGCAGAGTGGAGGATTGTGTCCAGAGGCAAGGAGAGAGCAGAGTGTGAGCTGGGGGATGAACAGGATAGACACCTAACCCCTCTGGCGGGTCCATGGCACTCCTGCGGTTCTACAGCACATGGAATATACTCATTGATGCTATTTCCTTGAGTTTTAGTTTCTGCCCCTGCTCTGATGTTTTCGTTTGTCCTGGTGTGTGCTGTGGTTTAGCAGGACTCTTCAGGGCTGGGTATTCTCAGAGGTCTTCATTTTCTGCAAAGATCTTACTTTACGTGTTTTATGTGTCTCATTTACTGTGTGGAAGCTGCCACTTTTCAGAAGTTTGGTCTAAGTTCTGCGCTGCCGAGTGACATGGGATAGTGATAAATAGTTCACTGCAACTTCAATATAAATGCGGAAATGAGAAGGAACTAGTAGGAAATCTGGGAGTATGTATCCCATGGGCTACAATTATTAGGGGGACTCAATGAGATGATGTGTATAAAAAATGCAGGTGGCAGGGTCCAATCGGGAAAGAGATACCACACAGTAGGTTAAACAGAGAAATGTTAATATCAAAATTATTAACTATAGTAAAGGAATAGCTATAAGATATAAAAAAACTTTCCATGGTCCTCCACGCCCCCAAAAAAGGACAAACTTGGAAGGGGTTCAGATCTCACTGGAGAAGGTGTGATTGGACCATGGGACAGCAGAGAAGCTGGCTGGTTTGGCCAGACTGGAGCGGGTCTGGAGTTGCTGGGCAAACAATAGACCACCCTCCGGAGGGCAGGCAGGGAGCAGGCATCAGCAATCAGGGGCACCAGGTGTGCGGTGGGAGCCTGGGCTCCGGAGGGGGCAGAGGACCTTCAGAGGAGCAGGCTGCACGGGGGTGGGTGGGGAGAGCAGGGGGCTTACAGACAGTGGGCTGCCCAGGTAGACCCCTGGCCACAGCCATGCTGCACCAGGGCCATGCTGGGGCTTTTTGTGTGTGTGTGTCAAGAGCTCTGTGGACAGGTTATCGTCAGGCCAAAGCTGCAAGTACAGAGGGACCACTGTCAGGCCCTGTGGCCATGGCAGGATCCACTGGAAGTCTTCCTACCGACGTGGCTGACTCTCTCGCCCTTCCCACTGGAAGTTGCAGGAGGCCCCTTCCCCCTACAATGTCCCTTCAGCTCCCCCTACTGAGAGAGCTTAACGTGGTGCTCGTTGTTAAGGAGAAATACTTAAAGGAAATCCGTCATTTATTACAGAGCTTCTAGTGAATGGTGCACTCAGAGCTGAAAGGAAATAAATTGATAGTGACACAGAGAGCTTAGCAAAGAGACTGGCACATAGTAGGTACTCGATGACTGAAAGCTGTGAGTGTGACTTCTTATTCAGCGAAACTGAATATATTTAAATTATTTGAAATACATTTAAAAGTTGGGCAGCCGTGTTGATACATATTGTCGTGTAATTTATTGTTGTGTATTATTTAACTAGACACAAATTTAAGAATCTGTGTGTAAAATATTTCTCATTTCTAATTCGTGTTTCTTTCTTTTCATTTTCTTTTCGTCTAGGTCTTATATAACATATTAATTGCCTTCACAAAGATGCATAAATTTGAAGCCATAGAACCTGTTGACATTTTAGCTGGATGTGCCCGATTCGTTATTGTGGGGGTCGGGGGAGTATTTTTCGGCATCATTTTTGGATTCATTTCTGCATTTATCACACGTTTCACTCAGAATATCTCTGCAATTGAACCACTCATCGTCTTCATGTTCAGCTATTTGTCTTACTTGGCTGCTGAGACCCTCTATCTCTCTGGCATCCTGGCGTGAGTACAAACCAAAGACTAACTCTCATAGCAATAAAAGAGACGTTAGGACCGCATCTTGTGGCCCAGCATCTGGAAAAGGCTTGACTTCTGACGCTAATTCTCAAAGGTGTTGTAGGATTCAGATTTTTTAAACTTTTGTAAAATCTTATTCAGATCCTTTGCCAAACAAATGTTCTCTCCAGCATTTGCATTTGCTCTCTTCTCATGATTTGCCTAAGGAGAGCATAGCAATTAAGCTCAGAAAAGCTGATACAGAGAGGAGCTGGGAGAAGTTCAAAGTTAAAGTCTCATTTCAGTAGATTATTTTTTTCCTTGAAAAATTCATTATTTTAACGGCAAAGGGAAGCATTCCTGAGCTCCGCCTTCTGATATTTCCCTCAAGTCACATCAGAGCTCCAGGACTGGTCAATGCGGAATGAAACTAGGTAGATGGGATAAGACTAGAAATCCAGATTGCCTTTTCCTAATGAAAATATTTTGAAATGTTTATCCTTGTGTAGATCTTGAAATGAGGCTTCTCAACTTGGCTTATTATATCTAGTCATGTTATTTTCCTTGTGACATCATTCTCATACCCAGCTAGTTGGGCAGAAATATTTAATTTTATTGTATAGAAATACATCTTTCAATTAAATATAATAGTGTAAAGTCTGGGCACTCATCATTTTCCCACCTTAAAAGTAAGCAGAACTACTAAGACAAGGCAAAGTCCTGTCTTTCCCCTCCAGACTTGCGAAGTAGCTCTAGAACAGAAACATTTTAAATGAAAAACTTCTCATTAAGTTGTTGTAAGAAATATTGCAATATGAGGGGCCTTGCTGAGTTATTCTTTCTAGGTAACGGCACTGGATTTATTTTGGTTTAAGGCAGAGTGAAGTGGAGAGTAAGAGGTGGGACTGACAAGGCTCTTGATGAGGGAGAGCAAGGTAGAAACAGTTCTGCTTCGGATTTGTGCAGAGTTAGTGCCTTTTTGTTGTGGGAAAGCCATGCCACACCCACCTTGCCCACACTCAACTTGTGCAAACCCCTTGGAGAGGGAGAGGAGGAAGAAAGGAAATCTGTCAGAGAGGGGAATGGAGAAGGTGTTCTCTCCAGGGAAAGACAGGATTTGTGTATCTGTGGCGTCACCAGTAGGTGGGATTTTTCACGGAGGGGCAAAATCTCGTGGCTTCTCTCAGTCTCTGCTCCTTTTGCAGAATCACAGCCTGCGCCGTGACAATGAAAAAGTACGTAGAAGAAAACGTGTCCCAGACATCCTACACGACCATCAAGTATTTCATGAAGATGCTGAGCAGTGTCAGCGAGACCCTGATCTTCATCTTCATGGGCGTGTCCACCGTTGGGAAGAACCACGAGTGGAACTGGGCCTTCATCTGCTTCACGCTGGCCTTCTGCCAGATCTGGAGAGCCATCAGTAAGAGACAGCAGGGCCCTGAACACTCTCCTGCCACCTTCTTTTTTTTGTTTTTCTGATTCCTTCCTGCGGTGTAAAAGCATAAGTAGGTAGTGAGGTGACGCTAACTGGTTTTACTGGTTAGGGGAGTATAGGCACCTTGTAGTGACCAGGAATGTTTTCTGTTTACTCCTTCAATCAGTTCAAGGTAATTAGTGGCTGATAAGGCTCTGCCCTGAAGCAAGGCTGGAGCAGGGGTTTCTTTTTTTTTTTCAATTGAATAGAGAACTTTCACATCTACACATTTAAATATAACTCAGTAAATTTATTCCTTGCTCTTCGTTTTGCCAATCTGTGTCCTGTCGCACCTTAAATCAGATATAGATAATAAACTGCGGGCATCCACACTTTTGTTACGGGAAAAGTGAGATCTCACAAGTTGTATTCTGCGTGAGGCAAGTACTATTAGGAAACAGTGCTCTAAACAATACAGGTGATTTTAGTTGAGGATTGAGTGTGATGTACAGAAAACCAAGGACCAGGAAGTGAATCTTTATTTTTAAAAAGTGCTTAGTATTAAGTAGTAAAGGCAACTCTGTAATGTACCTGGTGTCAACTGTACAAAATATGCCTAATTTAAAAAAGGAGATGTCTTGACTAATGGCTGCTGCTATATCTTGTACATTTATGTTTCCGGAGCTAGAAAAGAACATTAAGTACTGAACTACAATATGTATTGCCTTTTGATTAGAAGCAATTATATTTTAAAGTGATTTTGACCAATATTTGAAGCATTTTTTAAATGACTTTGATCAATATTTACAAGCCAATTACTCAAACAGAAATTAGAGAAATGGCCGAGAACTTATCTTGAACGTATCAATTCTAAATTAATTTAGGATGGATTTTAGGATCTAGGAAAGAATAACAAGTATGCAGAAATATTAAAATATTCATGAAACTAACTCTTAATATATGTGCCTGTTGGATCCTCAAGGGAGAAAAGATTTAAGGAAATTGTGGTATAAATTTATAATCTCACGTCAAATCCTGGCACCATTGCTAACTATTTGACCTTGGATAGACATTTAACTACTCAAAATCTTCCTCAACCACAAAATCGTGAGTGTGGACAAATTTCTTAGGTTCCTTTCAGTTCTAAACCTGTAGGGATCTTCAGAGGAGTAGAGCTAATGTCAAAAGAAGTAACACTACAGAGCTTCAGCCCAGCCAACAAGAATAGAAACCACCCAGGTATATTGTGGATACCTCAACATTGTTGACCCTTGGTGACCATCCAGCCCAACTCCTTCCTGTTCTAGCTGAGGGAACTGATGGAACAGTCACCAAGAGAATGGCTGACTTGGCCACATCACAGTGAGGGACAGAGCCAGGTGTCAGAATCCACGTCTCCCGCTTCCAGCCTGTTCCCTTCCCAGCCTGACTCATCGTAGCTAACAATAGTTCACACTCATGAAGGCTTGTAACATATAAGGCTCTGCTTCATATCGTTTACAGATATTAAATTTATTTAAGCCTTGCGTCCGCTTTCTGAAGTGAATACTATCATTACTTCCATTCAGCAGTGAGGAGACTGAGTAGATAAAAAAATTAAGAACCTTGCCTGAGGTCACATGACTAGTATGTGGAGGACCCAGGAAAATTGAAACAAAATGAAAAAGTTTAAACTTTACCGTCTCTTGCCCAATCAATGTGTCTATAATCAAAAGTTACTTGCTGTGAAGCCTGTGTGATTAGAAGTCACATGAGGATACTGAGAGTTTTATCATCTTGCAGTGAAACCTCTTTAATTAATGAAGATAGCTTTCCCACCAGGCACCACTGCATTGATGGTCGCTAGGTCATGGGGACCGCTTGGGGATAGAAAATCAGTGTGGCAGAAAACACTTCTGTTTTAAACAAGCTCCCTCACCCTCCACCCTCCACTTACTGACTGTAAGAAGCCCCCCTTTGAACCCTTGCCAACATCCTTTCTTATTTACATTGAACCTCAAGAAGAACCAAACCAACCACAGATTTGCTCACCCTGCAGAGACCACAGTCACCAAGAGGGCTCTTCTCATGTTTAAAGCTCCTGTGGTTACTCAACGAGAACATGAGATGATAAAAATATTTTTGTCCCCCAAATAATCCCCTTGCTTTACCTAGTTTTGAAAGGCAGAACAAAAATTATGAGTATAGATTAGAAAATTTCTGCCATTTTTTTTAATGAGGAGATCAGCCCTGTGCTAGCATCTGCCAATCCTCCTCTCTTTGGTTTTTTTGTTTTTTTGCTGAAGAAGACTGGCCATGGGCTAACATCCGTGCCCATCTTTCTTCCACTTTATATGGGATGCCGCCACAGCATGGCTTGCCAAGCAGTGCGTCGGTGTGCGCCCGGGATCCAAACCGGCAAACCCTAGGCCGAGGCAGCAGAGCACACGCACTTAACCGCTTGCACCACCAGGCTGGCCCCAAAATTTCTGCCATTTTGTATATCCAAAAGTATCAAGATTTTATTACTTTAAATACACACACACACACACACACACACACACACACACACGGAAGCTACCAATCTGAAGCACTACTGTCTCACACCTAGTCAAAAAGTGGTAAGTTTTGTAAGATACTATGTTTGGGATGGACAATCCTGGGTGTGATAGAACTAGGAGGCCTTGTTTTGAGGACAGATGCACTCAGCTTGGGTTCACTAGCACTGTACCTCTACCCGTTCATGACCCTCTGCTCTAATACGTATTTCCCCCTTTCTAGGCGTGTTTGCTCTCTTCTATGTCAGTAACCAGTTTCGGACTTACCCCTTCTCCGTCAAGGACCAGTGCGTAATTTTCTACAGCGGTGTTCGAGGAGCCGGAAGTTTTTCACTCGCATTTTTGCTTCCTCTGTCTCTTTTTCCTAGGAAGAAAATGTTTGTCACTGCTACTCTAGTAGTTACATATTTTACTGTATTTATTCAGGTTGGTAGATTTCTTTCATATCTGAAATAAGTAGATTCTTTCAGGGTTATGTATTAAATTAGCATAATACCAAAAAAGGGGCACTTTTCTGACTTTCAGACGTGTGCTCAATACCCAAGCTAAATTACCAAATATTTCTAGATCATGTTTATGGTCATCCTTTAATCTCTAAAATATGTTGCCTTTTAATCAATAAAACGTATTAATCAAAATATTCCTGGGTGACAAGTGAATGATAGTTACCCTACTGTGTATTGCTGAAAATGAGATTCCAATCAGTACTAGCTAGCATGAGTTTTCATTTTAGCTGGAGTTATGTCTTAGCAAACTAATGAGAGTTTATTTTAAAGGATGAAACCAAATTTTTGCTTTAAAATGTAGACGTACTGCCTATTTTTATTGCAGAATTTAAAATAATTAAACAAGAACTAAGGTCAACACTGGAGCTATCCAGTAGAAGCTAGTACCCCAAAAAACATAAAAGTTGGAAGTTCTAATAGTTTTGCTAATGGATTTGCTCTCTATAATGGCAATCTTCACTACAACAAAACCCTTTATTTTGTTTTTTATGATCTAGGGAATCACAATTGGCCCTCTGGTCAGGTACCTGGATGTTAAAAAGACCAATAAAAAAGAATCCATCAATGAAGAGCTTCATATCCGTGTAAGTTATCTCTTTGTCATAATTAATAAGTTAATAAGATGTCCCCATCTGCCGCTTATGGGAGTAATCTAGAGCTTTGAGGTGACATGTGTACATGTCACTAGACATAGCCTCTTTCCTCTGCAGCTCCACCAAGAGCGACTGTACTGGTTTTTTCTTGCTGCTGCAGGAAATTATCACAAGTTTAGTGTCTTAAAAAAATACAAAGTTATTATCTTCTAGTTCTGGAGGTCGGAAGTTCAAAATGGGTCTCACTGGGCTAAAATCAAGATGCTGCAAAGCTGCATTGCTTTCTGGAGGTTCTAGGGAAGAATCTATTCCTTTGCTTCTTTCAGCTTCTAGAGGCTGCTGGCATTCCTTGGCTCATGGACCCCTTCCATCTTCAAAGCTAGCAATGGCCGGTCAGGGCTTTCTCGTGCTGCACTGACTCTTCTGCCTTCCTCTTCCACAGTAAAGACTTTTGTGATTATATTGGGTCCATCTGGATAATTTAGGATATTCTATCTTAAGGTCAGCTGACTAGCAACCTCAAGTCCATTTGCTATCTTAATGCTTCTTTGCGTATAAACTAACATATTCACAGGTTCTGGGGATCAGGACGTGGACGTCTTTGGAGACCATTATTCTGCCAGTCACAGTCTGCCTTATGCCTCTCAAACATTCATGTCTGTTTCACATGCAAAATACACTAACTCTATCCCAACATCCCCCAAATTTCAATCCATTATAGTACCAACTCAAAGACCAAAATCTCTTCTAAATCTTATGAGCTCAAAAGTTCCAGATCTCATCATCTCGACCATCTAAATCAGGGATGGGTGAGGCTCTGGGTATAATCCTTTCTGAGGCACAGCTCCCCTCTCTGGTTCTGAACCTGTGAAACTCAAGAAACAAGTTGCCCGTTCCCAAAATACACTGGTAGGGCAGTCATAGGATAACAGCTATAGATATTCCCTTTCAAAACGGGGGAAAAAATGGGAGGAAAAAAGGAGTCATCTATCCCAAGCAAATTTCTAAGTCCACCTGGGAAAACTCTGTTTGGTTTCAAGGCCTGGGAACAGTCGCTCCACCCTCTGGGTTCTCAGCTCCACCCACTGAGTCATACTTCCTTTATCGTGAAAGGTAGCATGTGTTTGCAGCTCATTAGTTTGATCAGCCTGTTTCTTGCCTATAGAATTTTAGAGATCCAACAGCTTTCTTTCGTTTTATCTTCTGTCTTTCTCTTTCAGTCTAAGCTGGCAGTGCTTCTGTCAGGGTTCAACAGAAGCAAACCAGTAAGAGATGTATAAGAGCTTCATTGCAAGGAATTGGCTTACCTTCTTTGGGGCCTGGCTAGGCATGTCCAAAATCTGTAGGACAGGCCATCAGGAAAGTGGACTGGAACTCTCAGGCATGAGCTACAGCCACTGTGCACAAGTGGGATTTTCTTTTTTGGTGAGGAAGATTAGCCCTGAGCTAACTAACGTCTGTGCCAATCTTCCTCTATTTTTTATGTGGGATGCCTCCACAGCACGGCTGATGAGTGGAGTAGGTCTGTGCCTGGGATCTGAACCCATGAACCTGGGCAGCTGAAGTGGAGCACGTGGAACTTTAACCACTCAGCCACAGGGCGAGCCCCCTTCTTCTTCTTTTTTTTTTTTTTTTCCAACTTTATTCACTTTTTAAAAATTTTATTCAGGTCATATTGCCTTTAACATTGTGTAAATTTCAGGTGTACATTATTGTATTTCAGTTTCAGTGTAGATTGCTCTCGTTCATCACCAATAGTCTAGTTTTTATCTGTCACCATATACATGTGCCCCTTTACCCCTTTCTCCTTCCCGCCACCCCCCTTTTCCTCTGGTAACCACCAATCTGTTCTCCTTATCTGTCTGTTTGTTTATCTTCCACATGTGAGTGAAATCATATCATATTTGTCTTTCTCTGTCTGACTTATTTCACTTAGCATAATGCCCTCAAGGTCCATCCACGTTGTCGTAAATGGCATGATTTTGTCTTTTTTATGACTGAGTAGTATTCCATTGTGTGTGTGTGTGTGTGTGTGTGTGTGTGTATCTTTTTATTTTTATTTTTTGCTGAGGAAGATTTACCCTGAGCTACCATCCACTGCCAATCTTTCTCTTTTAGTATGTGAGCTGCCACCACAGCATGGCCGCTGATAGATGAGTGGTGTAGTTCCATGCCCAGGAACCACACCTGGGCTGCCAAAGCAGAGCGTGGCCAAACCAGGCCAAGGGGGCTGGCCCTATACCACATCTTCTTTATCCATTCATCTGTTGATGGGCACTTGGGTTGCTTCCATGTCTTGGCTATTGTGAATAATGCCGCAATGAACATAGGGGTGCACAAATCTTTTTGAATTGTTGATTTCGTATTCTTTAGATAAATACCCAGTAGTGGAATAGCTGGATCATATGGTATTTCTATTTTTATTTTTTTGAGAAACCTCCATACTGTTTTCCTTAGTGGCTGCACCAGTTTGCATTCTCACCAGCATGCATGAGAGTTCCCTTTTCTCCACATTCTCTCCAACACTGGTTTTTTGTGTGTGTGTGTGTGTGATAAGCCCTGAGCTAACATACATGTCAATCCTCCTCTTTTTGCTGAGGAAGACTGGCCCTGAGCTAACATCCGTGCCGATCTTCCGCCACTTTATGTGGGATGCCACCACAGCATGGCCTGACAAGCGGTGTGATGGTGGGCACCTGGGATCCGAACCCAGGCCGCCAGCAGTGGAGCGTGCGCACTTAACTACTACTCCACAGGGCCGGCCCCCAACGCTTGTTATTTCTTGTCTTGTGAATTACAGCCATTCTGATGGTATGAGGTGATATCTCATTGTAGTTTTGATTTGCATTTCCCTAGTAATTAGTGATGTTGAACATCTTTTTATGTGCCTGTTGGCCATCTGTATATCTTCTTTGGAAAAATGTCTCTTCATATTCTATGCCCATTATTTGCTTGGGTTGTTCACTTTTTTGTTGCTGAGTTGCATGACTTCTTTATGTATTTTGGAAATTAACCCCTTCTCAGATATACGATTTGCAAATCTAGGTTGGTGGATTGTCTTTTCATTTTGTGGATGGTTTTCTTTGCTTTGCAGAAGCTTTTTAACCTGATGTAGTCCCATTCGTTTATTTTTTCTTTTGTTTCCTTTGCCTGAGTAGACATGGTATTTGAAAAGATATGGCTAAGACCAATGTCAAACAGTGTACTACCTATATTTGCTTCTAAGAGTTTTATGGTTTCAGGTCTTACAGTCAGGTCTTTAACCCATTTTGAGTTAGTTTTTGTGTATGGTGTATGATAATGGTCTACTTTCATTCTTTTGCATGTGGCTGTCCAGTTTTCCCATTATTGAAGAGACTTTCCTTTCTCCGTTGTATGTTCTTGGCTCCTTTGTCAAAGATCAGCTGTCCATAGATGTGTGGTTTTATTTCTGGGCTCTCGATTCTGTTCCATTGATCAATGGAACTTTCTTCTTCATCAGGGAAGCCTCAGCTCTACTCTTCAGGCCTTTCAACTGATCAAATCAGGCCCACTCAGATTATCTAGGACAATATCCCTTACTTAAAGACAACTGATTATGGACTTTAATCTTACTACAAATACCTTCACAGCAACATCTAGATTAGTGTTAACAATAACTGAGGACTAGCCTAGCCAAGTTGACACTTCAAAAAACTATCACAGTGACTAATGTTCTGAATTGCCCTACTTGCTTCTAAACTCCTTGTTCCAATGGAACGTAGGATCCTCTGTTCTTTCTGAACTTTTAATGAGGAAGAGGTAAAGGCTTCTACCAATTCTGCCTAGTGGTGAAAACATCCAACTCTAACAATGATAAAATGAAGTTCAGCGTGGTTTCTACCTGTTTGTTTAAGTTCAACACAGTTTTGAACGAATGCCATTCTGTGTGGCTCCAGGGAATAGAAATGAGAGCTAGTATATGGAAGGTATTGGGAGAGAGACTTCAGCTCAGTTAATGAAAGCATTCTGATCATTGTTTCTTGTATGGCACACCCAAACGTGAAATGGATGTGTGCAAGCAATGATTGGGAACAGTTGGCATAGCTGCTGTACAGAAGATTCAAGCTTTGAGGAGATGAACGCCCCAGACAATTTTTAGGTTGCTTTCATATCTGAGAGTTCATGATTCTGATGCTGGAGAAACTGATGAAGTCTTTCAAAATCAGTCCTGAATTTCATGGCCAACATTGAGGAAATAAAGTAATTTAAATTCTAGGAAGCCCAAACCAAAATTTTTCAAGGCCATTTGAAAGTATTCAACAGATGAGGATAGAGAATGAGTCTTTTTAAAATAAGTGATGCTTTAACCTGATTTAAGATTTTTGTCTCTATCTTTATCCCCCTGTTCATTATTTTGAGAAATTAGGTAATATACCTAAAACAATAGAACTTGGATATTTCACTCCTTTCTTATTTATTTTTCTTAAAAAAAGTTATAATTATTGGCAGAAAATGCATCAATTTAGTATTTCAGAATGAATTTAGTATATTAATCAATTTTCTAAAAAATTTTAGAAGCTAGTATAAACTTCAATGATTATAAATTTAAATTTCTTCAAGACTAATTCATAAATTTTGAAGAAACGGTGCTTTTTTCCTAAATTCCTATAAAAAATTTGGATAAAGCAAATGTAGTATAATTGGCTTGGATAGTGCAATGTAAATACTGAGACAAAGTGATTAGATAAAAAATGAGGCACATACACAAATTTTGTTGTTACATGTTATTACTGTAATAGCATGTCTGTGGAATTATATTTTCAGAAACTGTATAAATTGGATATTGGCATTTTCTTTTCTTTTGCAATGAAATTAAAAGTAACAGTTAATTATTAGGCTTTACATCCATGTGATTTTAGTAATGAGAAATTTCCTAGATCATTCTAGAACAATATTATTCAAAGCAAATGGCAGGTATCCTGTTTTCATTGCAAGTTATGTGCATTATTAAAGAATTTATCTACAGAGTCTTTGAATCATGAAACTAAGTTGAATTACTATGAAAGGTATTGTAAGTTTCAGTTACATGAACAGAGTGATAGAAAAGAGGATATGCTCCAGGAAATTAAAGCCTCCTTTGTTTTCCAAAATGTATTAGCTTTCCTTCATGTCTTTTAGAGTTAACATTTCACCAGCTGTCATTTTCTTGTGCTTGGTTTGGCAGCTGATGGATCACTTGAAGGCTGGAATTGAAGATGTGTGTGGGCAATGGAGCCACTACCAAGTGAGAGACAAGTAAGGAGGCTGAGGGCTTCACTACCTAGGAAGGATATTTGTGGAATGGGAACCTCAAAAGGTTACACTGGAAGATGAGCATTAAATTAGAAAGAATCCAGAGGAAGGGGACCAGGAAGATGAAGGGCCTGGGATCCATGCCATACCAGAAGCAGGTGGAAGTCCTGGGAATGCCTAGCCTGGAAAAGGGAGAACTATCAGGTGGAGGAGGCTGTAGACTTGGGCCAAGTTGCTTTAGGGAGTAGTACAACTGATAGATGGAAATTAGAGAAGTCAGACTTAAGTTTAAAACGAGGACAAGTTTCTCAATGATAAGAGAAGCTCAACCATGGAATGACTGTCTTCATGAGGCTGTAGAGGGAATTTGGTGATCCAAAGTTTGATGAGTTTCCCTCATCAGGGATCCTGGGGAAGAGATTCCTCCTTTGTTGGGGAGGCTGCAATGGAAGACCTTTAAGGGTCCTTCGCACGTAATGATTCTATAAGAATGCCAAAGTCCCTCTTCTCCACTAGATCATACATTTCAGAACTCATTCTCTTCCTGGATTTAGTCTAGAGCCATATTTCTTAAGTATGTGGCCCTGAGGAGAGTTTCATCGAGGATGAGGAAGATGAGAGTTTTGGAATTATGCACAGCTGTTTGGAGGATGTAGGAGTTAGCAGTAGGTAAGTTAACCCCATGGTAGAAGTTTCCTCTCTAGGGCTTGCCAACACATTGATGTTGGTGATACCAAGGAGAAACTAGATCTTAAAAAATCTGGCTGTTGTGGAGTGGTGCCACCTGAAAGGGAAACTGAGAGCTCTTGAGTGGGCTCTTTTTATGAGGCAGAAAGAAGGTTAGTTTTAGCAGTCCTCATCATGTTAAAGTAGAATTTAAATTGTGTGAATATCCACCAATCTAGAACTTGGGCCATGCATTTTTAAGGCCAAATCCTATCATTCATTCTCCCAAATGAAAAACCATTTAATATTCTTCCATTTAGCCAAATCTACGCCTAATTTTCTAGACACAATGGCAGATATCAAGAGCAGTAAGACACATTCAACGCACTCAAGATCCTCACAGTATAGTAGAAGAGGTTCTGGAAAAAAAGAGTAAAAGAACCTGAACAAATAATTATGATCAATATGGGAAATGTAATAACAGAGGTAAATGCATAGAACTATATTAATACAGAAATGGAAGTGTGTTTTGAAAATAAATGAGGAGTTCTCCAGGCAAAGAAGAATGGAAAGTATGCCAAGTGGCAGCAGCAGCAGCAGTGTATTTCAGTATGCAAAGGCAAGAAAGATCATGGCACCATTTAGATACGGTCAGAGAGAGTGATGTGGTGAGACAAGAAGTCGGAAAGACAAAGACGTTGCTTTTATGATGCAGTGCTAAGGAGTTCTATACAGCCATTAATACTATAAAATTCTACTTGACCTTTAAAACGTATATCAAAAGGCTTTTAAATAGAAGAGTGACATGACCGTATTTGGCTTTTGGAAGGCAAACTACAAAAGCAATATGGAAATTGGATTAGAAAGAGATAATGTGGGGAGGGAGAGCTGTAAGGGGATTTTCACAATCATGTAAAAAATTTTTAAAAAAACAACTATCATCTTGTAAACATAGAGTAAGCTCCAGCTACTAGGCTAGCTATTTCGTATATTATTTCTTACATGATCTCCTTAAGAGTCCTGTGTTATTGCTATTATTTTCATTTTAAAGATGAGAAAACCAACTCCAAGAGGTCAATTAACGTATTCTGCAGTGGAACCTTGATTTAAATTCAGGACTGACTTTAAAACCTCTTTTGTTTTGAATGAACCACAGAGCTTTCAGACTAGTAAAGATAAGGAACTAGCAGAAAGGGTACTGAA
Source organism: Diceros bicornis minor (assembly GCF_020826845.1). NCBI lineage: Eukaryota > Metazoa > Chordata > Mammalia > Perissodactyla > Rhinocerotidae > Diceros > Diceros bicornis. The sequence continues at coordinate 11,022,677 of NC_080779.1, read as the reverse complement.
ATATTTCTGAGGTAGATGTGGTGACTGGTGATGGGCACAGGCAGAGAAAGGTGAGGAAAGGGAAAATAAGAATGACTCTCAGAATTCCAGAAAGGGAGCAGAGGGAGATAACAATGCCATGGTTAAATTTATAGACTATAGAAGAATGTTTGGTTAAATAGTAGATTCTGTTTAAGATGTCTCAAATAGATACTCAGCCCCCTTTTGGAATTCAGTCTTAAGTTCAAGGAAGGTAAAGATTGTGAGTTGTCAGTGAGTATTTGGTAACTAAAGCCATGGGCATGGGTGAGGTAACCACAAGGGTGTGAAGAGGGGAAGCTGACCGAGGACAGGACTCTGAGAAGCTTCCATTCCTATGGGGCAGGTAAGGAAGAGGAGGGGCAGGGGAGACTTGGAAGAAGTGGTTAGGGAGGCTGGAAGAGAATCAGGTCTGAATCAGGATGTGGAGGGCATGGAGGAAGTGACCCAGTGGCACATCAGGAGAAGCCAAGTGGCACATAGGGCATGTTCAACCACTGGCATTGAACAGTGCAAGGCCAAGGTGAGCTCAGCGTGAAGAGTGTCCAGAAAGTCCTGATGGCTAGGGAGCCAATTACAGTGGAGTCAGGAATAAACAGGAACGTGCCTTCCCCTGAAGAAAAGTAGAAAACTAGAAGGCTGAGGGGGTGACCTGGTTGAAGCAAGAGTGGGCCTGGTATGAGCCAAACACAGATCACAGAGCTCAAGGAATCACAGCCCGCTAAACTCAGAGGAGACTTGACAATGAGTCCATCCGCCTTGCAGACCAGGAAATCAATCACCAGATGATAAGCCAGCAGCCCAGGGAGTTGTGTTCCCCTCCAGAAAATAAAACAGGCAGACAAATTACTCTTTGAATGTAAAATGATTGGAAGTGTTGAAAATTCCTACTCCAAACAAATGGCCGACTCTGAAGGCACCATATGCATATGTGCAGCTCAGTCTAATGGGTCGGCCAGAGGTTTGCTACAATAGTCAGCGGCCATCAGTGTCTAGCTATTCAGATTCTCCATCATTCAGACTGTCAGGATATATGTGGGTCCCCCCTATTTAATTGGCAGGATTTAAAATAATCTGCAGCATAATGGGCAAAACTACTGTAACTACCAGGCCATTTAAACTTATTGGGTTCTGGTTGAATAGGCCGGTATTACCGTAAGTGCAGCTGCCACTGTTATGAGCTATTAGAATGGAACACTTGCTCAAAAGCCTTAACCCACTCATTTCTTCTCTTACAATCAGAGCTGAGCTGGGCTCGGCCTCCCTCGCTCCCCACTTACGCACACTTTTTGCCCTGATTGCAGCTTGTCCCTTCCTTTTGTTTAGTTGATTTTCAATGTGTACAGGCCAGTAGGCCATTCTTTCTTTATTTTAAAAAATGTATAAATTCTATGATTTTTTAAAAAAAAATGTGTTCAAAGGCTATGAATTCCAGGCCCTGTCCTGGTGTTTTTCAGGATAAAGTTAAGTAGTAGTTTGTTTTAAGAAAAACACATACTTACATAACGTGCACAGAGATTAAAGATTTCCAAAATGTTGGCTTTCATTTTTAGGTTTAAGAAGTTTGATCATAGATATTTACGGAAAATACTAATCCGAAAGAACCTGCCAAAATCAAGCATTGTTTCTTTATACAAGAAGCTGGAAATGAAACAAGCAATTGAGATGGTAGAGACTGGGATGCTGAGTTCTACAGCCTTTTCCGTACCTCATCAGTAAGTCATATCTGCTCTTTGATCTAGACTTTCAGTGTTAGAATTCCACGGGGCATTAACTGATTAATACTAGGAGTGAAGAGGCAGATACATAAGGAAGGAATCATGAAAAAAAGAGGATCTAAGTCTCAGTATTTTGTAGCTTGAGCTATGCTCAACCTGTTTCGCCTAGTTTCTGAAAATTACTTTATAGCAAAAGTTGCCTACTATAGTTGCATAACACCTTTCTTTGGGAGGGAGGGGCCAATGAATTTAGAATTATAGCATATTTTGCAAGATTTTCTCTTTCTCTTCTTGATTAGAAATCTCTGGGCCGGCCCGGTGGCTTAGCGGTTAAGTGCGCGTGCTCCGCTACTGGCGGCCCGGGTTCGGATCCTGGGCGCGCACCAACGCACCACTTCTCCGGCCATGCTGAGGCTGCGTCCCACATACAGCAACTAGAAGGATGTGCAGCTATGACATACAACTATCTACTGGGGCTTTGAGGGGAAAAAAAGGAGGAGGATTGGCAATAGATGTTAGCTCAGAGCCGGTCTTCCTCAGCAAAAAGACGAGGATTGGCATGGATGTTAGCTCAGGGCTGATCTTCTTCATGGAGAAAAAAAAAAAAAGAAATCTCTACCCTTTAATCTCTGTTCGTTTGATTCTGCTAATCCTACTGTTGCATTTCTCCCATAAGTCATTTCTCTTCCCCTCCTGCATGAGGAGAGACCAGGTCAGCATCCTGTGACACTAACATGGATTTGAGGATGAATGGTGGTAGCAAGAGGTGTGGAGGTTGGTGTGCTCTTTAAAGAGAAAGCTGAGTTGATACTTGTGTCTAAGGCAAAGATCTATGTGAGACTGTGAGATTTGCCTTGAGTCTGTGTGGGACCAGCTTGGAATAGAAGCAGGGAGGGGACTGGCTTCCTGTGGAACAGAGGACCTTAGGGAGTTGGTGTTGAGGCAGGGTAAGACTAGTATATAAATCCGTCATTACAAGATGATTCCCTTTGAAGCATGGTGCTTCTGTTGGACCATCTGGAAATCAGTTGTCCCAAGAGCTGGCTAGATATTTTTTAAAGCTGCTTTAACTCTCTGACATTTAACAAGAACCCCCTTAATGTCACAAGAATTAAACCACCCCCCAAAGATGCCCAGTTTTATTCCAAGAAATGGTTTATGAATTGGGAAAATTAGTCACAATGTACGTTTAGGATAAGGAACACCAGCCCCTCCAGCCTGTCATCTTCAGCAGGTGAATTCACTTGATCATGAGCTTCAATTATGCCCTCATGTTTGAAAAGCAAGCTGAGAGAAGAGCTAAGAATAGATAGCACCAAAATTGTCACCGATGCCTGAGTGTTATTTCTCATCCCTTACTTACTTGCTAATGAATCAGAAACAACATCACCTTTCTTCCATGGCCGGAGAAAAATCTAGTCACGTCCCTGAGGGCATCTTCGTGTAGACAGAAAGCTTTCTGCCTTAATTCTCAGTGAAACTGTTTTTGTGGTTTATTTTGGTGTTGCCCATTACGTGGCGTTAAGGAAACTTCTGATACTAAAATGGGAATGAGCTAACAAATATTTATTGGCAATGCCATGCTGAGCTATATTGGAGCCTGAGGCAGAAGGAAAAATCAGTAATATTGATTCTGTATTTATTTCAAATAATGGTATTTTATTCATCATGGATTTTTTTTTTTGCATTGATCTTTATTTTCTAAAATATTGCATTCAAATCCTACTTGACTTGATTACCGAACTTCTTTGGCATCCCCTTCCCAGAGGCTAGTGCCTCACTTGCCTCACCTTAGGCCCAACCCTGTTCCTTGCGCAGCTATGATGTGCCAAGTACTGAAAGTAGACTCCGTCCCTGCTCATGAAGCTCATACCCTAGCAGGGTCACGACGTTAATGACAAAGGTCACACAGACATAATCATAAAGTCTAGGAAGCTGTGAGAGTATAAGAGGTGACCCTCATCTGGTCCCCAGGCGTTTGACCTGCTCACCGAGGGATGGACAGGAGTTACTTCAATGCACGTCCAGAGGGCAGGACAGGTGCAGACAGTTTAGACCATGAAGAACTTCCTCAATTGGTTTGCATGCTAGTTATGTGAGCATTCGGTCTAGGAATGTAGGGGTACTTATCTCAAACGAGAATCAGTCTATCATGTGCTAAAACAGATTTTGAATCTCTGTATTCCATTGCATTGGTCATAAGCAGTTGCCCCAGTTTCTGACCTCACGGGAATTTTTAAGCCAGCTTTATTTGGAGAGGGCCTTTCTGTTGAGTCAACTATTTTTTCCAACATTGATTCAAGATTAGTAAGAGAGCCTTATAGATTAGAGATATTTTTTTTTCCCTCCTATAGCCCAAACCATTTAGTTAACCGAGGTAAGAGAGGAGATTTTTAAACTGATACAAGTTTAAATACAAGTTTAGTATTTAAATTGCATTTATTTGATCTCATCAGAAATCTGTAGGACGTCAAGCAAAAAGGAATTCCTCTCCTAAGATCAAAGCAGCTCATTTCTTAAAAAACAAACCTTCATACAATAATAGGAAAAAGAAGTGTGTACTCAGCTCGCTTTTTATTTTTCTGTGTGAGATGATAACAACAAAATGCACATATATTTTTTTCTTTAGAAGTTTAAGCAATTGTTCTACAAGAGGTTAGATTTCCAAACTTTGTGACCTTCAGGAGAACACTACCACCAGGAGTTGTCTATAACACAATGCAGATCATGTTGATCCTATAGAATTCCATGACTTTTACATGCATTATATAATTTGACCCTCAAAACAACCAATGGAACAGGTAGAGTATATACTTGGATTATTATTTTAAATATGAGGCACTCATTTTACCAATGAGTAGTAAGCTCTTAGAAATATCAGAGGATAGAGGCTCAAACTGATTAAAAGTGTCAAAGCTTTAAAGAATATTTGGCTAATGTTAAAGTGATATTAAAACATTTATAAATTTATAGGCATAACAAACTACAACTATATAACTTCAAAATATTCTATTTTAAACTCCCAAATAATTTTAACATCTCATTTATAAAAAATCATAATTTATTGTAGTTTAAGAATTTTTTAATTGATTACGTATGGACAGGTATAAGTTTACATTTATGCGTTCTTACACCGAAGACTATAGAATGAAGATTCTGTTGGATTTTCACTTCCGTGGTGGAACATCGTGTTGTGGGGAGCTGGGCCCTCTTCTCTGCCACTCTTCACTCATTCTGAATGTTGGTCATCTTGATGACCTTTCTAAAAAGACACTAGGAGACCACAGACACAGAAGAGCTGTCGGGTACCATTGATTACACAGTGGGCACATCCTTCCATCATCTTAGCATATATTCCCCATGGATTTCATATATAAAGCTATTAAAAGAGGATAGATTCTTCTAAATGAATCGGGATATCATATTTGATCTTTGGGGAATTCATCTTGTGGCAGGAATATAACATCTACTAGATTTCATATCTATATTGCTGTGTTTAGAATTGAAGCCTCTTTTTACATTATTATAGCATCTGATAAAAAAAAAGTTAAGAGAAATGTGAATCTTTTATTCGAATACTTTTAGATTCAGATTTTCCCAGTTTGATTTTAATAGTCATGAAATTACCAGAGGATTTTGATTTAAGGTGACAGAGATTTCCTTTGTGGATAATGAATGAATGTTCCAGTGACAAGCATCTTTCCATTTATAATTCCACTTTTTTGACCCACAGATTATTAACATTCAGTTTTTCCAAGGATTGTATCTTCCCTGTGCTCCTGATATGGTCATTTGGGATGGTTTTGCTGATGAAGTGGCATGTAGGAAACTCCAGTATCACCTGGACACTGGAGCCCAAGTGAATGATTCCTCTATATGATTTTATAGCCCCAGCTTCTCAGTGTGCACCAATGGGAGACAGTGCCTCTGGGATGCCTGGATTGCATATCCAGCTAGTAGCCTGAATGGACCTTAATTAAGTCTGGTCCTTCCCAAAGTGGTCAACTGTAAACGAAGGAAAGTGCCAAGTTACATCTACGTCTAATCTCAAGTTTAACTTTTCCATTACCTTTACCAATGGTTTTTTCTATTTGGTTGTTTTATCATGAACACGGAAAATGGACCTGTTTGATTAGCTGTTGTTTCTGCTTAGCAATAGATGACTTCCACCATAAAAAGGAATGTGTTCAGATGGTGGGAATGTGTAGGTGTATCTAAATCAGAATAAATTTTATTTGAAGGACATTTAAACACTTAAGTTGAAATGCCCTGATAATAATGTTTAAATCAACAAGGGTGGTAACTGAATATCAATAGGGTTGACATTTGAAGCTCTGAGATATCAAAACTCTGATTTTAATGGTTTTGTAGAAAGGGCATTAGTCAGTCTACAGATAGCATTGCTAAATAAATCCTGGCGTACTGTGATATCCAGTACCCAAGTCCTTAAAAATCTTTTACCAATTGCATATTGCTTACAAAATATTCTTGCTACTTATGGCTATATTGCCACTAATGTGTGGGGAAAAATACTCAAAAAGTGGCCTGTATTGAAACTAATAACTACTTATCTCTGTGATCAATTATCCTAAGACCTTTGCAAGCAGTTATTAGCACAGCAGTGTCCTTATGCATTCTAAAGAGCTGTAGCTGGAAAGGAAAAAATCAGAACTCTGCAAGGGTTTATACCAAGATGTTAAGAGGGGTGATAGTAGTAAAAGATGGGTTTAATTCTCTTTAGTTCTCTCTTTTCTGTTCTTATGTTCTACAGTGGACCTATGTTATTCGTACACCAGAAAATTTTTAGAAATTACTGCCACTAGATTGAAATCATTGAAATCAAATATATTTGTCACATGAGAATTCTGCGCTTAGCAATGTCATGACTTTGAAATCCTGAGAAGACAATTGTGCTTTGACGCTAACCTGGGTGTGACTTGGGTTTTGAACCCTTTCTGAGCGGTGAGGGAAGCCATGTGGAGCTGGTCAGCGCAGAGGCAGCAAGCAGTCAGCTGCTTCTAGAATCTCACAGAATGCCCGGTGTCTCAGAGCTGGGCTGGCTTCCATGGTAGACATGCTCTAATTCTCCTGATAAAATATGATTCTAGTTTCTTACAATTATTCTTTAACCAAAGATAAAATCCCTAAAGGGGCAATTCCAAGATAAAGGTACTCATGAAATTTTAATACTCTCTTAGATCAATGCTACTCAAAATGTGGTGCATGGGTGGTGTGGCCATGAGCTCTTTGTCACCTGTCCGCGGTGAGAGAAGTACAGACCTAACCAAGAGTCAACCTTGACCAAGTAAACTTATTTCTGTTGAATCTAACAGTAAAACATTTGGTTTGCATTTTATGGTATCTTTTTAAAAGTGTACTTTGTAATAATTGATTTTTATTGTATTTTACAAGTGTGTCTGTTCAAAACAGATAAGTAGGAAAAAAAATAACTGGTTTGTCACCCCCTTAAACCCCCTTTTGAAAAGTAAGTTAGAATAATTCCCACATAAAAGCTACAGGCAAAGAAACCACATTTTCAAAATGTAAGTTGGGACACGTGTACTGACATTTCACATGAACTTACTGAAACTATCGGAAAGGTTATATAAAAACAGGGGTTCTGGAAATTAGAACTCCTACAAGTACATTGATACTTTCGTGGCACTCTTGCCGAGATAGAAGAATAAAGTTTGGCTTCCCTCCAATGATATCTCCAGGGCCCAGAGGATACAAGGAACCAAAAGGCTTTCCCCTGAAGATGTGGAGTCCATGAGGGACCTTCTGACACACAACATGTACCAAGTTCGACAAAGGGTGTGTATAAGCCTCCTGACTTGTCCCTATTGCCTGTCCTTGGAATTGCTCCATCAGGAATCAGTTCTTGTTCACATTATCTTCTCTAAAGCAGCCTCCTTGCTGACCAATTTCTCTTGCTTAGTTTGGAGAACAGAAAGTTAATTGTTATGTTTCTCCTGCAAAATTGGCACCATGGTATAAAAAGAACTGCAAATCCAGTTGCTGTCCCTAGGGGTCAGGCTGCCCTAGCTCTGCAGCCTGGTGCTTTGCAGAACCAGCAGGTCTCCCTCTCCCTCCAGAGTCGACAAGTGGTGGATCTCATCCATGGGACCACAGAAAGAAGATGGCCCCAGGACACGATGACAGTCGAGTTGTCTCAATCTGATTGATTGTAACAGGGCCTAGAAAACTGAGATAGTTTAGATTAGAATGTTGGAACCGCAATGCTGAAAGCTTAAATAAAAGGAGACATATTATTTTTCGATTTTGGAAAAAGGCACAGAGTCTATACCAGCACCTGGGAACTGGTCCAAAGTATATGCACAGCAAGAACATTTCTGGGGGCAGTGAGTAAGTCCTTCTGAAATTTTGATTTAGTTAAATGATATTTAAACTTGTGTCCTCTAATTAGAGTTTTTTTTCAAGTTTGAGGATTCAAGTGAACATCCAATTATTGAATGTAATTATAAGTGAATTCATTGTTAGATCCTTGGTTTTTGTGACTATGTCATAGATCATAGCCTAAAGGGGACCAAAAAAAATCATCTAGTCAAAGCTCCTCATTTTCAAGTAGAAGATGCTGAGGTTGGGGAGTGGTTTACGTGAGTTGTTTAAGGTTGAAAAACAAATCCAAGAACCCAGGTCTTCCAACCACCACCCAGTGCTCTTTCCATGACTCCAGACTCACATGATCCAGTGAAAGTGAATGTTTTCTGGTTTCCTGTTTCCAAAAGGTCAATGATTAAGGGGAATGTGTCAGCAAAAGAGCCCTGCACTTCCTCAAGGAATATAGGTCAGCATTAATCAGCATGCTTAGAGTAAATTCCACAGCTTTCAAATCATTCCAAGTGAAACTGTTTCAGTGAGATTATCACCTTCTGCCTTAGATAAAAAGTTAAGAAATTCCTGGTTCAAAGAACGTCGGCTAGCTTAGTGAGGGCCAGAGACCAAAGGAAGCCTGGTAATCATATTGCGGAAGGTTGAATTTAGGGAAAGGTCCAGAAATGAAGATAGAGATCCTGAGACTCCAACCCTATCTACAATGAGGTTAACTGCCCATTCTCTCCTTTTTCCCTTTTATGCAGGTTCCCAGATAGCCACCCTCTTCTTTTATAAGTGTGCCTATTCGGTCTGTCCCCCAGGTTTCTCCCTTTTAAGCTATGCAGTATCCCCCTTCCTTGTTGCTCCCAAATAAGCACATAGGCCTCTTTTGATTTAAAGAGTTTATTGCTGAGCACCAAGGAAAGTCACATGGGGAGAACATAAATAATAAACAGAGGAGAGTTCCAAGCTCTGAGATGGCTTCTGCCTCCACTTTTTTTCCTTTTAGAGAGTAAAACTCACCAGTCCCCTCCCGTTCCTGTCTTTCCATTCTCACCCTGTCTTTTACATAGGTCATGTGTCTCTTGTCCTCCATCATGATCCTTGTGCTCTCTTGAAGGAAAAACCACTCTAAAGGTGCAACCCAGGACCACTGTCTGCTTTGTTTCTAGTGGACAATCTACAATTTTGAGGACTGTCACAAAAGGTGACATCTGTTGTCCTCTAGCTTGGGTGATTGGTCACTAGGCCTCACGCTGTGCAGGGCTAGTGGTTGGGGCGTTTCTCAGTGTTCACATCTCGGAAGAGGCCGTCTTGGGAGTCAGGAGTCACTCAGGGCACGGTTTAACTCTGGGGGATTATAATACACAGTTGCTCTGTACCTGAGCTGGCCCTGCTGGGTCTGTTGTACTCCTGTCTGAAGGCCACCCCTCAGCACATCCAGAACAGGGTCGTCACTGGTGGGGAAGGTGAAAGACTAACCTCTGGAGGTTCTCAGGGGGACAGATGCTCTCTGGAATGCAGTGAGGATGGAGACTGAGAAACACTCTTTCTAAACTTACAAGTGAAGAAACTGGCCTCGGTCTAGACCCTAAGGACAGATCAGAGACTGGTGGGCAGTCCCTGAGGTGGCCTCAATAAGCAGATTGCTCTCTGAATTTCTACATACTTTCAAAGGAGGAAAACAATTTATTCAACTTCAGTTCCCTTCAGCAAATATTTAATGAAAGTCTAGAATGCACACCTTTCTCCCATAGAACTCAAGTTTTAGTGGGAAATACAGGATTTAAACAATCACCAGCTCCATTAAATGGCAGAAATGGAGGAAGGAGAGGGAAGAAACTTGCATATACATTATATTCATGGGACCTACTATGCTCCCTACAGATAGGCAGATTAGACAAGCATATAGGTGACATGATGTGAGGCGAAACAGAAGAAAAAATGTCCAAATGTTCCTTAAAGTACAGCCTCCCCTCAAGTCAAAGTGTGGGAAATTTCTATTATTAGCATTCCTATACATGGCAATATATGTTTATACACACACGTATATATGTCTATATGTATATATACACATATATGTATATGTGTGTGTAAACACACAAATGTGCACAATGAGTGAATTAAGTTTTGCATGAATTTAACATTGATGAAAAATTGTAAAAGGTATTGGTATTTACAGTTGTAAAATTGTCTTGGTATTCTAGGTGCTTAACTTTTAAAGATTTTTCACGATAGTATCATAATGTCATTCTTTAATATCTCAATGTACAAAATGCACTTAGGTTGAGGTCCCTCATTAGTGATGGAGGATAAGAATCCATATTTTAAAATGTCTTTAAAATTCAAATTTTTTGCCAAATTCCTGTCAGATTGGTTAATTTGTCAAGAGTGGCTGGTAAAGATCTCCCATGAGGAGAAGGTGAAGGTTGGCTCTGCTGCTACCTCATTGCTCCCTTAGCCCCCAACCTATGCCTGATTTGTGGAGCTACTTTTAGACAACTGTCTACTATGTGAGGATTAATTTAGTTAATAGATAATAAAAGCCACAAATCTACTTAACTGGATGTATATACATTAAAACACAAACAGTAAACTAAAAACCAGTGAAACCAGTGAAAACACTGTGGTCAATGCCTCCTTGTTACAAACACCCTCTTCTGTTCTGACAGGAAACTTGACTATCTCATATATCAACCAAGTGAGGGTCTAATTTCTTTTGTATTTTTGTGTAAAAATAAATGGAAATACAAGTATTAGTATTTTCTTTTCCCACACTGGGGATCATCTTGTGGCATCCCTTGGAGTGTATGCACCCCACCTAAGAGACCACTGGCCTGAAGGATGGAGCCTCGTCTCTTGGCAGGTTGTGCCCAGCCCCTTCCTGCACCTCTAGTCTCATGTCTCACCACAGTTTGATTAAGTACTTCATTCTCCTGTGATAACAAACAAATTCCCAGCTCTACTCCAGTGGACCCTCCTCCCTCCCTCCCAAGTTGTTTCACAGCTATGTCTTCTCTCATGTGTTCCCACTTCCTGGAAGGAACATCCACTCGTCTTTCAAGACTCAGATCAGTGCAGTGCACCTTTCCCACCCAAAACTGGATTACATGTCCTTTGCCTGTACTCTATAACTCCCTGCAGAACCCAATATCTTATCACTTACCTGATCACATAACAGTATATGCTTATTTGTTTGACTTCCTTAGTAGACTATGAGCCTTTTGAAGACCAGAATTCTAATTTATTCATTTTTTAAAATCCCGTGCCCACCATGGCACCTGGCATACAAAGAATTTGCTCTATTGCTGAACATCCTTATTGAAGCATCCATTAACCAGGAGAGAGAGCACTGCAGTCCCAATTCTATTATCCAATGGGACCTACTGACCCAGAGAAAGCTGGGTATTCACTGCTGAACCTTGGGTGAGCAAGAAGAGGGAGAAGAATTTCCAGTTAAGCGCTTGAAGGCCTGTTCTTTTGTCAAGATTATGTCCTTCCTACTATTTTGGTTAAAAGACTTCTTCCTTTTTGAACTGATGATGGTAACAGTAATTGGTTGATTTTTTTGTATGTATCTTTAGTTGGCAAAATTAAAAAATAGCAACCTTATTGAAATTCCCAAAGTAGTTTTGACATTTTCCTGATCTATTAAATCCAAATGTTCAGTAACCATTGGCCTGGCATAAAAAATATCACCTGGGAAAGAAAGTGTGTGGGGAGCAGCTGAAGCCTGTGGGTATCTTAGGGGAGGACCACTGTAGGGATAATAGAGGGAGAGTACAGACAGAGAGCTCTGCTTTGCGAGCCAGAAGGCACAGGCTCCGACCACAGCTCTGTCCTGCTAGGGGTGGCCTTGGTCACAGACATTTCTTCTTGGGGCCATAACTTGTTCCTTTGTAATTGAGGCAAATGCTCAGATGACCTCCATGTGCCTTCCAGCTCTAGCAGTTTTAGTCTGTGACATTTCTATGACCTCCTGAGGCTGAAAGTTGTACTGGAGATGTCGTTACTTATTTGATGTTCTGTTGTCTCTGCAGACCCCATCCTACAACAAATACAGCCTCAAACCCCAAACAAGTGAGAAACAGGCTAAAGAGATTCTGATCCGCCGCCAGAACACCTTAAGGGAGAGTATGAGGAAAGGTCACAGCCTGCCGTGGGGAAAGCCGGTAAGGGGGGGACTGTTGACTCACCTGAGAGCTGGGCCCGTCCCTGTACAGGGCGTCCTCGGGTGACTACCATTGACATTTAAACAAAACCACCCACTTGTTGCCAAAGAAATACAAAAGTATGAGAATGTAGGACACCGGACAAGCTCTGTCTCTGGGTCCAGGGCCTTAGGAATCCGAGGTGTCTGTCACTGTGGTACAAGGCAGCAAACTGCCCTCCAGGGTGGGCCAGTGACTGGAACACACTCCCTGGGCTGTGTGTCTAGACCAGATACCATGGTGTCCAGGTACTGAACATCCCAGGGGAACCTCCGTGGACTGGGACCCTGGCTCTGGGAAGCTTACTTCTTCCCCAGGAAGATATAGGGAAGAATTTGTTCTTGCCAAAACTCCTGGCCCTCATCTTCATATCACCCACTGTGCGGCTGCACTATTCTATTCGAGGCCATATCAAAGCAATCTTACTGGGACTTCTGGATGGAGGTTGGGTCTGGAGTAGACCCTAACCTCTACCCTAATCTCTGTGGGGTTGTGGGAGTAACTTTGAGAAGTTCATAATGGTCCATTTTATCATGAGAGGGAAGGGAAGTATATATTGAAGGCTGAAGCATTCTGTTTTCTTTAAACACAAGTAACTGAAAGCCAGTAATCCACACAAGATACCACAGTACAGGGCACTGTCCTTCACTTCGTTTGCCATGTCAAGCTCCAAACTGCAGTAGCTAACTCCGTTTATTTCTACTTGTTACCCTCAGGCTGGGACCAAAAACATCCGCTATCTCTCCTTTCCCTATGGCGATCCTCAGCCAGCCAGAAGAGACAGGAGGGCTGCTGAGTTCACAGGTAACCTCGTGCACCTGGCTGCTCTCCTTCTTTTCTGTAAAGGGTTAGATAGTAAATATTTTCATGGGCCAAAAGGCAAAATCAAGATTATATAGGTACTTACATGACAAGAAAAAGAGAAAATAACTTTTTTATTAATCTAATTCAGAACTTTATTTATAGACACTGAAATTTGAATTTCATATAATTTTTACTTGTCGGGAAATATTCTTCTTTTAATTTTTTTTCAGCTGTTTAAAAATGTAACAACCGTTCTTAGCTCATGGGCCATATAAAAAGAGGCAGCAGGCTGGATACAGCCCAAGGGTCTTACAGAAATGTAAAATGGACACTTTTTTGAAAATGTGTAATTCACCCATGGCTTAAAAATTGGCGGAATTCTCCGAGGTGGTTAAATTTTACTAAAATAATTTCATCAAATTTACTGATTAATGTTTCCCATTTAATATCTAATTCTTAAGTAGAATTCTTAGAATTATTGAAACTGCCTATCATTCTAATAAAAGCGAAGTTATTATTTTTAAAGTGTATATATAAAATAATTTTCTAATAGCAAAAGGTGACATATAATATATAGAACATGCCATGCTGTCTATTTTAATTTTCCTAAATTTTTAAGACTTAAAATCATCTTGGAAATTCAGATGAACTAAACACATGGAATTTGAGAATTAAATCATTGAAGAGTGAATATAATTGTTCTTTAAAATCAAACTTGACTTTTTTCTGATTTAAAAATATGCTTGATTCAAAATCAATCAGTAGGGAAAAGCATAAAAGAAAGTTAAAAGTACTTGAAACCCCAATACCAAGATAGAATCCTTATAGAACATTTTGGTAAGCAGCCTTCTATAATTCTTTCTACACCATCCTGATCCTTACTCTACCTATACTTGATACCAAAAAAAAAAAAAAAAATCGAACACACAGCATCATATCATTAATAAAATCATAGTATAGTCATTGTTCTGTAATTTTTATAGAAAGTTGCCTAGTCAATCATATGTTGTGGACCTATTTCCGTGTCAATAGATAGGAACCTAGTAATCATTTTTAATGACTTAATAATAGCCAATTATATAAAAGCACCATAGGTTATTTAGGTAAATTCTATTAACAAATATTTAAGATATTTCCAATTTTTAGTGAATATAGGCAATGATATATGATAAGCACCTTGGATCACTTGTGATTGATCTTTGCATAAATAACCAATTATAGTCATGTGCTGCATAATGACGTTTTGCTCACATATACAACAGTGGTCCCATAAAATTAGTACCATATCACCCAGGTGTGTGGTAAGCTATCCCATCTAGGTTTTGTAAGTACACTCTATGATGTTTGCGCGATGAAATCACCTAATGACGCATTTCTTAGGAGGTATCTCCATCGTTAAGCAATGCGTGACTGTATTCCCTTAATACGTTTTCCTGGGAGTAAAATTTTTAGGTTAAAAGTTATATATATTTAAATCTACCCTCACATCAAAAATCTGTGAGAAAGGTCGTTTCTGAACACTTTTATCATTGCTGGGCTATTGTCAAACTTTTGAGTAATCTACCATATGGTAGGATAAAATTTATATACCATATTTAATTTTCATATGCATCTCTTTGATTTTTAGTGAGGTTGAACATCTTTTCATATGTTTAGAGTCAATTATATTTCTTTGGGGGAAGTTTCTATTTCTGTCTTTGCCCATTTTTTAAAATTTGTTTGCTTTCTTAAAATGAATTTGAAGAACACTATATAACAAGGATATCATCCATTGTCTCATATTTGTTGCCAACGATCTTTCCTCAAGTTTCACATTTGTCTTTCAGTTTTTAGACTTTTTTGCCATTCAGAAATTTTCATTCTGATTAATCAAATCTGCTCAATCTTCCTTGCGAGTGACCTGCCCAGCCTCTCCCTAGTGCATGGAACCCACTTTCTAAAACCAGGTGGTCAACTGACTGCAGTTGCAATCCGTCCCCTGAGGGGGAGCCACACTCAGAGGAGTAGTTGGAAACCAGGAGAGGGAGCGGAGGGGAGTGAAAGGAATGGCTCTTGGGGGCAGAAGTATCCAGGCTGTTGTTTTCTTAGGTGGTATTCCAAGCACCAAAGGATCCAGAGGAACTCTGGTCCCAGGCCAGACTGTAGAGCACAAATTAAAGGGAAGTCATGAAAAAATGGACGAATATACTAACTAATGTGTTCTATATTCAAAGCAATTGATTCCTGCCCTCTGCCCTCCTCAACGTCCCGGCTACCTTGTCAGGATAATTTGGACATATTTTGGAAAAACATTATTGCACAGGGTATTTTAAGATTTTCTGATATCCCACAATTTAAACACATCTTGTCAAGTGTAAACCTGTGTGCGTATTAGTTCTAGCTGTGGAGTTTTTGTTTTGTTTTTTTCAGGAGAGAGTAGAGAGCGGGAGAAAGAAGCCTGCTTTCAGATTTAAAAATAAAGGTCTCAAAATACCTAAATTCTCAAGAGAATATTTAAAAGGAAAATAAATTTATAAAATTAAAACTTTGAAGAAAGGAGAATAAAAGAGATTTGTAAAATATATTCCTTCGAAGATGTGTGCATAGTGAAGTAGGGAAAAGGCAATGTCCTAGACATGGGTTAGGTATTTGGAAGGTCATCCCGGAGGGGACTTTACATAGAAACCCGATGGCTTCTCTCCTTTCATGAGGAGCCCTCCCAACCCACGTGTGGCACATATAAAGGAGACAGTGACAGCCGGGGGAGAGCTGATGTGCAAGTGGACAGGCTCCGCCCAAGCTCCAGTCCCACCTTCACTGTGTGATACTGAAAGTCACTTAACCTCTTGAAACCTCAGCCTTTTTTCCTCCGAAATGAGGATCATAATTTTACTCATCTCAAAGGGTTGTTTGAGGATTAAGTGGCGTAATAGATGTGAAATAATTAGCACAGTGACATAGTAAGTTCTCAATAAATGGATGTTACCAACATTATCATTGCCATTGTGTACCAGCCACAATCTCTTCACCTTCTTATTTCCTTTGAGAGGAAAGCATCTAGTCAGGGTTGTTTTGCCACACATGGCTCTCTGTTGTGACCCCCTCCCAACGCTGTTTCTCCATGATTGGCTATTTCAAGGTCAAAGGGGTAAAACTCAGATTTCATGCTTTCTGGTAACCACTGATTAAAAAACAAACCAAGGTAAAACCAATCATTATCATATCACAGTATCATGTAACGTTCAGTTTAGCATTGGTCTTTGACAAGTTAAAGCAGCTTTGTGCCTTGTGGCCTAATGCCTATGGCCGATTGATTTGATTTTGTAAAAAAAATAACCACTCTCTTACTTACCTGGAGAAGACTAGCTTGATGCATAGGTTTCCATGCATTTCTATTTATTTATAACGTTGCGCACATAGCGTCTATTCCACTCCCCTCTTGGGGTAGCTACCTTGAAAAAGGAAAATCACACTGATCAGCAAGTTGAGTATAAGAGCTGGAACCTCAAGAAGGAATCAGCTTCACTCTGAGTTCTTGGCATCTGGATACTAAGTTTTAACTCGCTGATCTTAAGTCTTGTTCTTTCCTCCTTGTGTCATATATTCCCAGACAATGACAGCAGTGATTCAGAATTCCCATCCATCACGTTCAACGTACACTCTCGAACAGGGTTGCTTCAAGACAGACACCTGACACAAGAAATAATCCCGATGAAGAGCTTACACAGAGGAAGGAGGCCATCTGACTTCAGTTATCAAAGACAGAGAAGCCAAGAAGAGCATGTTGGTGGAGGCAGAAGGGCAGCTGTAAAGCCCAAACCACTGTTTCACGTAGTCGATGAGGAGTATGAATCTGAAGAGGAGAGTGAGGAAGATGTCTCAGTGATTGGGTCCAGTCAGTCACCTGAGCACAGACCTAGCAGGGAACACTACAAGTCCCACAGCCCTTTGCTTCGAAGAAAATAGTTTTATTGTCTGCAGGAACGTTTCTGTGTTTTTCAGGAGCCTGTCTTCCTTTTATTGTGAAAGAAGGATTTTCCAAGTTCTGAAGAAAGCTATTGAGTTGACTTTTTTGGAAGATATCAGACATGCATCTATACGAGGCAGGGAGATTTTTCAGAGGCCTGAGAGCAGCTTGTAGGCTCTGCCACATTCGTAGCTGGTGTACTTTGTAGATGAATTCCCTGTGAGTGATAGATATTAATCCCCCCCAAAATTCTTCACTAAGAATTCCTAAGAGTGTGTGATCCATGTAACTTATTGAGATACAAACGTGATTTGTCAGTAATTCACCTTCAGCATACGCCTGTGCACCCTATAATCAAGTTAGAACTAGGAGGGGCCTTAGAAATGGCCTGGCCCAACCCCCTGTGTTTACAGATAAAGACACTTAGCCCAAGGTCATGTGGGGAGTTGCTGGCTTCACAAGCTGACTGTCCTCCCTTCCAAGTGAATGCATTCGATTTCAATTTTGATATGATATAATAATTATATTTCTGAAGAGAGGCAAAATTTGTCATAACATTGCTATATTTAATCAGTAGCAATAATAGACAGATGTGATACAGACTATAGGATTAATCTGTTCACAGATTAATCTAGTGGATTAATCAGTGGTCTATTTTTATAGTTGGAATATTTATTTTAAAAACAAATATTAGAAACAAAACAGCCATAAACAGGCTTTACTAGCAATGACACAAACATCAGGTATTTATGAGCTGTGCATTGTAGGGTATGATAGTTTGCTCTAGGGTTTCTTTTCTAGACTATAACAAAGTTTATTATTTTTAGAGCATTATCTAGTCATTTTTTTAACCGACGTACAGTTGACATACAATATCATGTTAGTTTCAGGTGTACATCATAGTGATTCAACATTTATACACATTACAAAATACTCACTACAATAAGTCTCGTTACCATCTGTCACCATACAAAGTTATTGCAATATTATTGACTATATTCCCTGTGCTGTACATTACATCCCTATGACTTATTTATTTTATAACTGGAATTTTGTATCTCTTAGTCTACCTTACCCATTTCACCCAACTCCTCACCCTCTCCCTTCTGGCAACCACCAGTTTGTTCTCTGTATCTAAGGCTTGAAACATTTTCCAATTTAATTTTCCATCCTCATCATCCCCAAACATGACGTTGAACCTCACACTCCAGCTCATCAACTTTGCTAGATGACTTTATCTTTCCTCCCTCCCTCCCCGCTCTTCCTCTTCTCTCTCTTCTGGCCACCTATAGATTAACAAATATTTATGAAGTGCTATTTATTATGCCAAGTGGCTAATCTATAATAATCAATTAACCATAATATTCTTTATCATTGCTGTTTCTCATATCTCTTACCATCCCAAACTGATTTAATCCTATGCGTCTTTAAAGGCCATGATCCAATGCACCCTGCCTCTAGGCCCGCTGTGATCCCGTGAATCAGAAGGGATTAAGTGATTGCCCTCCTCCTTGGTGCCCCCACAGCACCTTGGACGTGTCACGAAACTTCTCTGGGGTTACACTTATATACGGGCATTTGCATCTGATGGTCCATGGTCTGAAGGACAGGGAGGATAGTTTGTTTATTTTAAATTTTATCCATTCATCAGCTGTGTCTTTTATCTCTTGGCTTTACCTTTTTTCTATGTTTTTTTTTTTAGCTTTTATCGACTTTTTCTCTTTGTTATTGTAGTGCCTTGAACCTGGTAGATTATTTATAAATGTTGAAATGACAATGACAATTTAGAGCTGGAAAGGACATTAGAGAGGATGTTGTCAGACATTCTTATTTTCCAGGTGACAAAAACAAGGTCTTGAGAAGCTGCCTGATGCCAGTTCAAGGTCTGCTTTCCCTTGAAGGACGTGGGCTTGCCCCCTAGTGTAACCCATGGAAACCAGCGACTGTCAAATAATGTGTGACTTTCCCCGGATTTGTATTTTGTGAACAGCATTCACTCAGGTTCCCGCTGCAGTGGTAGAAATGGCAATCAAAAGAGCCCACTTGTCTCTCTTCTTCTGAATCTGAAATAGAAGACTGCTTCTTCTAAGTTGTCTAAATATTTTGACTTTAATAAAAATTATACACAACCAAATAATAGTAATCAGCCCAAAGGGATAGAAACACGTATAAAAGTCAAGGATCTCTGGGTTTTTCTTTTTGTTTAAACTAATCGACAGTCCAAGCAACAGAAAAAATTTGATGCCCCATGAGAGGGAGTCAGTGAGTCACGATTCTTAAACGGCAGATGGAGACACAGAGACAGAGAGGGGTTGTCAGAAATCACCTTTCCAAAGCCATATACAAGGCAGATTCTTGAGAGGTAAAGAGTCCCTACATCCCTTACTGGACTCTCCACAAAATGACAGGAATCCACACTGTGAAAGCCCTTCCCCAGAGTAGCCAGCAAGGCCTAAGGATGAGTGGACTCCATCTAACTTCTGTTTTTCTCTGAGATGCTGGTGCCTTTTGAGAAAGGAGTGGTGGGATTCAGTGAGTCCGTTGGATCTTGCCCCTTTAATTGGTAGAAGCCACAATAGAGTTGTTTGCTCTGAGGTCATTTGTTCACATAGACACTGTCTGGCCAGGGCAGCCCGAGTCTGGGAAGAGGCCCTGGAGCTCCTGCCTGAAAGGTGAGGCAGACTGAGGTCCCTCGTGGTCCTGGCAGCTCTGCTAGACTTGGAGAGCTCATGGGGGAAATGGCTGGTTACCTCCAGGGTAACCTCTGGTTACCATCCAGGACTGTTTCAAAATGCAGTGCGGTCTGATCTTCACTCCATCAGTGACAGCCCACTCTGGGCACTGGTTGAGGGTGTAACAGGTGCTACCCCAGGGATGCTCTTGGCTATCTTGGGTATTGGTTTCACGTGATGAGACCCAACAGGCACCAAGCAGTGCAGCAGAGCAAGTTTCCTCTCGAGTTTGAGGAAGATCTGGTTCTCGTTCCCTACTCACCTCAGGGAGGGGCTGAAATCCCATAAGGGGTGCTCTCCTGGGCCTGGCTGGTGGTCCGCTGAGTAGTCCACCTTCTCTTCCAGTAACAGAATTAGCCCTTTTAGCTTTTTTGTGTGTGTGTGAGGAAGATTAGCCCTGAGGTAACATCTGCCAATCCTCCTCTTTTTGGTGAGGAAGACGGGCCCTGGGCTAATATCTGGGCCCATCTTCCTCCACTTTATATGGGACGCTGCCTCAGCATGGCTTGACAAGCGGTGTGTTGGTGCGTGCCCTGGATCCGAACCCGGGCAGCCAGCAGCAGAACGTGCGCACTTAACCGCTAAGCCACGGGCCGGCCCCAGCCTTTTTAAACCTCTAAAAATTGGACACGCAACCCACAACATCCTAATTTCCCTCCATAGGTTTTTTGTTTGTTTTGTTTTGTGTTTTACTTTCTCAAACCTATTCATATGGCTAGCCTGAACGCTCTTGGGTTTCAGTCAATTCTGAAGTTGCGTGAAGTAGCATTTTCTTTTATTTACCTTATATAGCGGCTTTCCGCCTTAAGGGTTTTCCACACATTTTCTGGTGTTTGGGATGTGGTAAATGTTTTTATTCGCCCTCCCCAACCCTGAAGGGATGCCATGGGCACCTCTCCTGTCTTTAATGAACCTGCTAAAAGAGAAAGCGTGGCTGTGGAATGGAATCTGCCATGACAAAGTGGAGATGAGATTCTGGACACTTCATTACGCTTCCTTCCTGCTTTTGTCTCTCTCGTGAAGGCCATATACCTCTATGCTTCTCTTCTTGGAAAAAGAAAGACAAAGGGACATGGGAGGAAGGGCTGGCATTGGCACCTGAATTCAATGATAGAATTATCATTCCTGTATAGGAAGTGACTACTATGGCAGGTGTGTGGCAGAACTCAGGTCTTCAGCCTGGAGTGCTGGCTTCAGCCTGCAGGCAAGCCCCCAGAACACCTCCTCACCTGTTTGGATGCCTGCCACTCAGATCATTTAGGTTTTTAAATCAATAACTCTTAAGTGGGCTCTGAACTCAGCCCACTTTTAGCGTGGGACCTTGAGTAACTTGATTATCTTTCCTAAGCTGAACTTTACTGATTGGTAAAATAAGATAATTTTATCTACCTCATAGAATGATCATGAGGGTTAAATGAGATAATATATGTAAAATTCTTAGCTTAGTGCTTATTTTATAGTCAGAGCTTGATCACTAATGGCTACAATTATTTAGGCTAAAATACATGTACTCATGAGAGAGGACATATATTTATTTGATTATATGACAAGGTATAAATAACAGACATCTGAGAGTTTTCTGAGAGGCAATTGGACTGACATAATAGAGGATACTTGGGAGGACAGGGAGAGGATGTGGCAGAAATAGAGCATTGAAAAACATGATCATAGTTCCACCTGCCTCTATCCAGTGTCCGTCAATCAACAGCAAAACCAGAGACAGGGTCGGGGTACGGATTCACGTTTTACAAATAAAGCTTGTTTATTTTTGTGTCATTACCTCAAAATTACTGCATTTTCCTCCTTCTGGGACAGTTACCCCAGTGCACTATTCTAATCATGGTTTATTCTCACAGAGACAAATGAATTTAGAGGCCCTGCCTCTGCATATCATGCTAGGCACCCAGTGAAGAAAGAGAAAACTTCTCTTTGTTGGGGGAATAGTCAATGGGGTTTAATTCTTCAGCCTGCAATTTCTTTTCTGTAAGAGACCTCCCCTCCAAAAATGTGATTATCTTAACTTATGAATATTAACTAGAGAGATAGCATTTAAGAATTTTCAGCATGAAAAAAATAGTTTCTAGCATATTTCCTAACTTTCCAAAATTAGGAAAAGTAAATTTTTTTTCATACGTAAAATCAGTGAATGTGTTGGTGTTGTCTAGGGTTTTTGCAAGTATATTTTATCCACAAATAAAACAGGTGGTTTCTTGTAGTTTTTTATTTTTTTTCCCTGTTTAAACTCTGTCAAATATCTTATTTCTAACTCCTCCTGAGAAAACCCAGCGGTGCAGACGGAACGCTTCCTCTGAGCACATCAGTCGCTGCTAATTGTTAATTGGGCCACAAGCCAAGGGGAATAAAAGAGATGCCCGCAGCAGTGCTAGTCGCTCCTGCAATTAGTAAGTGATGTGTTGTTTCATCTGTACACAAGATTTGATTTAAAAATTCTTGTTCTTTCTGAGACTCTAACCAGCCAGGGATGATCAAGTAAGTACGGCAGGTTGGAAATCAAAATTTTCATTGCCCCGCCTTCTTTAAGTTACAGTTTATTCAACAAAGTCACTAGAACTGTGTTGTCAACGGAACCCAGGTGGTGGCTACTCTGTTTCCAGGCACAGGAATACAGATCTAGAATCAAAGTGGGTCCTAAAAGCAAGGTGTTTACTCTGCATTCTAGGAAGTCAGCCTTGAACAGAACTGTAGGAGCCAACATTTATAGAATGCTTACTGTATGCCAGGCACTATTCAAAATGCTGTGCATACATAGATGTAGTATCATCCTGCCTGAAAGGAAACAGGTTTAGAGAGATTCAGTAACAGGTCCAAGGTCTCCCTGCTTCCAAAGAAGACCTTTGGAAACCAAGTCTGCCTGGTTCACAACCACCGCCCGAACTTTCTCCCTGAGAAGGACTGGGAATTTAATTAGTGAGTCAGATCCATACATAGTTATCCTTCTCACTTGGGAAAGATCCAGTGGGAAGAAACAGAAAGGCTTCATCCTGCAAAAAAAAACCCCTTGCTTTAAAACGGACAAATCAGTACAGATTTTGTATTCTGATTTTGAAAATCTGCTTTGACAAACTTAGTGGATGATCTGAAAATTAGATGATGAGCAGGATTGATCATTAGTGTTGTTAAGATTATTTTTTGAGGGCTTAAATGAAATGTTTTGTGTCTGATTTTAAATTGTTTCTTTTGGATATCATTTATTTGTTGTTTCCAAAGAACTTTGCTTTTGGTTCCTGGATGAGGTCCCCACCAGACAACCTCCACAGTCCTGGGCAGCTCTGAAACACTGCACTATGCCATTTGCTTACGATGGAAAAATAAATCAACAACCCACTGAAAGAATGGAAGGGGGTGGGGAGATGACTGACTATTGAAGCATTCCTTTAATAATTAAAGAGGAACTTATATTCTTGGTAGGCACTGTACCGTTAATTGAAAACATACAACGTGCCCAGGATTTTACTAAGAACTTTACATACGCATTTTTTAGAACGTAATTCTCACAAGAATTTTATGAAGTAGGTATTATGATTATTATACCCATTTTACGGATGAAGGAACTGAGACTCACAAAAGCTTCCACCGAGGACAGCTGGTCCAAGTTTTCATCAAGGACACACAAATGCCAGTATATTTACATTTAGAGCTGTCTGACTCCAAAGTCTTCACTCTCTCCACTAAGCTGTAGTAACACCCTTATGGCTGTTGTGAAGAACACATTGAGTAACCTAAAAAGTGAATATGCCTTATGCCACCATCAGCTGAATTCTTAAGACCATGTCCTTAAATCAAGTAATAGTTTAGGTCTTGTTTATACACTGCTGCACTGACACAAGTTTCCTTTCTTTTTTTTTTTTTTTGTGAGGAGGATCAGCCCTCGAGCTAACATCCGTGCTAATCCTCCACTTTTTGCTGAGGAAGACCGACTCTGAGCTAACATCCATTGCCAATCCTCCTCCTTTTTTTCCCCAAAAGCCCCAGTAGATAGTGGTATGTCATAGCTGCACATCCTTCTAGTTGCTGTATGTGGGACAAGGCATCAGCATGGCCAGAGAAGCGGTGCGTTGGTGCGCGCCCGGGATCCGAACCCGGGCCGCCAGCAGCGGAGCGCACGCACTTAACCACTAAGCCACTGGGGTCGGCCCCTTCTTTTCCATTTAACGTGATGCTGAAGTGCTGAATGAAGCTAACAGTGGCTGTGGCCAAATCACTGATTCAGGAGTCTGCGTCTTTATGTATAGAGAAGTGGGTGATATGTGAGTTAGCAAGTGATGTGTTGTTTCATCTGTGCACAAGATTTGATTTAAAAATTCTTGTTCTTTTTGAGATTCTAACGAGCCAGGGATGATCAAGTAAGTACGGCAGGTTAGAAATCAAAATTCCCATTGCCCAGCCTTCTTCAAGTGAGGGTTTATTCAATGAAGTCACTGGAACCATGTTCTGATAATTCATGTTATTCTTTAACTTATTTTTTTATTTCAATATTTTTATTCCTGTTGGATTTTATCTTTGAGCTAATGGAAATACTAGAAACAGAGCCACTGAGAAACTTGTAAAATAAGGGCTTACCTAGCACCATGGCCCTGAACCAGTTTAAAAGGAAGGAAGGCCCCACCAGGTTTCACTTACTTTGTTTCCTTAAAGGCATTTTTCTGGGTAACTAAGAGCAAGTGAAACTCGGTCTCTGGGTTTCACTGGCATACTGTTTCACAGGTGAAGGCTGCCCTTGTGAGTTTGTGCTTGTCCTGGACCCGGTTCAGCAGGCAGCCCTATTATCTAACTATGCCATCTTTAAAAGGGGTTGTGTGTATGGGGGAGGGGGGTCTCCAAAGTTCTAAATGCAGAAGTTAAAAAATACAACCAATCAGAAAGAGGAAAGGAGGATAAGCGTTCTGTCCTCCAGAAAGGGGATATTCTTAAAAAGAGAGGACAAAAGGACAGATCCTCACCCAAGGATACGCCCACAGGAAAGTCACACAGAGCAGGGCAGAACAAACCAGCAGCCTTAGGAGCATAGAGTTGAGCAAACAATGGTTGCTGTGCTCCACCCACACCCCTGGAGCTGAATTTCAAGTTCTGAATTTAGACAATACGGCTGGAATTTCTGCAGGTTTACTCTGCAACACATGGAGTTTCAGGCAGCTCTCCGTTAAAAATATCCGGACAAACATTGCAAGAATATAAATGAAATTTGCAGAGTCAAAAACATCTATGGTGAATTGGGGTAAATAAATTCTTCCAGGCAGAATGAGCAGAAAATAGCTATTTTGGGAGTACCTCACAAGTGGATTCAGTTTCGTAATGACTTGAGGAGGTAGGATGAATTTATTGGAGGAGAAAATGTACGATTGTAACTAAATCACAACATTAGACCCTTCCTGGTATCTAGGGTAGGCTCAGGAAACCTTCATACATAGGAAGAAAATTTTACATTTGATAAATTATTTGCAAGTCTTGGTGTATTGCCCAGTGTTCCCTTCCAGACTATCAATTCTTTGAATGCCAGACACAGAGAAAGCCCTGGGGAAATGTTGCTGCATTGATGCGTCCTAATAAGTCCTAAAATCTAAATATCTTAGAGGAGCGGTCAAATCTTGGGTTAGCATGCCAGGGTCAGTTCTTCGAGAGCTTCTGAACTCTCTCCAGGATGACAGTGAGTGTAGCTCACCTGGCAGTAGACCCTTTCCAGCTGGGCATTACCACTTATCTGGGGATGACCCGACAGCTTCCTCCTCCAACAGAGAACAGAGAATTCAGAATCAGAAGGTTTGTGGTGGAGCACTAGCACCATCAATTAGTACTCTGTGATCTTGACCAGCTCTCGGACCTCTCAAGTTGGTTCCACATCACGAAATTGAGGGTGATGACATCTACTCTACCTACCTCAAGAAGTGGTTGTGGGCTGGCCCCATGGCTTAGCGGTTAAGTGCGTGCGCTCCGCTATGGGCGACCCGGGTTCGGATCCCAGGCGCGCACTGACGCACTGCTTCTCCGGCCATGCTGAGGCCACATCCCACATACAGCAACTAGAAGGATGTGCAACTATGACATACAACTATCTACTGGGGCTTTGGGGAGAAAAAAGGAGGAGGATTGGCAATGGATGTTAGCTCAGAGCCGGTCTTCCTCAGCAAAAAGAGGAGGATTAGCATGGATGTTAGCTCAGGGCTGATCTTCCTCACAAAAAAAAAAGAAGCAGTTGTGATTCTGGAATGATGTCAAGAGTTTAAAAAATCTCTGAAGTATAGAGCCCTACATCATCTTAAGCAGAAAATTCTTGTGGCTGTGAGACAACTTGAGGAGGAAGTACAGCACAGTGGTTTAGAGCTGGAAGACAGGAGTGAAACAGAGGTGAATCTGAATCCTGTGCTGTGGCTTTGTGAAACCTTCCTTAGGCAACTTGTGTAGCCTCTCTGCTGTCAGCAGAGTGTTTGTCACATAGTTAATGCACAGTAAAGTTTAACTGTTACTATAGTGATGGCATCAGCATAGTTTTGTGGTTAAGGATCCCGGCTCTGGAGTCAGATTGACTAGATCTGTGAAAGGGTAAATTGTTTTAAAAAAGGTAAAATCATGACTCTCAAAAATAAAATGAACACTTGTTAAAGATTATGTTTAACTCATGAATTAATGAGGGAATCGATGTAATGTTTCAAAGGAGAATTCAAAATACCATACATTTATAAGCAGTCAGGAATGCTAAAATGAAATTACAAACCAATGCAAAACAAGCTTTTTACCCAGTGGGAAGAGAAATCAATTGTCTCTCCACCTGACAGAATCTGCTTACGCAATACGGACAAGAGTTATTTGCAATGCTATCCGTTGTCTACAATTTACAGAGTTGTAATTAGCTAAAAGCAAAATAATTCAAAGACAATGAAAGCCTGAAAAAAACAGTGCTTGGAGCAGGTTAAATTAATCTAGAAATGAGAGAAAGGGACTTTTTTCGCACTCTAACGTTGTGAATTTAAATTCCCATTTGCTGAAAATTGGTGGGAAATACCCACCCGGAAAGTTCCTGTTTCTCTGGCAAAGGGCATAAGCCTCATCTAGATTATTGCCTCATCCAAATTATTACTGTACAAATTTGCATCTAATTAAAATTTGACTCCCTTGTCCTGTACTTTCAATAGATTTGACACTTAAGGAATCCTTGTAGTATACCGACCCAGCTGATTCTCATGAGCCTGAGCTCAGCAGTGGTCTTCAGCTGATCAATACTGACTTTGTCAACAAGAACCTTAGAATACAGTTCACTTTAGTCGTCTGTTTAAAACCCTTCCTTACCTCATGAATTGTCTTTATGTTTGCTTTTAAGCTACTCCTGACTTTTGCAAAGCTGTCCTAAAGTTACGGTTTTCTCCTATTCCATTATTCAGACTGTCCGTTTCATTTGATGTATTGGAAATAACATTGGTTTAAAGGTGTAATTGATGTGGTATCAAGTCACAGCTGTGTAACATTCGCACTATGGGAACTCAGACAAGTTACTGTAACTCTTTAAACCTCGTTTATTGATACATGAAATGGGAACAATAATATTACCACTGATGTGAGAAATAAACAAAACAGTGCATGTAAAACCCCAGGCAAGGCATCTATTGGGCCCTAATGAAAAAAAAATAGCTACCCTTATCTTCTATTTATCCAGGAAGTGTGCGTGTGTTTGAGAGAGGAGAAAGAGAGAGAGAAAGAAAGAGAGAGAGAGAAAGTAAGATAGTAACAATATTTTCTTTGTGTACCTGGTTCAGGGAACTGGGGGCTCTTCTTTGAATGAGATTTCTGTGCACGCAATTTTGTCCTCTAGGGATTGGATGTGGCATAGGAAAGGAAGCAAATAATGGACAATTTTCCACACGCTTCCTAAAGAGAGAGAGCTATTTGATTGTTGACGGGACAAATAAAACTGAATCACTATTTTTCAGTTTGTTTTTGATGTCTTTCAAGATAAAAAACAAATAAAAATATAAGCTCTTTGGTATAAGACAACACACGATGACACTTAAGTGGGACCATTGCCACTGGCCCGGTGACCTGTCTGCCTGTGTATACCTTTCCTCTCACCGTCACATACACTCCCAGCTCTGCATCACAGGCTTCAGTTGCTCTATGTTTTTTCTGCGGTTGCTTATAATTTCTCTTGTGGGTGCTGAGATTAAAAGAAAAACTTTCTAATATCAGAAATTATAATGTATACAAAAGTAACAAGAAGATGATAATTAATCCTCATGTGCCCATCACTAGCTTCAATAAATATTAACTCATGGCCAACTTGATTTCAGCTATATCTACACCATGGCATTAATCGACCAGATTATTTTAGGAGAATTCTCAGATATTACATCAATTTATCTATAACTATTTCAATATTTGTCACAAAAAAAATAGTAACAGTGGTATTTTGAAAACCAACTTAAAACAAAAATCTGTTAACTCAGTTTGCTATATTACCATATTTAAGTATTAAATGCATCAGGAAGTTTTATGTATAATGAAAGATGGCAATTCAATTTTTACATAGTAGGATTTGATCAGACTAAAAAAATTTTAAAGATTAAAATAATAAATCATTCTTATTTGTTTTTTTAGTATGTAAGATTTGATACATAAAAATAATATATGTAACCAAATGTAAATTATTAAGCCAGACAGTAAAATATACATGAACCTACAACCTATTTGAAGAACTATAACAATCCTGGTATCATCGCAAGTGTTCTTTCTTTATCCCACTTTCTGCCTCTCCACTCTGCCCTGTGGTGACCAATGTTCTAAATCTTACATTTATTTTGCTATGTTTATGGTTTTATTCCAAATAGGTGCGTTCCTACAGGATATATTGTTCCATTTTTGTTCATTTTCAAACCTCATAAAAATGGTGTTATGCCACATATAGTCTTTTGAAACTGACATTCTTCACTATGTATTATGCTTCTAAGATTCCTCTATGTTGTTACATTTGCCTATAGTTCATTCATTTTTACTTCTGCATAATATTCCATTGTGAAAATATACTACAGTCTATCCACTCTATATAAAAACTATCCAATATTCTCTAGGAAAGGTTCCTAAAAAATACAATTGCTAAATCATAGAGTATGTGAACAGTAAATTTTAAAAGATGTTGCCATAGTGTACCAATTTACATTACCACTAGAAGTGGTTAATATTATTGTTAAATTTCATATTTATAGCATTACTTGGTAGTATTGGACTTTTCTTCCTCTAAAAAAATAGTATGCTAGACCATTTTGGAGAAAATTATAAAACTTTTTGGAAAGCTATTAAGGAGGACCCAATTAAAGTGAGATGACAGATAGGAAGACTCAACATAATAAATATATTAATTTTCTCTAAATATATCAATATATTTAATGAAATATAAATAGAAATCTGAACATGTTTAATATGGAATTTGTCAAGCTTTAAAATTTTTTAATTTAAAAGAAAATTTTAAAATTGAAAATTTATTTGAATGCGCAAAGTGTCAAGAGTAGACAAAGTACTCCTGAAGGATAAGGAGAGGGAAAGGGACATAAAGAAGGAGAAAAAGAAGAGAGAAAAAGAAGGAGGAGAAGATGATGATTTGGGGGACTAATTAAATCAGGTCTCAAATCTTTTTATAGGTGTACAGCAATTAAGTCAGCATAGTATTGGTGAAGGTATAGATACACTGACCAATAGAATAACACCCACAGACTCCAGAAATGGACTCACACATATATGGAAACATATTATCAATAAATGGTCATGAGACAACTGGCTGTCCATCAGGACAAAAAAAGAATTGAATTGCCATCTTTCATCATACATAAAAATCAGTTCCTGATGCATTTAATATTTAAATACGGTAATATGGCAGACTGAGTTATTCTCCCATTGGAAGTTACTAAAACTGCCGGGTGATACAATTTTTCATCTTCTGAAAAGCACTGTTAAGCAAGAAAATCAAAAACATTTGGGCCACAACCTAAATGAAAGTGGGATTCCAGAGAGATAAGAGCAGCTTATCTCTTTCGAATACGAAAGGTATTCGAAACCAGCTTTCGAATCTGAAAGGTATTTAACGAATCAGGTGAACGTAACCTATTTTTAATAGTCTCATGGGATACAAGGTAGAGAAAACAAAGTTCAGGACTCACTCAGGTACAAGTTAATAGGAGATCTTTTCCCTCATAAAACTGGGACTCCATAATTTATTCTTAGTGTAAGGATGAGCAAGAAATAGACTCACCAGTGGCCCACCATACTGGACCTGATAACAGGGAGATGGATCATTGCTTAAAGAGACTTTACATATTCAGATCCCCATGATAGTTCTCATTATAAGTTAGCAAGGTAGGTTTTAAGTAGTCAATTCATGTTTGTCTGCTCCTGAGATATGGGTTCATTCTCAATATGCTAAGTCTGATTTCTGAGGCTACAAGGCTAATAACCTGACTGACATTAGTTCTTGGTAAATTCATCAAGGTAATCAAAGCAAAATATTTTCAAGAGCACAATATTTTAATATGTAATAGTAATTGCAAGCAATATCCAAACAGTTGAGGATCCATTCTTGAAGCCTGAGTACATGTCAAAAAATGTTCAAAAAATGTTTACTTATGACTCTTATTGGAATGGAAAATTATGTTATTAAAAATTACCAACAGAGGGGCCGGCTGGCCCCATGGCCTAGTGGTTAATTTCTGCACGCTCTGCTACAGCGGCCCGGGTTTGGTTCCGGGCACAGACCTACAAAACTGGTTGGTAGCCATGCTGTGGCAACCAGCATGCAAAATAGAGGAAGATGGACACAGATTTAGCTCAGGGCAAATCTTTCTCAGCAAAAAAAAAAAAATTACCACCAGGAAAGGAACCTCTGATTTCTTCCCATCAAACTCATTCATTAACAAAATGACGAAGACTGTCTTACTTGTCAGAGTTCTTAATTGTAAACAATAAATGCAATTTCTATAGTTTAATCAGAAAAAGGAATTTATTAAAGGATGTCAAAAAATGTATGGAGGTTTTTGGGAGGGCTATCAAATTAGCCTGGAAGTTAAGCTTCCAGGAAAAATTTCTAAAACCGAGCGTGGAACTAATCCCTAATGAAGAAATCTCTGTTGTTGCTGCCAGCACTGATGTCACCAAACTCAAAATACTGGAAATCTGATCTTACTAAAATTACCTTTCTTTCTAGCCATTTCACTTACCACTCCATTTCTGAATCAGGTGCTTGATTTTGTCAACCCCAAAAGCCAGACACTTGGCTACAATTCTCACCCTAAAGAGCCTCTTGTCCAAACTCGTCCCACCTGAAACAGAGTCTCACTTAAGTATGCTTGGGTTATATTCCCACATCCTAGTAGTCAAAATTGTTTTTTGACTACGATGTTGGGAGGACAGCACTCATGGGAATTTCGCTGTGCTACTCTGGGGCCTCTGAGAGCAGATGCAGAGATGAGAAAGACATGCATAAGATTTATTGCGGGAAACATCTCTGAAGAATAAATGGGGAGGAAACAGGTTTAGACAGGGAGAAACTTCAGACCACAATGCAGGATTTACACCTATGAAAGGAGAGCGAGAAGAAAGGATTGGGTAGAAGAACTTCAGACTGCAGCACGGTTCTGACAAAGTCTTGATCAAGCTAGTTGGGAATCCCTGAACAAAAGTTACTCTTTAAAGAAATCCACTATTGAGCAAAAATGGCTGTTTCAAATACACTTGCTGTGCTCACTCATTGGCTGAGAGCAGCCCAAGGGAAATATGGCCTGATGTGAACCCCAAGATAGATCCGAAGATGCAGCAGCTGGAGGTTGTCAATGAGTGACGTTCCCTACAGCCGGTTCCCTTGAAAAGATATCTGAGCACAGCACCTTCGTAAACACCATGTATCTCAAATATGGAAATATTTAAAAGATAAGGAACTGCCATAAAAATGAAAAATGGTACCTACCCTTCCTCTCTGATACTCAACATCAATATAATGCTTTTTCCATAACACAAAACAGCCACAACAAATTATTTCTATCAAACAATGTTACTAGTTCTTATATGATCCAATTTCATCCTTTAATTGAACTTGCATGAAAATTGATAGGTCAGGAGAGCCAAGGTCATGAAAACAGAAAAAAAAAAAAAAATATATATATATATATACACACACACACACACGAAAGTATAGCAATAGCCAGTGCAAAATATTTGCGTTGAGTCTAATAGAGATAAGAGCCAATCCCACTTCTATCCTTGATTCCTGGATCCATTCCATGTGTTCAGGTTACAATAAACACAGAATCACATATTGGTGATCAGTTCAGCCTATACATATCACCTCCTCTTAAGACTGTAACACAAATTCATAAGGTGGTTTCTTCCAGCTGGCTCCATAACTGAGTCTTCAATTGACTATTTCACTATCCTACTTCTGGGTGGTAGGGTATATAGTGAAAGTAGTGAATTCTGTTGGCTTGAGCATATTGTATCACTGCTTTTGCTATAAAATATGTTTCTTTGTCAGTGGCGATTTTTGTGAAATATTATGATGATAAATAAATAAATATCTTGACTATAAATAAATGGTATTGCTGCCAGAAGGATGTAAAGCAAGGCAAGCAAATTCATATCCAGAATAAGTGCCTAGAGAATGGCAGAAGGAGGAGCTCCATAAATCTGCCCTTTCAGAAAAGCAATGAAAATACTGGCAAAATCACCGAAAGCAACTTCAGAAATCTGGAAATTAACCCAAGGCTTATAACAATCTGAAGATTGTTTATTCAAGAAGAACTACTGAACCTCCATAAAAATGGCAGATTTTGCAGTTAGTATGGCCTATTCTCATTCTCGAAAAGCTCCATTACCAGAATATTGTGATTGTCTGATAGCTCCCTGGAAAAGTCCAATTCACAGGGCTTGTCTTTTTTGACCTGACTCAGAGCTTGCTCAGTGAGGCAAGCTCTACCCTCGGTGTGTTTGTAAAAATCAATCAGCAGCAACTTTTGAATATCGTAGCTGCCCAAGGCTATGTGATACCGGTTGCAGCGAACAAGAACTAGCCAAAAATTTACAAGGGGGGTCTGGGAAATGAGATGTCCATAGGGGCTTTAAAAAGTTGTGATATATTCTTGAGGATTTAGAAGATTCACATATGCACAGAATAGAACTGAGAGGGCCCTAGTCACCTCTGGCTGACTTTAAATTTCTGCACGAGCAGGAAATAAAAGCTAATGAAGACTCGTAAACTGTTTGAGCATTGAAGGAATGAGTTAACAAACACACAGATCCACTGGAAGACTTACCAGACTAAGGCATTTAAGGAAACTTCTGACCAATCACCATAAAGCTAATAGAGCTTATTATAAATGAAATTTATTATAAGGAATTGGCTAATGTGATTATGGAGGCTGAGAAGCCCCACAATTTGCTATCTGCATACTGGAGACCCAAGAAAGCCAGTGGTGTATTTCCAGTCTGAGTCCAAAAGCCTGAGAACCAGGAGTGCTGAAGTTCTAAGTCCCAGTCCAAGGGCAGGAAGGATGGATGCCTCAGCACAAGTTCTTAGACATAAAGGGAGAGAGAATTCAACCTTTCTCCCCATTTTGTTCTATTTAGGCCATCAATGGATTGCATCATGCCCACCCACACTGGAGAGGGCAATCCTTACTTGATCCACAAATTCAAATGTTAATCTCTTCCAGAAACACCCTCACAGACATACCCAGAAATGATGTTTAGACAGATATCCAGGCATCCTGTGGTCCAGTCAAGATGATACATAAAATTAATCATCATACTTCTGACCTCAGAAACTGCAAAATAAATTTGTGTTGCTTTAAGCCACTATATTTGTGGTAATATATTCTCCGCAGTTGAAAACCAACACACTATACGTACCAATTCTATTTGATGGTTGGGTGCTGTTTGGCTTGGTGGTTCAGATAAAACTGAGTTTATGATGGGCAATTCAGACAGCATGGGCACCTTGTGTCCCATAAGCAAGCACTCTCAAAAGAAACACAGTTACTTACTTAAAAGTTATTTGCACGGCTTAACTCCAAACCCATAGGAGTTTTTGCTGTGATTTTTCTACTGGGACTTGCCACAGGCTTTAAAGGTCTTCTGATCTTTCATAATACTTTCAGCATCACTGAATCCGTGATAACATAATGGTTGTTTTATAGCCTTAATTATCTGGAGAGTCTTCTGTTTCTCTGGACCTCACTTAGATTTGTGACTCACTAGGTAAATACATCAATGTATCAGAGAAGCACTTACAAATAGAGCATATATTGCCTCCGACATCCAGGGCGAATATGGCAATCAAGCCCTGGTCTGACTGTAATAGTCGCAGAGTCCATCTGCAATTAAATGCTCAACCCTACCAGGTTACTTATGCTAAAAAAGGACAAGTGTAGAAATCTGAAACCAGAGATGGCAATACCTAGGTATTGAAAATGAATCTGAGAACTTTGAAACTGTGAAGCCTCCTCTGACCGTCCCACAACAGCAGAGGCAGACCCTGTCTTCTTCTCATTAGATGGAATCTTCCTTCCCCTAAATAAAAATGGTTCAATAACTTTACCTGTGATAGTTGTTTCTCAAGGGGATAATAATTCTCTGCCAGACATACTCCATCTCCCCTCAATATTTCTAGGACCATAATTAGATTTAGATACCAGCACAGCCCAGAGAGAAAAATACAAGGCCAGGTTTGAGAGGAAATAACCTACATGGATTTTCAGGGCTTTGCTAATTTGTTTTAAAAGGAATCTGGAGACCATGATTAGGAGTGAATTCTAAGAGTATTTATCAAGAAGGATAAAATATGACTAACTCTGGACAAATTATTGATATGAACACATTCACCTAGGACTGTGGGTGCCGTAGGAGAGTGCTGTACAGCCCTCAGTATCTGTATTCCTCTACACTGCCAAGCCCAGCCCAGCAGTCAGATACCTGGGGAAGTAAATATCCAGATCTCACCCTCCTCTACCTCCTGTCTACTATTAGTACCTCCAACTGGCTGAACACAGTCAGAAGCCAGAGGGCAAGGGATCCCACTGACACAGTCCATAATGGTCATTTATCCAGGGCAATGAGAAAGGTAAAGAAAGGTAGAGAGTATATTTAGAAGTTGTAAAGCAGAAAGAGGGGGAAAGAGTCACCATTCTCGTGGGAGTAATTGACTGACTATCAAGGTACTGTAGGGCTGATCTTACACATGGAGGCAGGGAAGAATATGTTTGGCTCCCAGGTGATCCACTGGGGCTTCTCTTGGTGCTTCTCTTACCAACGTTTGTGGTAAATGAACAAGAGCAGTAGCCACAGCCTTAGAAGAGCATGGTGAGCAATGACTGAAAGCCATCAGGGATATGAGTCTGAACCACCTCATCAGAAAAGCCACCTGGACGAGCAAAAGTGATAGATGGACAATAAGGGGAATCTAGAATGACTAATACAGGAGGGAGATGAGGGATACTAGTTACAGCCCCCAGGTCAGCTGCAGGGGTGAGGGCCATAGTTCATCCCACTAACCTTCCTCTTAAGATTCCCTCAGAATCTTGGAGTAGCTGTTCCCAGATAGGGTCAACTTCTTATATAAGGAAAGTGTGTCCCAGTGGTGGAAGGGGTGGACTATATTGGATCCTATAGTGAACCACCCAGATTCCCCTTCAGCATTTCAGTACTCATTGGCCCAGCTTTCAGGATTGCTGCCTGTTGAGGGCTGAGTCCTTGCCCTCAGAGGAAGAAAGCTGTCTTCTCAAAGTTTTCTCCCCCTCCCTGGGGCTGACTGGATCCCATGACTCATTCATAGGCAGACAAAAAGGCCCATCCCTCTTGCTTAATTCAGAACATTTCTGAATTGTTTGGCTTTCCAACACCCCGTGAAATTGGCTGAGGCGTTGTTGTGACTACATTGTAGTTCAACCTCTCTCTGTGCCCCAAATTTCCTCACAGATGCTGCTCCTGACACCACTCTCCAATAAATTTTCTGCACACAAATCATTGCCTTAGAGACTGTTTCCTGGAGAACCTGACCTAAGAAAATGGATCTGGGAAAGTAACAGTGGATTATTAGAGGCCTAATCATATTGTGACTTAAATCGCAGCTGCTGTTCCAGATTTGGTAAATTTAGTGGAAGAAATTAACATAACCTTTGGTATTTGGTAAGCAGCTATCTAATCAGAAAATGCTTTCCCCCTCTATTCCAATAAGCAGGGAACACCAACAGCAATGGTTGTTTGTTTTTTTACTTGGAAGGGATAGTACTATACCTTCACCATTTTGTTATAGGTTATAACAAGTTCAATTCTAGTCCATAAATTAGACTATAAGACTCTGATTATTTTATCATCCCACAGAACATGGTGGTTCATTACCTTGATGACATGCTGATAAGGCTAGGTGACCAGGAAATAGTAAGGAGCGCTGATGTCTTGTGAAGATATACATATGCAAGAGAACAGGTGATTCATTCAATGAAAATTTAAGGGTCATACAAGTCAGTGAGGTTTCTGGAGATCACTAGCCTGAGGCAGGTCATTCTTTCTTGTATTTATCAGAGTTGTGTCAAGAAATCATGAAATCCTCAAATATTGGTAATTAAGGATTGTTTAATGAAGAATCTGTTTAAAAGGTGAAGGCAAAGTTAGGAATATCAGCAAGGGATGGTGAAATGCCCTTGGGACAGCAAAGGTGGGAAGCCTTTTCCACCCCTAGGCTGAAGGAACCTAGGGGTGCAGGGTCCACACCACCTGCTCCTGCGGTTCGCTTGTGCTCTCTGGCCCTCTCATGCCTGATCCCAGATATACCAATTGGATATTTTTGATTGTTGCTTGGCCCACCTAAACTTGTGATTCAATGAGAGTCTGACAGAACTCAGCTCATGTTAGCTGGTTAGCATTGTTAGCTCATGTTAGCCGGTTTGGCAGCATAGTCACTTGATGTCCCACGGTCAGATGCTATAAGACCCAAGTAGCATGTCAAAATTTTAAAAAGCCATTTTTAAAATGATGTCTAATTTTCTGCTGCAGATGGCATGGCCTTGCTCCAAAATCTAGGCATCAATTTAGTGATTCTTCTATATGATCTTGCCATAAACTCCATATAGCCTCTCTTACTGCAAGAGATCTCTCTCATGCCGTAGGGTTTACTATGTCATATGGCTTAAGTAGCAGGGCTGCCTGCACCACTGCCTGGTGCTGTTGCAGAGTCCGTTTCTGATCTGAGTCCCATTCAAAGCTGGCAGCCTTTTGTGTTACTAGACAACTGGATCAGGGGAACATTCCCAGGTGTGGAATATGCTGCCTCTAGAACCCAAAGAGGTCTATAAGGCCTTGTGCTTGCTTCTTAGTGATGAGACATGCAAGACACATTTTGTCCTTTACATTGGAAGAGGTTGTCTTGGTGCCCCAGATACTTGGGGCATAAAACCTTCACTGATGTGGCAGGTCCCCGAATCTTCACACTGTTTGTCTCCCAACTTCTGCAGTGAATACATCTTATCAAGGCCTCTAAAACACTTGCCACTCCTTGCTTATCCAGGCCAGTTAGCATGATGTCATTATGATGTTATATATAAAGTTCATAAGGCCCAGTTATCTGCAGAATATACTATGACAGAAGGATTGAGTTAACACAGCCCTGGGGCAAGATCATGCAGGTTTGCTGTTCTCCATTTCATGAGAATGCAATCTGTTTCTGGCTCTCCTTCCGGATAGGGATGAAAAGAAATGCATTCAACCATGAATAGCTGCATACATTATACCATGTTCTCAGCTCTAGCAGATAATAGCACATAGAGATAGCAGTTGCATTTGGGACAACTGTATGTTTAAATTTGCAGTGCTCCAGTATTGACCTCTAGTATCCATATGCTTTTTGTAGGAACCAGATTGGTAAATTAAATGGGACTACACCCACCATATCACTTAAGTCTTTAAGGGTGGAACTAATCTCTGCCATTTGCCAAAGGATACAATATTGCATTTTTTTATTTTTGTTTTTGGGGGTTTTCTTTTAAGTAAAACATTTATTAAGTGCCTACTGCGTGCTTTAACATTGGATGAGATTTAAGTTTGTTAAAGACAAAGTTAGAACAGTAATTACATAATGTCCCATCTCAAACATGATAGCAATTTCAAAAATATCACATCAAGGTAGCTTTTAAAAATTTTCTAATGTGTTTTTTATCATAATTTTTTTTCTTTTTTTCCTGGTTCTATTGAGATATAATTGACATATAATATTGTATTTGTCCAACGTGTACAGCATAATGATTTCATATATATATATTGCAAAATGATTATCACAATAAGTTTAGTTAATATGCATCACCTCACATAGTTACAAATTTGTATTTCTTGTGATGAGAACTTTTAAGATCTACTCTCTTAGCAACCTTTAAATATACACACAGTGTTGGTAACTATAGCCACCATGCTGTACGTTAAACATCCAGACCTCATTTATCTTATAACTGGAAGTTTTTACCTTGTGACCACATTTACCCATTTTCCCCACCCTCACCTCCCATCTGTCAACCTTCAGTCACAACCATCAATCTGTTCTCTGTATCTACGAGTTTAGTTTTTTAAGATTCCACACGTAAGTGAGATCTACAGTATTTGTATTCCTCTATCTGACTTGTTTCATTTAGCATAATGCCCTCAAGGTCCACTCATGTTGTGGCAAATGACAGGATCCTTTTTTTTTATGGCTGAGTGATATTCTATTTTCTTTATCCATTCATCCATTGATGCACATTTAGGTTGTTGCCATGTCTTGACTATTGTAAATAATGCTGCAATGAGCATGAGAGTGCGGATATCTTTTCAAGATAGTGATTTCATTTCCTTTGTATATTTACCTAGAAGTGGAATTGTTGGATCATATGGTAGTTCTATTTTTAATTTTTTAAGGAATCTCCATACTGTTTTCCACAGTTGCTGCACCAATTTACACTCCCAGCCACAGTGCACAAGGGTTCCCTTTTCTCTACATCCTCGCCAGCATTTATTATCTGGTATTTTTTGTAATAGCCATTCTAACAAGCGTGAGGTGACATCTCATTGTGATTTTGATTTGCATGTCCCTGATGATTAGTGATGTTGAGCACTTTCTTCATGTACCTGTTGGCCATTTGTATGTCTTCTTCAGAGAAATGTCTACTCAGTTCCTCAGCCCATTTTTTAATTGGATTGTTTGTTTTTTGCTATTAAGTCCTTTATATAATTTGGATTTTAACCTCTTATTAGATATATGATTTACAAATATTTTCTCCCATTCTGTAAGTTGCCCTTTCATTTTATTGATGGTTTCTCTGGCTGTGCAGAAGTTTTTTAGACTGATGCAGTCCCACTTGTTTATTTTTGGGATTTTCGTCCTTTTTATTTTTGGTATCAAATCCAAAAAACCATTGCCAAGATCAATACCACGGAGCTTAGCCCCTATGTTTTCTTCGAGGAGTCTTATGGTTTCAGTTCTTACATTCAAGTCCTTAATCAAATTTGAATTGATTTCTGTGTATGGTGTAAGATAGGGATCCAGTTTCATTCTTTTGCATGTGGCTGTCCAGTTTTCCCAACACCATTTATTGAAGAGACTATCCTTTCCCCACTGTATATTCTTGGATCCTTTGTCATACATTAATTGACTGAATATTCATGGGTTTATTTCTGGGTTCTGTATTTTGTTCCATTGATCTACGTGTCTGTTTTTATGCCAGTACTATAGCTTTATAATATAGCTTGAAATCAGGAAGTGTGATACCTCCAGATTTGTTCTTCTTTCTCAAGATTGCTTTGACTATTCAGGGTCTTCTGAGGTTCTATACAAATTTTAGGATTGTTTGTTCAATTTCTGTGAAAAATATCATTGGAATTTCGATAGAGGTTGCATTGAATCTATAGATTGCTTTGAGTAGTATGGATATTTTAACAATATTAATTCTTCCAATCCATGAGCATGGAATGTCTTTCCATTTATTTGTGTCATCTTTAATTTTTTCATCAATGTCTTAAGGATTTCAGTGTATAGATCTCTCACCTCCTTGATTGAATTTATTCCTAAGTATTTTATTCTTTTTGATGCAATTGTAAATGGGACATTTTTTTCTTAATTTCTCTTTCTGATAGTTCATTGTTAGAGGATGGAAACATGCCTCATTTTTGTACATTGATTTTGTATTCTGCAACTTTACTGAATTGTCTTATTAGTTCTAACGGTTTTATTTGTGGAATTTTCAGGGTTTTCTGTATATAATATCATATCATCTGCAAATAGTGACAGTTTTACTTCTTCCTTTCCAATTTGGATGCCTTTTATTTCTTTTTCTTGCTAACAGCTCTGGCTAGGACCTCCAATACTATGTTGAATAAAAGTGTCAAGTGTGGGCATTCTTGCCTGTTTTTGATCTTAGAGGAAATGTTTTCAGCTTTTCACTGTTGATTATG
This sequence comes from Diceros bicornis minor, assembly GCF_020826845.1. NCBI lineage: Eukaryota > Metazoa > Chordata > Mammalia > Perissodactyla > Rhinocerotidae > Diceros > Diceros bicornis. Next base: position 10,982,458 of record NC_080779.1, on the reverse strand, counting down.
ATGTTATCTGTGGGATTTTCATATATGGCCTTTATTGTGTTGAGGTAAATTCTCTCTATACCCAGTGTACTGAGAGTTTTTATCATGAATGGATGTTCAATTTTGTGAAATACTTTTTATGTTTCTATTGAGGTGATTATATGATTTTTGTCATTTATTTTGTTAGTGTGGTGTATTGCATTCATTTATTTGCAGATATTGAACCATCCTTGCATTCCTGGAATAAATCCTACTTGGTCATGATGTATGAACCTTTTCATACATTGTTGAATTCAGTTTGCTAATATTTTGTTCAGGATTTTTGCATCTATGTTCATCAGGGATATTCTAGGACAACCCAGAAGAAATGGATAAATTCCTAGAAACACAACCTACCCAGACTGAAATGTGAAGAATAGAAAATCTGAACAGACCAATTACTAGTAAGCAGATTGAATCAGTAATAAAAAACCTCCCAAGAAACAAAAGCCTAGAACCAGGTGTCTTTACCAGTGAATTCTACCAAATATTTAAAGAAGAATAAATACCAATCTTTCTCAAACTCTTCCGAAAAATAAAAAAGGAGGGAACACTTCCAAACTCATTTTACAAGGCATTACTCTGATACTAAAACCAGACAAGGATGCCAAATGAAAAGAAAATTACAATATTATTTTTAATTTAATATCTTGGCCAATGGGCAGATGTTTTACAGGCTTCAGTTTGGCTTTTGTAACTATGCTAGCTCTTACCTCCATGGGTCAAGGAAAAATGTGGGGTTCTGCCAACCTCCAAACATGTCCACTTCAATCATACATTTGGAGACTAGAGAAATGACTACTAGTCTGTGTGGCTTTTGGAGCCAGTGGACCCACAGTCAGCTGGAGCTGGGTTAGGAATCAACTTATTACCTTGTTCCTGTCTATACCCACTTTAAGAGGTGGGTCATGATGATCTCTCAGATCTCTGAAAATTAGTGTCAACTCAGACCCTGTGTCCAACAGTCCTTGAAATGTCTGTGTACTCCCCTTTTCCCAGTGGATGGTTCCCTGAGTGAATGAATATAGGTTCCTTTAGGGAAGGACTAGGAAATCACCCCATATATACTTGCTTTAGTGTTAAAAAGTCATTGCTTTGGGGGATCTGGACTCTCTTTTAGTCCGTAGGTTCTGGTTATGAAATCTGGCTTAGTTCTCAAACTGGCAAGGAATTGTCATGTTTATTTGGGTAGTGTGGTAGACAGAGTAATGGCCCCCAAAGATGTCTACATTCTAATCCCCCAAAACTTGTGAATATGTTACCTTACATGTCAAAAGAGACTTTGCAGATGTGATCAAGTTAAGAATCTTTATATGGGGAAATTATCCTGGATTATTCAAGTTGGCCTAATGTAATCACAAAGGTCGTTATAGAGGGAAGCAAGAGAGTAACAGTCAGACAAAGAGATGAGACGATGGAAAGAGGGTCAAGTCAGAAAGCGATTTGAAGATGCCATGCTGCTAGCTTTGAAGATGAAAGAAGGGGCCATGAACCAAAGAATGCAGGTGGCCTCTAGAAGCTAGATAAGGCAAGGAAACAATTCTCCCTTAGAGACTCCAGAGAGGACGAGTATTGCTGACACCTTGATTTTGACCTGATAAAACTCATTTCAGACTTCCTACTTCTAGAATTATAGAAGAATAAATGTCTTTTTTAATCCACTAAATTTGTGGTAATGTGTTACAGCAGCAATAGGAATCTAATATAGGCAGCTTCCATCAGACTCCTGAATTATTCATCCTTGATATTTGATTGTAAATATTGAATGGTACCTCTGCCCATCTATCATGCCCCAAAGCAAGATAAATTTCCTTCTAAATGCCTTCTCTGTAGCTCTCTGTAGGTCAGACCCGTGGCCTGCCACTCCAGTCTTAATGCTGATCACAGTTATTTTTCCATCTTGCCTCTTTTATTTTGGTATGCTGTCATCCTCATTGCCGTCATGGAGTCTCCTATCGGGCCTCACTGTAAAGGATAATGACTCCTGAGCTTCACAGTGGTGCTGGCATCCTCTCACCAGAATATTCCTTATTGTTTTGTAAATGGAGTGTCTTCTAGGAACTCCAACAGACAACAGTGTTGGCTGAAGGTGGGGTGTCTGGCCTTCCATGATATATCCACTCAAACATTCCCAATTCTTTGAATGTTTTGATTCCATCTTTTATTATCTGCCGTGGAAGTTCAGGCATTTTTACTTCGCTTAACATGAAACATCACTTTCTCCAGGTTTTCAAGAGCTGTCCTACTAGCAGATTACCACCATCTCCCAAAGCCTTGCCAGGCTGTTAAATCTTCAATCACAGGAGAGCGCTCCTATATTGATAAATTCTCTCCTACTAAACTTTATGCACTACTCACCCCCTTGATGTAGCACCTTCAGGACCTAGTTCCGTGCCTACTCTGCCAGCTCCTGCCAGGACAGGTTGTACAGGTCCTGCAGCTCACGCAGGGTCTAGTACATTTCCCCCTTCTCAGGCCTAGCAGTTCCCCAGCTAGGCAATGTTAAGAGTTAATAATATTCATTGGTCTGGTGGCTGGAGGGGGAGGTGATGGTACATCATGAGGGGGACGCATGTAGTCTTGCAAAGCAGAGGCTCCAACGTCGTACTCAACCAAAGAGAGGGTGCTGGCATTTGACAGAAAATAGTGGGCCATTATGATATGTCCAGAAATTCAGAGAATCTGCCGCTCAAGATTTTCAATTTCATTCACCCTGATGTCTCAGGGTCAACTTCTTCCTAAGCAGGGCCCTGACGTTGGCACAGCAGAATTACTGGGATTGAGAATTCAACCTTCTGTGGAGCTCTGCTACTTCTACCACTAAGTTCTGGGCCTATCCTCAGCTTTTTCTGCTCTCCAGCTGCAGGAGATAAGAGTGTCTTTATATGCTTCCACAAAGCCTCTGGCTTCACATCTAGTATTGAATTGATGATTAATCATCCTCAGCATTTCACCACCTTTCCCTAATGCATTAATGGCATTCAGCAGTAGCCATCTAATTCCATTTCCCTTATAATTACTATACCCCCACGGCCCTCATACATCTGAGCTATTGCACCCACCTATGTTTCTCCTTCCACTGGTATACAATCCCAGTTCATGACCAGCGAAAGTTTCAATAAATGCACAATAACACCATGCCAAGGGGTATATATATTCCACTTGCCATTACATATGAGGTCCTTATTGCCAGATGATGGATGATACAGCTCCAAAATCTCATTTTGAGTCTGATTCCTGAGGCCAATCCTGGCCCCAACTCTCTTAGGTCTGGTTCCCTGGGAAACAGACTCTGAAAAGGAGATTTGCATGAAGAAATTTTGATAGAGAGTGTTCGTAGGAACACTTGTGAGTGAATCAGAGGGGATAGAGATTAGGCAGGAGAGGTTTAACTGTACTAGAGTTGCAACAATGGCCTCTACCAAACTCACAGGGCATTCTGAAGCTGAGATGGCCCTTCAGAGATGACCTGAACTGAAGCAAGGGGGCCAGGCCTTTTCATCTCCACTAGGACCATCATTAGATGTGGGCTGCCCAGAGAAGGGGTCATAACCTTAGATGAGGCCACTCTGTCAGCTAAGGGTATTTCTAGGGAGGAAATAGCTGCAAATCTTTAGCAGGCAACATTCCTGACAGCTGTGCCTCAGTCCTGAAGAGGGTCCTGACTGGTGTACTACAGTATCCACTACCTCCATAAATCCATGCACAGTTTAAACAGACAGGTGGAATGGGGAGATGGTAGAATCACATCCTTGCGTGTTTAAAGTTTTGCAAGTGGCACTAATATTTGTGATTTCCTCTAGGAACGTGGTAAGAATATTTGTTGTCTATTTTGTATGGTAGGAGAAGCTTCAGAGAGTTCCACTTGGTCTTTCATGATGGAATAGCCTCCACTCAATGAGTCAGGGAGCCAACTGCTGAGTAAGTCTATTTCAATTATAGATTCAGGATCTGGAAAATTAACAGATGGATCCATAGATCTAGTGGGTCATTGATAGTTGGACTCAGGCCAAAATTTCATGCATTGTTTTACCCCATAATCTCCTATTTGGACTAGTGTTCCACTGAAAAATTTTAGATTTGCAGAAATGAAAGTTACTTCAGAACCTGTGCCCAATAATTCCCTAGATTTTTCTTTTCCTTGGACATGATTACAAGAAAAATATTTGCAATTTACTTTGGAAAATATTAGGTGGGAAATTTAATGTGCTTGGTTTTGATTTATCACAGGATGCTCTAGAGTACCTGGCTTCCCCTTTATTCAAGGGGCCCTGGGTTTGTGAACTGACTTAAGTCTGAGAATGGTAAGTGGCCGTGAGTCTACTGTGGTGATTTAGGTCAGAGCTCTGGTTGACAGTCCCAGAGTTTTAGGGGATCAAGAGGAATATTGGAGGTTTCCCAGCTATTTCAGTCCCAGGAACCCAATGATCAGTCAATGACTGCCAAAGATCTCTGAAGATCAGACCATTCTCATAACCTCACCAACCAATCAAATGATTCTAGTGACAGCAAATACTTTGCATGTGGTTATTAAGCACCACTACTTGGTCTCTGCCTCATCAAGAGTCTATCATCTACTTTGAAATCTGGGAGTCCATCTCAATGGCACCATCTCTCAAATGCATCCATGGCCTATGGGAAACAACCATTGCAGTGCTTTTCAAAGATCCTAGTGTTCCCCCCATCATGGTAAAGAGAAGATTTTCAGAGTCTTCTTTCAGGGACAGAGCTATAGACGGGACAAAAAATAATGCAGATATTTCTGCCACACTCTTCATGTCTTTGGAATCGTCCGCATATAGAAAGAATTTGGACTCCTTCATTCAGTATAGACCACCACTGAATTCAGATGACATATGTATTCAGATGTCAGAATGAGCAAATAAAGAGCATTTCCAGTTGCTCAAGCAAGTACACTGAATCTAGAATCTCCAGTGAGTGCATCTGTATCAAAGTCATCTTGATCTAAAATTGTATTTCTACCTCCCTGGTCTGGAACCCTACAAATTCACTGCATAAATAATTCCCATGTTTAATAAATATAAACTAAAAAATATCTTGCAATTATTTTGGATAGTAAATCTTCTCCTCCTAAGATTGGACCCCTGCACCATGCTGGGCCATGATAAGGGCCTGTGGTGACAGAGGTGGCTTTATCTTGCAAAGTACCTGCCCCATTGAGGTCATTTTAGGGTCTTCAAACAAGGTGGACCTTCTCTATGCAGAATCGAAGGAATTGCTTCTTCTATCTAGGAGGTTCAGTGAAGTTTTTTAGTTTGGGGCATTTTTAATGATTCAAATGTTCCTTAATGAACCCACTCAAATTTTCTGCATCTCACTCTTTCCCAAGCAAAGCCTACGGTCTCACATAAGAGAACTTGTGAGTTGTGAATTCAATTAATATTTTAATTAAGCAATTCATATGGTTGTTAAAAACAGGACAACAGGCCCAAAATGGAATCACTTATGCTAAGCCTCATGTCACCAAATCCAGAATTAACTTAGATACAGCTGCGGCTCTCCCAGAAATGGAATCTTAAACCTGTCATTCATGAATTGCCTGATCAGCACTAGTGAAGTCATCTGCCTGATAGACCCTGCTGTCCCCTAAAAGAAAGCGACCTTGCCACAACCAACCCGCATTTTTTTTGTGTGTGTGTGTGAGGAAGATCAGCCCTGAGCTAACATCCCTACTAATCCTCCTCTTTTTGCTGAGGAAGACCGGCTCTGAACTAACATCTATTGCCAATCCTCCTCCCTTTTTTTTCCCCAAAGCCCCAGTAGATAGTTGTATGTCATAGCTGCACATCGTTCTAGCTGCTGTATGTGGGACGCGGCCTCAGCGTGGCCGGAGAAGTGGTGCGTCAGTGCGCGCCCGGGATGCGAACCCGGGCCGCCAGTAGCGGAGCACGCGCACTTAACTGCTAAGCCACGGGGCCGGCCCCCTAACCCACATTTTTTGCCTAGTATATCTTCCTTGTTCCCGCTCCCCTCTGCCTATAAAAGGTGTCATTTTGTACAGCACTTGGAGCTCCTTTCTATCTGCTGGATTGGATGCTGCCCAATTCATGAATCATCAAATAAAGCCAGTAAGATTTTTAAAATTTACTCAAGTGAATTTTGTTTTTTAACGTGGTCAAAGAGTTCATACGATTTTCAGCTATACTAACTCTGTAGGTCTGTAGGCCCAAAACATTCTCTTAGGACGCTTGTAGAAACTTTTCTGCTTCTCTCACTATGATGTATTCAGAGAATTTAAGATCTGGAGCCTAATCTTGTCTTTCTTTACACTCTCCAGCAGTTAGAAGCAGCAGCCCACCACACTACTGCGTTCCTCACGCCCTCCCACTACCGCAAGACAGCATATACTCTGTCTTCCAAGGCCTTGTCTGCAATGGGCATGTTATTCAAGGTAAGCACTGATGATAATTAAAGAAATTCTTCTATAATGGCATGAAATGGACTACCAGAATCCCATCTCCCAATTCTAATCAGATTTTTTCTGTTTCACCCAGGCCAGATAAACAATATCAGCTTCTCATTTCAGTAAGGGTGTGTTCCCTGTGCCCACTCCCGGTGACATTTACTGAACGGGTTAAGGATCTCAGTTGCAAGCAGCAGAATCCACTGTCTAGTTTACAGGGAATATATTTATTGATGTTCAATAGCTCCTAGGATCATTGGGAAAGAAGGAGAAATGGGCTCGGGGCTAAATGTCCACAAAGAACGCCTAAAACCACCACAGAGCTGGCCTGTTGAAAAACTGCTGCTGCCGCCGCCGTCATGGATGACAGGCACCAGCCGTCAGGAACTCCACTTTGCTACCACCGCCATTAGCACTGACGCCACTTCTGTATCAGGGACCGGATTTGACAATATCTAAAACACCGATGTCTTAACACCACCCTTACCAGCAAATAGGTGTCTGTAGAACCAGCTTCCTCCCTTTGCTCCCTTCCAACTAAATCCCATGCTAGTGCACCTGGTTGGAGGAGCCCAAGTCCACCTGTGTTACAGATACAAGGGGTACAGATTGAATTATGTCTGTGACATAGGAGGGTGGACGTCATAACATGGGAATGTGCTCCAACATAGAAGCCTTTCCAAAAGATAACATATATTCTCAAATATTAAAAAAAAAGTATCTACTGCTTCTTTACAACATGGAAAAAATATTTAGAAGATGGTGATAGTTGTAAAAAAGCAGAGTATACCGTGATAAGTATGCTTAATTCATTTGCTTACTTATGTATTTATTGTGTGTTTCTTCTGTCTATAGTGTAAGCTTCGTGAGGCCTAGGAGTATCATGGTCATGGATGTACTGCTCGTCCTGGCTAGGACAAAGTCTAAATCATAATAAATATTCAGTGAATAGTTATTGAATAGGTTAAGAAATGAATGAATAAATACCGTCTAGCTAGGCTTCTTGAGATATGGCCTGCCATTTTGCATACCAATAAGTGCGATGTTTACTATCGTTTTTTCTAGAGTCTAAAATAGTGCTTGAAATAGAGCAGCTACTCAGTCAATGGTAATTATTATTTTGAAGTAGAACAAATACTATTATTTTAGTTTTGGGAAAATAACTTGCTTGAGACTTCCCAGTTAGTGAAGACACATATGATTTTGGTGTTAAAAATGCAGATTCTGCAATCAGAATATTTGTATTGAAAGTATGGTTTCATCTACCAGCTGGATGACCCTGAGCAAGATGACTACTTCTCTGTGCCTCAGTTTCCTTATCTATGAAATGGGGGTGGTGTTAATAATAATAATAATAATAATAATGTCTACTTCATAAGATTGTGGTCATTTTTAAAAATTATACTTGAAGATCCTAAAACAATGTTTGTCACACAGTAGATATTCAACTGCTTTTTTTTATTATTGTACACACGGCCAATTCATTCAATCATCATATATATCAATGTGGTTCCTGTAGTTGTGGGGTCTCAGACTGAAAGTCAGAGTTCTTGCTTCTCTGGCTGGGTTTTCTTCTCTAGCATTTTTCTAAATCCATGGAATACACAAGGGTCCATCAACATTCTGCCACTGAATCATTTGCTGCTTGAGGGCAACCACCAGTCTTATTCATCTTTATTTCTTTAAAGCCTAGTGCAGTACCTAACATATTTAGCAAAATGATTTTCAGCTTTACTGCTTTAGATAAAGGAGTCACACACACCAAGTTTTTACTCTATCAATGTTGGTTAAATATAAAAATTTTTTAAATTTTATGAGAGAGTGTTTGGTTTGGTATAAGATATGGAAATGATCATGAGTTTCTCTGAAACTTAGATATCTCATGCAAAGGAGAATGAGGAAACCAAGAAGTAATAATGATAAATATGACTCAGAGAGACATAACAAATCTTAATCAGAAAATGTAGCCATCCCTCCCTGCACAGACTGGTGACAGGGAAGCATATAGGTCGAACGCAGGGTGGAGAAGTGTTTGTTAAAGGAGGATCGAAAAAAACAAGAATGGTGTTTTTGTTATTAATGTGATGTTTAGAGAACTTGGGTCTCAGTATTTTGCAAATAATCCAATTACCTACACCCTTTGTAGAGTGTAAACGGATTTGGACAGAATTTTAGGAAAGTGTCCTCAGACACATGTAACTTACAGCTGCTGGGGCTTATTTTAAGGTGGTGTCTCAAGTAGGAAACGTAACAAGAATTGCAAAGATCAAGCATGGGGAAATAAATGCCAAGAAAAGGAGGTGTCAAGGTGTTCATTTTGAGGGAGGCAGACATAGACTAGTGATTGAGTGTGGCTCTGGAGCCGAGCTGCCTGGGTTTTTATGTCAGCTTTTACGTGGATCAGTTTTATGATGCTGGGAAGTGATCTTGATTTTCTCATCTCAAAAGTAGTGATGATGGTCATGGGAGTTGTTGGGAAATTAAAAGATACAGTTCTTGGAAAGCATTTAAGATACTGCTTGTCAATAGTAACTGCTCAACACATGTTAATTGCTATGATTATTTCCGAACACAATATGAACCTCTTTCAAACTTCCTTTGGTCTTTCATAATACTGATAACTAGTACACTGTCATTTTTTAGTCTCCGATCTAAACCAGAATGCAACTAACTTCTTTATCCAGGAGAATTATAGAACCACTTCCAGTGAAAGATGTGGCACACTTAGGCAGGGAAGGAGTCTTCCTTTGAGCAAACTCTGAAAACCCAGGCTGTTCTTGGCTCCTTACTTTTCGCTCATCCCATGTAAAGACATTGTTTTCTGTCACTGAAACATATTTTCACACCTCAAATGTCCAGTGCTTGCAGTGGGGCTGCCATGATTCCGTAGCTTTGAATTCGTAAGTCCAGCCTTACAGATCTCCCATCGACCTACTTGATCTTGAATAAGTAGATCAAAAATCAGTAACTACATACATGTGGGTCTATACCTGGACGCTCTCTTCTGTTGCGTTGAATTATTGTCTATCCCTATTGCCAATTTCGCTGTCTTGATTTCTGTATCTTTATAGTAAATCTTAAAATCTGGAAATGTAATTTCTCAAGCTTTGTTATTTTTGCTTTTTCAGTATAGTTATGGCTATCCCCAGCCTTTTGCATTTCCATGTAACTTCCAGGATAAACTTATAATATCCATAAAAATTCCCACTAGAATCTTGATTAGTATTGTGGTAAATCTATAGCTCTTTTTGGTGGGAAATTTTATCTTGAAAATAATGTGTCTTCCAATTAATGAATATGGTATAATTCCCTATTATTTATGTCTTAATTTAATTTAGTAGTATTTCATATCCTTTAATGTAGATATTTTGTACATCTTTAACTTTATTACTCAGTATTGTAGTATTTTGATGCTATGCCATGTAATTTTAAATTACTACAATCTGATTTTATTTTCCAATTATTTGTTTCTAGCATATACAAATACAATTGAATTCAAATTTTACCTTGTATCCTGTGGCCTTGATAAAGTGACTTATCAGTTCTAGTATTTTGTGTGTGTGGATATATTAAGATTTTCTATGTACGCAATCACATCTTCAAGTAAAGATGTTTGCTTCTTTCCAATATTTATAGTTTTTATTCTTTTTTCTTACTATATTGCACTGGCTAGCACTTCCAATACAATATTGAAAAGATGTGGAGAAAGGGGAAATTGGTCATTAACTAAGCATTGAGCATGAAGTTGTGTGTAGGTTTTTTAATAGACATCTGTTATCAAACTGAATAGATTCTCTTTCATATCTAGTTTAACAATTTTTATGAGGATGAGTGTTGAATTATGTCAGATGCTTTATTGGCATCTAATAAAGTAATCGTATCAATTTTCTCCTTTATTTTGTTAATTTGGTAAATTGTATTGATTAATTTTAAAATGTTTAAAATTAGTTTTAAATGTTGACTTTAATATTTAAAATTTTGAACCATTGTGTTCCTGGGATAAATTCTACTTGTTCACACAGTATCTTTTTTATATACTGCTGGATCCTACTTGCTAATATGTTGTTGAAAATTGATACATCTATGTCCATGCATTATATCGGTCTATAAACATATATAATCTTACTCATATATAGCAGGAACTATAACAGTGGGATATATTAGTTATAACAAATATATTCTTCAAGATCAAGTTATGAGTTTTCCCTTCTCTCTCAGCAATACCCGCCTAAATCCAATCTATACCCCAAGGTTTAGTTGAACTATTCTATCTCTTTCATGAATTTTGTCTCTAATTGTTTTATTCGAAATGAATCTTTCATCCTCTCAATAAGTTTGATTTTATTATGTTTTTTATGTACTGTAACATTTCCTATCTGGTATGTCCAGGGTGTTTGAAGATTTCCTCCACAAGACCGTGATCCTCTTGAAGGAGTGACCTTTGTTTATAAACATTGCATCTCTATTGCCACACCTAGAAGGCAGCCAGCACTCAGCACATGCTTCTTAAACTGGTTTGTGCCTTCTTTTGAGTATTTTTCATTCTGACATGGTTGTTCTTCATTTCCTGAACTCACTTTCTTTCCCTGCCTGGGTTCCATGATACCCTCTTGCCTTTCTCTATGTATTTGAAATTAAATAATGGTAATAATGGTGGTGATGATAATGATAATATAATCTGTACAAAGCCAAAATGGCTTGTTCTGACCTCACTACTCATCCTACCACAGACTTTGAGTCAAAATAATCCATCAGTAAAACAAAGAACTAAAAAACAATTTAGTTCTTTACTTTTCTCTTGTGAAAAGGTCAAATATGAAGAACATTCATAGACAAAGACCTTAAAACACTTAAAAAATCAATTTCATGTCTCTCTCTCTCTCTTAGGACCTGTCAGAGCATGCTGGTGCCCGAAGTCATCCTTTCATCCCGGATTCCCAAAAGGTTCCAAACTCTTTCACTGTCTAGATTCTTTTTTTGTGCTTTCTTTCTTTACGCATCTAATCTTCCTTCTTTGCAACAAGTGATCTTTTTCCTTTTTTAAGTTCTCCCCTCTTACTTTTTACACAGTATGCATACCGTGCTCCAGGAATCAATTGGATAAGGCTGGTGTAGCTGAGGGAGGCCTGAATAATATTATTCAAGGACAAAATTTTCCCAGCAGGTAGGGGTCGACAAAGAAGCTGTGAAACTCTTGTTTTATTTTAATTTTCTGTCCTTCTCACACTAGAAATTATCAACCACGTATTATATTTATCAAACTTTTAATTTTCACACAAATATAATTCTCATAATAACTCTTGGAACTGAGCCAGATAATGACCTTTAGTGGCCCTATGGACTATAAAATGATGAACACAAGATTAAAAATTAAAATAATACTAATTATAAAATATGTGTAAGGAAATGCAGAAAAATTATCATTCCTTTCCTTAATGCAACACTGATCATTTTTCTTCTGAAGTATCAAATGGCACATTAACAAAACTAAACTTTCTTTAATTTTGAAGCACTCCTCTTTTCCTGGTGCCCTGAGCCTGTGACAAGCCTCCCTGCTGGGCTATACATCTCTGTCTGTGAAGTAGGTTTGGTTTCTATTTAACAAATAAATGAACTAAAGATCAGAGCAGCTGTTGCCTGCTCAAGATCACACAGTTGGTAAGTGGCAGAATAAGGGCTAGAACCCAAGTATTTTGGTCATGTGAGAGTAAGCTTACTGGTGTTTTGTTTTTGTTTTTGATCGAGTTTTGGTTGGTTGGTTGGTTGGTTGGTTGGTTGGTTGATTGGTGTTATTCTCTTCCATTTTATGCTGCCAGTACCTGGAACTCATCTTACCATTGAGCTCTGCCCTATCTTTGGACATCTCCCAAACTCCACTTTTCTGATTGTATTAGCAGTATATTTTTGCTCCCAGTAGACACTTCCCATTATCTACTTGGCCCTTCAGAATTTAGCAAAGCCTCCCTGTGAAACCAACAACTGACTCTTCTCTTTCTAGATCTTCATTTTAACATGGTCCCCTACATTCATTTCTGGCAATAGCAAGGATTGTAGAGGGAAACAAATGAGGACTAAAATGACCAGTTAAGGTAGCATGGAAAACTTGTTCAGCAGCTAGCGAAGGAGCTCTCTAGTTTATTGTCCACGTATGTTCCAGTGAATCAGCCTCAAACAGCTGCCTTGGCAGCCTCTCAAAACTGTTCTCCCCTTGATCTCATTGTTAACAGGTGACTATGAAAACTATGATCAAGTACTCAAAGGCATGAGAAGAGAGTCAATATTCAAGCAGGTATCATTTAATATCAGTAAGAGAGAGGAAGTATTTAAAAAAGAATGGAAGATTCCATCAGGTCCAAAGATCTTCAGAGTTAAATGAAAATATATTATATATCTTAAGAGCCAAATATACAATCTGATTAAAACTCTGCATTATGTTGCAACTTCTTTACCAAATAATTATCCTTTATATAATTGATTCTAAGTCTGCGGCTACCTGATTACCTCCTTTGAGTAATGGAGTCATTGACTCAGCCACCACAAATAGGGTCAGGTTTAACCCACTATGGTCATAGACAAGGATCAGCCATGTCCTTCCTGAAATCGCTGGTTAAGAAACTCACCAAGTTGAGAAAGCACCCCGTAAAATTGTACAGAAAAGTAATTCCCAAATTATGTGGAATGCCATAATTGTTTCCTTAATGGATAAATATCTTTCAGTGACGGGAAGACTTAAAACTAAATATAGAAAATATTTGTGAGATCTAATCTGTGGTATTGATAACTTTGAATTAAGGAATCTGTGCATGATTGCTACTTAATGTATTTGTATTGTTTGAGATTTTAAACTGATTGGCCTTACAATTCCAATACAAAATAAATATTTAAGCAATTGAAATAGTTCCATGATTTTTAAGTAGGCATGTTAGAAAGATTACAAATAGTAAAGGAAAGTTTAAGAGAATTTAAATTTCTCAGTAATTATAAGTTGATTCATCAAATGTGGACGGACTTTAAAAGGTTAGAGAAATGAGTGTTTGAATTTGAAATTTATAACTTTAGTAAATTTATTAACGTTTTAAAACCAAAGTAAACCTCTCAATAGCTTTTCCATGTACAATACTGCCCTGCAGGGCACACAAACGCACATATTTAATGTGAACTAATCTCTTGCTAAACTTTCTGCCTGTTTGACTTTCCATTTGGCTTTTCTTCAAATCTTCCTAGAAAATGCCTTCAGGCTTGGGGATATCAGCGTGGAAGTTGAAGACAGGTCACTAGCTGACACCTGAAGACCATGAAGAGTTACCAGGTGGGTAAGCACTGCTAGGCTGTAAGCTAGGACAGAACCAGAGGAGCCTTTGGGAGTCAACAGAAAGCCTTCAAGAGACTTCAGATGACCCCTGTTTACAATTTGAAGAACACCAAGTTTGCACCACGTGAGTGCATGCTGTACCCTTCCGCGGAGGGCTGCAGATCGCAGGGCTTGCTCTCGTTATCTCCAGTGATAAGGAACTAAGAACGAGAGTGTTTCCCTCTGAAAGCCAGCATGCGTTGTTGTTTCTGAGAGTATCTTCTGTTAGTTCTTGCTTGTTGGGGTTTTTGTCGTTCACTAAGGGTGAATTCCCTGGCACAAGGGCCCACTCCCTTCTCTATGCGGATCCTTTAGCTGGCAAAAGAACTGAGGTTGAAATTTGAGATTGGCTTTATGGGTGAGGTTCCTGTTTGTTCAAAGCCACCTCCTATCTTTCCCCTCTGAAGCCACCAAAGAAAACTCTGAAAATCCTGGAGTGACCCTTAATTAACTCAGCTCGGGGAGGAGGCACAGAGGAGCTAAAATAGAACGCCTTTCTTTTTCTGTACGGCAAATATAGCCTGGCTGAAAGGCCTTTATGGACTAATCAGTCTTCGCTGGTTTGATCTATTATCTGGGTAAAGTGAAACAATCTTTCCTCTGTTCCTTTTGGACAAAGAGCCAAATTTTGAGTGGGTGGTTCCTTTAGCTCCAGTAGCTATGCTTGTGATAACAGCAGCCATCATCTTCCAACGGCTGTTCGCCTCACTTTGGGGGAAAGAAGTGCTAAAAGAGCAGGGTTGGTGGCGCGAAAAGATGAAGGGGTCCAGGTCTTGTGTTGCAATCCAGCCCCTTGTTGCAGTGCATGCCCCTCCCTCCTCCGGGTCTCGCCCAACCCCCCCTTACTTTATCACAGTCCCTCCTTGGGAAAGTTCTGAATGAGCACTTTACGTTTTGGTGTGTTCGATCTCTCAGAGACCTAGCATTTGAGCCGCATTTGAGAAAAAAAAAAATGAATTTTAGGCATCGAAGTGGTTGAGAGAGCTTTTGAGCGAAAAGAGGGACTTGCCTCTCACCGTCAGGGCAGCCTTCCTGAGAGAAGTGGAATGTGCTCAGACCTGTGTGCAAATCCACCCCGAAACAAAAACCGGCCTGAACCAGAGCTTTAGCTGGATTTGAACTGACTTGAAGCAACCACTTTAAGCCCAACCTCCTGAAATAAAAACTGGAAAGCACTTATAAGTATCTCTTTAATCTTAGTTGAAAAGAATATGAAAATGTGCCATCTTGTTGTTGCCGTTGAACTTCAAATTGCCTCTCTCTTTTTTTTTTTTTTTTGGAAGTGTTTCAATAGAGACTATTGGACAAGTAGAAGGGTTTAAAAGGTTATTTTCGGGACATTTGGACACACTAAATGTTTTCTTAAGAGCAAGGATAATTGCATGTAAAATAGTACTTGCTTGTTATACCAACATTTTATCTTAATGATCCTCAAACTTTATTGTGTCTAAGAGTCACCTGGGGAATTTGTTCAAAGCACAGATTTCAGCACACTCCCCTTCCCCTCTTCCCCCAAGTGACCCATTAGGTCTGTGCTGGGTCCCAGGAACCTGCATTTTGAGAAATACACCAAGTGTCTGATCTTGGGTAAACTAGAGGGCTGCATTTGACCCGCAGGACTATTTAGCTGATTCTGATCTGACGTTCACTCTCTTTCTTGGCCTTGCCTAGGCTGGGCTCCCCTGGCCCTTCTTTCTCCCCTTGCCTGCTCTGGTTCCTCCCTGGGGAGTTGAGCTCTGGTGCACCCAGCACTGAATCCCTGGTTGTGACTTAGGTCCTTTGAGTGGGTGCTGGCCACCTGAGAAAGAAATTCTCACTTGCTGCGGCTTCATTTCTCCGAGGATAAGCTTTACATCCTTGAGAAAATGACCCACCTAGAAGTATGTCTTGTGGATCTGGTTACCACACTTTGAGAAAAATATAGCAGGTCTGCAAAAGCAATTTTAGGATGAAAACAGTACAGAAGGTTCTATATGAGGCAGAATAAGTGCATTCCAGTCTGTATATCTGGCAAGTAAGAAACTCCCCTGTGGTAAGAGCACCGACTCAGACTAGTAGAACCAGTTGGTACCACGGGGATCACGGGGTGCCAGCCTCTTACTTCAGAGTCACAGAAAAGCACGTGAGTAAGAGCAAAGCCACCTGGCCTTATCTCCTAAGGAAAAAGTCCTGTCGCAGCTTGGAGAAGATAGTTTTAGGAAGGTAAAAGAAATATGATACCCAACAAATTATGGATTAAAGATAGGCAGCTTATTATAGCAAATAAATCATGTAAAAGATTTTAAGAACATTCTTGAGACGTTTATGGGTGTTGGATATATGAAGAAATAATTAAGGAAAATTAAGTATGTTCACACTAATCTCTAACATTTGAAAGAGAACAGTATCATCTCTCCCAAAGGGATTTCCTTTTCCTTTATTATTTTTTTTAAATCATGGTTTGCTAAACCAGACATTTCCTCTTCAATTAACAGATTAAATTAAGCCTCAGCACACGTGTAGAGCAATGTGCATGGTACCACAAGAAGCATGGTGTTGGGAGAGCAAACTTATCCATGAACAGAAAATAAGTGAGCACAGCACAGCCACTGGGATGTGCTGTGCTGGGGAGAGGGGCTCAACACTGTGGGAGGTGAGTAGTCTAGTTAGTCCATACTGATAAAAATCAGGATGGAGAGCCACACTTGCTAACAGCTTTGTGCCTCAGTTTCTTCATCCATAACATAGTGATGACGGTGACAGTAGTAACACCTACTTCATAAGGTTATATGAAGATTTGCATGCAAAAATGTATGACATCCAGTATAAGAGCCTAATAAATTATAAGGTCTTCATTATCACTGTTCCCTTCCTTTTGGAAGTTTTCCACCATTCCACACTTTAATTTGGCTAACTCTTACTCACCTCTCAAAGCCCTGCTCAAATCACACCTCCCTCAGGAAGCCGGCCCTGATTGCCCAAATTGGTTTTGGAGTTCATTACTGCCAGCACTGATCACGCAGTCCTTGGTCTCCTCCACTAGACTTGATGCTCTTTGGGGACAGAGAGCAGGATTTATTCGACTGTGTCCCCAGGCCCTAACAGCCTGCTCAACATATGGTAGGTACCAAGCAAATATTTCCTCATTAAATGAAATGGCTTTTCTTAAATAGGGAAGGTGGGATTTTATACTAAATCTCAAAGTCCAGGTAGAATCCTAAAGGACAGAAATGGGAGGGGAACAAAGTCTCGTGAATGCAAAATATTGGTTGTGACGCGTCTTCAAAGAATTTATAATCCACTCTCCTGCTGGTCCTTGTTCTTTTATTGGAAAGTTACTTACAGGAGGGCAATTTTAATTTGGGTGTTGATATCAAGACTGTTACTCCTTCACTAAGCTAATTTAAAGGGGCCTGACAGAATTTCCACTTCATAAGGTTATTATTCTCATTGAATCTATAATAATAATAATAATAATAATAGTTGTTGTTGTTGTTAGTTGTGAGTGGATTCCAACTCCTAGTAACCCTGTGTACAGCAGAGTGGAACATTACCTGGTCTTTTTGCGCCATCATCTCACCTTCTGGTGCTGTATCAACAATCCTTCACTGCTATTCACAGGGTTTTCATGGCCAATTTTTTCGGAAGTGGGTGCCCAGGTCCTTCTTCCTAGTCTGTCTAGTCTGGAAGCTCCGCTGAAACCCATCCACTATGGGTGACCCTGCTGGTATTTCAAATCCCAGTGGCATAGCTTTCAGCATCACAGCCACACGCAGCCACCACAGTGTGACAACCAACAGACGGGTGGTGTGGGTCCCTGACAGGGAAACAAACCCAGGTTGCAGTGGTGAGAGCGCCGAATCTTAATCACTGGCTGGCTAATAATAATAATAGCCACCCCATATTAGTGCATCCAATATCAATGTACCCAATATAAGTGCATAACACATATTAATCTAACACATCTTTTCTGTCTTTGCTTTGGAATACGAGCCCCCTGAATGCAGAGCCTGTGTCGTATTCTCCACTCGAACATACACCTGGAAGTGTGTGGTCAAAATAGCTGCTCAGTAGACACTGGCCCACTGAATGGATGAATGAATTACCGGGTAAGAGGGTACGAATGTTTGTTCTCAACAAAATGATTTATTTTCATTTCCCCAACATGCCTTCTGCATACCTGTATTTCTCCCTTTGACTGATCTGTGTTCTGCAGCTGGTTAACCTACGGTACACAAACATCTGCCTGTGGGTATTGTCCTCTCAAACTTCATTGCAGACACTCGCTTCTTCATTCTAAAGCCTTACTAGCTCTCCCGGCATAAATTATCGTCTCTCCGTCTCAAGTCCCACCATAATCACGTCTATTATAGCAAAGATTGCACGCTGCCTTTTTCTCGTCGTTACTCAGATCCTAGGTAACTCAGCGTTGTACCTTGAGCTTTGAGTCGACTTATGCTTGATCACATGTACAGCATAAGCTTTTTCTGTTACTTCACAGATAATTTTTAAATTATAAAACTAATGGTTTTAACATATTTAACATATCTCAATAATACCTTACATGTAGATATCACTATTTATATAATGTATTGTTAGACAGTTAGATTCCGTTATTTTCCAAATATTTTTATTTGTGGATATTTAAATAAATGTATACCCTTACTCTATTTTCTAATTTTAATTTTAAGAAAGGATATTACTTTTTGTGGATTTCCTATTTACAAACAGTTCTACAATTTTTAGAAATTTATTTTTCTCTCAGTGTTTAACAATAATATTACAAGCACTGTGTATTATATTAATATTACTTGGTTGCTATTACTTAGGGTATGAATTTTTTAAAGCTCTTATAAGTATTGTCAAATTATTTTTCAAACATTTTCTGCCACTTTGTGTGGTCTCCTGCAAAGGACAGAAATAGCAGTTCCATTTATATCTTCACTAGTGCTACACAGTATAATTTTAAAAATAATTTAACACAGGAAATGAACTTCATTATTGCCTTCTTTGAGATCTTCCACTATAAATGAAGTTGAACAATTTTCAATTTACTTACCTATTTTTATTTACTTTTCACATACTTTATCCATAATGTAGTGGAAAATATTTCAGCAATTTTTATGCATTTAAAATAATCACCATAAATTTCAATAAACTAAATTTTTAAAACAATCTTTTTAATAATACCAACTGTCATCATGCAGTTAGTATTCACATAGCTTAAAGCTCATTTCAGTGAAGAGTAGTCATTTCACTCAAGAGAGAAGTAAAAATAAAGTCGTGTACCTATACGTGTTGGGATGAGAACCAGTGGATACCCGGGCAGTAAGGTCTCTAACAGTCAGCAACTGTTATCAGTTACAAACCAGGGGCGGAGACGGGAGGGACAGTTTCTGTTCTAGACCAAACTGGGAGAAAGGGAGGCCACTATCTCAGGTGATCACAGAGCTAATCAAGCCCTGCTCCTTCCCCCAGTCCTGCTTTGTTTGCTTATTTAACCAGGCAAAACTACTTAACCACACAGAAAACACAGCTTCTACTATATTGACATAAAACTCATTTCACATGACCCACAGAAAATTGTGGGCAGCCTTCAAAAGGGTGCCAGCTCACAGCTCCACCATTTCCTCAAAACTCACTGCAGCAGCCCTGCATTCAGGCCGGGCAATTTTTTTTTCAGAACCAAATGACCCTACATTTGTCAAGCAATTTCCATGAAATAGACTTTTTAAAGAATCATTTACAGGATCTTATTTTCAGTGTTGGACAAGAACCCAATTTGGTGACCACAGCTGAAGACACCTGAGGGCAGTGGCTCTCCACCTTGGCTGCACATTGGACTCTCCTGGGAGCTTTAAAAGATACTAATGGCTACCCTACCACCTGCCCCCAAGGTTCTGATGTAATTGGCCTGGGATAAGTCCTAGGCATGGGGATTTTTAAAAGACCTTCAACCAAGGTTGAGAGCCCCTCAGCACTCTAGGGGAGGGTAATGGATAGGGTTTGGCTATTACCTGCTGTAGGGACGTCTATTCATAAAAAAATGGATGATAACCCATATTAGTTTATTTCTCAAAGGGAGAGATTCATGAGGATATTTTTTGTCTGTTTATTTGCTGCTTTGAGGAAATGCCTACAAGGTATTTTGAAGTATAGAAAGGATTAAAATGATGCAAGTTAATCAAATCTTTTAAAAATAGTTCTTCATGTTTGAGACTTGACATAAATGCTGTTAAACACAATGCCTACCAAATGTAAATAGGACATTGATGCTCCGCCAATGATCCGGCCCATATTTGTTGTTTTAGCATGTTTAAGTGTATCCTCCACTTTTCAGTGCTGTCCAGACCACCTCCTCTGTACACCTCTTTATCCCTACTGCCTGGCAGCAGTGTCTGCTACCATCCAGTACATGGTTGTTGACTGACTGACCGCATTTTTCTATTGTTTGGCCAGCTGGAGAGACTGTTATTAGTAGTAGTGCCACAGTGACCTCTCTTGATGAAACCAGAAAGTGCAATGAGAGAAACTCCAGAAAGGAGCTCTTTTGAGGACAGTGAAGTTGAGGTTGAAATGTGAGCTCTTCCCATCTCAGATAGGACGGAAGAGGAAATGATATGAAGGGGAAGGAGCTTGGGGCCCATGGGAAGAACCGCGCTAAGGGTCTGGCTCTGTAAGGAGCCCGGCCCAGCATTTTTCTTAGCGGCTTGTCTGATTCTTTGTCTCCATGGCCATATTCCAGAGGCACAAGCTTAAATTCACTCCTTTAAATAATTTTACTAGTTTGTCATCATTCGAAGAATTAAATATTTCATACAGTACATTGATTTCTTTGCGACCCACCCGAGGCATTATAATTAAGGTAGTTTAAAAACTTCACACCAGAGGCCGGCCCACTGGCGTACTGGTTGAGTTTGCATGCTCCACTTCGCTGGCCCAGGGTTTGCAGGTTCAGATCCTGGGCGCAGACCTACACACCGTTTATCAAGCCATGCTGTGGCAGTCGTCCCACATGTAGAATAGAGGAAGATGGGTATAGATGTTAGCCCAGGGCCAATCTTCCTCAGCAAAAAGAGGAGGATTGGCAACAGATGTTAGCTCAGGGCTAATCTTCCTCACAAAAAAGAAAACAAAAACACTTCACAGCAGGTTTTAGATGAAACTAAAGTCACAGTGCTTTAGAGTAGTTTTTTAAACTGTTCTTACTTTTAATTTTTATATGTTGTCACTGTTCGCTTACTGCTGCATGGAGCCCTTGATCCACCTCTCCACCTCCCGCTTACTCCTTCGCTTGGTGTAAAACTCAGAGGGAAGAGGAAATGGAACAGACTGGCTCTGATGACACGGTCAAGGTGACAACTACTTAATAAATTAAATGCAAAAAAATGCAATCCTATGAAAGAAGCAAAAATTGGAACACTGTCACCGAATCAAAAACACTTCTGCTGTAGGCAACCAGCCAGCTAAGAGTTAACTTGGAGACTCTAGCTCTAAACTACGTGTTTCAGTTTCAACCTTTGCACCGACTGAATCAGTTAACTTTCTGCCTAATTAACTCGACTTTCAGATGGGACTACACATAGCATCCCATATGGACAGTGAGCCTATTTCCCCGTCTGTCAAGGAGGTATAAAGTTGCTTGTCTGCATACTGATAACTTGGAGGCTAAAGAAATAAACAGGAGGTAGGGTGTTTATTTGAATAGAAATGTGATATTAATAGAAATGTTATTTGAAGAAAATGATGATTTTAGAGGCGGTAACAAAGAAAAGAGTATACAAAAAGCCAGGGGAAGAATTAAAACCTTATCTTCCCTGAACGAAGAATGAAAACATGCTGAATCCTCACTCCACTGCCATCTCTCGGGCTTCAGCCAGGGGACCACTTTCAGAGTGGGTCTATGCTCTAGCCTCCTAATAGCAATAAATAAACCTTTAGCCACAAAACCATTTTAGATGGAATTCAAAACAAAGAATTCCATATCAAATTATCAAACTATTTTTGTAAGACTGCAGGTTTAGTCTATTTGTTTTTCTTCACACACCCTGTCCCCAAGACTTGTGAAGAGTGCTAAAAATGATACAAAAGCCAAGAAGATAAAAATAATATAGTAGAAGCAACAGAAGAAAGGAATCTAAAGATGAGGCAGAAAATGGAGCCAGAAAAGAGGCTAAAAATATGTGTAAGCATGGTACCCGTGTGCTGTCTTACATATGTGTGGGCCACAGATGTGGCTCTCAGCCTTCTAGCAATCCAGGTGAGAGGAGTAGCCTACTCAGGGCCTCCTGTACAGACGCTCTAAGCTAAAAACAAATGAATTTCACAGAAGACAACCAACTCTTCCTGATATTAAGACCAGAAAAAAACTTACGCTTGGTCTCTTTGTGAAAAAGAAACTACGTGATAGAATAAACAATGTCCTCAACAGCATCTTAATACAAAAGTTCGTAGGACTTTTCCTTAGATTACTCCTCCAGATGGGGCACCCAGTTTGATCTGAATTTCAGATAAGCAAGTAAGACATACTCCCACTCAACAATTCATAGTTTATCGTGATTCAGCTTTACCTGGGCACCCTATATTTTTTATTTGCAAAATCGGGCAATCCTGGGTGAAGGCCTCCTATAGAAAGGCAAATCCCTCTTCTGTGCATGTTTATAGTACTGATCAAAATATATGACAGCATGCAGGGCCCAGCGGCAGGCAGATCAGTCCTATAGCTTAATGTTCTTAAGCGTCTAGGAGAAAAATATTCACCCAAACTCAGAAATTTAAATATTTGATTGGAAAGCACTTTTTGGGGTAAGTGAGGACTGGAGGAGGTTTTATTTGATTTATTTATTTTAAATTGCATGTAAATCCACTATGTCAGCAGGTCATTACTGCTTACGTACAAACAATATTGGTGGAATATCAATGTTTTTGCTTATTTTCTCTCTTTTTGGTGCCATGTTAAATGATTGAGCACTGACATAGATTAATATCTTAAAACAGAGCTTCCAATCAATGTAACGGAGAGTGAGAACCTAGTAAGATATTCTAAATGCATTTTAAAACATTAATTATTGATAAAAAGGCACTTGACAAAAATGATGTTGCACAAATTTTTCAGTGTTTTTACTTAGAATGCTTTATAGCTGGCTACATAATAGTTGATATTTTAAAGTAAAGCTCCAAAGTGTTTCTAAACACTATTAAACTATTTATTACCACGTTTTAAAACTAAATTTAGATGCTTAGGAAGAAAATGCTGTCACCAAAGCCATTTGATTTCCCTTCAGTTCTAGATGAATTGCTGCTATCATGGTTAGTTTTCATATAAGGGAGAATAAATATAGCGACATTAATCATGTAATAACTTATTCTATTAATTTTAGTATGAAATAATTAAACACTGCATTTTCTCAATGTAACTACTTAAACACATAATCAAGATGGGAGACTTCATTTTCCGTTTCCTCACATTCAACTCAAAAAATATTCTTAAAGATAGTTTTAAAAATTTAACTTGGAGCCAGCCCTGATGGCCTAGCAGTTAAAGTTCAGCACACTCTGCTTTGGCCCCCGAAGCTCGGTTCCTGGGTGCGGAACCACACCACTCATCTGTCAGCAGCCATGCTGTGGCCGTGGCCCACATAGAAGAGCTGGAAGGACTTACAACTAGAATATGCAAGGATGTACTGGGGTTTGGGGGAGGAAAAAAAAGAGAGAGAGCAGAAGATTGGCAACAGATGTTAGCTCAAGGCAAATCTTTCCCAGCCAAAAAAAAGAAAAAAAAGGTGTTTTACTTTGAGAGAAAAAAAAAAATCCAACTTCTAAAATTTTGCACCTGTAATCATAAAATTTACTCCCAATACCTCAGAATTCAAAACTAATCCCTAATTTGACATTCAAGAATTTTATTGAATTCACAAAACAGAAATTTTGGATACAAAATTCCTTTGTGTTTGTTGATCTGCTAAGGAACTGGCCAAGGAAGGAGCCCGTTCCTTCGGGTTCGTCAGTGCTGAGTTTCTTTACAAAGAGACATGGAAATCAGTCAATCAATATTGAGGGAAATAACACAATTTATTCTAATTAAGTTTGTACTGAATCTTATGTAGAAAACAAAGAAAGTTGATCTCTCAGATCAGTAGTACCTCAGACAAGAAGGGAATTAGCTGTCTGATTAGGAATCCGCAGAGCCCATGAAAATTCTGGACCCACTTTGGCTGCTTCTGGTGTCTCAATCACTTAACTTCTCTGATTCCCAGTTTCCAAATTACTAAGGTGGAGTTTCCAGTTAGTAAACATCATATATGTTATAAAATTTAATTTATATAGCTAATTTTATATGCTTATAGTTATTATGGATTTTGCAATAATCTATGTTTGCTTAAAGAATTTGACTATTTTTCTCTTACTGATTACTGCAGGTATTTCATTCAGTAAAAGATAAGATGTTGGGTATTCAGCTTACAAACATATGCAATGTAAAATTCCTTTTAAAAAAAATTTAATTGAAAAAGTAAAACATATTCATGTTTTAAAAATGCTAATAGACTTACAACGAAAGATCTCTTTCCTTCTCTAAACCTACAGTTCCTTCTCCAGAAGCAAAACTGATTGATAGTTTCTTGTGGCTCCTTTAAGAAATGTCTATGCATATATATAAGCATTGATGTTATATATGCCTCCCTTTTATCCAATCTTTTGTTTTTAACAAATGTGTGCATACCGTGCATGCTGCTTTCCAACTTGCTTTTTTAACACTTAAGAAATTCTTTGGAGATCTCTTCATATCTGCAAAAGTTTTTAAAAGGTATGCATTGTTTCATTGTTTGGAGGTGCCATAATTTAATTGACAATGTTTCTATTGATGAACACAATTTAAATTGTTTTTCCTCTGTCTTCCACTTTATAAACAATGCTACTGAGATCACTGTTGCAAATCCATTTTGCAAGTGTGTGTTAGGATAGCTATAGGCAAAGTCCTAGAAAGTCAGTTGCAGGTTCCAAGAGATTACAGGGGGGTTTTTTGGTTTGTTTTGTTGTTGTTGTTGTTGGGAAAGATTTGCCTTGAGCTAACATCTGTTGCCAATATTCCTCTCTCTCTCTTTTTTTTTTTTTCCAGCCCCAAATCCCTAGTGTATAGTCATATATACTAGTTGTAACTCCTTCTAGTTCTTCTAGATGATCCACTGCCACAGCATGGCCACTGGAAGACGGGTGGTGTGGTTCCACGACCGGGAAATGAACCTGGGCCACCGAAGCTGTGAGAGTGCCGAACTTTAACCACTAGGCCATCAGGGCTGGCTCCCAAGAGATTATAGTTTTAAGTTTGATAGAAATTGCTAAATTTCCCCCTAAGTAGATTAAATCAGTTTACATGCCAACGCACAGAAAAGGAGACTGCTTTCCAGCATGCTTAGTAACAATACTCACTGTGGACGTTTTAATCTTTGCCAGTCTTATAGGTAAAAGAAACTACATCTCGGAATTGAATCATTTTGAAATTCATCAGTTATGAATGGCAGTTGTCCTAGTTGACATTTGTCCATTTTTGGCTGCTGAGCATCCATCCCCCATTGTTAGTCCTTTCTCACACTTCCCAGTCATCCAAGAATCACCCTTTGGAGGACTGTGCCATCCTGTGTCTTTGGAGTAAGAAGGAAAGCCCAAATCTCTCTATGGAAACTGTGAGGTCCAGATCCCCCCACTACTCATCTAGCGAAAAGGAGGTACCACGTGGGGGACCGTCCCTTGGACAGTCGGACCCTGTGGTGGATGCTAATGCTTGAGACAGTGACCCAAGGGCGAGGGCACCTGTTGAAGCCACAGCTTCAGAAGCCACAGCACAGTGGCAGCTGCTGTGTGAGTGTCCAGAGCCTGCACTGTGACTTTGGCTGGGGTTCTTGCCTGACATGCTCCTGAGCTCTGTGGCCATGGTCTGGTTTGGAACGTAAGCTGTTATTGCTCTGAGTCTCAGATATCTTTCCAATGCATTCACTTCCTCTTTGAGAAATATCAAGGTATTCCTTCTGCTTGCAATCAGCAACGCTGCCACAATTATATAGAGGTTCAGTATAATATTCCTCTAAATAGTGAATCTTTTAAAAAGTGAGTCTTTCCAGTGCATGAAAATGATTTGATAATTGGTTGTACTCAATTTCTCAGGAATTCATCCATGGTATTCAGCAAAACAAATCTAGATTATAAAAGAAGAATTATTAAAGTGAACCCATCTAGAGGGCAGTAATATCAGCTCTCGGTAAGGACTGGGGCATTTTTTTAACAAAAATATTACATTGTGGTATAAATTGGAAAGAGGACACACACACACACACACACACACACACACAAACACAATGGTGTCCAAGGTTTAGAACGTGGAACAGAATGATGAGAATTAAAGTTTGTTGATCTCTGGGTTCCAAGATGAGTAAAAATAAGGATTTGGGTCTAAATATAAATATTTTAATTTCAGTTTATTAACTAGTGTAAAGGATCAAAATATGCCTTCCCAAAATATGCCACTTTGGCATAAGGATTATTTTGAGCTCGAGGCAAATGAGAATCAACAGATGCAGAGAGAAAGCTCTTCAGAGTTTCCCTTACCTGACAAAGCAGAAACTTCTGAAAATGTGAACTGCCATAAATCCCTCTCCTGGGGAGGCTTTATGGCCGTGAAGAAGGTGGGCATTCAGCACTGAAATGGACCTGCACAAACTAACCTTGGTAAGATAGCCCTTATCTTCCATTAGTTTCTCCCATATATTTACCTTCCCACAGTTTGCAGCCCCTAGAAGCCTAAAAACCTTTTTCTTTTTTCTTGTCACTTCCCTACAAATTTATTGTTCTTTGTTAGGATGCTACATAAGCCAGAGTTCTAACCACCCCTTTGAGTTCCTCACCACCGAGTTTCTCCCTCATGTATGCATGCTGCTCATGTTAACAAACTCTGTTTTTCTCTTGTTAATCTGTCTTTATGAGTCTAATTTTCAGGCCCCAGCTGGAGAACCTAGGAGAGCAGAGGGAAATTTTTTTTCCTGCCCTACACTAGCAAGCACACAAAGACTACCAAATAAAAATATCCACACCTGAGTCAGTAGATCCCGCTGCCCATGGTCTGGTGTTCCGCCTGGTGCAGAGCCCAGGCAGAAGCCATTTACTTCAAGGAATCCTGAAGTCCCAGAGTTCTGCGTGTGCACTGTTAGGCAGGGAAGCATCGTGTCAGCCTCAGGGGTCTATCTACCTCGTGCTACCTTGTACTCAATGTCTTCTTGTGCCGAAATTGTAGTCTTCTGTGCTCTGTGTGGGCCTCGGTGTTCTCACTGCAGCACCAGGTCTTCCGAAAGTCTTGCTGTGGCTGCCCCAGGACCATCTGTAGCATTCGTTCATTTCACAGATACCATGTGTACTTTGTAAAAAGTACTATTTCTTTTTGTTATTAAATTTTGTGTAGGGAGAGCACTTTCCCTTATCATATGGTTGCAAAACAGAGCAAGTGCCCCCTGAAATGTAGTTTTGAATTTTGATTATTTCTTTCTTTGTATGTATGTGTCTCTCTCTCTCTCTGTCTCTGTCTCTCTCTCTCATCTGTCTGTATATTCTTGCTACCTCCTTTGGCCATAATGGGACATATTATTTATGTAGACACATAATTTACATACAATAAAATCATAGATTTTAAGTGTTTAGGCTGAAGAGTTTTGTCAATTGTATACACCCTGTTAACCACCACCTAAAGAAGATAGAAAATATTTCCAAAACCCCAGAAAATCCTCTCAAGCCCCTTTCTAGTCAGTTCTGCACCCCTTCTCCCAAGAACCACTCTTTAATTTCTTTCTTACTTTAATTTCTATCATATAGATTTGTTTTGCCTATATTGAACTTCATATACATTGAATCATACAATTTGTGCTTTTTTTTTTTTGCTTGATCTAATGTCTTTGACATTGATCTAAATTGTTGTGTGTGTCAGTAGTTCATTTCTTTTTACTAAGAAGCATTCCACTATCTGAGTATTCTGCAATTTGTTTATCCATTCACCAATTGATGGGCATTTGAGTTGTTTCCAGTTTGACACAATTATGAATAAGGCTGCTATAAACATTCTTCTTGAAGTGTTTTTGTGAACGTACAATCTTTACTTCTCTTGAGTAATACCTAGGAGTGAAATTTCTGGGTCATGGGGTAAGTTGAACTTTATGAGAAATTGCAAAGGAGTTCTCCAATGTGGTTGGACATTTCTGGACTCCTACCAGCAATAGATGAGCATTCCAGTTGCTTCCTATACTCATTAACATTTGTTTTGTCAGAGTTTTTAATAATAGCCCCACTAGTGTGTGTGAAATGTTATCTCATTGTGGTTTAATTTGCATTTCCCTGATGACTGTGATGTTGAATACCTTTTCTGTGCTTATTGGCTACGGTACAGATCAGTCTGAATCAGTGGCCCTAGGCTGGGTTCAGCTGAAGGATCTTGGTTGGGGTAGCTCTGCTCCATGGGTCTCTCATTCTCCTCCTGGAATCAGTGGGTTAGCACAGCCATATTCTTCACATCACAATGGCTGAGGCATGAAAGGACTAGCAGAAACATGCAAGGCCTCTGGACTCATAGATTCAGAACAACACAGTGTTACTTTCACGTCAATCTATTGACTAAATTATGTCTCATGGTTGAAAGCAGAGTTAAGAGGTGGGGAAACATGCCCTGCCTACAGTTAGAGACCTTTGCAAAATTACTTGACAAATGGCATAGATACAGGGAGGAGTGAAGAATGGAAATTAATGAAATCTATTATAAACATGTAAAAGTTATAAGTTTATAAATAAATTTATTTCTAAAGAATTTATGATCAAAAATAGCCATTATGAATAATTTATAGAATATTTTACTCTCATTCACTGCCTTGCTGAGTGTTTGACTTCCCTCTCAATCCAATGTGTTTCCTTTTAGTAAGAAATCAAATATAATGCCAAAGTTTCTTGATCAATGAAATAGATGGTCTTGCATTTAATGAAAAAGGATTAAAGGAAAAAGTCACATTAGATTGATAGGAGGAATAGATAATGAATTTTATGCTAAAAGTATTGAGTTAACCAGGGTTAAAAAATAAACTGAGGCATATTAAGTATTTTAAGAGTTTATTTGAGCAAAAATCAATTCAAGTTGAGCAGCATCCAATCTAGCAGATAGAAAGGAGCTCTGAGGAGCTGTACAAAATGAAAAACTTTTATAGGCAGAAGGGAGCAGAAACACTGAAGTTGTACTAGGCTTATATTATACTCTATTAGGGGATGGCAGGAGTCTATCAGGTAGATTTCCTAATTAGTGTTGGTCAGGTGACTCCTGATTGACTGGTTTAAGATTTCATTTTAGGGAGAGCCAAAACTGTAATTAAGTAAGTCTTGGTTTGGTGATATGGGGCTTACCCTAAGCAACTCCATTTTGGGCCTCTTGTCTTGTTTTTAACACCTATGAAATATCTAGGAGGCATTGTCTTTCAGTCAGCAGTAAATATGAATCTGAAATTCAGTAGAGAATTCAGGGCTGGCGGTAGATTTACATACCACAAGTAATGTCAGATTTGAACACCAGGGGAGAGGGTGAAAATGCTCATTGAGAATATAAGAAGAGGGCAGAATGATGAAGGATATCAATCAACAGCTGAACAATTAAAGGGTGGACAGATGAGGAGACCTTGCAGCCAAAGCCATAGGAGGAAGGCTGTGGAGGATGTATGGATGAACGCTTGTAGGGAGCGAGAGACTGACTAGCAAAGAACAAGGGAATAATCAGCTTACTAATGTTCTCCACAAGACACAAGAGAATGAGATTTGAAGCTCAGATGGAGAACAGCATTTAGATAGGAATTGAGGCCCCCTTCAGTAGGGAAAAAGATGGGTTTGGAAGCATTAAATGGTTAATCTGGTGTATGTGAGAGGGTTCTTGTTGATGGTTTCCCTTTTTTAAAAAAAAAAAAAGGAGGGTAGAGTGGTGTGGGGAGGAGGCGAAGTATTATTCTTGAAGAAAGTAGAGAAAGTTGAAAAAAAAGCCATGAAAAATTGGGAGAGAAAACTAACAAAAAGTCATTGTTGCCCTGGCAACGTTAAAGGTCCAGGAGTGGTGGGATATTGTGAATTTATCATGTCCCAAATCTTAACAGCTGTGCTGTTTTCCACCTGTGTTTGGATGCACGTACGGAGAAAGCAGACATTTGGCTTGATCCAGGTAAGAGTTTTGTCAAGTGCAGTGCCTGCCGGAAGGACAATGGAGCAAGGGATTTGAGGATATTAGATTTATTTTGCTCAAAATCAATTCCTTATTTTGTAATTTAAAAATTTTCCTAGAATTGATTGAAAAATTCAGAATTTGAGTTATTTTTGGATGCTTCTCAAATGTAATCAACTCTTTAGTCAATGGTAAAGAAATAAAAATGAGTTTTCTCATAACAATGCATGTTTAATTGCTTAATCTCTTGTTGATATTCTCATGCTTGTTTTCAGGTGACTTCAATGGACATAGTGAATTTATTTTTCTTATTCTCTGTGTTCAAATACCTAGAGATATAGCCTATATAGTGATACACTAATTTACCATGATACTTTCAAAAGTTTTGAAAAAATTAGTATAGATCAACATTTTATATGTTAATACATCTAATTGGGAAATACACCTTTAAATAGACATCATTTCAACCATAGCCTTTCAGATCAAGATACAACCATGCCTAATGAAGCAGTTTCCCATTTCTCAGAGTGTAAACAGATCATAAGATAGAAATATAAGGTGGAAATTGTTTCTATTGGTGGAAAACATAAGGATGCCACTAAATTCATAAATTATGATGAAACATCTTGTGACCAACGAGTCATGGGTTGTTTAAATGGAAGCAATTTAGTCATAAAAGGTGGAATGCAGGAACTAGTAGAAGAATGTAGGGCTACTTACAGAGACAATTACACAATCTAATAAAAAAATTTATAGAAGTAAGTTCTTGTCTTCTTGTTACAACCTAATAGAGGAACTGGTTTTACAGCTTTGTTTGATGTCTGTGAATTTAAGAATAGGTTTATAAGAACTGGTTGTTAAATAGTAAGAACTGGGTTGCACTAGAGGCATGTCTTCCAAAAGTAAAATAAGTCTTGATCATGGTGTATGATCTTTTTAATGTATTGCTGTATTTGATTTGCCAATATTTTGTTGAGGATTTTTGCATCTATGTTCATTGGCCATTGGCCTGTAATTTTCCTTCTTTGTGTTGTCCTTGTCTTGTTTTGGTATCAGGGTGATGTTTGCCTCATAGAATGAGTTAGGAAGCATTCCATCTTCAATTTTTTGAAATATTTTGAGAAGGATAGGTATTAAATTTTCTTTGAATGTTTGGTAGAATTCCCCAGAGAAGCCATCTGGTCCTGGACTTTTGTTTTTTGGGAGGTTTTTAATTACTGTTTCAATCTCTTGTGATTGGTCTATTCAGATTCTCTATTTCTTCTTGATTCAGTTTTGGGAGGTTGTATGAGTCTAAAAAATTTATCCATTTCTTCTAGGGTCTCCAATTTGTTGGCATCTGGTTTTTCATAGTATTCTCTTATAATCCTTTGTATTTCTATGGTATCTGATGTAGTTTCTCCTCTTTCATTTTTAATTTTATTTATTTGAGCCTTCTCTCTGTTTTTCTTAGTGAGTCTGGCCAACCCAAGTGCCCATCAACTGATGAATGGATAAAGAAGATGTGGTGTATATACACAATAGAATACTACTCAGCCATAAGCAAAGACAAAATCGTCCCATTTGCAACAATATGGATGGACCTTGAGGGTATTATGTTAAGCAAAATAAGCCAGACAGAGAAAGACAAACACCGTATGATTTCACTCATATGTGGAAGATAAACAAACACATGGATAAAGAGAACAGATTAGTGGTTACCAGAGGAGAAGGGGGTGGGACGGTGGGCGAAAGGGATAAAGGGGGCACATATGAATGGTGATGGATAAAAACTAGACTATTGGTAGTAAGCACGATGCAGTCTATACAGAAACTGATATATAATAATGTACACCTGAAATTACACAGTTATAAACCAAAATGACCTCAATAAAATAAATAAAAAAAGAAAGAATTAAAAAAAGAAGTAAATTAACTCTTACCTTGAGTTGAATATGAGGTGAATAAGCCAAGGTGAATAAGCCAAAATATTTCATATATTTTGGTTGGCTTCCCAGTCAATCTAACTATAACTCAGTCAGGCAGTGAGCCACATCAGCTGTTAAAAGTGATTTAAATATAAGCCAAATAATTTGTTCATGTAAACATAGCTTAACCACTATTTTTAGGTAAATGGACATATCCTTTTTTTCCCTCAAAGTCTAATTTCCAGGTTTTCCTCATCATTGTTACAAGCCTAAATCCTACAATATCTCCTCTTTAGGACGATAGCAAATGAGGTTAATGGTATGAAGAAGTTGAGAGCAATCCGAGAGCACTTGCTGACCACCTGAAAATACAGTAAAACCCTGGAGCAGATTAGACTTGGACTGGATTATAAAGAAGAGGATGCATGCCTCCTTGTTGAGATGTGGAAAAGTTATGGGGGTGGAGATGGCTGGAGATAGATAGATAGATAGATAGATAGATAGATAGATAGATAGATAGATAAGCTAGATATTAATATACTATCATCAGATAGAATCATTTAATTCTCTCTACCCATGGCTCCGACTGAGGTGTGTGTGTATACGTGCCTGTGTCTGTGTGCATGTGTGTATGTGAAAGGAAAGAGAGAGGGAGAGAGACAAGGAAGAGAAGAGAGAGAAGGAGGGGGACGAGGAAGATACTTACCGTGAGAAAAATCTATAAAAACACATAGCCCAGTCCCTGCCCACTCTAAGGGATAATTTTAGTTTCCTTACCTTCTTTTGCAAAAATATAAAGGGGAAGACAAAACACAAAAACATACAGAGTTGATGAAGAAATAAGTAAATTTAAGAATGTGTATTACGCACTTAAATACAATTCATTATACAGACCATACACAAAACTAGAGAGTCATATAGGAATGGGAGAGTGGCTACCTTTATTGGGGTTACATTGGAGGTCAGGTCTCCATCAGAAAATCTTAAGAGAAAAGTGAGCTCATATACAGGTAATATAGGGGAAACAAGCATGATAATTGACATAACCACTTCTTTCCTTTTACTTTATTCATCCAGATATAATTTTAAATTTTTCCACTTGTTAGTGGACAGGTACCTGAAGTTTAAAAAACAGTAAGGACGTCATTCAGTGAGTAAATATAGAACAGGGGGAAAAACTGGGTGAGATTTCTTTTCTAATTCTGTTTCCTCCTAATCAACATCTATAAGATTCCTATCACAGCTGACCTTTGTTCCTAAGCTTCACCACATGGGAACTGTTAACGCTTCGTCACTGAAGCCTCGTCTCTGCGGCTGTTTTCCCTAAGAGGGACAGGCAAGGTTGTTGGAGTCTAGAAAACAGGGCATGCAAGACAGCAGGTGCTGCTGTCAATAAAGGCCGTGCCTGGCTTCTTTGCTGAGAATCCAGGCCATGGCTGAGCTAGGGCGTGTGTGTGTGTGTGTGTGTGTTTGTGTGTGTATGTGTGTGCGCGTTGCAAAATAAAGTTTCTTGGGTTTAGCTAGATTTGATTTCCATTTCTGCGTGAGCCTATATTTTCATGGAAAATCAACAAGAACTTTTCAGTCTTTCTTTTTTGTAGGTCAGAAGGATAGACCAGGCTGTTCCTGTATTCTTTGGGATCAGAAAAATCATTTGAGTTTCTCTTCTGTCCTTAACTAACTCTTTCCTCCTAAATCTCATTTACCTTCATAAAAATATAATGTGTCATAATGACAATCCAGTAGTGTGGAATCTCATTATGTCTGAACAACATCTGTGATTATGTTTTATTCATGTGGTATCTTTTTGTAGGCCACATATTCATATGGAGAATTTCTCAGTCAATCCCAGATAGATACCTGGAAATGTTTAAGGCACATTAACCTGTTTAGACCGTCAAGCTACCAGGATCATTAAGCTGAATGGGAAAAGATCAAGCGATGAGTCAGGAGGTCAGAATTCTTGGCTTTGATTTTGATTGTCAGTGCATTTTTAGGACCTCATTCTCTTCACCTGTAAATGCAAGTGTTGGAATGGGAAGGATTGTGCATGCATGTGTGTGTGTGTGTGTGTGTGTGTGTGATTTTTCCCCTTAAGAGGCAGACCCAGCTCCTTTTTCAGTTTCTTCCTTTTCCAGTGAGATACCCAGAGATTCTTTGATGAAAAGAGAGGACTTGAAGATACTATTCCTTAGAAGTGGCATGTGGACATTTCACTTCCTTATTTTCTTATACTATTTAGTATTGTGGAGGCTGTCACACCCCACTCGGAGTATTACTAAAAAGGCATCTGAGCCCCATCAATTTCAGTGACTCATTTGGCTCCAGTTTACAAGCCTGGATCATCTGGTTCATACTGTGATGTAATGACTAAACATGAACATCTGGAAAAACAGTGCCCCAGACCCAGGTGAGTTTTCACACGGCCCCATTGATGGCTATAGTGTGTGTATTCGAATAAGTTGTTGTTGGAAGTCCTTTCTGCTCACCTTTAATCTCAAGGACTACACAGGGTTCCTGGAACTCTTTAGCTAGTAACTGTGTCAAAGTTTTCCAGTAGTTGGAAATGAATCCGAGGAGGAATGAATTTAATCTAGAACTCAAACCTGAATAGGTCTGAATTTAAATCTAAATAGACATGAAATTAAGTCTAGTAGAACTGAAATTAATTTCTTATTTACATACTCAATAGGATTTAGCCATACTTGATGTCCAATGTACCTATAGATTCAAAGGAAAATGGTAGACTGAGTACATGGTAGAGCTCTGGCCAATTGATTGTTTTGATTTCCTTCTGATCATTTCCATAAGTGCTTAAGTAATTAGAAAAATACAAGTAAGATCACAATCACAATTAGTTTTGAATAATTGACAATTTAAGTCCTTTGGATCCATAAAGACAAAGAATTCCATTTCCTAACCACACGTGTGAAGGAGTTACACGTCCCCCAGTTCAGACTGGCACCCCCTGTGTAAGTGCAATGAGGCGTAGTCTAAATTGTATTTCTGGGGTTCCCTGGAGTTCACATGAGACCTAGGTGTTATTGGCCAATATTGATGGTCATTAGACATCGCATCATGTATGCAGAGACTCTTGGGGCTGGCAGGGATCTCCAGGGACCATGTAAGGGGGACAGTTAATGCTTATTTAGTGTGTACCCTGGGCAGACCTGCGCTAGGTGCTTAAACACACATTTTCACAATCAGTCCTGACAGCTGCTCACTAAAGTAGACATCGTTACTCCAAATTCATGAAGAAATAAAGAAATCGAGGTCTGGGAAGCTATAGAAATATGCCCACATAAGGACTTTCATAAGAATCAGGCACATTCATGACAACTGCTGTGTTTCCTTTGCCATTCCTTTTTTTGTATGTCTATCACTTTTGTTTCAACTAATTCTGGGATAAAAAAGACATTCACACTTATAAAGTTAAAGAACAATTCAGACAAAAATATGATAAATATAAGTATAAAATTTATGTTGAATCATCAAAGAAATTGTAACACTAATAAACACTGATAAACAATCAAGTCTTATATTTGGTCAATTATTCCAGAAAAGGGAATATTTATAGAAGGATGATTTTACTTCCTTAGGAATGGTAACACTAGTAAACACTGATAAATAATCAAGTCTTATATTTGGTCAATTATTCCAGAAAAAGAAATATTTATAGAAGGATGATTTTACTTCCTCAATTGAATTCTCAGGGAGCCTCACTGCAATGTGAAATTTCATTTCTAGGGCCAGTGATTATGCATATTTGAGTCATTTATGTTGATGATATCATACTGCCTTTCATAAATGAATCGCTCTCTGGATGTTTATAGCCTGTTTGTCTAGTTTATTAGACACACACATTATAATACAATGAAAGGGTATTATTATTATTGTTATTGTTATCATTATATCTAATACAAGAAGCTATATATCTGTTAGTTGGCCTAAATTATAATTATCTCTTCAAAGCTATCATAGTATTTTTCATAAAATTAAATCCGTATTCTAAATATATTAACTGCATATCATAAAATATGCATTTAAAAGTGGTTTTAGGGAGTAAAACTTTCCTGATATTTGAAACATAATCTGTGTGGAAGCCATATCAGGTATCTTTGCAAACAATGTATCTGAATTATCTCAATTCTCTAAATCCAGAATGAGCAAAATGTTCTCTCCCTGAGATTATGGCATAAATGGGAAATATATACTGTTTTCTAAAAATGTAAAAAGTTGAAGATGTAAATAGCATATTAATCAAATTAGAAGTAATGTATAGTAGGGTTCTGCATTAATTTCCAATTTTCTGTCCAAAAGGGAACACAAGGAACCCTTACATGAGATGGTAGGAAACGTCTGTGTCCTGGTTTCCTATGCTCCTGATTTTATATTTATCAGGTTCATCCATTTTGTATCTCCTATTGTCATAATAAATTTGAGACCTTGTTTTTATATATTTAAGATTTAAAATACAAGCCTTTGACTCATTTGGAAAGGGCTGTGAGGACCTACCATGCTGCAGGCACAGGCCTGGCCTCTGGGACCCGGAAGGCACAGTCCTGAAACTCAGGCCGCCGATAAAGAGATGATCGCAATAGCAGTGTCATTTTAGGATTGGAGAGGTTACATTTTGAATTGAAAACGTTTCATTTTCTGAAGGAAGCCTTGCAATACCTCTGTGTGAAAGGGTAACGTATAGAGAGGGGCAGAGGCATTGGTATTCTCCTGAATTGTTGTATGTAACTGCTTTTTCAGTTTTCATTGGGGTTTTCTCATAAATTGACCCTTTCATTTCCCTTTAATTTACTCAATTGACATCTTAAACCTAACCTTTAATGTTGTCCCTCCTGGGGATAAGAAGAGAGAAGGAAACTGCTCCTCGGGGCATAGGTGGAGCAGTGCTCTGCTGAGCCGCTGGTCTGGGATCAGAGAATCAGGACTGCGGTGACTGCAGAATCTTTGCTCACCTTCAGCCTTACTGGAGACGGCCTTGTTCATTCGCCTAACAGTAGATTTGGATTGTGGGCAAACTGAATGACACATCAAGCTGTCTTGCTTTGAAGAACCTACTCTATATGACATTGTAAACTTCCGTTATTTTGCTAATCATGTGAAAAAGAAAAGAAGGATCTTCTGGAAGACCCATCAGTTGCTTGAAGACTGATTCCGCAACTCCAGAAGTAGACCACAATAGTTCTTTGGTATTCCACAGTCATTGACACCCAAGGAAGGAAAGCACAACTGGGACAATTACAATTTGTGAGGACGTTTCCAGGGCTCCTGAGTAGAAAAAGCCAGTTCCAAGCTAGGACTCGGATATCATATGGATCAATTTCCCCTTCTTATCTGTATACTTTACAAGGATCAGAAAAGCATGTAAGAAAGACTGAAGGAAAGTTTAGATGAAACTGCAAGGAGCAAACATTTGATAGAATGACAAACAAAAAAGAATATTTGGAATTAAGTAAGAAATGACCAGACAGCAGATCAAGGGCTTTCACTGATTCTTTTCACTCACTCAAACACTGGCTGAGCATTCACTGTGTGCAACCCTTCTACCAAACCCCATGGCCTCTGCCCTGTGGGAGCTCCCCCTCTAGAGAGGAGGCACACTCATCAGTGGATGGGGACAGTGACGTGCAAGTGTCATGAAGGAAAACAGGGAAGAGAGCTATGAGTTAGCTTGTAAGCAACTAATTAAGGGCTATATCAAGCCTTCCGTAAGGATTTTTCTCTGGATAATATTCCTCAGAATTCCAGAATTGCCAAAACTACCTCTGAGTAATGTCTATGACCCAGAAGGAAGTAGGTTCCTAGAGCAAGGTCAGGGTAATTTTTTTTGTTTAAAAAAATTTTAGCCTGAGTGAATTCTAGCTCAGATTAAGCATTGGAAATTATTTGAAAATACTTTACTGAATTTAGCACTTTATGGTACTTAAATCTTGCTCTAAGTTTGTATAGTTCTTAAAATGTAAATACTTATATTAAGGATAAGTTACTATTCAACACAAATAGCACATTTTACTCATGTACAGAATTCTGAAGAAATCCCAGGCTGTGTCCCTGTGCAAAAACCAATTGTGATCTACATCAGTTTACAGATTTGAGTTTACAAGGCCAGTATCTTATAGGCTGTTCATTTGTTTCTAGGGTCAGAACCTTCTTCAAACTTGAATTATCATGTAAGCTTTGTGCCAACCCATGAGAAAATGAGCTTCATTAGTTCAAACACTTGGTGTGTACAATCATGACTATCTATCACAAAGTCTAAAACAATTCAGTTGAATAATCATTTGTTGAATGAATAAATCAATGTTTGAATGCACTTCACAAATTAATTACACTAAACTTTTGCAGCCCTTTTCTCATAAACCAAAGTACACATTAAAATAAACAAATTCATTAATAGATAAATTCAAATTTTAAACATTCCACATTCAATCTGCCTTCTTATCTTTCCAGTTCACTCCCTCTAATGCCCTAAGTGCATCAATCTTTGCCCTCGCTGGCGCCTGCAAACCATTGGTCCTACCTGACTTACATGCCGTGGTCCACCATTATACCACTCCCTTGCACAAGCACTCAACTTGCTCTTTCCTATATGCCTGATGAAACTACGATGTAGGTTAATCCAATCTCTTCCCACTGCATGCCTGTACCTGTACAAGAGAATGTAGATAGAGAAAACACACCATTGAGCTGAGTGGTCCCATTACGTATTCATGGTTATTAACCTCAAGTGTGTTCTAATTCTATTTGGAATTCATAATTTATAGTCTCTCTTCCATTCTCCTTGACAAATATTTCATATTTTCATTTTTATCCTCAAATCTCCAATGCCTCTTTCCCTGTCCTCACTCTTACTGAAAAACTGAAGTGATGAGACCAGAACTTTGTAAGGTGCTCTCATCACAAATGCTCGCTGACCTGTGTCTGTGCCCTTCCTTTCCTGTTGCTGTCCCTGCTCCTAGCCAAGCCCAACCCCTCTCCCAGCACATTAGATGCCATCCCTCTCATCTCACCAGAATGCTGCTTCATCAGTTTCATCTTTTCTCTTCTAAGGCATTCTTTTCCCTTTTCACTGGATCATTCCCATCACTGTGCAAATATGCTATTATTCTTGAGTCTTGACAAACTTTTCTTTCTTTGGCCCCATGTTTCCCTCTGGCTCCTGTCCTATTTATTCCTTCTCCATATAGTAAAATCCCTTGTAATAGAGGTTGATACTCACCATCTCCAACTTCTCCCTTCTACTTGTCTCTTGAACCCCTCACAATTTTACATCTACTGCTCTACAAAAATTGTTCTTCTCAAGGTCCTCAAACCTCCATGTTTCTAAATCAGTCCCTGTCTTCATCCTTATCTTACTTGACCCATCAGTAGCATTTGATACTGTTATTCATGCTCCTATCCATGAAATACTCTCCTCATTTGGCTTTCAGGACATAGCACTCATCTTGGTTTCCTCTTATTTTCTCAATGTTCATTCCCAATCTTTTTTTTACAGGTTCTTCATCAGCTCCCCAACCTCCAAGTGTTAGCATGTCCCATGGCTCAGTCCTTGGACGTCTCTTCTTTTCTCCTTCTACACTCTCTTCATAGGTGGTCTTAGTGCTACCATGGAAGAGGTGTCCAGCTAACTGCCAAAGGCTAGTGCCCCCCCTTCCTTAGTGACAGTTGTTGCTTAGGGAAAAACTGCCCAGCCAGAGTCTATATTTCCAAGTTCTTCTCACATCTAATTGTGACCACTAGTCTATTTCTTGCCAATGGAATATGAGCAGAAATAATCTGTACTCGTCAAAAATTTCCCACGGGTATCATTTCTTTTTCCTCAATACCAGTGGGGTGATGATACGAATTGGCAGCCTCAATTAGCCTAGGTCCCTGAATGACTGTGTGAACCCTCCTCCAAGCTTTCCCTATTTCCCACTGTGGTTTGGACTTTAAAGGAAGGATGAATGTCTATTAATTTAAGCCAGTAAGGTCTTGGGTTTGAGTTTCAGCTTTGTCACTTTCTGTAATAACAACTGTTATTACCTTAATTAACATACCGATCTATTGGCTGATGACTCACAGATTTATATCCATTCTAAGCCTCTCCCCTAAATCCTAAACCTGAATGTTCAACTGTCCTTGACATTTCCACTTGGAGGTCTAATAGGCACTTGAAGCTTAACATCTCCAAAGTTCCTGATAAACGCCTCTCTAAACCAGCTCCTCTACAATCTTCCCTGTCTACATTAAAGAAACAAAACTTTAAGACAAATCCATTCTTCCAGTGGTTCAGAGAAAAAATCTTAGAGTTAACCTAGGTTCTTCTTTTTCTCTCACCCTCCATATCTGGTCTTTCAGGTAATACTGTTAGCTCTACCTTCAAAATACATCCAGAATTCGAGTATCTTCAGAATCCAACCACTTCTTACCACCCCTACTGCCACCATGTTGAGTCAAATAGCATCATCTCCTGTCTGGATTATTTTCAAAGCCTCCTAACTCTCATCTCTGCTTTTGTCCTTGCTTCCTTAAAGTCCATTCTCAAAGCAAGAACTTCAGGAATCCTGTTAAAACAAAAGTCAGATCACCTCATTTGTTTCTGCTCAAAACCTTCAAAGACTTCCCATCTTAGAGTAAATGCCAATGTCCTTCTCGTCAGGGCCTCCAGAGCCCTCTGTGCTAAGGCAACTGTTTCCTCCCCAAGTCCCACAACCTTTCATATTTATTTCTCTTGTGCATTCTATCACATTCAAGGCACTCTTATGGCTATGTGTGCATAGCCTAGAAGAGTGGAAAGAAACATCTGTTCTAATTTCAGCTTTGTCAATTGGACGCTGAATAGCTTTTTTGAGTGTGTGTGAGGAAGATCAGCCCTGAGCTAACATCCGTGCCAATCCTCCTTTCTGCTGAGGAAAACCGGCTCTGAGCTAACATCTATTGCCAATCCTCCTCGTTTTTTTCCCTTTTTCTCCCCATAGCCCCAGTATATAGTTGTATGTTATAGTTGCACATCCTTCTAGTTGCTGTATGTGGGATGCCACCTCAGCGTGGCTGGACAAGCATGCGTCGGTGCGCACCCAGGATCCGAACCTGGGCCGCCAGTAGCAGAGCACGTGCACTTAAACGCTAAGCCATGGGGCTGGCCCCCTGAATAGCTTTTGATTAACTTTCTTAACTTTTCTGAGTCTGACATTTCTTATATCTAAGCTGGAGGAAATAATACTCATCGCATAGAATTTTTGGTTACTAGTGAGTAAAAGAGACATACTGAAAGCTCTAAATTCATGTTGACATCATAATTAACATCGCCATCATCATTACCACCCCCATCATCATCATCATTATTATTACCATCATTCATCACCATCATCATGATGATCATCATCACCACCATCCGTCATGATCATGGCCATCATCCATCATGATAATCACCATCATCATCACCATCACCACCGCTGGCATCATTACCACCACCACAATTATCATCCCCATTATCACCATCACTGTCATCATCATCATCATTGTTCTACAGTATAGTGTAGACTCTGGGGTCAAATCACCTGTATTCAAACCTTGACTAGCTGTGTGACCTTGGGCAAGTTACATAACTTTTCTGTCTTTAGCTTCCTCATTTGTGAAATGGGCTGTACTAGTAATATCTATAATTTTAAGGCATTATGGGTATTTAATTAGATGATAGATACAGTGCTTGAAAAAGAGCCTGCCTCATTCCATGTGCTGAGTAAATGTTACCTATCACTATTATTCTATCATACTACATAGTTCTCAAGGGCAAGATTCATATGGTCTGTCTCTGCAACTCCTGCAGAAATGTATGCTTAGCATATAGTAGTTTAAACTAATGTTGTCTCTTTAAGATGTTTCCAAGTTTTAAGGCTGATAAAAAGAATTGTAGAAGCTCAGGGACTGTAGAAGCATGGAGATTCAGAGGCATATATGCTAGATTTTGCTCCTAGAGCAAAGAAACAGTCCCCTGTGAACAGTCTGGGTCAGAGTTCACCCTGAAGCAGCTCATGAGATCTCAGAGTGAACTCTTCTTAAATGAGATCTGCATAAGCAGGCTTTGTAGGGTCACCTTTGGACAGATAAATGACACTCAAAAGTTTTAAGGAATTACTCAAGAACAAAGAGCAGTAGGAAGTGGATAAAGATGCTTGCATGAACATTGGTGTTTTAAACTCTGCTTCCTTTATTTCCAGGTTTACATTTGGTCAGAGTTCTGTCTATTTCCAGTATGGTAGCAGTTGATTAAGTTCTAGGAAACTAAACAAAATATGCATTTGCAAAGGTACTCCTCGTTTTAAACTGTTTCTAGAAACATCTTTGCCATGATCCTGAAGGGTAGCAGAATATACCACCCCAAATATGCCACTTTGGTATATTGATTATTTTGAGCTGTAGGCACTTGAAATGCAGAGAGAGGCTGTCTCTGAACTCCCTTTATATTTCTAAGGACAGATCCTCCAAAAGGAACTCAACTGTCATAAATCTTCTCCCCAGAAGTTTCATCAACCGGGAAAGATTGACTCATCACAGAAGAGGAGACCAGAAGTTGGCACCAGACAAACCGTGTCATGAACTGTCATATCTCCCATCTACTCTTCTCAGGGCCCAGTCATCTTTCCTAAAAATCATTTACTCTCTCCTAAGAGGCTACATCCCCCTGCCCCTTCCTTACAAAGATGGTATTTCATCCGGAATTTTAACCCACCCTAGAGAGAGACTCATTTTTACCTGGATATTTCCAATGTATATATGAGGTACACATGTTAATAAACTTCTGTTTGTTTTTCTCTTGTTAACCTCTCCTGTGGTGAGACACCACAGGAGTCTCAGCTAAAAGGCCAGCCCTGGTGGTCTAGTGGTTAAGAATCGGCACTCTCACCACTGCTGCCTGGGT
This sequence comes from Diceros bicornis minor, assembly GCF_020826845.1. Classification (NCBI taxonomy): domain Eukaryota; kingdom Metazoa; phylum Chordata; class Mammalia; order Perissodactyla; family Rhinocerotidae; genus Diceros; species Diceros bicornis. Next base: position 10,939,642 of record NC_080779.1, on the reverse strand, counting down.
TCATTTCCGGTTCAGGGAACCACACCACCCGTTTGTCAGTTGTCACACTGTGGTGGCTGTGTGTAGCTGTGATGCTGAAAGCTATGCCACCGGGATTTCAAATACCAGCAGGGTCACCCCTGGTGGACAGGTTTCAGCGGAGCTTCCAAACTACAACAGACCAGGAAGAAGGACTTTGGAAAAGATTTGCAATGAAAGCCCTGTGAGTAGCAGCAGAGCATTGTCTGATACAGTGCCAGAACGTGAGAGGACGGTGCAGAAAGACCAGGCAGGGTTCTGTTCTGCTGTCCTAGGAGTCGGAACAGACTTGACAGCACTAACAACAGTTCAGCTAGAAATTCAGAATGGTAGAGGGAAAATTATTCTTCCTCTACAATCCCTTGAAGTACTCTTTATCTATTGGGTCCCCAAAGGTACACAGAGACTTTCAGTTGCAGGTGCCTAGCAACTGTAGAGACTCTACGAATATCTGCAGAATTGATGAGTGCGTGTGCTTTACCTGTCATAAGGAGATACCATTCAGAAGTTCCTGTGGGTCGTCTTTCTGCTTTCTGACTGCACTGCACATCAGACCCAGAGACAACGTGGCCACGTTTAAAGGACAGGGGGTCCCTCCACACTGACCTCACAGTGCTGAGGAGGGTGAGACAGGATGGAGGCATGTCCCTGTTACACAGATGGGTTGGATTCACATCTAGATCTGGAAAGCCTTTTAGAAAGAAATATAAAGTTTCTTATTCCAACTCTCTTATTTTTTTTTTTTTTTTTTTTTTGTGAGGAGATCAGCCCTGAGCTAACATCCGCCAATCCTCCTCTTTTTTTGCTGAGGAAGACGGCCCTGGGCTAACATCGGTGCCTATCTTCCTCCACTTTATATGGGACGCCGCCACAGCATGGCTTACCAAGCAGTACTTCGGTGCGCGCCCGGGATCCGAACCAGCGAACCCCGGGCCGCCGCAGCGGAGCGCGCGCACTTAACTGCTTGCGCCACCGGGCCGGCCCCCCAACTCTCTTATTTTTATGGAGGAAAACTGAGGATCTGAAAACCTCAGTTGTTGGATATCTGAAGACAGCATCTTATTTTAAACATACTAGGAGATTTCAACATTCAAAGTACCACTCATTATAACCTTGAATTTGCAGAAAGTAGCTTTTCAGATACTAAAACATTTCTCTGCTGACATGAAACAAACATGTCTGGCTAAAAAGAAAGAGAGAAAAGCATTTAATTCCATGCACGTCAGTAAGACATTCACACCCCTGCCTGCTCACTGAAAGGAATGCTCTCTAAGAAGACAACGCCAGATTTTTGCTGAGGACTAAGTCTTTAAAAAAGATGAAGCTAGTTTAGACTTTAAGACTTTCAAATATAATAATAAAATCATCAAGTCAACAATACTACAAGTGCTGAATTTTTTGTGTGTGTGTGAGGAAGATCAGCCCTGAGCTAACATCCATGCTAATCCTCCTCTTTTTGCTGAGGAAGACCGGCTCTGAGCTAACATCTATTGCCAGTCCTCCTCCTTTTTTTACCCCCAAAGCCCCAGTAGATAGTTGTATGTTATAGTTGCACATCCTTCTAGTTGCTGTATGTGGGACGCAGCCTCAGCATGGCCGGAGAAGCGGTGCGTCAGTGCCAGCCGGGATCCGAACCCCGGGCCGCCAGTAGCACAGCGCACACTTAACCGCCAAGCCACGGGGCTGGCCCCAAGTGCTGAATTTTTACAGGCCAAGATTTTGAATTGATATATCATTACTACGCAAAACTAAGCATTAGTGGTTGTACAATACAGATTTCAAAGAAGGGGGAGTTAAAATATGAATATTGTGAAATATCAGTTCTATTTTCTATTACTAGGTACTCTTGTGACCATTATCCTAGTAACTAATGATGGAGCCGTTTCCTGCTCCCTGTCTACTGATCAAGCACACACGGTGGACTGGACATTAAGGGAGCTGCTGCCCCGTGCAGAGTGCTGGCGCCGCCCTGTGGTGCAGGGGAGCCACTGCCACTTACGCACCAATCACGTCCTCTCTGTCAGCCTCCAGGCTGCATTTGAAAACTAGGGATAACACACTAAACCTTCGGGAGGTGTGTGCTAGCGTGTGGAGATCCCCGCCTGCTCCCTCACACAGAATTTCCTGGGGCTTCAACAATCAACAACGTCACCAAGCTCCAAGCTCTGTGTGGCAAGACACACAAAGTTAAATCCCGGGTCCTCCAAAGCCTTCCAGGGCAGGAGGGAGCTTTAAGACCAGCCTTGCACTGGGCGATGATCCTGATCTCCTCTGCAGAGTTCATATTTTTATTTTTTAAGGTACACTTCCTCTTAAGCTAAATTCCAAACTCCTTTGTGATTTTTAGTGATGCCAGAGATACTGTTCTGCTTGATGACTGGATGATCCAGGAGAGTTATTCCTGTTAGAGGATTCCATTACACGCAGAGAAGTTCTAATAGACCACTTTATATCAAAGGGTAGAAAAAAGATTCACCAGTTTCTCTGAGAGGCTTCATGAGTTCCTGGTAAACCCTTCTATGCTACTCAAATCAGATAATTATTATGCATGAAAATACTTAGAAATCCTGTCATGTGATTGGGTTTTCACATCATTTGGGTAGAAAGGAAAAAAGGAGATGTGAGATGTCAAAATATGAATCAGGAATCGTCGGAGGGAAGCATTTCATGTGGAACTATTCATATCCATCCTGCAACCAATGCGACCATGAGAATGGCCCGCAGCCCCTATCCCTAAGGCAGGAGAGCTGTCAATTCCTGGTCAAATCACAGGTTTGTTCAGCCAACACGTACTTAGTGGGTACTCACTGGGCTCAAGGCACCGTGCTAGGAGTTAGAGATAAAAGAATGAATCAAACAGATCGTCCTTACCTTCACAGACCTTTCACTCTAGCCAGAGAAAAGCAAAATGATTAAGCGCTATGAAGAAAAGGTGTGCGGAGACATCAAAGGGCATAAAAGGGGACCCCAGTTAGTCCAGAAAGGCAGACAGCAGGTAACACTTCGTTGAATTGGTTACCTTTGACTGAGACCCTAGGAGGAGTTTACAAGGTGAAGGGCAGAGAGGAGAAAAGGTACCCCTGCACTGGGAACAGAGTGTGCAAAGGCGCTGAGGTGCAGGGGAGCTTGGAACATTGGTCTGCCTAAATAGAGCATTGAGGAGCAGGGGCCGGGGGTGGAGGGGTGGGGTGCGGGTTGCGGGGTGAGTGAGGTAGCGGGAGGGAAAGGCAAAGGTCAAATCTGGTAAGTCATTGTAGGATTTTAGTCTTTCCAAAAGGCACTGAGAAGCCACTAAAGGATTTTAACTTAACAGAGACATGATCTCACCTTCAGTCATTCCACGGGTACAGCAATGGATGGTATCACCACTTTCAAGGGCTGAGCTCCTAATCATAGGGCCCTCTGAAGAAATGGCTCAGCCAAGTCGGTGTCAGCATGGGGGTGTAATTGAACTCTTTCTTATTTGCTTTAGGGGAAAAGATGAAAAGACGATTTTTTAAACTGAGTCCTTCATCTTCCATTTATAAGAATAAATAAAAAGCGTTTTTCCATATGTAAGAAAAAGTTGATAGCCTCTAACTACAACAGCATAGATTTATAAAGTTAAAGTGACACTAGAGCCTGTATGTATTCTCTACAGCTACTAGGGGCAGAAAGGGCCCAGAAACACAGATCTGTCATTCATCTCCTTGTTTATGATGCACCATCATTCTCAAAAGCCTTATGTGACTTATCTAACTGCTAGAAATTACTGTCTGAACGTGCCCTTGTCCTACTGTTATTTCACTAAACTTGTAGAACTGGCCTGATTTGCTTACTGTAAATAAAACTTTATTTGCTATGGCTTTGTGGACAATCTCTAAAATATTCTCCACTATTCCATTTAAAAGTACCTCAGAAAATAACCTGCGGTTTTTTGGCAACTAGTGGGGTGGAGGGTGGGATGGAACCAGTGTTAGCAGGGACAGGCCTGGGCTTGAATTCCTTCTAGATCCTTCTTTGATTTGTAAACTTGAGGAAGTCTGCTTGCTTGTTTGTTTTTAAGCATTTCTCTGTCTATAATTCTTCACTTATAAAATGGGTACAAGAATGTCTATCTCTTTGATTAACAAAAAATACAAGTAAAGTGCCTTGCACGGAGCTTCCCATGCAGATATATGCACTTCCAAAAAAAAAGCAAACCCGGTGTGTGGCACAGTGGTTAAGTTCCCAGCTCTGCTTCTGAGACCTGGGGTTTGCATGTTCAGATCCAAGCCACCGACCTATCACCACTCACCAAGTCATGCTGTGGCGGCATCCCACATACAAAACAGAGGAAGATGGGCACAGATGTTAGCTCAGGGCCAATCTTCCTCACCAAAAAAATTAAAAAAGCAGTTATTATTTGCTGCTCCTTTCTCACAAGGGAATGTTAAGCACATACCTTTAATGAAAATTTCCAGCAAACAGAGAAGGGGAGGTGGGTTTTTTGGATGGCTCAATGATTCTTTTTAAGAAGATAGAACACGCTTACATTCAATTCTGTTGCACTTTTGAAACGCTTGTGCTTTTATAAAATATTAAATGAAGGGCCCTGTGTCACTTTCTGGACTCCTTCTCCCATTTTTCCTGGACTTGTCCCTGCATTACTTTCAAGGTCCAAAGATGACTGTGCCTCACGCTTCTGTTCAGGTGGAGGATTTTTTTCTTGTACCCTCTAGTGACGTTCTCCATGTTAGAACTTTGGGGGAAAAAAAAAACAACCCTGCTTTGAATGTTGAACTGCCAGGTGTTTAATAGTAGGAGCCATGTTTTGATACAAAAAAATTAAAGAAAAAACAAGGATTTTATTTCCTAATATCGAAAGGAAAACTGAGTTCATTGAGTGACAACCGGGCTGCTATCATGTTCGTTTCAGTTTCTGGTGATAAAGATGCTGCGACAAGAAGACCGCAGCGGGGAAGGAAGACGCCCTCGTAGGAAGGCTGCGCTCCGAATGAGGAGGACGCTTGGCGCTGGGAGATAAAGCTCTTCTGGATCCAGAGGGGGATCGCGCTTCTCTCCTTCCCTCTCCTAACCACAACCCGTCCTGTAATTAGCAGAGCAAGTCAATCTGAGCTAGGCAAATCACTGGTTTTCCACGAAATAATTATATTTCTGTTGCTCTCGGACATGTACACCTCTAAGCCTGAAAACAGAGAACGATGTTTTTCTCTTTCGTGCCCGGGGGCAGGGAGGAGAAAAGTGGAAGCGACAGTGAGGACAAGGAGGGGAACCGGTAGAAGGTGGAGAAGAAAAGGATCCCGTGGGCGCGTGGGAACACTGAGTTCTGCACAGGGAGTTCCAGCGCGCGGGGAGAACGCCCTGGACGCGATTTGATAACTCTCCGAGGGGGAACAAAATGAGGCTGTCCTAAGCTTTCCGTACCATCCACAGAGCTCCGCAGCGTGTCCCCGCTGCGCCGGAGGCTCCCCCACCCGCGGGCCCCGCTGCTCCCCGGCCCCGAGCCTGCGGCGCCTCCCCGCGCGCCCGGCGGACCGGGGTGTCCCCTGGCAGGAGCCTGCGGGGGACGGGGCGCGACGCGTGGGGCGCGCCGGCCCCTTCACTGGATGGACGCCCGACGCTGCCTCCGGGGCGGGGACAGCTCGGGCCACCTTGCGCCCGGCGCGGCGATCCCCCCCACAACTCGCTGGGTGGCGGCGCGCGCAGTTGGCGAGAGGGGCGCGCGGCCCCGCGTCGCCCGCGGGCTCGGGCAGGTGCGCGGCGCTCCGGCCCGGTGCCCGCGTCCTCCCGCCCCCGCCCGGGCGCCGCGCCCGCCCCGCCCCGCCCCCGCCCGCGGGCCGCCCGGGGCAGGGCCTGCAGTGCGGCCGGCGAGCCGCGCACCGGGCATGGGCCGGCGGCCGGCGGCGGAGGGCGGCTGAGGACGGCCGAGGGTCCGCGCTGTGGCCTCGGGTCGCCGTGCGCGCCCGGCCGGGCAGCGTGCCCGCTCGCAGCGGGGCCCGAGCCCGTGGGCTGCAGAGCCCCGACTCCGCGGCGGCGGCGGGAGGCGGCTCTCGCTGCCCCGCAGCGATGCGCTGAGCCGCGGAGGGCCGAGCGCCGGGCTCGTCGTCCGCGCCGGGAGCCGACCCCATGGAGCCGGCAGGCACCGGGCGGAGCCTGCGGGCGCCGGCGCCGCCGCTGCTGCTGCTGCTCCTGCAGGTGGCGGGGCCGGCGGGCGCCCTGGCTGAGACCCTGCTGGACGCGCCGCGAGCCATGGGCACCAGCTCCAGCCCGCCCAGCCCCGCGAGCGTGGTCGCTCCCGGCACGACGCCGCTCGAGGAGAGTCGATTGCCAGTGTTCACCCTGGATTACCCCCACGTGCAGATCCCCTTCGAGATCACCCTGTGGATCCTGTTGGCCTCTCTGGCCAAGATTGGTGAGCGAGCTGGACCCGCGGGGTGGGGCAGGGGCGATCGGGAGGGGAAGCCCCGGACGGTGCCCAGGGCGGCGAAGGGACCTCTGGGTCGCGGACCAGGGCACGAGCAGCAGATAGAGCAGCTGCTTCTGCTCGAAAGGGACCCCGGGAGGAGCGGCTTTAGGCTTTCGTTCTGAAGTGGACGTTCGCCTTGAAATTGCCCCAAGATGTAAGCCCATACGAACTTAGCGCTTTGCTGCTTATTTCTGCCTCAGATGGCAGGTGTGACAGCCCTCTGCCACAGTCGAGACCTGTTTGCTGAGGGAGGAGGCGAGTGGGCTGAGGTTTATTGGTGTCGCCTACCGGGCCAGAGGCGCAGGCGAGCACCTAGGCTAAAACGGTTGAAGCCCTGGATGCTGGAGGGGAGAGATACTCCTTGGCAGTGACACAGACCCTGGCGCGCACCTGACTAATGAGGTGCATGGAGGAGGACCAGGGACACCTGAGTGCCTGCAGCTGCGACAGGAACGCCCTGCCTCCTCCCTCCTTTGGGCTGAGGCTGTCACTCTCCAGGAAGCGTTTTCTTAGGTGACTGAGGCCAGTGCAGCGAGATGCATCTTTAAAAATAATTAATCCACTTTCAGTCTATCTGTAACTCTCATTTGGAAAGCAGAAGCCTCAGAATGTATTTTCTCATCTTCATCCCCCACCAAAAAAAACTTTCGTTATGATCATGGCGCTTTACATTATTTTCACTTTATATTTTAAATAATTTTTTATCTTAAAATATGTCAACTACTGTTGCAATGATTCAAAAAAGGTATTAGCTCAAAAGAATTTGTGTATTATCACTTATGTTTTATACATTTGCTGGGTGAAAGGTCCTGTGTTGTAAGGTGAGGCAAGTCTCCATAAAGGATGAAAAGACACATGACCTGTCGTCTGGGAGCTCGTTGCTTGGTGGGAGAGATGGCATACACACCAGAGACCGTGATACAGGAAAGTGCTTGGAAAAGATGCTATAGTAGTGTAAGGAGGCAGGAATCGCTTCCTCATGCAAAGGAAGCATTTCAGCTGGGTTTTCAAGGATGACCAGGATATGGTCAGTTGGAGATGAAAGGGAATAACATTCCAGAGAGGAAGAAACAAAAGCGTAAACTGGGAGGGAAGCACAAAGCACAAGGGATGGTTACAAGGAGGGTGGAAGTTGTGGGAGGTTAGCCTGAAGTGAACCTTCGATGTCAGATTGAATTAATTAGATTCTATTAATGGTGACCAAAGGAGGCACATGCTATTTAATGACTTTGCAGTCTGTAATTGCCTGGCTTTGACATGGTTCTACTAGCTGAGTGTTTTAATTCCATCTGAGAAACAGAATAAAGGGAAATGGACTTCCCCTTCTATCAAGCAGATATGCACATTTGCGTAGACTCGTTGCCTGTAATAATAAACTCAAGTGCCATCTCCTTGTAGGGTCCTCACGACAACCCTCCGTGTGGGCACTCCCACTTGGTAGAGGTGGAAACTGAAACTCAGAAAGTTTACATGAGTTGCCCACGGACGCACAAAGTGGGGAGTCAAATGCAGGCTCTGTTCACTCCCTTTCTTTCTCCAAGCCCCAAGTGTCCATCACTGGGTGGGTGCGTTTGTGCCCTGTTTCCATTACTGCTTCTCTGTTGCCCTTTCTATTCAATTACAACTCTCTCTTCTGTTCTTCACTACTGATTGTTTTAATCTGATTAATTACACTAATAACAGCCGCTGGTGGGCACTTAAGTTCATTGTCTCTAATTTTCACAACCACCCTGGGTAGGTATGATTACCCCGTTTTGTATGTGAGGGAACTGAGAAATGGAGAGGTTAACTTGCCAGTGGGTGGTGAGCCAGAATTCCAGCCGGGTCTGTCTCATGTCGCATCTTTGTGTTGCTCCTGGAGGCTTGTTTTGTTGTGAGGAATAAATGAGACTAGATGTGTATAGCATTCTTAGAACAGTGCTGGGTGTTACTGATCTGCCCACTGGCAGTTCTCTTATCAGGATGTATTTATATTCACTGGCACTTGCTGTTCTTCTGGTCTGTCTGCCTCCCCCAAATTCTGAACTTCTTTGGCTACTCTTTCCTCTTTCCTTCCTGCATCTAGGGTGGAAGGAAGAGATGGAAACACAGACAGACATTCACATCTACTGGCCAGAAGGTTGAGCAGAGAGGGCTCTGAGTGGAGACTGCCATGGGTGGGGTGAAGGGGATAGTTCGGAGAACAGAAACTGTAGTTTTAGAGACCCAAAGCTGGTACTTGGGGTCGTCTGGATTCTTCCTGTATATAGCCCAGCCCTGTCCTGCTGCTGTTGCTCTGTTCCTAGAGGACCCTGGAAATGCTCAGAGATCCTCCCCGCCCCTGGCTCCAAGGCCCTAAACTTTCTATTTGACTTTCAGGAAGACTGTCTTGGGCCTGTGGGACACTTATAGCCTATTAAACAGTCGTCTAGTCAATCAAATTCTATTTTAATTTTTGCACTGGAAAAACTATTATTTTGGGATGACTTGTATGGCTTAATTTGCTCATATTTAGGTAGGATGCTAAATTGAGCTGTGCAAGGGGACGTGAGGCTATGAGGTAGCAGGAGTGTTAACTCATGCAAAATGCCATGGTTTCGATTTGGGACACTTTTATCCCCTGTACCTAGTGTACCTGAACTTACCTGCCCCACAGAATGTGGAGAAACATTGCCTGTGATTACTTTAACAAGGATAGCAGGTTGCCCCAAGTGGAGGCTCCTAATAACATTTGTAGGAGCTTCAAATCATGCCTGATGGGTGAATTCAGAATAGTTTTCCAGATTGCAGCACAATGTAATCCTAGAAATATTATAATCGGATGTGAGAAAATGCATTTTTGGCTGAGTGTTGAATGATTCATCTTAACTTTTCATTGTTTTACCTGATTATCAAGGAAAATCAACTTCCTAATTATTTGGTCAAAAAGAAAGTTCTGTAGTTATAAAGTTTTCTAAAATGACGATGATGACAGTGATGATGTTGTGTATGTGTATGTCAAGTAGGTTAAATAACTAAAAGAACGTAGCCAATTCAGAACGCCTCTGAGAAGTTTAGGCAAGAAACATCTCCCAGTTGGTTTTTCACCGAGATCCCCACACATGTGAGCTCTTGTTGTTTCTTCATTTTACTTCTTTATCTTTCGAGTAATTTGATTTTTTTTAGCAGTTATAAATGCACACTTTGCTTGGGAAATCCTGTACGCAGGGATGGAGTTCTACAGCCTGGAATAATAGGTAGCCAAAGAATTAAGAAGAGAAAAATTTGCTGGAGTGTTCTAAAGTTGTCCCCTCTGATTTCCTTGCCCATGAAGTGGGTCAGTAGGATTTGCCCTAAACTGGATGAATTTGGGCACGCGTTCTGCTTCTGTTCAAGGTTCGGAGACAGAGCACTGGGTCTCCTGGTGGTTAGAGTAACACAGCCTCTCTTCTTTGTCCTGAGTGGTTCCCCAGACGCCCTTCCGCTTACCTTGTAGTCGTGTGGAGCTGGCCCATTTGCCTCTCCTTCCAGGTGTCGGCACTCACCCTGCCCTTTTCATTTCCTTTGCCCTTAAACTTGGGGTTAGAACGCAGAATATGCCACTTCTCTCCATCCTGTTGTCTTGAAATTAAATAACTTGTATTATTATTTTAAGGGCAAGACAGAAAGCAGTTTTGTCCATGAAGCCTTCTCCTCTGGGCTCCCGGCTGTCTTGAATTGGAAATATGAAACCAGAGAGTTTCTTTGGTTAGTGTCTGCCTGAATTAGCAATCTCTTGATCTCTGGCAAAACCTAGCCTTGTCCTTGATCTGTTTCTTTGTCGTGTTTGGTTTTCCTGAAGCATATTCACCAGCTAGTTGGTCAGTAGATGAGGCTTATGGTCTTCGCCTGTGATTTGAACTGCATCACACTGTGAACACACTGCTAAAGCCGGGTCATCTTGATGGCATGTGTTTGTTCCTAATAAAGTTACAAGAGTTCTGATTCCTTTCTGTCTCAAAGCCTCCATCTCTTCCCATTGGGCTAACCATGCATTTTCTGTTTTCTGTCTGAAGCATGACTTAACAGCTTTCTCATATTCTTTCTAAAGACCATTTCGGGTCCCTTCTAGAATTTTATCACTGTACCGCAGAAATATTTTTGCACCTTTAAAAATAATAGCAGGTAATTTTTCACCAAAAAATGTTACTCTTTGTATCAACTTTACCCATGACAATAACAATTATCATTAATAGGATGCTTTATTTTTTACAGAATTCTTTCACATATCTTGAATCCCCAGGAAGTAATCAAAGAACCTTTTGTATAAACTTGTTTGTTCCTTGTGGGGTTGTAAAAACTCACCTGTAAAACCAAATGAATTTGGTGGTTTGTATATGGATAGATTTTCACCAATGATTCAGTTGCTTTAAAGTTTATCATTCCATTTGGCATATCTGTGTCTTCTCAGGTCAATTTTGGTATTTGTGTTTTCATTTTTCTGGAAAGTCATTTCATTTGAGTTTTTAAATTTATGGGGAGAAAGTTATTTTTTATGATTTTAGAAATATCCACTTTATCTGTATTTATGTTCTACTTTTTTATCCCTAATATTGTTATTTTTGCCTTTCTTTACCTTGATCAAAATTCTCAGAAATTTATCTATTTTATACTTTTTCAAACAATTGGAATTTGATTGGCTTCTAATTTATCAATTTCTACTCTTTATTATTTACTCAATCCTACTTTATTTGGGTGTATTTTGTTATTTTTTTTTAATTCTTGAATTGAAAGCTTAGCTCATTAATTATTGAATTTACTTGTTTTTCTAATATGTTGATTCCCACCTTGCAAGGGTACTGAATCCCTGAAAAAACGCTTGTAGTTGAAAACATAATATTATTGTCAGTTATTTCAGTGGTAAATATTTTTATGAAATCCTGAGCTCCAAAGTTGGCATGCCCTTATGCCAAAATGACATTAGTCTTATTAAAATGGACAAAACTATTTCAATAGTTTAGTTATTATCACTCCTAATAAGCCATTTTCCCTTCATCAGTTTCTCCAAAATATGGCTCTTTACTTGTTCTCATTAAATTCAAAGCTATGATAAACAGACACTTAAGACTATGTTACAAATAAAACATATTCACGATACTCGAGGTTTGTGTAAATTCACCTTTATTGCAAATTATAATAATACACATAAAGAGAATGGCAAAGACCGAAGAATGCAAGGGAGATGATGCAAATGAAATTATACTTTCCTGATAGATTGCATGAAATCATTTTTGCTATTAACTAGCAAACCATCTGTATTCTGAAAGAAGAATTTAACACAACATATCGGTGATAAAACTGGAAAGATGACTTCTTGATGTCTCTCATCAAGGGAGCTCAGCCACCAACTTAAAGACTATAAAATCCAGTTTGGTCTTTATGAAGTCAAAGATATGCCTCATGAGCTGAAATAGGAATATCAAATGAAACTCTTCTTAAAGATGAATTCCTGTGATCCAAATGGGTATATCTTAGAGGAATGACAATGTATGTATTTAAGGCCAGAAATATATTTTTCTGTCCTATTTTAGTTGCATTGCATAGTTTTGATATGTAGAGTTTTCACTGTTGTTCAGTTCACAGTATTTTTAAATTCCCTTTGATTTTTGTATTCTAGCCCAGTAATTATTTAGAATTGTAGTTTTTAGTCAGTAAACCTATAGAGATGTAGTTATTTTTTATTTTATTCATATTTTATTACATTTTGGTTAGATAGGCCTGATATTGATTTTTGATATTGATTGTTGATATTGATTGAGATGTCCTCTGTGGCTTAATATGTGGCCAGTTTTTAACTACATTTTCCATGCTTGCTTGAAAAAGATTGTGTATTCTCTATTTATAGGGTGCAGGATTTTATGTAGGCACATGTTCACATATACAGACACACACATACACACACAGACTAGCTCAAATTTCTAATTACAGTGGTCAGATCTTTAATTGCATTACTGGTTTTTTTGGCTACTTTATCTCTTAGGTTCTGGGTACATTAAAATCAACCTCTAAGATTGTGATGTTAATTACTGTTGTAATTTTGTCAATTTTTGCTTTATATATTTTGATACTATGTTATTAGGTACATACTAGTTCAATATTGTTATATCATCTGAGTGAATTCTTCTTTTAATTATTAAGTTATTAACTTATCTATTTTCAATAATTTTCTTGTGGCTCAAAGTCTATTTTTTCGTTTATTACTATTGCTTTTTAAAATAAAACTGGCTTTTGCACATGTATTTTTTTCTGTATCTATGTTTTTCCACATATATATTTTCCAGATATATCTTTTCTCATACCATTACTATAAAATAAACTGGATAATTTTCTTTTAGATGTATCTCATTAAGTCACATATAGCTGGATTTTGTATCTTTAAATTTTCAAATATCTGTAGTTTAAAAAGAAGTGTAATTACATTTATTGTGAGTAATGGTGTATTTAGATTTACTTTGTTCTCTGTTTACTGTGCTTTTACTTGGTGTCTTTAGTTTTCTTTTCTTGCCATATTTTGGTTTAGTCAATTGTTTTCTTCGTTTGTTTTTTATACATTATTATGCATTCTGTTTCTATTCCTTTTGTGGTTACTCTTCAATTTTAATATGATTACTTAATTTAACAGGAGCCAGGCCAGACTGCTTTGGCTCACATCCCAGGTACATTTTCCTACATATTTTGTAGTTGTATAGTTTTTGGTGTGTAATTTTAACTCTCTGGAATCGTTTTCCCTATTGGTAAAATAGGGGTAATAAAAGTACCAATGTCGTAGGTTACTGTGAAATTACTTAATATATGTAAAATATTAATTTCCTGGAACATAGTAAACATAGTATTTGTGATTTTTATTATTTGATTCCTGAATAACACTTAAACTTTAAAAATTTTAACTGCTATCTGCCTGTTTCAGAATTCTAATGTTTTGTCTTGCAATTTAGACCTAGTTTATATTTAATTTCCTCCAAATTAATTTTTAATTTTTTTTTTTTTTGTGAGAAGGATTAGCCTTGAGTTAACATCTGTTGCCAATCCTCCTCTTTTTGCTGAGGAAGATTGGCCCTGGGCTAACATCCATGCCCATCTTCCTCTACTTTATATGTGGGACGCCTGCCACAGCACGGCTTGATAAGCAGTGCATAGGTCCGTGCCTGGGATCTGAACCTGCGAACTCTGGGCCGCCAAAGCAGAGCATGCAAACTTAACCACTACGCCACCAGGCTGGCCCCGAATTAGTTTTTAATTTCTATAAGCAATGTTTATATAGATTTGCAAATGTGCTTACCAATTTTTTTTCATTGTTACTTCTTCTGTCTCTCCTTTTCTTTCATATTGCTTTCCTTTTCCTGAAATATGTTCTTTAGTAGATACTTCAGGGAGGGCCTTTGAATGATAAATTTTCTTGGTCTTTGTTTGAAAATGTCTTTATTTTGATTATGCTCTTGAATGATTATATAACAGAGTATAAGGGTTGGAGTTATCACTCATCATTTGGACAATATCATTTCATTACTTTCTGTCCTCTTTTTTTTTTGAGGAAGATTGGACCTGAGCTAACATCTGTTGCCAATCTTCCTCTTTTTTCTTTTTTCTCCCCAAAACCCCAGTGTGTAGTTGTAGATCCTGCTTGTAGGTCCTTCTAGTTCTGCTGTGTGGGTCGCCGCCTCAGCATGGCTTGATAAGCAACGAATAGGTCCCTGCCCAGGTTCTGAACCGGCGAACCTCAGCCCACCAAAGTGGAACACGTGAACTTAATCACTATGCCACCAGGTTGGCCCCATCTTCTTTTGTTGCTAAGGAGAATTATGTTGTTACTTTCATTGTCTTTGGCATTAATCTGACTTTTCTCTCTGCTTGAATTTAAGTTTTTTATTTGGTTATTTCTGATATTCTGCTCTTTCCTCAATGTGTATGGATTTATTTTATTTTTCTTGCTTGGAACTTGTTATACTTTCATGTTTATTAACTGCTGTATCATGTTTTTAATCTGTTTTCCTTTCTCTTCTATATCTTGGTGATTTTATCAGATTTTTCTTCCAGCATACCATATTACTCTCAGTGTGTTTCTAATCTGTGATTAACCTACTCATTGGATTTTTTTTTTCCCCCTAAAGCCCCAGTATATAGATGTATGTCATAGTTGCACAGCCTTCTAGTTGCTGTATGTGGGACGCGGCTTCAGCATGGCCAGAGAAGCAGTGCGTCGGTGTGCGCCCGGGATCCGAACCCGGGCCACCAGCAGCGGAGCGCGTGCACTTAACCGCTAAGCCACGGGGCCGGCCCCTCATTGGATTTTTTATTGTAATTATATATTCATTTAATTATATATTCATTTTAGTTCTTTTTCAAGTCTATCCACATTTGTTTCATACTCTTCAACTATTTAATTATAGTTTTTATTCCTCCAGTCATTCTTTTATTTATTTAAACTATATTCATTTTATACCTTTTTTTTCAGATTGTTCTGTTATTTTTAGTTGATAGTTGCTAATTCTTATGTTTACCACATTTACTGACTTTCCATTTTGGATATTTATTTCCTTATATAGATTATACTTTTTATTGTAAGCTTGGCTTCAGCAAGGAATGTTTACTTGATAGTGGTCTGTTTTCCTTAAGTTGTGCAAGGTTCTTACAAAATAGTTTTGAGTGTTCTTGGTGAGACCCAGAGTTTCAGTGATTGGTTTTTAGTATTAGCTTGGTTTTAGTTGATTCTTAGCTTGGTTTTCCCATATGATTCAAGTACTGTAAATCGACCTTATACCTGTGTGCGGTGTAGAGCTGGAATTTAATACTTCACAGGGGAATTTTCCCTCTGCCCAAGGCCATAAAGAGTTGATATGTTTCTTCCCATTCTTCTATGAATATATATACCTTTTACTTTTTATTTATTTATGACAGAATGGCTCTTTGAGACTCAGGAATTTATGCATGAGTCCTTCCCTTACTGGTCTGAAGTCAGATTTCTTGTCCTTATGTAAGTGTTGAAACGCCAGGTTCTAGCACATGAGGCAGGTATCTTGTCTTGTATCCCCCTGGTTCACTGTGGCTTGAAATCCTACTGACGTCTTGTGCCTTGATTTCTCTCCTTATTTCTGGCCTCCTAGACATTTTCCTGTATTTTGAACATGGCTAGATATTAATATTATGTGTTGTAGTGACAGGAGGCTCTATCTATGTCCATGTTGTTGGATGGCTCAGTGGCCATCTTTTTAAAGAAGTGCTTTCTATGAAATGCTTAAAGTCCATGGATATGTTCTGTGATATTCATAGAATATCATAATGGAGTCTCTTTAATGTAAGGCGAAAATAGTATGTACTTTGCTAGTTTTTCTATCTGCAGGATGTGGAGGTGTGACTATTCTGCCTTTGTTTGATCTTCTGTGTTTTCATACTTGGATAGAAGACAAATAGCTCAGCAGTTAAAGAATGTTGGACCTAAGTTTTGGAAAAGCTATCCCCAGATTAGAAGTATAAAGACCCTCTTGCACTTCTAGTTCTACCATTGACTTTGTCTTATGACCCTGAGAAGTCTTCATCTGCTTGGTTCTCATATTTAATTAGTAGAAGCAGGGATATATATCAGCTCCATCTGTTTGATATTTCCATAGGGATAATATGAGATACTCTGTAGGGGAGGAAATCATTTATAACAAAGATTTTACCTTTATAGCAAAAGAAACTTAAGCCAAGAGAAGCATGTGTTTATTATATTAAAGTGATGTGTAGACATGGGCTTATTGTCATTGTAAATGAGACATGCACAATTATGAGTTAGTCTCTTGCAATTACATCTTTTAGGTGTAATGAATCATAATTGATGTACTTCCTGCAACAATCCTGCACATCACTGGCCAAGGCTTTTCTAATCTTGCTTTTTAAAGTTCATCCCTTGTTTGAAGATGTGTGTATTCCTCCCTGTCTTCAGTAATTCCAGGGGAGGGCACGAGAACTCCCCTGAGAGCTCTCCATGTGGCTGCGACAGAATCATATTTTAAATGTGAATTTCACGTTATTAGAGTTGGCATACAAAAACTCACGTGAGAAAGACAGAAAAGAAGAATCAGATTCACAATTATATGTAGAAATTTCCACTGAAAACAAATCAGGTTGCACATGCCCACCCCACACGTGAAAGCACTCTAAGAAAGTTTAGAGGTTTTGTTATCCGCAGAAGGTTCCTCATGGAGCCACAGGGCAGCGAAACAGTCCTGTTGCCGTATTTCTGTGGCTCCGCCGCTGGCTCTCCTGCTCCTGCCTCCTCCTGGGCTTGTGTCCTAGGGATCCGCAGGCTGGGAAAGCGGAGCAGTGCCACGCACCCGAGGGAATCTTGTGTTGTGGCCTTGGAGGGTGGAGATGGGTGAGACTGGGTAATCCCTCTATTACGGTTTCTTTCATAAAATAATAATAGCTAATAATGATGGAGCATTATCCCATGCCGGGTATTTGGGCCAAGTGCTTTACACCCATTGTCTTATTTAATCCTCACAGTAACTCTGGGAGGTAGGCGCCATGATTATCCCGTTTTAAAAAATCGATGGGGAAACAGGTCTAGAGAGCTTAGGCAACTTGTCCACAGCATCACAGCTGTGAGCGTTCGAGACGGGATCCTCGGCTCGTGTCCTTCCTCACTCCACTGTGTCTCGCCCTACCAGCCTACCTCTCACGGAGAGTGTTAAGTTCTAGACGTCTGTGTGTGGTCTCCAGAGCACCTGGATGTGCCTGGGGCACCCACTCTTAACCTGGAGCCGGAGGCCTGCGCTTGAGTTTCATGCTTGATCTTTATTACCTCATTTTGACTCTCAGATTTTCATTGTAAAATCAGATAATAATGATAATAGCACCCTGCCTACTTCACAGGGTCACTGTGTGGACCAACTGAAATAACGTGTGAAAACAAATTGTGACTCCCAAGTTAAGATTAGTATGACCTCACAACAACTCTGGAAACTGGGTAGGGCAGAAAGAGCTAATGAAAAGGCAAGGTGGGATAACACCTAAGTGGTATCAGAGCTAGAACTTGAGTCTAGGTTTCTGAATCTTGGTCTAGTCTTTTCTGCCATCCATAACTTAGAGAATGTAGAATTCTAATGCCTTTGAAATATATATATTTGACATGTTAAGGATTCCTAGGTTAAAGATTCAACACATGTAACTTGGGCTACCATGTAAATTTTAATAGGTCAAAGTCCAACCCCAACAGATTTACAGAAGGAAAGATGTTTAATCTCTTTCACTGTCGCACATCCATACACACATTGAATTGCACACGCACACGTGCACATGTACACACATAAATGACATTCATTAGGGCGTAAGCTCTGTAAGGGAAGGGACTCTATCTGTTTGTCTCACTGTCTAGAACACATAGATACTCTGTGTCCTGGCACATAAGAAATAATTATTGAGTAAATGAATAACTAAATGATATTTAGAGACACTTTTTGTTTCATCTCAATTTAATCATGTGGTAATTAAGGTAACCGTATATCCATGGTTTGCATTTTTGGCCTACCAACATATTAATAGTGTGCCCTTTCACTCTCAAATATCCTAGTTTGGATGATAATTTATTAGTCACTGTACTTACAATGCATGTGCTATTATTATGTATACTTGAGTGCTGACTTAGGTTCTGTGGTCCAAAATCCCAGCTTTGCCACTTACTAGCTGTGGATGTTGGGTGAGTTAATAAACTTCTCTAACCTCAGTTATTTCATCTTTTAAATGGGATAATAATAGTAGCTTCCTCATTAGGTTGTTTTGAGGATGGAGTTAATGTACTTAGAGAACTTGCGCTGTTATGGACCTTGGAAAGTTGTTTAGACCTTGGATGAGAACAGATGTCTTGCTCCCTTCCCCAAAGCATAACAGCATTATACTGTGAAAGTCTGTTGTGTTCAGTTGTTCCATAGCGAGCTGTTAGATTGTCTGGATGTTCCTGTCTCCTGCTGTTATTGTTATGCGTAGGTTTCTCTGTAAATCATACATATTTGGGTTTCCAGTGTTGCATGAATTTCAAAAATCATCTTTCTGCTTTTTTAAGTTAGTCTGCAATGGAAAAGAAAGGTAGTGCATACTGTTTGTTTTATCCCAGGTTCCTGATTGGAAACTGAAGGGTAAGTAGCCAGACGGAATAGATAGAGGGCAGAAGAGAAGTCTCGGCACGCAGGGCTCACGGTCAGGTGAGACCTCTTACAGGAGCAGCCTCTCCTCAGGACCCTCCTGCTGTCACCCCCTGAGCTGCTGGGTCTCTGCTCATGTCATCAGGGTCCCCAGACATGTCATCTCATGCACAGGCAGGGGAAATGTGGTTTTCAGCAGTTGCTTTCCAAGTCCCCTTATACTTTTTGTACAAATGGAGTTTGGTTAGGAATCTAGGTAGGGAAGAATTTTATAGCAAAGTGCTGCCAAAAGTGATTATTGCTGTTTTAAAGCTGTTAACCGTCTCTCTTCATCGCCAGTGTTCTAAGGCAGAATCACACATTGGCTGGGTGTATTTTCTCTAACTAAATGTTAAAACGGTGAAGACAAACAATAATGCGAAATGGTGGCCTCTCCTTTTCTATCTGGGTGAAATTTCTGGTGCTCAGGGTTGGTAAGGATACACTCACTGTGCGTGTCAGTTGGTCCCCTTAGGAGAATGGCATCTTTCTTTGTGTATTCTCTTGTGAGTTGTCTGGAAGGATGTGGAGAAGCTGCCTCTAGCTTGAGGAGCTCACATTTTTAAGGGAATTAGAAAATCCATATGCCTGCGGCAGAGAGGTCCTGCCCTAGTCTCTCTGTGCCCTGTTGCCCAGGCTTACTGTCTTCAGTGCTTTTATCACTGTCTGACATGTGATCATTTATTTATTGCTCTGTTGGCTGTGTGCTCACCGTCCCTGCCTCCTCAAGTAGAGGCGCTGGGGGCGGGGCCTTGTGTCTTGGTGAGGTCTGCCTCTGTGGAGCTGATAATGCACAGTCAACACTAATGACGTCTACCTGCTCCATACTGTGTGATATTTTCAGTTGTTTCACATCTGTAATCTATTTTGATTCTCATAGGAGTCTTTGTTTTGTTTTGTTTTACTGTTGACATTTATTCATGGACTCACGTTCTAAGCTCGGCTCTTGAGTGCTAATGGTTTTGCCAAAGGGATTTGGTTGACAGGATAGCTAATTTATGTATTTAATGACTTTACTCCCTCTGCAGTGATTTTTTTTTTTTTTTTTGTCTTTTCATTTGGTCTTTGTGTTGAAATTTTGTGTTTTGAGGCCACTGAAACCAGGGGAGTTGTCAGTGTTCACAGATCTCTGAACAAATGTGTATAATTGGCAGGACTCGAATCCTCCATTTTTCCGCTAAATGTATTAGTAGGTTTGACTGTTATTTTAATGAAACATAATAAGTACAGTGAAGGTGGAACCATAGCATCTACATAAGAATCCTTAAGATTCAGGTCCATCCTGATACCCCTTGAGTCCCTTTGGTCTTTGCAACATAGGCAGAAGGGAGGACACGTGTGGGTGCAAAGACCACCAAGTTGGTAAGCAGAAGCCAGAGAGGAGGCAAAGTGAATGAAAATGTTATGATTCTAGGAAGTTTAGAAAATAGTGTAATTTACCACATAGAGTACTTTCTTAGGTTAGCCCAAGCCACCAGCGTGCAAGTCGTTCCCTTCCATGTACATAGCTGGCGACTGTAGTTGAGTGTTAGCAACCACTTAATTGAAAAATGAAATTAGGTAGCAATTACTGGCAGTTGTGGGTTCCTTTATTATACTTTGATCTATTTATTTTAAGCAAGTGGTGAATTTGTTTAGAAGGCAGGCTCTTAAAGGAATAAAAACCAAACAGAAAATAAAGCTCTGACACAAGGTGGTGGGGTGGGTGGGGTCGGCTTCCTGGATCACCTTGTGCAGCCTAATGATAGCAGTGGGCAAACAACAAAACCGAAATTGGCATAAATCATTTACTAACACATGGGTTGAAAGACAAATCCCAGAATTTAACATCTCGCCCGGGGCAATAGAGTAAAAATGGTTTTCAACAGTTGGTCTGCATGGAAAGTTTTGAATCTAGGTTACAGTATACCAGAGTCCTTATCACCGCTCCCCCAGCCAAGTGCTCCCCACCTTCCCTCCTCAGCTTGACTATGCAAAGAGTCTATTCTGAAATAGTCACCAGAACCTACCACTCCCTGGATCTGTCATTCCCCCTAAATAATGCCTAATCTGGAAAGTTCTTACCCTCAGAACGATCTCTTCAAATCTAATCCTTTCTTCGTCAAAACCCTTCTGTTACTGAACTGGAGCAAGAAGAAAAAGAAAAAGGTGGAGGCCGAGAGCCACACGGAGATGAAACTCAATCGAGTTAAAGATGTTTAGAATCATGAGGGCTGTTGAATTGGCTTCATCGCTGTAAAATCTCAGCCTGCAGTCCTGACTGATTCAGAATGAGTTCTGTGACGACTTTCTGCTGTTTCCATGAAACATGAGTCAAAGACTTTTCTAAATAAGAATACTTGGCGTGTCCAAGGACCGTGCTCAGCATTTTAACAGCGCGGATCTTGTTTCCCACCTGGCTGTGTTAGAAATTCCCCTGGCATCTGTGGATTACTTTACTGGACGTGGGGAGGCACATATTTCAATGTATTGTGTATTGCGTATTACATCAACCCGGATGTAATACATGCAGAAATACTTAGAAAACTATCCAGTGTCATTATTATTTCCGGGGGCAGAGTTGCTGCCTCGGTGGGCAGTGAGGGTACAGTTATGAGCCTGTTGTAACTTCTGGGCTGTTTGCACGGTGCAGTATGTGTATTCCATCTTGATTGCGCTGTGCTCATGGAGCATCTTGCAAAATTCACATGACACAAACCTCGCATTGTTCTTCTCTTGGCTGCCATAGAATCTGAGCGTGCTGATAGCAAGAACTGAACATCTTTGGAATCCGTCCCCAGGGCCTATGCTACCTGTAGCTTCAAAAAGGAGAATGTGACCCATTAACAGAGTAATCTAAGATAGTCCACTTCAGCGGGAAGTAGACAAGACAGTAAAGTACATAATTGTTTTGGTTTTTTTGAAAGCCGGTTAGTGGTAAATGATCTAATATAAAATTCCAAACCATGAATAACTCTAAATAAAAAGTGAAAAATATAATTTACAGAAAAGTACAGTGTTTATTTATTTACTATTTCTTCGCTGGCTTTCCTCAAACTTATCTGGGAAAGGAAGAAATTGATTTGTTTTTTATAAGATCATTATGCAAAATAATTATGATATGGATACTTTACATAGATGCTAATTAGCCAGTCTTTTGCATGTCAATCTCTGAAAATTCCTCGAAACATAGTGAGTTTTGTACTACAGAAGTAGGCATCTAGCAGCTGGGGCCTGTGATTGTCACTTCATGGGAATAGATTCTACAGAGATATTGGAGGGCTATAGAGATGCTATAAGACACAAGGTGAGGAGCTGCATCAATGGAGTTGTTCATCTTGCATTGTGCTTCGTGTGCTCGCTGCTGTGGCTCAGCCGGGAGAACTTACTGGTGACTGGCCTGCCCAAAGTTGATTTGGGCAGTAGAAGCCTGAGGAGACTCTGGGCCTGTTTGTTCACCCTCCGGGTCCCTGTGAGCCTAGGGATTTGGTGCCAGGAGCATCTTCCCAGGCCAACCTATTCCTGCTCAGAGTGTAGTTCATACAAAACACCTCCATGTGTGGGACCAAAGAATTCTCTATCATTGGAAGGGATACCTTGCTGTTTTTTCAATTTGTAACTTTCCTTGAAATCCAGATATGGTCTTTTTTTTTTTTTCCTCATATCAGATTCCTGAGAGCAGCTTCTCCAGCTGCCTCTGCCTTTGACACCAGGAGATGTGTTTTTTTGTGTGACCGGAAACTCTCAGTCAGCGTTGGATTCAGTGTCTTTCATGAAGCACCATGAACCAGGAGGGTTTATGGATGACTCTGTGTGTGTGTCTGCGTGTGTACTGGTCTGCATGTGTTATGCACACTGCTACACACACTTGCAACTTTAAGTCTGTCATGAGTAATTACAAGGATGCTGGTTAAGAACTAATATGAAATTTCTAGTTATGGATGATGGCAAGTCTCCTCAGCAAAAATACTTTTCCGGCTCATTAGATATAGGCTACTTCATTGGGCCCAACTTCTTGTGGAGAGGAAAATATAATACTGAGAATTGATCTTATCTTGCTGATGGCCCAGGGATGGAAATGATGTGTCTGAGATTAAAGAAAGTGTTTTAATGCAGGGAGTAATGAGGCAAGGGCATGAGTCAAATCCTGTGCCCAGCCCTGGCTCAGGGATCAGATTAGGATCAGCTGTCTCCAGTGGCAAGGAAGCTCCCAGGCCGACAGGGTACCACATCGATTCTCTCAGCCTGCAGAAGTGAACTCCCCAACTCGGTGTGCTGCCCAGGACCTGTCAGAGAACTGGCACCCTTGACAGAAACCAGCTGTGGGGCCCAGCAGAGACAGGGAGGCCCCCCTGGCCTCTGAGGAGCTGAGCCCTCACTCATTTGCTTAAGAGGTGGGAAGCCAGTCCTATAATTCATGGAATCTCAGTGCCTAAGTTGTGTTCTCACTGCTGCAGTTCAGATTTGAAGTCAGGAGTCTAAAAAGAACAGTGAAGAGAAGTAGAATGGAAGGTTCCCCCTCCCCAGTCTCCACTGCCGTCTTAGTAGTACCTAAAGTTCGGCTTTTGGACTAGAGATCTAGACAGGTAGCAGACAGTGTGGGCCTCGTAGTGCGTGTGTGTGGCCCGTGTGTGAGATGGGTGGAGGGGGGTGGCGGGGGGGGGGGGGGAAGCTGGCAGGCAAGCTGGAGAACCAACAGCTGCTCCGTCTGGAGGAAGCGCCTGCCCAGCTGATTGCCACCTTGTGCAAATTGGCATGGGTGGGGCACAGAGGGCCCAGTCTGCTGATTTTTCAAGATATGCCAGACAGAAGAATGTGAAAACTCTTAGTTTCTAAAGATTAGCTCAATATTCAAAAACACCAGATAAACAAAACAAGAGAGGCCTACAGGCCATAATGGCCAAGTGGCCTGCCACTTGGCAACCTCTGGTCTGGACTTTTTCATGTTACATGAAATTTTTCTTCCGGTATTTATACCTGGTTCTATTTAAGGGAACTGGGTCTATGCATTGGGATACTTGTGCGCTCAGGGTCAGTTGGAATTTGTCAAGTTAATAATAATCAGAATGAATACCATTCTTAGAATGTGATCATGTTACACAAAGAGAAAGAAAGAAACAAAAATGGTGACATACTCTTACCATTGATAAAAGTGGGAAGGCCGTTCTGGAATATCTAAGTGTTCATGTTTTACACCTTGAGTAAGGAGTGCAGGCGTGGGAAGCAGTGCTGGGAGAGGCAGGAGGCTGGCAGCTCCTTCCCACGCTGCCTCTGACGTTTAGTTAAGTCATTCAGCAACTCCATCGCCTATGAAAGGTAAACTCTAGCAGTAAACCAAATGTCATCCTGACAGTGGTTGATATCCTGTGAAGTGTCACTGACCCTCACTAAAACGTCTCTGTTTTGTCAATTTAAATAAGAACATCTGGTCTTAGAGTCTCAGTAGATTCTCAGGTCCCATATAAGAGGCATTTTTCTTAAAAAATATATCTGAATAAAATCAGTGAATTTAAGCTTTAAATATAATGAAGACAATATCATAACTGTTCTTGTTCCCTTGAGCATTATTTTGAATAAACACTTAGAAGTCTTGATATAATAGACACACATGCTGTGGTAGATGTTGTGTCATGTTAATATGCTATAATTTGCTCAACCATTTCCCTCTTCTTTGACATTTTGCTGTGAGCATTTTTGTAAAAATCAGTTGTTTAACTCTTCAAATTGCAGAAAATTCTGATTTTTTGCTTTTTATTTTTGAACAGCCCATGCTTCGCACATTTTATATGACCACTCTGAGAGAGGTCTTTTAAAGCCCCAGTTGGGAGGCTGTGGACCAGCTGATCAGTCAGTATTTTGGGATGTATACATGGGGACAGTGCCTATCGGTAGAGATCAGTTTTAGCAACATCATCTTTTCATGCTTGTTTGTTTAGCAGTATTTATGCAGTTATGTCAATATTTCATTTTGCTTTGCCATAATTAATTTGTAAGAATAAGTACGAAAGTGAAAAATGAAAGTGAAGATTTTTTTCCATCGTGATAAAATGGTTAAAATGGCAAATTTTATGTTATGTATATTTTAAGTGTATAATTCAGTGGCATTAAGTGTATAATTCAGTGACATTAAGTGCATTCACAGTATTGTGCAACCATCACCACTATACATTTCTAGAACTTTTTCATCTTCCCAAACAGAAACTCTTCCCATTAAACAATAACTCCCCCTTCCCCCAGCCCCTGCTAACCTCTATTCTACCTTCTGTCTCTATGAATTTGACTACTTGAGGTACTTCGTATAAGTGGAATCATACAGTATTTGTTCTGTGTTTGGTGAAAGTAGAGATTTTAAGGAGGAACAGTATACCTTTACAACCTTAACGAAACTGAGCAAAGGTGGAAATTACCAGCAGTGATAAAAGCATAAACCTTTAGCATAATTAGATACAAGTCAGTTGGCTGTGTATTCCATTGGAAAATAAAAGAATAAAATTAAGGAGAACAGAAACATTGGAAGTAGGAATGTGAGGACTGTGATAAAAGGCACGGCATAGATCTTTAGTTTTCAGCTCTTGG
The DNA here is from genome assembly GCF_020826845.1 of Diceros bicornis minor. NCBI lineage: Eukaryota > Metazoa > Chordata > Mammalia > Perissodactyla > Rhinocerotidae > Diceros > Diceros bicornis. Next base: position 10,914,466 of record NC_080779.1, on the reverse strand, counting down.
ACCCCCCCATTGATAATGCGCCCATCTAATGCGTTTTCACTGTGTCTCTCTCCATAGGCGTGGAGTGTAGCCAGATCAAAGGAAAGATTAAAGAGCTTTTCTCTTTATTGCCATTTTTTGTCTACCTACTACACACTATATGAGACAATGGGAGTGCAAAAGTGAGTAAAACTTGCCACAGCCCTGTGAACATGTGTTGTAGCAGGTGAAACAGACCCTCAGGGGATCTGTGGACTCCAGTGCCATAAGCACTCTGCCAAAGACATTGGCACAGTGTTACTGAGGGCAGAGAGCCACGTGGGCCACTCACTGTCCACTCAAAACACTGTGTGAATGTCTTAAGTGAAAAACATATCTGTTTTCTCATATCCTTGCCCATGCTGGGTGTTATTACTTCCCACTACGTTGGGATAAATCCAGACTGGATGACAAGGCCCGGGACACATCACTCTCGCCCTCTCTCTTGGATCTCTTGCAGCACCTCCAATGGGCCACACCTGTGCTGGCTCTAGTGCGTTTGTATGTGCTGTTCCCTCTGCTGAGAAGACCCTCCCACCCCTCTTTGCTTTGACAATACCTACTTCTCTTCACTTCTCAGGTGAAACATCGTTTCATTCAGGAGCCCCTCCTCCACGGGGCAGACAGGGATAAGGACCCTGCAGTGTGGTTCCATTGTGACTTTTCCTTCTCCATAACCAGCAAGACTTTTGTAGTGACTTCTTTTGGCATCCTTTGTCCCTGTAGGCAGTAAACTTCAGGAGGACAGAGCCATGTCTGTCTTGGTTATTGCTGCGTCTCTAGTGACTTGCATACTTCATGATGGTGAGTGCTTGGAAATGCTGTGAGTCAATGAATGAAAGAATGATTAATCACATATGTTGTTTATAAGTTTCTAGGAAGGATGCATATTTTCTTTGCAGTGATTTTCCCATAATATACACAATGTCCACCTAACGATTTATAGGCTATTTAATAATTTTTTTCAGCATCCATGTCTTGAGCACCAATTTGGGGTTTTAAAAGTGAGCAGGCCACCTTTGTGCCATCTAGGCACTTTTGCGCCTAGTGGTTAAAACTTGGCATTTGGAATCGGTCAGGTTTTTGTGGATGATCTTTATCAAGTTCAGGAAGTTCCTTTCTATTCCTAGTTTGCAGAGGGATTTTTTTTTTTTTTTTTTTGGTGAGCAAGATTGGCCCTGAGCTAACATCTGTTGCCAATCTTCCTCTTTTTTTTTTGTCTTGAGAAAGATTGTCCCTGAGCTAACATCTTTGCCAGTCTTCCTCTATTTTTTTGTATGCAGGACGCTGCCACAGCGTGGCTTGATGAGCAGTGTGTAGGTCCGTGCCTGGGATCCGAACCTGCAAGCGCCAGGCTGCCGACGCAGAGCACACGAACTGAACCACTACGCCACCAGGCCAGCCCCCAGAGGGTTTTTATCATGAATGGATGTTGAACTTTTGCCAGTGCTTTTTCTGCATCGATTGGCATAATCATATAATTTTTCTGCTTTAGTCTGTTGATATGATGGATTACATTGATTAGTTTTTGAATATTGAACCAACCTTGTATCCCTGGAATATACATCACTTGGTCATGGTGTATAATTCTTTTTTTTTATTGCTGAATTCTTTGCTAATATTTTGATAAGGATTTTTGCATCTGCACTCTAATTCTGCACCCAATTCCAATGTGTGGGTTTATCCCACATACCACTAAGCAATTCTTGGACGCCAGCTGGGTATCCTACAATTCAACTCAATTCTGACACTCTCTGCCTAGAGAGAGCGTCAGATCCCATGAGACTGCCTTCTATTGCAGATGCCAGTTACAAGTCCAGGTTGTTACCTGTGTTTCTGACCAACTGGCTATAGATTGGAGCCAACGACCCCCTCCTTGGGTTTGATTAATTTACAAGAGTGGTTCAGAGACCTCAGAGTAACATTTTACTTATTATATTACCCGTTTATTATAAAAGGATGTAACTCAGGAACAGTCAGATGGAAGAGAGGCATAGGGCAAGGTATAGGGAAAGGGCGCAGAGATCCCATGCCCTCTCCAAGTGTGCCACTGTGCTCTAATCTCCACGTGTTCACCAACCTGGAAGCTCTGCAAACCAAGTCCTTTTGGGTTTTTATGGAGGCACAATTGATTAAATCATTGGCCATTGGCGATTGATTCAACCTCCAGCCCCTCTCTCCTCCCTGGAGGTCACACGGGGGTGGGATTGAAAGTTCCAATTCTCTAATCACATGGCTGGTTCTTCTGGCAACCGGCCCGCATCCTTAGGTGACCTAGGGACACTCCAAAAGTAACCTCATTAATATAAGAAAAGATACCTTCTTTTGCACTCATCACTTAGGAAATGTCAAGGGTTTTAGGAACTTTGTGCCAGGAACAGGGTTGAAGACCAAATATGTATTTCTTATTATAAATCACAGTATCACAATACTCATAAAGGATATTGGTCTGTTGCTTTCTCTTTTGTACTGTTATTGGTTTTGATATCAGGGTAATAGTAGCTTCATAAAAGCTTGAATTGGATGTTCCCTCCTCTTCTGTTTTTTGGAAGAGATTGTGTAGAATTGATGTTGTTTTGTAGAATTCACTAGTGAAAACGTTTGGGCCTAGAGATTTCTTTTTTTAGAAGTTCTAAGTTACATATTCAATTTTTTTTTGCTAGTTACAGGGCTATTCAAACTATCTCCTTCATATGGGGTGAGTTGTGGCCATTTGTGTTTTTAGAGGAATCGGTCCATTTCATCGAAGCTATCAAGTGTGTATGTGGAGTAGTTCCTAGAATTCCCTTATCATCCTCTTGATGTCAGCAGGGTCTGAATGATACCCCTGTCTAATTCCCAATGTTGATAATTTGTGTCTCTTTTTTTTGACAGTCTTGCTGGAGGTTTGTCAATTTTATTGGTCTTTTCAAAGATCCAGCTTTTTATATCATTGAATTTTCTTCTATTTTTCTGGTTTCAATTTCACTGATTTCTGCTGTTTTCTTTATAATTTCCTTCCTTCTGCTTCATTTGGGTTTATTTTGCTCTTCTTTATCTAGGTTCTTGAAGTGGGAGGTTACATTATTGATTTGAGACTTTCCTTCTCTAATGAATGCATCTAGTGCTATACATTTCTCTCTCAGCACTGCTTATCTCATGTTTTGATATATTTTCATTTTTATTCAGCTCAATGTACTTTTTGATTTCCCTTGAGACTTCCTTTTTGACCCATGGATTATTTTTTTATAATAGCATTATTAAGTTATAATTTGCATAGTATGTATTTCACCCATTTATAGAATGCAATTTGATGGTCTTTAGTATATTCACAGTTGTGCAACCATCACTACAATAAAATTTAGAATGTTTTCATCACCCTCAAAAGAAATCCTATATACTTTAGTCATGACTATGTGATTCCCTCATCCCGGCCCAGCCTTAGGAAATCCCTAATCTACTTTCTGTCTTTGTAGATTTGCCTATTCGGGACATTTCGCATAAATGGAATCATATAATACGTATGTGGTGTTTTTTGTGACTGGCTTCTTTCACTTAGCACAATGTTTATGAGGTTCATCCATGTTGTAGCACGTATCAGTGTGTCATTCCTTTTTGTGGCCAAATAATATTCCGTTGTAAGGTTTTGCCACATTTTGTTTATCCATTCATCATTTGATGGGCATTGCGGTTGTTTTCAACCTTTTGGCTATTATGAATAATGCTGCTTTGAACATCTGTGTACAAGTTTTTGTGTAGACAGATTTTCATTTATTTTGAGTGTATACCTAAGAATGAAATTTGTAGGCCAAATGATAAGTCTATGTTTAACTTTTTGAGGAACTCGCAGCCTGTTTCCCAAAGTGGCTGTACGATTTATATTCCCACCAGCAGTGTATGAGGGTACTGATTTCTCCACGTCATCACGAACATTTGTTATTATCTGTCTTTTTGATTACAGCCATCCTAATGGGTGTGAAGACCTATAGATTATTTAGAAGTGTGTTGTTGAGTCTCCAAATTTAGAGATTCTTCTGTTTTCTGTATGTTATTGATTTCTAGTTTGACTCCGTTGTGATTAGAGATTATACTCTGTTTGATTTCAGTCCTTTTAAGTTTGTTGAGGTTTGTTTTTATGGCCCAGGATATGTTCTCTTGGTATATGTTCTGTGAATTCTTAAAAAGAATGTGTAATCTGTAGAATTAGATCCTTTTGGTTGATGGTATAGTTATTCTATCAATTATTGAGAGGGGGATGCTGAAGTCTTTAACTATAATTGTGTATTTGTCTATTTCTCCTTTTAATTCTATCAGTTTTTGTTTCATGTATTTTCTTTGGTGCATACACATTTAGGCTTGCTGTGTCTTCTTGGTGGACTGGCCCATTTATCATCCTGTAATGTCTCTTCCTCTCTCTGGTCATTTTCTTTGTTCTGAAGCTTACTTTATTGGATGTTAATATAGTGACTTCTGCTTTCTTTTCATTAATGTTTTAATGATGTAACTTTTTCTGTTCTTTTATTTTCAACCTGCCTATATCATTGTATTTGAAGTGAGATTTTTGTAGACAGCATATAGTTGGGTCTTATTTTTTTTTAATCCATTCTACTAACAGCTGTCTTTTAATTAATGCATTTAGACTATATACATTTTATGTAACCATTGATATGTTGGGTTTAAATCTGCCACTTTATTTTTTGTATTCTTTGTTCACTGTTTTTATTTCTCTGTTTTCTTTTCCTGCCTTCCTGTGGGTTACTTGAACACTTTTTAGAACTCCGTTTTCATTTCTCTATAGTGTTTTTGAGAGTATCTCTTTGTATAGCTTCTTCAGTGGTTCCTCTAGATATTACGTTATATATACATAACTAAGAGCAATCTACTGGTGTGGTCATTTATCAGTGTGAGGGAAGTATAGAAACCTTACCTCCTTTTACATCTTTTTATCCTCTGTCACATATAATTGTCTTAAACATTTATATACATTGAGAACCATTTAGAACGGTGTTATAATTTCCGCTTCAGCAGTCAAACTTAATTTAGACAATTCAAGAGAAGGAAAATGTATTGAATTTGCTCATATTTTTACCCTTTCAGCTTTCCTTCTTATTTTCTGCTGTTCCAGGACTCTATTGTTTTCCGTTTTGAGAATTTCCATTAGCCCTTATTTTAGGGGGGGTCTGCTGGCAACAAATGTTCTTAGTTTTCCTTCAACTGAGAATGTCTTGATTTCCCCTGCATCACTGACGGACGTTTTCACTGGATATAGAATTCCGGGCTGGCAGGTCCTTTTTTCTGCACGTGAACAAGATTGTGCCACTTCCTTATAGCCCCCATGATTTCTGATGATAAATCTGCTAACATTCTATTTCCCCTCCTGTAGATAGAATGTCCTTTCTCTTTGTCTGCTATCAAGATTTTTTCTTTTTCTGTATTTTCAGAAGTTTGACTGTGAAGTGTCTTGATGTGAATTTCTTTGGGTCTATTCTGTTTGAGCCTCGCTTATCTTCTTGATTCTGTAGGTTTATGTCTTTTGCCAAATTTGGGAAGTTTTAGCCATTATTTCTTTGAGTACTTTTGCACTCTCACCATCTTTCTTTTTTCTTTGTCACTCTGATGACATGAATTTTAGATTTTTTTGTTATAGCTCCATAGGTCCCTTAGGCTCTAAGTCAGTTTTCTCTCTGTTGTTCAGATTGGGTAATTTCTATCATTTTATATTCCAGTTTACTAATTCTTTCCTGTCTACTCCATTCTTCTGTGGAGCCTATATAATTGAAATTTTTATTTCAGTTATTGTATTTTTCAGTTCTAAAATTTCCATAGAGTTCTTATTTATATCTTTTATTTCTTTGTACAGGTTTTTTATTTTTTTTGCTGAGACTTTCTGTTTTTTTCCTCATTTGTTTCAAATGTGTTTGTTTGTAATTGCTTGTGAAACATTTTGATGATGGCAGTATTAACATTTTTGCCAGATAAATCTAACATCTCTGTTATCGTGATAGTCGAATCTATTGATTGTCTTTTTGCATTCAATTTGAGATCTTCTTGGGGATGAATGATTTTCTTTTGAAACATGGGCATTTTAGGTATTGTGTTATGAGACTCTAGATCTTATTTATACCTTCTGTTTTAGATGTCTTCTTATGACACAACTCTGGCAGTGGGGTGGAGGGAGGTGCCATATCATTACTGCCATTGGGGGTAGATTTTCAGATTTCCCACTTTGCTTCCATTGACCACCTGAGGGGGATGCTCTTCATTATTACTGCATGGGGTAGGAGTTCTGGATCCTTACTAGGTCTCCACTGATACCTCCTGGCTGCTCCCCTGACACCACAGGGGAAGAGTGGCTTCATTGTTGTTGGGTAGAAGTGAAAGTCCTGACTCTCCAGTAGGGGCCTCCTCTGACTCATCCCAGTGAGGCGGGCGTGGGGTGCCTCATTATTACAGGGTGGTGAAAGTCCAGGTTCCCTACATAGTCTGCACTGGCACCAGGAGGGAGAGGGGTGTTCATTACCACCCAGTCATGAAGCAAGTCCCACCATCCTACTTTTTTCTTTTCTGACACCACCCTGATGGGGAGGCTGGGGTGTTCTTACAGTCTAGCAAGGGTGGAATCTAGACTCCCCACTCAGACTTTGCTGAGGCTGGGGCCACAGTTTCTTCTGTGGTGTTTTTCGGGAGTAGAGCAGTTATTATCTAGAAGTTTTCTGTCTTGCTAGGCTGCCGTTTTCCTGGTCCTTTGTCTAAAGAGAGCAGGCTTTCGATGGGGCTTTTGTTATCCATGCCCATTGGCGTTTCCAGGTTGCTGACTTCCTTGGCTCCAAGTCTGGGATATTAGAGGCAAAGGGAAAACCCAGAGAACTCACTGTCCTGTTGTTCTTCAGATCTGGGGTCCCTAGCTGGTCTTCCTCCTTCTCTCCACCTTCAGTCTTCTTAGTGGAGGAATAGAGAAAAATACATACTCCACCTTCCCAGAAGCAGAAGTCAGTACTTTTTACTTATCTTCATTTTCTTACCTTTTTTTTTCCCCCACAAACTTTGAAAAGGTGAATTCAGGCATAACTATCTTCTACTTTAATATACTTTACTTTTTAGTCACTGATTATATTACTTTGTAAGTGAGATGGTTACAGCATAGGATTTCCTTGTATTTTAATAGATTTTTTTTTAATGTTAAACTCTTTGACCTTTATAGAATTTTTCACCATTGTAGAAGTAAAAAATAAATGTGTGTGTATGTGTGATTTCTCTTTACCTCCTCCAATACCACTGATTAAATCATGCCTTCTTTCTCCATGGTGGTATACCTTCTTGCTTTACATGACGTTGTTGTACCACTGTATGCCATTATCTGAGTTTACTGTTTCATCCTGTGATCCATTATGGGCTTAATTAAAACATATGGCAATATTTTTGGCAGTGGTGTAAGGCAAGTCTGACATCATAGACCCTTTAAGAAGAGATAGCTCTTCTATAGTATTAGTTCTATAGAAACTGTCTGCCATTTCTTCTAGCTAAATCTTGCTATCAATTTGTTAACCTCCGTGATACTTTTCAAGGAGATTCTGATTGGCATTTACAATCTTAATTATTTCCTTTGAAATATTCTCTTTCCCTATTGTTCTCCATCTCAGTCAATAACCCAACTCTACACCCAGTTGTTTGAGCCAAAAACCTTGAATTCATCTTTGATTCCTCTGTCTCGTGTGATCCAACACCAACTCCCTCAGAGCCTTGTACAGGGAAGGTACTCAACAAGTATCCAATTAAGGATATAACTCTGTTGCTTTCCAAAATTCTTCATGGACGGACTGCACTCATTATGTTTTTCTTTTTCTTTGCAAGTGATCAAGTCATTTGGAAATAGTAAATACCATGTAAATTCTGCTTTGGGATAATCCCAACAAATTTTTAATGTTTCCTTTATATTTTCATTTTTTAAAATTATTTTGTTAAGTCCTTTGCAAACTGTATAAGTGAAACATTTTTAAAACCTCTATATTCATAGTTGCACTATTTTTTTGGTGGGGTGAATGTCAAATTACCTTTCAGTCCCAGTATGTGACTAAATGTTGTGAGAAATCTATATTCACGTGTTAATAAGTTATTGACATCGATCAGTTAATTCTGCTTTATTTGTTGAATTCTGTTCAATTTATGTATTTGCTTATTTTTTATGATTTATTTTTATTATTTATTTTCTCAATTTGATTCTACTTATTTTTAGAATTAAGTTTTATTACTGAGTCTTTGTCCACTAGAGTTGTTGTGTAGTGACACAGCTTCTTGATGTATCTGATAAAAATGGTATTTCTTACTATTTTTCTCTCTGGTTCTCTCTATTGCTTATTAACATTCTATTTTAAAAAATGTGCGTTTTGTTGCTATGTGAATTGGGATACATAAATTCAGCATTTTTAGGCTTGAATGAACTTGTTATTTCTCTTAATATGTAAAAACAAATTTAATGTATTTCATAAATATTTACCTTTTTTCCCAAATAGGCATGACTTATTTTAGACCATTCTTTACTGTAAATCCAGTGTTTCCCAGAGTTGCTTTGCGAATGACCAGCCCGGAAGCTAGTTCTGGGTCAGGCAGTCTCGAAGGCTGCCTGTGTTAACTTTGTTCCCGAGGGTACTTGTCGCCTGCTTAGCACGGCTTGGCAAATATTTGTGGATATAATAAATATCATTATTTTTTCTTTAAGCTCTCTTAAAATATGGAGTATTAATTAGAAAGTTTGTGTTTATCTTCACCTAGAGTTAGTGGCCTCTCTCCCGAGAGGTTTGTCCCTACTTGCCTCCACTGGGGTCCCTTGTCCTCACAACTTGTTAATTAGAACTGTTTTTTTTTATTGTTGAGACTTATTTTATATGGTTTTTGTTGGTGGTGATGGTGGTGGTTTTCTCTGATTCAGATTTTCACATTGTTTCTCTTTTGTGGAACCTGCTTATCTGGAAGCTTCCTGTGTTGTTTCTCGTTTTGCTCTCTTCCCAGAATTTAACGAATAGCTTATTTTAAGCATAATGAGAAAATATAGTGAATTAATTGCATTGCACTTAGTTATGCATAGATCTTCAGATTTTAAGCTCAGTTAATTTCAACAGTGTAGGCAGAGAGAAATTAAAATAGATTCACTCCAGAAGAGGAATGTCTTAACTGTGTATTTTGTAAAAGAGACCTCTACTCCCCTTCCCACTAAGTGAATTTCTATTGCAATGAAAATAAAATAAATTTTAAAACATCCATTCTCACAGACTTTTATATGGTAGTAATAAAAAGTGAATGGCACAGTACAATGCCCCAAGCACTATAAATGGAAGTTAGCAGGAAATGCGAAGAACAAACTAAGCCAGGGGTAAGTAAACCACAGCCAGGGGGCCAGATATGGCCCTTAGCCGGGTTTTGTATGGCTTGTGGGTCGAGAATGGCTTTTACATTTTTAAATGGTTAAACAAAATCAAAAGAAGAATGATATTTTGTGACATATAAAATTGTATTTTAGTTTCCATGTCCGTAAATAGTTTTATTAGAACACAGCCCCCTCTTGCATTTAGTTATTATCTCTGTCTCCTGTTGTACTGCAACAGCAGAGTCAAGTATGGCCTGCAAGCCGAGAATATTTACTCTCTGCCCCTTTCCGGAGAAAAGTTGGCAGACCCCTGGACTACACAGTAGGTCGTACCCGCAGTAGCTCACATTCAGCCTTGCGAAAATCTTCAAAAAGTTCATTTGACTTTTTTCCTGATAACTGATATATTTCTTGATAATGTTAGGTGGGATGATGACCCTGGGAAGGCAAAATCTGTTTATTCAAGTTCATTTCCCCTTCAAGAAATACTTGGGGGAGGTAGGGGAGAGCCATAAAGGCACACACTTGTAAATGTTGATTTATTTGTTTTATTCTGTGAACAATGGATTTTAAGAAGCCATTTTTTGTTTTGTTTTGACTATTTCGCTGATAAGTGTGGCTCCTGTCTTTCGTAAAAGTGTAGACACCTACACACAAAACTTTTTATGCCAGCAGAGGGTGTGTTATAAAATTCAGTGTCTCTCCTTATGTTCACCAAGAAACACCAGACTGAGATCTCTTGTGGCCACCCTGCAGCAATCCCTTCTCACCTGTGGAAGAACTGGGCAGATTCGGTAATTGCTGTCCAGTTTCAAGCAAGAGTCACTCAGACCAATTCTGAATGGCCTAAGCATTCATAAAAGAAAGGAGAGCAGCCTTTTCAAAATATAAATACTGTTTCCACAGTGACTGCGCCAGTTTGCATTCCCATCAGCAATGTACGAGGGTTCCCTTTTCTCCACATCTGCATTTGTTATTTCTTGTATCCTTAATTAAATCAACAATTCAAATAGATTTCTGCATCCCTGTGTTCATCACAGCCTTATCCACAATAGCCAGGATGTGGAACCAACCCAAGTGCCCATCAAGGGATGAATGGATAAAGAAGATGTGGTATATATATATACAATGGAATACTACTCAGCCATAAAAAAGACAAAATCGTGCCTTTTGCGACAACACAGATGGACCTTGAGGGTATTATGCTAAGCAAAATAAGTCAGAGAAAGATAAATACCATATGATTTCACTCATATGTGCAGATAAACAAACACATAGATATGGAGAACAGATTAGTGGTTATCAGAGGGGAAGGGGTTGGGGGAAGGCGAAAGAGGTAAAGGGGCACGTATGTATGGTGACATGTAAGAACTAGACTATTGGTGGTGAGCACGATGCAGTCTGTACAGAAATGAAATATAATAATGTACACCTGAAATCTACACAATGTTATAAGCCAATATGACCCCAGTAAAATAATTAAAAAATAAAATAAACAAAATATAAATACGTGATTTCTTAAACAAATGTTCTTGGTCTGTTGCTGTTCTTTTCTGATATTTGCTACTACCAGATTTTCTCCTCACTTCCTCCACGCTTCCTGCAGCCCTTTTTCCTAGTGGCCCTTCCATCTCACTGCATCCTGCGTTTGTGTTGCTGCGTTTCACTTGCTTCTCCTGGGTGGGTTCCTGCTTTCTCCCCTGGGTTCCTGGTCAGGATCAGTCACATCGCAGGAGCCGCGCAGCCGTTGGCCTGTGTGGTGCATTGAAGCCGTCTCTGTTTCATCCTTCCTCCCATCTGCCTGGTTTCTGTCCTCCATTCTTAGGAAGAAGAGATGGCCCCTCTACTTGAGAGCACTGGGTACCTGAGGAAAGAAGAAGGCAAGAAGAGGAAGTGGGAGCCACCCAAAACTGGCCTCGCCCGTTTTCCAGTTTCCCTTGCTTCTGTGCATTTCTTCAGAACTCTTTTCTCTTGTTTCTTCATGTAGACTAGGAAGAGAAAACAAAAATTGAGGGGCATTTATGATGTCGCAGGCACAGTGGTTAGTGCTGTGCAACCGACTGCTCGGTTACTGTAACAGTTTCTCATGTGGTGGGTGTACTTGTCCCCATTCTACAGATGAGCAGGCTGGGCCTGGGCCTGTTAGTAACCTAAACACAGCCACAGGCAGGGACAAGGAACCTGGATCCGAAGCCAGGGGGCGGTCGTCAGATGGCTGACTGCACTTGGACACTGGGGGGCCAGGGAGGCTGTTATTAGCACATCCTTACATCCAGGGAAAGTCACATGTAGAAGCAGGAGCCAGGCAGTGTGAGGAGAAGTTACAAATATATAGTTTTTGGTGGACGTTTTTAACTTCTCTGTGTACCAGAGAGGTTCTCAGGCCAGAGCTCATGGGTAAAGAGAGGCCGAACCAGTTGAATACGTTCATTCTCCAACAATTATTGGAGCCTGCTATAATATGAATAATAAAATAACCAAAGCTGGAGGGATTATTTGAATACGACGTAAAGATGTTCACTTTATTATTGAGAAATTAGTTCTTTAAATCTCTTCAAATTATTATGCTTACATTTTTTTGGTTCACAAGCTATGATTTCATGCTGTGACTTTGGTACAGCTTGTAGGCTTCTAAGGATTTACTTATTAAAACTTATGGAATTGTAAGTTTCTGAGGACTTATTCTGTCATTTTAATATTATGTACCTGTAATTCAGATAATTTCCATATGCTGCTTTAATTCTAAAATGGATGAAGTGCCTTCAGGGTGACTCGCTGTTGCCTTATAAAAGGCCATCCTCACCTAAGGCCTGTCAAGTGACCTTCCTGTGGGAAGTAACTTCCTGCATTGCCCCATGCGCTGGTCAACCCACATTCCCCTCCTTTTTTCCTGCTACAGGCCTCCCCTAACATGGTCTCTGCCTTAAGGCCACACTGGGCTGCACCTCGAATAAGGAGATAGGTATTTGCCTCCATTTCTTCACTTCGTAGGAGTTCTTCATGCCTTCTCTATGTGTTTCATGCCTGTCTGTCCTTTAATGAAGCCCTGTCGGATGCTGCCTCCTCCATGATGTCCTCCCCAGATTTCCTCCTCCTCTAGTCTTACAGCAGTTGACTGGGGCTTGTCACGCGGTGCCCTATGTTGGAGTCAGTCCTAAACACTGACTCTTCCTTTGCCTCGACTGGAAACTCTGAGATTGAAGACCATGGCGTGTTTATATCCCATGTGTAGAAACTACCCGGTGTATCTTTGATGGATTGATTTGGTTATCTCTGAAGGAGCAGACATCTGAAAAATTAAACATATTCAGCATTCCAAATGAAAGAATCCGAAATTAAAAATATTGAATCAGTTACGGACTCCTCTCAATACCGGAGGTGACAGCAGTAATCTGAAAACTGGCATGTGATCTGGCCACCTCAGCAAGACCCTGTATCTCTTTGAACCTCAGTTTCCACTTGAATTTTAGGAAGGGTTGAAAATAACAGCCTTGTCTACTGCTTAAGGTTTTCATGAGGATAAAATGAGATGTTACATTTGAATATGTGTTAGAAATCATGAAATTGCTTCAAATATAAAGTTGCATTGTCTTACTTAAGAAAACTTAATTGGAGTTTAGGCAAAAACTGTACTGTGTCAATACTGTACACCTATAGCATTCAACTTCTGACATACAGTTAAACTTGCACCTAAGTGTACTTTGTGAATAGTTTTCGGGGGATCGTCTGACTTTTACATCATGATCTGTAAAGCCATAATCTGTAAATCTGTAAATCTATGGTCAATTATGCTGACCTGGGAGATTTTGAAATAGGACCTATTGGTTTTGTCAGAGAGAACGAGTTTATCTTCTGCGTGATTCCTGCATATCTTAAATTTTGTGTGTTTTTTTGTTCCTTAACAGGCTTCCATCTCTATCACAAATTGCCCACCATCGTGCCTGAGAGCTGCCTTCTTATAATGGTTGGACTTCTGCTGGGCGGGATTATTTTCGGAGTTGATGAAAAGTCCCCGCCTGCAATGAAGACGGATGTGTTCTTCTTATATCTCCTCCCGCCCATCGTGCTGGATGCAGGCTACTTCATGCCCACTCGCCCGTTCTTTGAGAACTTCGGCACCATTTTCTGGTATGCTGTGGTAGGGACACTGTGGAATTCCATTGGCATTGGGGTGTCTTTGTTTGGGATCTGCCAGATTGAAGCCTTTGGCCTGAGCGACATCACTCTGCTCCAGAATCTGCTCTTCGGCAGTCTAATCTCCGCTGTGGATCCCGTGGCTGTGCTGGCCGTCTTCGAGAACATCCACGTCAACGAGCAGCTATACATCCTGGTCTTTGGAGAGTCCTTGCTGAATGATGCAGTGACAGTGGTGAGTAACATGTGCACGCTGCCTCGCTCCAACACGTGGGGGCCACCCACCAACCTGCATTGCCTTTCTGACGGTGACAGCTGAGGTGAGACCCTGCACGCAGAGCGTGCACCTGTGCAATCACATGTCCTGCTCTAAGAAGGGCCCGTCACTGGGTTTAATGCTCTGTTGCCGCTGTCTTGAAATGCTTAGTAAATTCTTATTTCTTATTTATTTATTCTTATACAGTGGACCCCTCATTTTCATTTTGCACTGGATTGCGCAAACTATGTAGCTGGTGCTTGCTTGCAAGGCCCTGCTAATGCCAGAGGAGCATGAAAGTGCTTGCGACCTTTGTGTGTCTGAGTTTTTCTCATTTGGCATTTTCGAAAGTGATGGTCTTTGATCAGAATTTAAGGGACTCAGGTCCCAGAATCCTTTGTGAGAGTAATGCTGTCTGTGAACGACGTGTATAACACAAGTGAAATGACAATCCCTACTAAGGGCTGTTCTCTCTCTGGGGATGGTTTATGTATTATTTTACGATTTTAGGCAAGTTTTTCATCATGCACTCAGCCAGCACATTTCTGGTCCTTGCCATTTCCCCATGAGTGGGTATTTACTCAGGAAATGCAAATTATTTTTAATTCTCACTAATTAACATGTGATTAAAGTCAGAGGCTGTTGTGATCTTAATGTTGGCAGAAATTACCTCCGCCCTGCCCTGTGAGCTCAGGCGAGGTGTGGAGAGAAGGGGTGAGGAAGCCTCTCCCCTCACCCACAGGCCTACACAGACGTCCTCCACCACAAGAGACACTCAGGTGATCTGGATTGGTTAACCAGTTAGTGAGCGTGAGTGATGCTGTTTTATGTTAGCCACGATCCTGTGGCAGTAATGGTGATATAACGATAGCCATTAACCTTTTGGCAATGCTTACGTTGTGCCAGGTCTTTATGACAACCTGTGAAGTAGTTATTCTTTCTATTTTGCAGATAAGAAAATTGAGGCAGAGAAAGATTAACTAAATTGTATTTAAGTAACTTTAGTAATTTATATTACCCTCTGCCTTAGTTCCTATCATTAAAACGTTATTGCTGATCCATTTAAAAGTTAACATAGAAACCAACATTATTCTGTTAGCCTATATTCAGACCCATTGACTGAATAAAATATCATCTTTAAGGGTGTCCATTAACTCCATGTGTAGTTATGGAAAACTACGGGTAGAAAATAATTTATCGATAAGGAAATCCCCTTTCTTAGAATAGCTGCTAAGACAGCTATTTTAAGACTACTAAGTTACCTCACTCAAGTAATAAAATCCACTTCATTTATTCCATTATTCATTAACAGTGGTTAGTCATTAACTCACCAATATTAAATTTTAACTGGGAAACTGCCATAGCGGTGGAGACATTTTATAATTCATTCTAATGTCCGGAGGCATCAAGTTTTCCATTGTGACTTATGTTTAATATTACATTTTACCCTTGTTGAGGGAGAGTGCGGACATTTCAGTGTGGAATTCTTGGATCTCTTTAGTGTAAAGCAAGTTTTACAATGAAATAATGGCACCTTGCTGCATTCCTTCTGGGGCAGTGTAGCAAAGTCAGGTCAGTTTCAGAATGATATGCCATGCATTTACACCGCTTTTCCTTCTCTCATAAGATTGCTCATTCAAACATCTCAGTGGTCCATTCTTTGAATTTGTCAAGAATCAGATCTCAGGAAAGGATCTGGCTAAACCACACTTTAAACTGTGGCCCCAGGCCTTCCAGAGGCACATCCTGTGCTTCCTCTCAAGAGGCACGAAGCCATCAAATGTGGTTTTATGGATAGAGGGAGGGCTGACTCAGAGGGCAGTGGGCCAAATTGAGAGCCTGCCATTACCATACAGGAAGGAGGACAAGGACAGAGAAAGGGCACGGCTGCCCTGTGGATGGAGGAGCCCAGGTTACAAGGCCAAAGCCATGAGTCCGGACGCCTGCAGGGGTTTCACATGAAAAAGCCTTCCTGGTAGGAAGCTCCCTGGGCTAAAAGCCAGGGACCCTTAAAACCACACCCACAAGATGCCTCAGGCCTTTGCCTACCTAACGCCGGAAAATAAACCACCCGATATTTCTTTCACTGAATTGGCCAAATAGTGGACTGAATTGACCAGGTGTTAGGATAATTAGAACAATGGTGTAAAAAATTATAATTTTGCCTCCTAGTCAGGTACCCTCAGAGAATAGAGGTCGAGATGTTTTATGGAAGATTCTTTGATTCATTCATCTGGTCTTATCTCTAGGAGAGGTGTAAGGAGCTCATGGAATATGGAAAGGTATGAAAAATATGGACCATGCTGCATACAATGAAAATGATGAGTCACTAGGAGTTGGAATCAGAAGGGTAGAGATTGAACAGAGACAGTTAATGGTAAAAATGTAGTCTGGAGGATGAGTGAAATTGTAGGTCAGTGCAATTTTAACTCCTTCCCCAAATCATGGTAAATTCAATATTGAGGTAGAAGAGTTGAAGGGGAGAAAACCTACCATAGAAATGTCTCAAAGCAAAGAGAAATTGATCATATATAAATTACAATCAAACCCTTTGTGCTATTGTCTAGGGCTATAGGATTTTTGTGCCTTCCCTTATAATAAATATTTTGGGAAAACTTTTCAAAATTTCCCTTATTAGGCAAAGCTTGTTCAAGTTCTCAGTTATCTGAGAAGTCCTACTGTTTCCACAGTAGGTCCATCATCAAATGACTTAACGCTCACATGGTAATTTCCAGCATCATTTCTAGAATATGTTAATGCAACCACTGAATATTCTAATACATTTTCTAAGAACACCTAACGAGTCTTCTCAATCTGTCATAATAACTAGGCTTGGTGAAGGAGGGCAGGCTCTGCGGAAAGAGGCTAGGGATGTCCCCTAATGGCCATCATGTGCTGTGCAGTGGAATTTAAGTTCAGGAAGCTGGAAGGTAAACAGTGACGAGGTGGAACACTAGTTTTGCTCTTGCAAATAGCAGAATAGATTTAAAATTCCTTAGGCAAAAATCATTATTCTTTGTTTTTAATATCAGAAAAAGTGACCTGAAAACAATTTTTCTGAAACAGAGCTATTCTGATAAAGTGTATTGTTTGCGTTCTTGTGTTACATGATTTCACTGAATTATTGCACATTTTAAATCAAAGTTTAAAATAATTTCTAATTTTAATATATATAAGTGTTTTAAACATGATAATAATGAGTAGAAAGATTTGAAAGTGCTCAGCTGTCAGATTAGCCCATTACAGAGTTTAGCAATCAGGCATCCTGGAATTTCAGTCTTCTAAAAATACAGTTGTCAAGTTGAGGTAAGTTTTGCACAGACCAACTAGAGACACAATTGTACCCTACATACATAATACATATACATATATACATTATAACCCCCAAAACATTTTTCTGTCTAGATTCCCTTGTGTAAAATTAAAGAATTTAACTAGAATGAATCAACTATGGGTTATGGGCAGTTGTAACTCAAAGAATTTTATCTTGTGCAGATCACTAGGTATCAGGTTCATTGTAAAACAGGTGGGAGGTTGTGGAAAGCTTTCTGGTTGTCAAGGTAACACCTCTATCTCAGATACTTCCTCACAGCGTTGCCCTGCATCGGAGGCAGTGGAGGGGTCAGACTGGAGCTTCTGACCGGTGTGCTGAGAGTAAAGTGCTGTGACTCAGCTCTGCTTTCTGCAAACCCCAAGAGGATGTTAAACACAGAATGTACCTTTGATAGAGTTGATGGATTGAGTTGCCAGGAAAATGGCTCTGGAAAGATGATGACTGTATGCCAGTTGTTCCTTAGGCTTGAGTCGCTGAGCTTCCTTTGGAGGCCTCATCAGTGTGCTAGCTGGGGTGGGTGTGGGGACATGAGCGAGGGGGGAACAGAAGGAGACTTGGGTGCTGTCACGAGGAATTCCTCATTTTGCTGGAAATGAGGTAGGCGCTCCAGAAGCAGCACCAGCAATACAGGATGGCCTGTCAGCAAATGCTGAATGGTCTGGGAGATCTTCTGTGTTGCGGGAGGGTAGAGGAAAGGGTGATTTGCAAGGGCTATAGGGGTCCAGGAAGGCTCCTGAGAGGAACAGCGGCTTCAGCTGGGCCGTGGAAGACAGATCAAATTGCCTGAGGTTTTGGGGCTGGGTTTCTGCCAGGAGAAACCACAGAAAGGAAATCAGGGGCAGAGATGAATAAATAGGGTGAGACCCTCTCTCGGACTGAAGGATGTTGGAAAACAGTAAAAAAAAAAAAAAAAAAAATTATGCCAGGCGTATTGAGCCTCCCCAAAGTCAGGCAGTCAAAGATGTTAAACTTGAGAGTGAAACGTGGAATTACAGTATTTGAGGGAAGTAAGTGTCGTGGTGGCTGGCGGGGGCATTAGAGCAAGGGAGAGATGAGATTTGCTGGTGCAAGCTGGAGGCAGGGGTGGCAGAGGCCATGGAGTCTGGGAACAGAACTGTAGTGCCCACGTGGCCTGGGGGAGGCTGTCTATGCAGAGACGGCTGGCTGGGAAATCTGTCTCTCCCCTCAGGAAGCAGGTGACTGTGACCTTTTGGCCTTGGCTGTTTGGAGGCAAGGGGTATATATAGCACATCTCTGATCCCCTCTCAGGAAGCCATTGTGGCATGTCGATGCTGATGACATCCTATGTGTGCAGCAAGCCCCTGGTTGAAAGTAGGAAGCGGCTGCTACTTGAAGCCAGTTTCTTTTCTGGCAAATGATGATACCGTCAAGATATTTAAGTCCTCAGGGGAGTGAGTTGCTTGTTTTTCCCTCTTACTCAAGTCCCTTCTTGGTGGTACAATACCAAATGCTCTTGAGTGTTACACCAACAATTAGGGGGAGGGAAAAGCTCCCTCATTTCTAAGTAATAATCCACTCCTTTTTTCAAAACCACAGACATTTATTGTCTCTCCTAGGCAACAGGGAAGAAGGCAATCATGATAAGGTATGATCCTTGACCATAAGGAGTTTATGATCCAGTAGAAAAGAGGAAAAAATGGCAGAAAACCTGTGATGTGGTGGGCTCTGAAGGAGTGATAGGGAAGAGAGTGGATGGCTTTCTGCCAGGACACGCTCTGGTCAGGAGGGAGAAGCTGACTCATTCTCCCATGGATGAACCTTGAAAAACTTACCCAGAAGGTCGGGAGGAGACTGGCTTCTGATATCACCTCTGATCTTTTGTGTGACCACGGACAAATGAATTCAATTCTGAGTTTCTCAGAACGCAAATAAAGGTGTAGCACGGCCTGTACTCTAAAACACCTTCATCCCCACCGTCCTATTGGCTGGCTTTCCTGGAGATTCCAGCTGTAAATGTCACGATGAAAAGAAGCAGGTACCTGCTTGACTTGTGTTTTACTTGCTGGTTTTGTGAAAAAAGTGGTAGGGCGTCAGCCATCACTTCCCGTCTCGGTTGACACAGCGACCCTCGGAAACAAGTTTGAAAGCATGTTGCCCAGCACATGTGGAGTGCCTAGCATTTTGGAAGGCTTAGTTAAACTAGGACTATGCAAAGGCTGTGCAGATTTTTCAGAAACCAAGCAACAGTGTAGGCTCATTACTTTAGAGAGACAAAATATGAAGTTACAGCACACACACACACACACACACACACACACACACACACAAACACGCAACATAGGTTGCTGCCTCTTTGCTTTAAGAAGATTCCTTCAAGTCTCAGTTATACCAGACACGTATATATATGGGCTGGGTGAGGAGAGGGAGGGGTTAGGAGTGAGGATCTCAGTGACCTGGGAGGAGGATATCTTCAGGTGGGGTACCTGTATTGATGAGCGGGTCCCTTCCAGGGCATGACCCCATAGTAGTGCCTTGAAAGGTAATGAAATTCACAGCAACGTTGACCAGCTTTCTCTGTGACACACTACTTCCCAAGCATCGGTAATACAAGCAGGGCATGTTGATGGCAACCAAGTCTTTTAAGATAATCTTTTAGATGGTATTGAAAAATAATGTTTTAGGAGTAAATTGTATGATAATTTTGAAGTCTCCTCTCCCTCACTTTTAGAAATAGTTTTACTGACAAGACACTTTGATCCAAGCTTTTTGTTTAAAGCTATTAAAGACAGTGTTGATATATGAGATAAATAAATGTGCATTATTGCCGTTGATCATCACGTTAGTACACAGAAGAAGTGTCTTTACAAGAAGGCCAGTTGGCTATTTCTGTGGCCACAATGATAATGGGGAAGTTGGAAAGGGTCTTGACAGTGTGCTCCCTCTCCCCCACAGG
Organism: Diceros bicornis minor; assembly: GCF_020826845.1. Taxonomy (NCBI): domain Eukaryota; kingdom Metazoa; phylum Chordata; class Mammalia; order Perissodactyla; family Rhinocerotidae; genus Diceros; species Diceros bicornis. The sequence continues at coordinate 10,894,470 of NC_080779.1, read as the reverse complement.
TCCTGTACAACTTGTTCAAGTCTTTTTGCCAGATGAAAACCATCGAGACCATTGACGTATTTGCTGGAATTGCCAACTTCTTTGTTGTGGGAATTGGTGGGGTGTTGATTGGCATCTTCCTGGGATTTATAGCAGCGTTTACTACTCGTTTCACACATAACATCCGAGTGATCGAGCCACTGTTTGTCTTCCTGTACAGTTATTTGTCCTATATAACAGCCG